>NC_090931.1:796980674-797598715 GCF_040938575.1 Ambystoma mexicanum
CCAGACCGCTGGTCCTTTCTGCAAGTGCTCTAACAACTTGACGCAGCAGGGTGAGTTCCGTACCTACAGCATCAATCTTATTCTCTAGCGCTGTGGCAAGTCCGCCATTGCCAAGTCCCATTTTGCGCTCAGGCCCGTTATAGCCTCCAGGATCTGGTGCTTGTCCCCTTCGGGGGCGTCTTCCGCAGGGGTCACGACCATGCTCTGCACCGATGTTGAGGGGGTCCGTTGCGTTTTCTTGAAAGTCTCCATCGTGGGTTGCTTAGTCTTGGTTCTCACCCCTTTCGCCGACATGGCGCTGCCCTCCACTCTTGTACGCCTTCGCCTTAATGCAGCTATTGCACTGTCCTCGGTCCGACAAAGGTCTGGCTCCCAAGTCTCCTAGCTCACATTCGAGATGGCACTTAGAATTGTTTTACGAATGGGCTATGGCCTCACACTCCCCATTCAAGTTCCGTAGGCCTCGTCGCCCAAGCATACAATGTTATCGGTCAGCTTGCCGAGGCTCCATTAGCGTATGCCAGGCCGGGCGCTCTCATGGCGTTAATTCGAACACTCCGACATATCTCCCTGTCGTACTATTCCTCCAGGCAATTTACCGCAGCCATATCCCGCAGTTCTGGGGAATCAGTGTTGTTTCTCCACGGAGGCCTCTCTTTTGTTAGCCGCCATCTTGGTGCCGAAGCGGCCACACAGTCGCGCCAACAAAAATGTGTATATTTCACGATTCCCGGGGACTATGAACTTCTCCAGCAAACTTCACTTGGCGTGCGGCTTCCGACACCTGATCCCCAAAGTTCTAGGCGCTCGTTACAGTTTCAACGGGTAACTTTGGCAAAAATAGAGTCGGATCATCAGGAGCTCCTCGCGCAGCACATCCTATTCCATGGGCAGTTGGCCACGCCCCAGCCAGTTTCACTTTACTGCTCGTGGAAACAGTAGTTTATCACACAGAAGGTATTGAAACCTTTGGGAAATTTGGAAGACTTCCCTGTGCCACTGCATTGAAGGTGCTGTGTGACACAATGTAGAAGATGATGCGCATGGAGTTTGTTAGGCTCCATAACCAAAAGAAACACAAAGTTCAAAAATCACATTAAAATACATGAGAGAGTGTGAAAAAGGGTCTCGCTCGCTCCAGGATAAAAAAATCAAGTCCTCAAAATCCAGCAAAGTTGCTGGGGGTCTCTAAGGTGGGGGAAATTAGCAAATTTCTGAGAATTCTCCCTAACACTTACCCATCAGTTAAATCACATGCTGAGGAGACCACAACTCAGAGCAGACAGTACCAGAGAGGTTGGGGGAAGAGAGAGTCATTTCCGAGTTGGGGGGACAGGTCAGTTATGCTTGTTCAGGAGCCCAAAGTCCAAAACAGCTCCATGTGCCCTCATGAACAGGAACCAATCACAGCTCTACCCAAGTTACAGACCACAGGTGCAGACCCTTGCTGGGAGTCCCACCCAGAGGAAGAAGGGAGGGGAGTATACAACACAGAGGCTCGGGTCAGTCTGTGTGGTTTGTTGGAGAAGGCTGTGGCAGGAGGTTGAAGAGTATAAGAGAGTGATATTGAAAAGAGGGTCCCAGGAATGCCCCCCTCATCCCCATGAACATGATGGCCCAAAGAGTCAAGAATGCACAAAATCACTCCCTATTTGGACAGCCCCCAGCAGTACCAGTGACTGACACGTATGAAGAGAAGTACTCTCTCAGCCATTCAAACCTTATTCAGTGACTATCTTTATGGATACAGGTGCTTCAACAGTGGTCACAGACCCAAATGCCATGAGGGAGGATGTTGACTAATGCCAAGAAACCACTGTACGGACTTCATTAGGGACACCACGACATAGCTACGTTAGTCATGAAGTACACTCGCAAATATGCATAGCTTTACACAAACACAAACTCATATACACGAAGAGCATGCTTGCACAGTTCTGTAGATAGAGGACAGATACATATACATACTGTCAAAAACTTTAATTATTTTTCTCATTAGCTAAGTGCAGAAACGCTCAACACAAGGCAACAAAGATGCAGAGCAAGCTTGCAGATGCTTATGGCAACGAACCCTATGGAAGTACAGGACTATATAAGGAGCCTGGCAGGACCAAATAGTACTAACATATAGGAAATACAGCACAATATAGATGTGCAGCAATCATAGTACAAGTATAATGAAAATCACATAAGGCCACAAGTCGCAGGACAAGAGACGAGGGAAAGCAGAACCAGGCTGCACAGAGCAGGCAGGCCAGGGCTCACAGCCAAGGTCAGAGACAAGCAGCACATTCCAAACTTAAAACGATAAGGGGCCATTTGCAGAAAAACTGAATAAATCCTCATAATTGCAGACCAGAAGAGCTCGATTTTGTGGTCCTCAGCCACATCATGCAGCCGAGCTAGACAATGGGTACTCACCCGCGATGGGAAGACAAACAGTTCTCAGCAACCCAGACACGAAGTGAAACATGAACAAGTTAACAATGTTGCAACATGGAGAGCACTCACAGGCAGAATTGGTGTTGTTAACAGATACATTGGGAACACAGCCATTCACATCACCTTGAAGAGGTGCACAGAGGGCTGAGAACAGAACTGGGCACCAGGCAGAAACCCAAGGGTGGATGCCAGGGGGCAAGGGACAATGGTAATCCTGCATCCCTGCAACATTGTAATAGATAGTTTCTTAGGGAAGGGACAGGCAAGCCACTTGACATGTAAGGGCCAATTGAGTAAGATATATAAGGGCAATCCATAGTGTATACCACACCAAGCACCCAATCAAAAAGTGTGATAGATTTTTTCGGGCAGGGCACAGGTTGTGACACCATTCTGTATCAAAAAGGTTTGGCACAATTGTGGGAATGGTGACTCTGTAGACTTTTGAATGTCCTGTATGATACCTGTCAGTTTTGGTAATAAACAACAGTTCTAACTTGCCCTTGGCTGAGTCCTCCATTTGTTCTGGGGGGGGGGAAGGGTTGTTGGGCCCTTGGGAGCTGAACAGGTGAGCTCTTAGTAACCTGCAGACCTCTGGCATACCAGACCTCACCAACAAGTTGGTAGCAGAGGGATGATTTACTACGCCCGTTCGGCATAAAGCTGTTTCTGTTGCCGCAGCACCTGGTGGGCTGCGGGGCGCCTCGCGGAAAGCGAGCCAGACGGGGGTGCACCCCCATGCAAAGCCCATCAGGAGCCAGCTTGGCAATATCCTGCCCGCGGTCCGTGAGGAGTCCAGCAGACCAGAAGGGTGGCATGGCAGCTTTGGGAGACCAAGTAGCCGAACAGCGTCAGTGGATCACAGAGTGAATTGACTCAGCCACAAAGCAACTAAAGGGCTTGGGAAAGTAACATGGGTGCAAGAGTAGTAAGGAGTATTGTTGAGTATATTTGAAGTATTGTCTAGTAGTGTCGAGTATTGTCAAGCATGGTAGGGAAAGGAGCAGAGGTAGATATCAGTTCTGTGGTTAGGGCACCTTCGGTCTTAAGGGAAAAGGTCTGGTGAATAACCTTGACTACTGATTTAAGGGCACGGACGGCAGAAGTTGTGTGAATATTGGATTCCCTGTGGATTGGGCGTTATAACTCGGGTCATAGATGATGGTATCCCTATGTAAGGTTTAGCAAGGGAGTTGGCCTAGATTTCTGAAGGTGCTTGTCTGGTTAAGTCTCGAGGAGGCGTTTTATCTGCAAGGTGACGCTGTAGATACAGATTGAACACTAAGAATATTCGTATACCCTGTTAGGAGGCAGGAAGACAGCTGTGGGTTCATGTTGGGGTTGTATAAATGTTTGTTTAACGGGACATTACATTGTAATTAAAGTGGTGACATCACGCCTTAGGTTTGTGCATAGGACTCAGAGAGCACGAGGTGTTGGAGAAGCGGCATTGAAATTGACAGAGGAAGTTGTCCAGTGGCGGTGCGTGGAAGGCGCATGCACGAGATTGGTGGGTGTGCCTGAGGAGACAAAGATTTGTAGAAGGGCGGTGCGTGGAGCACGCCTGACAGGTTGTTTTGGTGCCCGAGAGGTTTGAGAAAAATTGTTAAGAACTTCTATTTGTGATATTCATAAATCTGAACTAAAAGTATTCATTGTGCTTGCGTAATAACAGAGTGTCAAAAGCCTCGACTCGAGGTCAAGTAAGTATAAAAGCAATGTATCAAGGGAAATGCGGGGGGGATACACTCCACAACATTCGTGTAAGACCCTTCCACGCTATAAGGACAAGATTAGTAAATATAGCGGGGAATGGACGAAAAGTACAGAGGGTAAATTCACTAAGCCATGGCCACAATATGGAAGTTTCTCCAAAAATGTGAAGCAACCATTACTGAGTGTAAGGAACTCATGGTGGCAACAGTAAAGACAGACACACGTGATCACAGTTCAAGGGTGTTTATTAAACTGTATAATGGGTGAGAAAAATGCCTAATGTAAACCTAAATCTAATATGGAAGCAAGCTACGACCATCAAATAATAATAAGGCAGTCCTAGTGGCGTATTGTCAAATAGAAAGGACCTATACTAAAAAAACAATTGCCAATACTTACAACTAAGTTACAAAATAGTGTGGGATAATGTTCAAAAAAAGAAAGAAGTGTCAGCATGGTATGGCTGGGTCTCCCTTCCCCATGTTTTTAGCATGGGACAAGGCAGGACCTTTGAGCACAGCACACTCCTGTGCCTCGCCAGCACAAGTAGTTCCTTTCAACAATGCCGGGACCTTCCAGGGTCAAGTATCTTTCCTGCAAAAGTCTCTTGCTTTAGAAGGCCGGCCGTACCAAAAACAATAAACAGACAAAAGTTCCTTTGGAAAGCTTTTCACGTTGAACGAATGCTCGTCGCCTCTTGGATCCCCCTCAGCCGGGCACTGATGCTTCTTACAACGTTAGCCTCCCTCAATTGGGTTCACTATGGCCATTCATTTAAAAACGTATCACTGAACAGTCTCAATGTCCTTTTCACCAACTATCTGTTGTGGACATCCCTCCGGCAGGTTCACATTTGTCGTCACAATTTTCACTGGTATATCACTATTTCATTTACCTTCACTTTGCAGGCATCCCTCGGTCAGGTTCACATTTGCCAGTTTCACAGTTCAATCAGTTTTCTCCCATGTGTCAAAGACCTTTGAGTGTATGAGGGGTTTTGCTCGACCCTTTTAGGACCACTTTGACACTTTACACTAGCCTCTCCTAAGGCCTCTCAGTCTTTGTAGTTTTCAACAAAACAACACACCACCAAAAAGGCTTCACTCAGAGTCCTTCTGATAAATTCGCGACGCCTGACAATTCTGCTTCTGCACCTTTTACTAGGGTTTCTTTAAAGTTCGGTTACACAAGTTCTTTGTTCAACAAGATTGCCACCTGCAATCTTGGGCCCAGCACAGTTCAGTTTCACTATCTGTCTTCTCTGACTCACCGGCTGTGCTGAACTGTTGGCGTCTCCGGTCTCAGAAGTCAAGGACAGCACCATGGTGGCAAGCGCTTCTCCCCGCTTTGACTATCAGCGCGGGAGGGCCCTGTGTGCCATTGACACCCATCACACCACACGCCAGGTGGACTTCCCGGTTTTATGATTTCCCATTCAGAGGCTTCACGGGTCTTACGTGAAAAGGGCAAGGTCAATTCCCTCCTCGTCGTCCCTCCACCTTTCTCCTCCATTTGAACTGCCGGTCCGGAATAGCTACTTCCTCGTGCATTCTGCCTTGCTCAAAGTGTGCCTTCGTGCTCCGCCTTTTATCCCGTGTGGGGAAGGGAAAGGGCCGTTAGGTGTGCGTCGTTTTTGTCAATTGCCGGACTCTGCCTGACCCTTGTATTAGGACATGGCAGGCAAACGGCTCAGGTGTTAGTCCGTTGTCTGTCACAGTGTATGAAAGTGTTCATGTTGGAAAAGGGAGGGGCAGGGGCAGAACCTCTGAATATCCTACAAGGAAGGATGGGGAAAAGGAGTTATAGGGGGTACCATGTCTCACCAGTCGGTGTCCCCCTTCCACTGTCCGAGCACCCCTCATCCAGATGATCCTCCCGCAATGGTCCACCTCCAGGAACTGGATCCAACAGCGATGGCCGTGTCCTTGCCACCTGGATGACAGATCCCCGGGAACTAGCGGGTGAGACACCTTCAGGTGTCTCACATGACACACTTACAAGACACTTATAAGAGGAATTAGTTGGCCAATCGTATGGCGATATTTGAGCTCTGGAGAATGTTCCATGAGCACAAGGGGGAAGTAGCGAGGCGTCAATGAATGCTGAGCCAACAGGAGACACCAAGGCCAGTGTCCCCACCCTCCACTCCCCCACCTTCTCCTGCAAGTGAGAAAGAAGGATACAGAAGACGAGCAAGGGTTATACCCTATAGAGGAGCTAAAGGCAGTGGAGGGATACACAAATCCAATATTTCAACCTCCACCATATACCAAGGAGGAGGGGCAGAAAGGGGCTGGACAGACAAAAGAAAGGAAGCATGCAGCGAGGCTCAGACAAGCACCAAGGAGGGGCTAGAGGGCATAGCCTCGAATTAATGGGTAGGAGGGCCAATTCTCCTGCAATTGGATGGGAAGGCAACAGGAGAATCGGCAGGGGCAATTAAAGAAATGGAGGGTCTTAAGGGGAGAAACGAAGCAAGAGGCTTGGCCGGAGATAATGGAAGAAGTAGAAAGAAAGGAGACGGAAGAAGAGGAGAGACGTGCGAGAGTGCATACAGACAAGCAAAGGGAAGAAGAGAAAGAGCGGGAGCAGCGAGAGAGGAGGATGAGGGAGCTCAAAGAGATAGAGAGGCGAAGGGAAGAAGAGAAGGAAGAGCTTGTTTTAGTGAAGAGGGAATAGAGAAAGTGGAAAATAGAGCAACTCGCAAGAAGGCGCAAATGCAAGGAAGAGGAGCACGCAATCAAAGACATAAGGACAAAGTGGGGAATGGGAGAACAAAATGGGAGGAGGTAGGCAAATGGAGCCAGACAGCACTACCACACATGACAGGACTACCACTCCATCAGACAGGACAGACACGGGGTCCATTGGGGAAAGGGGTAACGAGGACCTGATTGACTTTGGAGGGTACCCCAGCAAAGACACAACCTCTAGGAGGGTGAGCTTTGCAAATGATTTTTGCATTGAGATTCAAGTGAAACAAAAACAATGCAGGGCTGTTTTTGGATTGCAGGGTTCAACTGCTTGCAAGTCATCTGACAGGGAAAGAAAAGCACAGCTGTTTTTGGTGCAGAGTTTCAATGCAGTTTTTCAAATGAAAGATTTCGGTTTAGGGCCTTAAATGCACCCCACAATGTGTATTTCCACGTCTTTATAGAATATTTGGCCGAAGCTTACCCACAACTAGAAAGAGGAAACCCATCTGTCCTTGCAGTTCTTCGAGACCCTATAATTAAGGCTTTGTGGAAACAACTATTCATTTTTGCCATGACAGATTACATGATCAATGGGGCTTGAACCACTACAACACTAATTCAGTAACGCTCGTTTTTTGCGCATTTCAGGCGGGCAACTGATATCTTCAAGCTCCATCAGGATCCAAGCAGCACAGGTAATGGAAAGAGTTATTAAAAAAATGATTATTTTGTCTTGTCTCTTATTTCCAAGTGGTGTTTTTGCATTTCTCTCTTGGCGAATATACCTTGTATCTAGTACTGCCGCGGTATCCTCTACTAACATTACCCCAACTCCAGCAGGTGGAACAACCATGTCATGTGGACAGGGGAGCACTGTATGCGTGGTAAGGAGAGGTAAGCACAGTACTGACACAGACATGGGAGGGGTGGACCTATATCTCACTTACACTGCTCGAGTGTAACAATATGTGGTACAAGCACATGACCAAAGTGTCAAAACCGTAAGGGATGATAGGGGATCAACCCCCTCTCCCGAAGCACAGAAGCCGAATAGATTGACCGTCCCACCGTGGTTGGCACGGGCGTCTGAATAGTAATATAACAGATAACCATGTGGCAGCCAATGGGGGGGAAGACGGAGTTAGGGAAAGGGGGTGGATTGACAAAGGGAAGAGAGGGAAACAACATACAATTCACAAATCCTAAGTACACCTTCTCACCTTCTACAGAGTCTGTACTCCTAATCCTGAACACCCACCTATTACAGACTCAAGAGAATCCTACCCAAACCTGACCATACATAAAACATGAATCATCAACATCCTGCATCAACTTTGACATGGAAACACATAAGGAGCCAACTGGATGAAACAAACACGGAAGCTGCTTCCATATGTACTAAACATGAACAGATGGCCCAAAAGGCAGGCAAGCAACATAACAACATAAGCAGAGCCCATTATGAGGACAGAACTCTGCCCTCTAGATTCCGAACCTGGTACCCATTGTCCGGGATTGTTGCACACTCATCAATACAATCATAGCATGGGCGTGTGATTTCCCTGGTAGAAATATATATATATATATATACATATATATATATATATATATATATAAATAATCACACTCGAGGAAAAGGTCTATTGCCAATCATAGACCTTTCTTCGCACAAATGTGAGCGTAGGGTTAATGTAACTTAATGGTAATACTTCCAAACATAAATACTTCCATCAGGAAATTTGACATCCTCGTGTCTCATAAGAACAAACATGTAACAGCAAACAAAACACTTATCTTGATGTCCGGGTGCCTCATAAGCGCACCCGGACTCCCAGCAGTAACTCCGTAATCCTCCGTGAACTGGAAGCCCACTGCCGAGGAAAACCACGGTGCACAAAACTTCCACACCATGTAGTATCGGCTCCCACGTGCTCCCAGCCGTCTCCGGCACCCATGCCTCCCGCGTGGGACGCGCTCACTGCTGAAGAGGGCAGCGATGAATGGAGCTAGCGCACCCCTTACAGACTGTGCTTCCAGCTGTCTCCGGCATGCGACCTGCCAGCGCGGACCGCAGCGTAACTCCGAGCATAATTACGATCTCGCCTGCATTCTTAGTCTTCCTCCGAGAGAAAAACCGCAGTGACGGTTTAGTAACACCTCAATCATCTGCAGGTGGCTAGTGGCGCGAGACTAGAACTACATTCGCCCCTCAGCCTACTCCTCAGCCTACTGGGAATTGTAGTTTTATATTCATTTCCTTTGATACAGCCGTCTGGGCTTGCCCCAGTTCGAATTTCTGACACAAAGTAGGTAAAGAAACGACTGGGGAGAGCTGCTATGCCTGCTCACTAATCCTCTTTGCCAAGAGTGCCCCCAGAACGTTTTTATCAACTGAAATACCAGCAGCAAGAGCACAATGCCTTATGTACCTATCCATGGTCACAACCCAAGGAAGATTCCAAGGGAAAACAGCAACATTAAGATGGATGTCTCGGGCAACATTCTCTTATGAAGACAGTTATATAAAGACTCTTGACATGATGATCAATTACTGGCAATTAGACCAAGCTATTCAATGTGTAACTGGTAGCCCAAAGAAAGGTGAGAAAATAACAATAACACTGAAAGAATTACCATCCCCGAAGAGGGGGTGGTCAAGGAAATGGGAGAACCAGGATGTTGGGAAAGACCACAGATGCTCGTATATGGCCAAGTATACACAGCAGAAGGATGGACAGAGGAAGTAGTAGGAAGCAAGACACACACCATAGTACAAGCACCACTGAACACAGTGCAAGGAGAATACAACAAGTGCTTGAATTAATGGGATGCATGCACTAAACTGCTCACTTGGGTCGACAATGACGCTGGACCAATGCACATAATACCACTGAAGAAACCAGCATTGTGTTACCAGAATGAAGGTGCAGTAAAGGTTGGAGATAATACAGAGTGTAGGTACACAGAGAAGCATCCAGCAATGAAGGTTGACACAGCAGTATTAATGGACCACTATTGGGCTTGTTGACCAAAGGCATACGAGAAGCTACCACCCGATTGGGGAGGAGTTTGCTTGTTGGTGCATATCAATATGACAGCACTGGTAGTGCCACAGAAGGTTGTGAAGATAGACGATTTCCCTCGTATGGATACCAACAAGACAAAGAAGAGATCGATCGAAGGGGAAGGAAGAAACAGTCAGTGGAAGTGAGTAGAGTGAAAAGAGACAACCATCTCTCATCAGAATCAGAAGCATCACTAGACGATGTACCACCTGAGCATCGGCTATTCAGCAGGACAGAGATGTTTTTCGTGTCAGTAGTTCCAGTTGTCCAGACATACACAAACACAAAATGGTTGCAGATAACCAGATGGGCAGACAATACACTCTACAGTAAATGGCTTCAATGAGATAATAGAAGAGCTCTGAGCAGTACGGTTAATGGCACTCCAAAACAGACATATTCTAGACCTTCTCACAGCAATGGAAGGATGAGCTTGTGCCAAGATCGGCAGTTCCTATTGCACGTTCGTGCGGGAGTTCCTATTGCACGTTCGTACCTGCCAATGATGGAGAGAATGGCCCTCATTACGAACCAGGTAACTTACCGACTCCGCCATGGCGGAATGGGGAATTACCGCCCCATTCCGAGGTTGGCGGGTGGTAATTCCCCATGCCGCTATGGCCATTCCCCATTCCCATTTTTCGCCCCATAGGGCTTAATGGGACTGGGGAAGGCGCTAATTACGGCACCGTAATTTACGGTGCCGTAATTAGCTCCTAGGTCCCTTTGCCGGTTGGTTTTTTTAACGCCTGCTAAAAGCAGGCGTTAAAGTGCCACCCGCAAAGGGACCTCGTAATCAGGCGTTAAGGGTTTAACGGCGCCGCCACCTTTAACGGCGCCGTTAACCCCTTAACGCCTGGGTTGTAATGAGGGCCAATGTCACACTGGCAGAAGCAGTGACAAGATTATCGAAGATGCACGCCAAGATGGAGGACGAAACCAAAGGAACAGGAAAAGACCAGAGCTTGTTGTCATACATATGGTCCTGGATGCCATCATATTTAGCAGACGGACTGAAGGTATTACTAGGAGCATTAATATTAGTACTAGTAGGATTATGTGTGGTGAAGATCTGCATTACACTATGTTGCAAAACCACTGAGAAGATGAAGGTGATGGTGGATGTGAATATAAAAAGACAAGATAGTAGAAGAAAGAAATAACCTTTCTTGATTGTGTTGTGCCTTATGGTCGCTTACAGACCACACCTGATTGTGTTGTGCCTTATGGTCGCTAACAGACCACATTTGATTTGTGTTGTACCTTATGGTCGCCAACAGACCACACTTGATTGTGTTGTGCCTCATGGTCACTAACAGACCACATCTGATTTGTGCTGTGCCTTATGGTCGCCAACAGACCACATTTGATTTGTGTTGTGCCTTATGGTCGCTAACTGACCACATTTGATTGTGTTATGCCTTATGGTCGCTAGCTAGCTGCTACCTTAAATTTGCCTGTTAGGCGCGCCATCTACAAGCCATTTTGCAAGTGTGCCTCAATCTCAAATCCAGCGCTACCTTAAATAGCCTGTCTGCCCCAGGGCTTACAAGCACCAGCGCAGCCAACAACACCCACCATCCCTCTAGTGCCTTCATCATCCCACCCCGAATCCATATCAAACTATGCCAGCCTGGCTAGTATTCATCATGTTCCCTTTCTGCATTATGCCCAATTACACGCCATGTAGCAGAAATAGTTATATCCCATTCAGCAATGGACTCGCCAAGGTTGGCTGTCCTAGACACCACCCTGTTCCCCCTGCCCCACACCCTTCCTGCCCTTCCTGCCTCCTTTCCCCCACAGTGCACCTACAGACCACAGTACTAAAATCAGCGTTACTTTAGGTAACCCTCCACCTAACCTCGCCACAGATGACCATTCTGACAATATCCAGAACTCACGCAATATGCTAGAACATCGCCCTACAGCCTACCCTAACCTCATGACCCGGAACGACAGACTAGGCTGTAGACTCCCCATTCTACTCAGCAAAATGACCAACAATCCTACAACTAAAGTCACTAATAAAAACTCCATTGCAAACACCGTGTCACTGAAAGGAGCCCTACTTAATGTTAGATCTCTTGTGGCCCACCCTACGGAAATTGCCGACATCATCCGTTCAGCAGACCTGGATTTCCTCGCCACCACAGAAACCTGGCTTCATGCAGCAGCAGGTCCCTCTCTAACCCCCGCGGTTATAGACAACTACTCCATCCTCAGGGCAGACTGAACTAATGCCCGTGGAGGAGGTGTAGCACTTATATTCAAATCCTCACTTGACATTAGATCTGTGACCTCCCCTCCTCTAAATTCCTGTGAACACCTATCCATTAAAATTCAAACCACTCCTAAGAATACTATCACCCTGGAACTAATATACAGACCCCCTGGTCCCATAGGTTCCTTCGAGGAAGATATAACCTCCCTCATAGCTGAAAAATCTAAACCTTTATCACAGAATATTATTATAGGTGACTTTAACCTGGGATACAATGATCCTCACGACACTCCAGCATCCTCCCTTACTAATGCACTTTGCGAACACAACTACATTCAACTCAACACCACATCAGAAAGGCAGAACCTTAGACTGGCTTGCTGCCCACAACTGTAACATTACCTGCAAAGACCCCCAACCACTTACATGGACCGACCACTTCCTACTTTCATTTGACATTAGCACTAATAACCCACACCACACACAGTGCCCACCTGCATCAGCATGTCTGACGAGAAACAAGCGGAACATTACCGCTGAAGCCCTCATCCCATTGGTTCTACCCTCCCTAAATATGATCCCCAACACATCGGACCTTAACTTACTAGTGGAGACCTACAATAACGCCATGACCAAAGCTATCGACCTTGTTGCCCCTCTAAAACTACGTAAAGGTAAACCCAAAGCACATCTTAACTCCGGGTACACACCAGAACTTAAAATACTAAGAAATAAAAAGTCCAAAATGGAAACCCTTTGGAAAATGAACCCATCAGAGAAACACAAAATCAATCTCACAAATGCATCCTCCCTTTATAAAAAAGAAATAATTCGCACCAAAAAGAAAGCCTACAATACAAGAATAAGTAATGCAAGCTCCAGTACCAAAGAATTATTCACCATCCTGAAGGAGTTAGAAAACCCCAATCCACCTACGGACTTATCCGTGAAGGACCAACTCTGGTGCACTAGTATCCAAGATGCCCTTGCAAACAAAATCACTGGCCTACAAACAAAGATTGAAAACAAAAGACTACAATTTTCTAATAGTAGCCCCACCCCTAACCCCCCTATCCCTAGCCCACCCACCACCCCTAACACTAACCATGGCTTCACCTTCAAAAAAGTAACCGTACTAGAAGTTCAAAAAATCATAACCTCCCTCAAACCGTCAAACTGCAAAGGGGACAGTTGCCCCACACAGATTATAAAAGATGCAGCAAGAGACCTCGCCCCCTTCATTTCCAAGTTCATAAACGTGTCATTCTCCACCAATTTGGTACCCAACAATTTGAAGCAATCATGAGTCCTCCCGCTACTAAAAAAAAACAGACCTTGGACCCAGCCATCCCCACAAATTACAGGCCTATCACAACCGTTCCCTTCTTGTTAAAAATCCTTGACAGAGTCGCTTACTTGCAAATTCAGCATTACCTAGAGTCCAACCAATTACTCGGATTGCGTTAGTCTGGCTTCCGGCCTCAACATGGAACAGAAATGGCCCTTGTTGATCTTAAAAGTTAGATTGCCGAAATTAAAGACAAGGGCAAGGCTGCCATCCTACTCCTTTTAGATCTTTCAGCAGCCTTCGACTTGGTCGACCATAAAATACTCTGCAACCACCTCTCCTCTGCCGTCCACTTTTCCCCCTCTGCTGTCACGTGGATACAGTCCTTCCTGGCCAATAGAACTATGAGAGTCTTCTCTCCGGTGCAGCAGCAGACCCCATCCCTATCACTTGCGGTGTCCCACAAGGCTCATGTGTTTCATCCACCCTATACAATATCTTTACAAAGCCCCTCTTTGATAAACTGGATCGTCTGGATGTCACCTACACAAACTACGCGGATGACACCCAGATACTCCTCACCATCTCGGGCAACTACAATACTGATGTAGCCAGGATCAACAAAATCTTCTCTGTCATTCAGGCATGGATGGCCACACATGGCCTCTGCCTGAATGACGAGAAGACTGAACTGCTCATTGTTGGCTCACCTACCCACTTACAAAAACTAAGTCCCAACTACTCCAACATCATAATTGATGGCAATACCATCCCGGTCGCCAAAAACGTGAAAACACTTGGCTTCTACCTCGATGCCAATATTAACCTCACTAAGCAAGTCAACTTGACCGCTTCAGCCACTGCCTATACAGGAAAACTAATTAGAGCTTCTAGACCATTTCTTTCCCCCCAACAGTTGCCTCACGCGAGCTAGAGCTCTTAACCAATCTAAGTTAGACTACTGTAATAGCCTCTACTTAGGGGCCAACCAAGCGATAATTAGTAAACTCCAAGTCCTTCAAAATAATGCGCTACGGGCAGCGCTAAACATTCCCAGGCGTGAGCACATCTCTGCCACCAGAACTACATGCAAATGGCTCACTATCCAACATAAAATCGATCTAAAAACCCTCTGCCTCACTTACAGAGCTCTCAACCATCTAGCCCCCAACTACCTTACTAACAAATTCACCATGAAATCTTCCATCAGAACCACAAGATCTTCCAATACCTTATGTCTCACAGTACCTAGATTTACCTCTAAAAGAGCCGGAGGCTCCAGCTTCACTGTCCTCGCCTCCCAACTCTGGAACGCCCTGCCACTGAATATTAAGTCATCCAAATCCTTCCAGTCGTTCAGGAAACCTGCCATTGGGTGGCTTCTGACAAAAAGTCAACCTTGAAGTTAGACTTCGCTATAAACTGTACATATTGCACATGTCTCATTTTTGTCGTTATTGGTTGCTATTACCTCCACTGTCTGTATATTCTGTATATAACTGTGTTCAACTATTACTGCTTATTATCATGTACTGTGCCTTGTAACTTGTACTAAGCGTCCTTTTACTCCCGGGTCCGGAGCGCTATAGAAATAAAATAAACAAACAAACAAACAAACAAACAAACCTAAGGACAAGGATAAAGGAATGACCACTGTTCGTGACTGAGATGATAACATTTGACAATCCATTTGACAATAGCAGATACAGTGGGAAATGGGTCTGGTGCAACCCAGAAGGAGATTGCAGCTATATGACCTGGAGTTTTGACGATCATGCAAATTACTATGGACATCTTGGAGGAGTAACGAAGATATGGCTACCAAAAGCACAAGTGACAAAGTATGGAGGTTTGATCGACATGTCGACCAGAGGAGGTGACTGAAGAGAGGGTCCCAGGAATGCCCCCCCATCCCCATAAACATGAAGGCCCGAAGAGTCAAGAAAACACAAAGTCACTCACTATTCGGACAGCCCCCAGGAGCACCAGTGACTGACACGTTTGCAGAGAAGTACTCTCTCAGACAGACATTCACACCTTATCCAGTGATTGTCTTTATGGATACAGGTGTTTCAACAGTTTTCATACACCCAAATGCCATGATGGAGGACGTTGACTAATGACAATAAGCCACTGTGCTGGCGTCATTTGTGACACCACGACATAGCTACATTAGTCATGAAGTACACTCGCAACCATGCACATCTTTAGACAAGCACACACTCGTATACACAAAGAACATGTTCTGTAGATAGAGGACAGATACATATTCATACTGTCAAAAGCTTTTATTATTTTTCCCATTAGTTAAGTGCAAATCTCAAACAAACAATGTGAATAAAAGGGTTGATTTGTGCACTAGGAAATGGTAGTTCAAATAAGGATATTGAATTCCATTCTTTGATGGAAGCTCAGAGAGTCCATTTGATGCAGAGGAGATGCTGCCAACTTGTTGGCAAAAATGCCCAACCAGTTATTAAGATCATCCAACATCAGTATCTGGCAGAATTTGGACTTGAGAAGTCACTCACGTTCTTTAAAAACTTGAATAAAAGCTAGGCTTCCTCCTTTTCCCAAAACACATTCTTTGACATTGGATTAAATAGTATCTCCCCCTGGATCCTATGCTCAGGTGGCCAGGGGTCGGCCATCGCTGTTGGATCCAGAACCTGAGGGCAGAGAAGCGAGGGAGGATCACTTGAGTTGAGGGTCCTTTGGGATTAGGAGTGGGCTACCCAAGTGTGAGACGTGGTATCCCCCTTTTTCTCCAGATGCCAACCTACCCTTACCCCTCCCACGACCTCCTTATATATCTTCCTTCATTTTCCCACATGTAACATTTATGAGGTACAGAGACAGAGTATTCCCCGTTTCCAGTAATACATCATGACACTCTCCCTCGACTGTTATGCGTGGTTACCAGTCCTATTCCGTTTCCCCCTCTCCTTTTGTAACACATACTGGGACGAGGAAGAGGTGACCGAGAGCAATGAAGATTACATATAAGAACAACACGGAGATGCAAAAAGAGGCCTACTACATACCACCATTAGGCTGTCCCATTAAAAGAGTCAGGCAAGGTCAGGCACTTGACTACAACTGTGCAAACCCGACTCTACTTTACTCTCCCCTACAGATTATTAGAAAGAAAGAGCAGGGAAGGAAAAGGTATACTGCAACTTTAAGAACTCACTTACTCAGGACTGAAGGGCAGGCATTTCCTGTTAATTGGAGTATTGGAGGAGAGGCAAACCCAGCCCTGCCCACACACCTGCAGCCCATTGATACAACACAGGTGCATAAAAGCAGACTGTTGAGAGAGCAGAGGAAGAAGCAGTTGGGAGAGCAGAAGGAAGGCTGCGTGGCTTAGTCCAGCAGGGGAACCACTATTTTTCCTTTTAAAGACTTCCTACCACATTTTTGTAACAAGTGAGGGCAAGCATAGGTCTAGACACAGACGGATTATTGTTTTGGACTTTCAGATATCGACGGCCCTTAGAAACATCAGTTAAGGGAACCCTCCCTTTAGTGTTAGGGCCAGTTAAGCATTACACCAACCCAGGAACCTTAGAAAATACAGGGTTTGAAACTCACATCTTCGAGTCTGTGTCTCCCTTGATACAATGCCTGTCTCTCAGGAGCCATTAATGTAAGATCATAGTAGGATATGGATTAAAATATGTTTTAGTTAGAACTCAAACACTCAAATAAAAAAGAATTGCATGACCAATACAAAAAACAGTAAAATGGTTGACATTTCCAAGAGATTCACTCCCCATTAGTTTCCTTTAAGGTTTCAAATGCTTTTTCTGCTGCTCCCCAATTTCCATGGAGTGCATGGTAACCCTTGCAGTACAGCGATTGCTCCAGCTGATTTGTTTTACAGTCTCCCGTTATCATAATACAATGCGTGGGGGTCATTTCAGTGTAGTTTGCACAGGACGTCTTTGATGCCTCTAGTACAAAACCATTATTTGAACCTGTTAGAATGTAAACATTGAAAAACAACACTATGAAGGTGTGCCAGATCATTAATCTTTCTTCCCATGTCCTCACGACTGCAAAACCAACTCACCTTTCCTTGGGCCTGAATTTATGTCCTACAATGTCTTTCAATTATGTATAGTCACGTCTTGATTTGGACACTTTTTTTGCAATTTCAAACTGAAAAAGTGTTTTACTATCAATTCTGCTACGACCAAATCTGCTATTCCAACTATACCACCAACTGGTCGGACTGACCTGCGTATTCTTGTTGTTCCATCACTAGTTGATCTAGCCTGTCTCGACGATGATTCTTTTGACCCTTCAAAACTTGACCTCCTCGATATTTTGATATTGATCCCAACTGGGATGTGCGTACCAAATTGAAACATAAATCTAGATTCAACCCCCAAATTCCGGTCGGTGGGAGTATTGGGGCCTTCCATGACCTTTGTGTCAGTGATTTAAGAAAATTGCGCAAAAACTGTAACATTAATCAAAAACAGAACTTAACTGCTCTGCAGCGCCAAGCTATCATCGAGCTACAAAATGTATTTAGCATTGTCCTTAAGCCTGCCAACAAGGGCTCTAACATTGTTGTACAAGATCTGTTAAGTATGTTGCCGAAGCGAACCGCCAACTTCGGGATTGCACATTTTTTATTTTGCATTATTAACTAATCCTTTCCCTGAAATACAATCTGAACTTACACCGTTATGTACCAAGTGGCTGGAGAAGGATTTACTTGAGGATGATCTTGTGAAATGGCTTGTTCCACCTAGTTATACCATCCCCACCATTTTTTTTAACCTAAGACTCACAAATCTCTGCTACATCCACCTGGTAGGCCCATTGTCACTCTATGTGGCTCTTTGTTAGAACACCTGGCACAACTTATAGATGAAACCTTATTTCTATTTGTTTCTGTTTTACCATCTTACTTCCGTGATACCAAGGATTTTCTGCAACACATTAGTGATATACCCTGGGAAGAAGGCCTCATTTTGGCACCCTCAATGTGGTCTAATTATATACATCTATCGATCACAATCTGGGAATGAGAGGCTGTAAGTATTTTTCGGGCACATGATCACTAAACCTCTTGGGGCACAGCACTATGATTTTGGAAATTCTGTTGTTTTGCTTGACTAACAATGTTTTTTTATTTGAAGGCTCTTTTTTGTCAGGTCAGGGGTGTGGCCATGGGCAGCACCTTTGGCCCCTCCTATGCTAATTAAACAATGTGGTGGTGGGAAGCAACCTTTCTGTCTGATTTACTTTCTTTGTGTTTTCCAACACAGGTTGTTTCCTGGTGGCGGTACATTAATGATGTTTTTATAATTTGGAAGGGCACAGAGGGTGATTGGTTATCATTTATCAATGGTATTAATGTGAATCCGGTAAACCTAAGCTTCACTGAATGCCATAGCTACACTGAAATTGTGTATCTGGATGTTAATGTTACACTTGGTCCATCAGGCATTCATACTTCCCTGTACAGAAAAATCTTCCAACACTGGTCTTCCTTTACATGCAAGTAGTTGTCATCCACCATCTTGCAGAAACAGCATCCCTTATGGCAATTTATCCGTTTTCGCCATAACTGTAGAGATATTTAACAATATGATCAATGCTGTGCCTTGGCTGCATGGATTTCTTAACACACGGGTGTGGTAACAAAGGTATTGAAACATCCTATACCAAAGTATGTCTATTGTCCAGGGAAAGACTTCTACAAGGTACCCGGCCAGACCAATCTAGTACTAATGAAGATCCACGTCTCATTGTCACCTTTGATGGTGCCTCTTCCAGTGTCTGAAAGATCATTGAAAAACATTGGCGTGTTCTCAGTTTGGATAAGGATCTGTGTCCTTTGCTGCCCACACATCCAGTATTGACTCAAACGAGCGCCATCTCTCAAGGACAGACTGGTATCGAGTTTTCTACCACCTCTTAACAAGAACTCAGGGCTGACCAATTGGCTTCCTGTTATTTCTTCAGGCTTCTCAAAATGTTCAAAATAGAAAGTATGTGTTCACGCGACTGTACAACAATCATTTATATATCCTATCATCAAACCTCAATATGAAATCAAACATTCGATCAATTGTGACACTGCTTTCATAGTATATGTTCTTTCATGTCCATTCCGGAAATGGTATGTCGGCAGTACTATCTGCACATTGAAATTGTCCAGGGAAAGACTTCTACAAGGTACCCGGCCAGACCAATCTAGTACTAATGAAGATCCACGTCTCATTGTCACCTTTGATGGTGCCTCTTCCAGTGTCTGAAAGATCATTGAAAAACATTGGCGTGTTCTCAGTTTGGATAAGGATCTGTGTCCTTTGCTGCCCACACATCCAGTATTGACTCAAACGAGCGCCATCTCTCAAGGACAGACTGGTATCGAGTTTTCTACCACCTCTTAACAAGAACTCAGGGCTGACCAATTGGCTTCCTATTATTTCTTCAGGCTTCTCAAAATGTTCAAAATAGAAAGTATGTGTTCACGCGACTGTACAACAATCATTTATATATCCTATCAACAAACCTCAATACGAAATCAAACATTCGATCAATTGTGACACTGCTTTCATAGTATATGTTCTTTCATGTCCATTCCGGAAATGGTATGTCGGCAGTACTATCTGCACATTGAAATTAAGAATCCTTTAGCACATGAGAGCCATAAAAAACTTGGATCCTGCGTATCTTATGGCCAAACACTTCAGGGAAACCCATGACAATGACTTTCATTTATTAACTTTCTTTTGCTGTAGCCCATGTTCCAAAACATCCCAGAGGAAGTGATCGGACCTTGAGGTTGCGACAACCTGAAACAAAATGTATTCTTGATTTTGATACCAAGGCTGCCAATGGTCCTAACGTGAATGAGGAGCTTAACACCTTCCTTGGAGTGTAAATATTTAGAGTGTTGTCCTTCTTCATTTGTGTTATTTGCTTATACTGTATTTGTCTTTGATATTTGTGTTGATTTTTCTGCTCGCTATCTAATGGATTTCAGTTTTTTGGTTTTCTTTTGCCCTCTTTACTTTGGTCTGCAGACTTTTATTTAGATCTTATTTTTTGATGTTGGCTGTTTTACTGTCCAGGATATTGGGGGACTGTATAGGGTTTTTTTGTCCACTGATATGTGTTTTTGTGTATCTTGTATTAGACGTTCATCATTAGGCTGTCAGTTTTGACTTATAGTTCTTAGATTTACTGCTGCTCTCTGCATTTGCACTTTATAACCATGCTGCGCTGGCACCTTACTTTGAGGTTTTGTCACAACTGCTGTTCTTTGCATCTGTACTTTATAGCTATGTTGCACTGGCACTTTATCTTGAGGTTGCTTATGAGTTACCATCTCAGTGCTTATGTGGGTCCCTCGTGGTTTTAGACTAAAGCATTTTCTTTTGCTTACTTTGCACAGAAACTCTTGTATATTTGAAGGTGTTTACAATTAGTAATTGCTGCTGATGATCCCCCTTTGGGTTTATTAGTGATTTCCTGCATTTATCAGGTATTACCCTTGGTTGGTCCATCATGCTACTATCCATGGCCTATTGCATTTGCACTTTATTTTGCTGTGCTTCCTCAGAGACTCCTAAGCCTTCGCCAACCTCCTTTTAGCAATATTATTATGCATTTGCACTTTAATATTCAGCTGTCTGATTCCTACGGTATCTGTGTCTTGCTTTCACATTCATCAGATCTTTAAGGAGTAGTTGTCATATGTATTGATTTTATGGTACTCCTTGGCACCGTTTATGCTTTCTTTATACATCAGTATTTTATCAAATGTTAATATTCATGCACTTTTCTATCATCACATTTCTTATGCCTTGTTGTATGCATTACCATTTTATCAATTGTAAACATCTATGTATTCACATACTTTATCATCATACTCTGTAGTTCTTGCATCAATTTTTGCTGTTCATTCTGATGTGTTCTATCTATTTTCCCATGGTCAGGCGGTATATTAGGGTTTTCTTTTTGGTAGGTAATTATTTGTTGCTCAAAAAATTATTGCCATTCATGGCCCACTTCGAGATTCACTGTATGTCTTTATCTTTGTTATCTGTTTTACTAATGTGCTTTTATCATTGTGCATTTAGTTGTGTTTGCATTCTGTACTAGCTACTTGTCCACTCAAAGATGTCTGCCGTGGCTAATATACTTAACTGAGCTAGGCTCCATTATTAGTAGACACAATGAATGGACTATTTTTGGTCTTTTAAACTGCTGCAATTTCATATCTCCCTTACGTGAACAAGCGCTATGCACCAGGACCTGCCCCATGGTGTCCTGCCTCTGTTGTGTTGTTGTTGCTGATTTTTAACCATTTCAATAAAACTTGTGCACAATTACTGTCTGGGTTTTGTATTCTTGGTTTGGAACTCTTTTGACATTTGTTTGCTCGCGGAGGGCGGTTTACTTTCCTCTTGTGGATATATGTATATTTTTCTGATATCTTGTACTTGACCCTGAGATACTGATCCTGAAGCTAGGGAGATTTGCATTACTTGAATATAAGACGTAGTAGCAAGGAGTGGTGTTGTTGAACACAAGACACATTGCTTCTCAGTGCCGCAAGCCTCCCTTTTGAAGCCCACTTAGACCTTGGATTGTGGGACCCATAAATATGTCAACATTGCTGCACGCAAACACATTAAATATCCAGGATGCAGAAGAATATCTGCCATTGCAGATACATACCGCTATTCCAGCCACAGAAGAGGTCTATTCAAACCTACTGTATTCCAACTATTCTTTAGGAGCAACAGAGCAGTAGATGTTGAGATCTTGTTTCCTGTAAAGTTATCTATAGCCATGACCAATGTATTTGATCCTGTCTATCTCCTTCTGTACTGACCTTTAAAACATAGTTCTTTGTGTCTATGTTTTTAATGCCTGTCATTTGAAGGGATTCAGTGGACATTTTATAATTGACCACAGCACATAGCAGCTTTTCAGAATTCTTACTTCCTTATGGGTAACTTTTAGCAGTGATCAGCAACCCCTGGCACTAAAGAGGACAATATCGTTCTGAATTGAGATCACATAGGTGAGGCAAATTGATGGGATTTGGGAGCCCCTGGATGTAGGCCCCAGAGGTGCTAGACAAGAGAGCCTCTAATGCTACACGCCATCCCAAGCCTATTTTCCTATGGTCCAAGTGAATTACTAAGACACTAGACCTGGTCAATAAAGTGTAACGCACCAACAAAAAGGGAATCTTTTTGGCATGTAAAGAACTCTGTTTACCGATATAGGGTCCAATTAGCATAATATATGAGAAATTCGACTTGAGAGATAAGCGAACATGGTCAAGAGAGAGTCTGTGAGTTATTCACTCTGAACCTAGGGGAGACTTGTGTTCTTTCCCAGATGCTATTAGATAATTCAGTGATATGTTTGACTCAGCTGTGGAGAACCATCTTGGAGTCTAAATTACTTTTTCATGTTATACTGAGAACGGAGCACTGCCTGACTCCAAGATGGTGAAGGGTTATTTGGCTTCAGTGCATGGAGCTACGCGACAGCCTTCTGCAGGTATACATTCACCTGGGGAAGTTGTAGTAAACACTGGCTCGCACAAGTTAAGAAGCCCACTCCCAAATGACACTACTACTAACGGTCTCCCAATCATGACCACAGACTTGGAGAGAGGGAAGTGTGGGTGTCCTCTGTCGTATCTTCAGCAGTATACTAAATAAAACTGTTGTCACACCTGAGGCCTCTCATCTCCCAAAAAAGCGCCGAAACCATCGCCAGGGCAATAATAGGGGCTATGTTGGACTACTGTTGTAGCCTTTTGCTGGGATCTAGTAAGCGGGTCATACAGAGACTCCAGGTGGTCCAGAACTGGGCAGTGAGAGTGGAAGTTGGCCTCTCAAGGCGCGAGCACGTAACGGAGGCCAGGTGAGGGCTCCACTGGTTGCCCGTGGTATCTAGAATTAAATTCATAACATTGGTGATAACCTTTAAGTGCAAAATGCTGATGATGTCTCCGTATCTCCAATGTTTTATCACCGACAAAGTATACATGAGATCCTTAAGGTCGGACTCAAAAAAAGTTTTGGAGCAACCTAGAGCTAGGACCTCTAAGGCAGAAAATGGGGCCTTTGTATTTAAGGCGCCCAGTCTGTGGAACAATCTGCCAGACCATTTGCGCACCCTTGGGTGCCTCGTAAAGTTCAAGAAGTCTCTTAAAACCTTCCTTTTTGACTGAGATTACTAGGCACACCTTCCTCTCTTCTTTACGTTGTTTCTGCTGTCTAGGGTCTAGTGAGCTATGTCTTGTCTCTATCTCTTGGCCTGAGACTCTCACCTGTTGAGTAGGCCTCTGTCGCCTTCCTTTTCATTTCTTTGTCGTCCGCGCCTTCATGTCTGCGGGTCTATAGTGCGCTATATAAATATCCTGTAATGTTAGGATATGGTTTGAGAGCCCAGAGGAGTAGGATAGTGGATGGCGATATGGAGGAGAGGTTGGAGTGGAGTGAGGAAGACAGTGGGGAAAATAGGGATCGTAGAAGGGAGAAGCTGTAGACGGGAGTGGAGCAATGGGAGAGATTGTAAGGAAGGAAAGGGGAGAAATTGAGGAAAAAATACAGAGAACAAAGGAGAAGATGAAAAATCTATGAAGGGGGGAATGAGAGCAGGAGAAAGGTGAACAACCAAGGAGCAAGAGGAGGGGTGAATCACAAACCGAAGGAGGGAAGGAGTTGCTACAGCTAAAGATCAGCGAGGAAGAGGGGATGGGGAAGTAGGAGAAGAGGAGATAGAGAATTCCAAGTTGAAGTAGGAAAATGCTGTGAACATGGAACATCTCAACGAAGGGAAGAGGGAAATAGAGAAAAGGAGGCAGACGCAGAACATCAACAAGTATTGGCAAAGCCAACAGTTTGGGCTTGTGTATAAGTATTAGGAATTTGCCATGCACTGCTATTATATATCAGGTACTCAAACCATTTTGTAGCTGCTACCATCGAGAGCCAGGTAATACCACTACAGTAGTGCCTGGCAAATGACTTCCCCATGCCGACACAAAAGCCAAAGCGTTTGTGCCATTCATTGTTATTTATGTCCTCGATGTACATGGCCAAATGCAGATCTTATGTTTTTTCAGTGTCGCCAGCTATATTTATATTGTAACTTTATACAAGACAAAGAAAAGTTACATTGATTAAATGGATGAAGTACACAAGCCAAAGCTGTTGGCTTTGCCAATGCTTGTTTTTAGAGTTCAGTGAAAGACATGCATAGTGCTTATAAATGGAGTGGCCGAAACATTTTTATTACACGAGTAGCAGGCTTACAGTTCCAATTAAGTCAACTCTCAGAGGTCTGTTTTGGAGAAACTCTGGTAGGCACTTGAAGTGCAAAGTTTGATGGTAAGGCTTGGTAAAAGCGAGCTCAAAGAGTTCCCATGAAGAGGTGTTTTGGTCGGAGAGGGGCAGGAACTGGGTGGCAATATCAGCATGGCCATGGGAAGTCCATGGGTGGGCAAATCACCAAATAACACCTGCAAGCTGTGTGTCCCTCCTCATTCTCTCTATCTGTTCTGCAATGCAATAGTTTTGGCTTACGATACCCAATAGCCCAAAGTAAATAGGAGGCAGAAAGGGCTCACAATATAATCATAGTGCATACCAGCTGAAAAAGAAACGCCCACCTGGCCAGTCATGAAAGGCTTGAAGAGAGAGGGACATGATAGGCAAACAATGACTCCTTAGATGTTGCCCTACCTAGTGACATTGTCATAGAATAGAGGCACTAGTGGCCCCAATTTATTTCAGCAATGTAAAATCAAGTTGTGAAAAATGCAAAGTTGGGTGGGAATGTGACAACACAGACGTCAACAAAATGTGTAGTAGAGTTCCTATTCTTGTCAATGTAGTGGTTCTTGCTTTGGTTGTGATAAATGAAAGGGTGTTTGACATAGCAGGACTGCAAGCGTTACAGCTGCTGCATTTGAAGAAAAAGACCCTGGACTGCAGAGGTGACAACCATTTTGGTAAGAGACTGGTGGCGAGCAGGTCTCTGAGGGAGAATAGGGAATGTGCAATGTGCCTGGGAAGTAGCCATCGCTTGTTGAAGAAATGGCCAATGTATGTGACCTGGAGTATTTGTGTACTGAAGGAAGTAATAAGTGGATGAATGTTGGAGCAGTGCTCTGTGGGTGAAGACACTGGTTCTCGGTTGCATGCAGCGTTGATCACTCTCCATGTGTAACGCCCAAGTTTGGACTGACACACAATCCGTTTGCTCTCATTCGGGAACTCGCTCATTCTGGAGTAGGGCAATTTCTCTTCACCCTTAAACACTCCCGTAGTGAATGCTCCACTTCAGGGATGTGGGGGGGGGGGCTGCGTTTACCGTGGAACGCTCATGTGGGATTGGTTGCTTCACAATACAGCTTACAGGAGATGCCGTGCATTGGCCTAATTTGTGACGCCTGGACAGTAAATGGGTGCATGGTTGTGAACGACTGTGAAGGCAAAGTTGAGGCGATTGGGATCCAGGACATGCACATATGCCAACACTCCCTGAGTGGGGCCTTTCTATAGAGTAAAGGGGATGCATCTTAACATGGCTTGTTGTCTGTGTGCCATAGCCTGGTCTCACCCCATCATCCCATTAGCAGGTTGCCAAAGGTGGAAACAAAGGGGCCCATGGCAATGCCTTGTGTTGTAGATAGCAAGCAAAAGCAAACAGGACATCATTGTGGGTGAAACAGAAGGGGAGCATATTAAGTAACGTCTCTGAGTGTCCAAGAAAGCTCACACATCTGGACACAAGGTAGCGTCCGCAGGCTGCTAGCTCTTGGTAATGGACAATGTGGGTGTACAAAAACACTTCAGTAGAACATAGTTATTCTGGATTCTGGTGATGCGGTCTGAAGCGCTACGGTTGTATGTGGAGAGACCTAATACAAATAGCTGAAGATGGTAATCCCTATATTGCAATGTATTTTCCGGAAGAGAGAGTTCATTGATTACACATTAGACTGGTGGATTGTACAGGCCCTTGTAAATGCATCATTGGAGACATTGGACTGAGACACTTGAGGAGATTCTACACGTCGTTCTCAAGCAGAGTTCTGCCCAGCCACTAATCAAGGTCTAAATCAGTTTTGTAATCCAAAGTTATGCTATATTAGGCATTTGGCTAATGCATGTATCCACCACTTGGTCATCTTGGCGCAATAGCAACCTAACTAAAAGGTTGGTTATGCGCCTCATCCATGGTTCTGGAAGCATGCGGGACATGCATTGAATGCAAGTTTTAAAAGAATGGTCTTGAAGGGCATTCCAGATCTTAGTATCCCAAACAGCAAATCAGGGGCTGTCAACTCTTTCTTTCCTATACCCTGGAATAGTAAGCAGACCAGCTGGTTGTGAGTGAAGTGAAAGTGTGGGGTGGTACCAGTGGATCCTTTGGGGAAGGAAAAGGTGTTTATGTCCATCCATCACTTTGTGAATTAGACACAGGTATTTAAAAAGAACTTGCTGTTGCCAGACCTGCAGAAAGAAGGCCACGTTTGCAGAGTCTAAGCAGCAATCATGCCACCGCATTCTGGAACCCAGAGAAGTTATACGTTTAGCAGAATGGTCTTGGAAATGCTAGCTCTGGGGGCAATACACTAACATTGGGAGCAACATGATGCTGTGCAGGGTAGAGTTTGATTCCCCAGTCTGGTGCTTATAAGTGGGAGGCGCTTGATCCACAATAGGTTTAGCAGAAAGATCCAGGTATATGCTGTTATGATAAGCCAGCCGAGCTGAAATAAAAGTATTGACAGCCATGACTCGCTGTAGGAATGACAGGGGTGGACCAATAATGTGTTCAATCTTTTTTAGGTGTGAAAGCAGTTGCGCTGCCGTTGGCCACACCCCCATTACAAGGGCTTTTAACATCAGCTGCCAGGGAATTTGGGCATTTCCCAATTAGCTTGTCCGAGCACAAATCATGTTTTCAATCCATTCCCCTCGCCCTGTGCAGATTTCCAAAGCATGCTGTGCCCCCACAGTTTATATTTAATACCTGCAGATAAAAGCAGAATCGATGTGGGACGGTGCAACCACTGCGTTCGCGGGAAAAGCAAAAACAGTCCCAATGGCAGCAGGGTCAGCAGCGAATGCCCCGTCGTGTCCATTCCGCATGCGGAAGGAGTGGCGACAAATAGCTTGCAAGCACCGGCATTACAAACACATATCGGGCCTCATTACGAGTTTGGAGGCAGCCATGCCCTTAATAAGGGCAAATCTGCCTCCGAACTCGGGTCCGGGTTCCCTGAATAGGGAATTACCGGGCCATTCCGACCTAGGAGGGCCCGGTAATTCCTCATTCAAGAAACCCATCCCCATTCGGGAATGGGGATGATGCTAACAATGCGCCCGTTAGTAACAGGCCCATTGTTAGCATGCTGGTCCCCTCGCGGGACCGACAAAGGACGTCTGGTCTGACCAGAAGTCCAGAGCGGGTCCCGCGAAGGAACATCGTAATAGGGCGGAATGAGGTTAACGGCGCTGGCACCTTTACCCGCGCCGTTAAACCCATTCCGCCAGGGTCGTAATGAGGCCCATCGGCTTGTGGTCACTGCAATGCAGCGATCCCTGCAGTCAATGCATAGCAGGAAACAATGGCTGCCTGTACCGAACGTGCTGTTTTTAAAAATAAAAGTTCAGTTCAAGCTCGGAATCTTTCAGCGCTATCGAGGCACCCCCTACTCCGAGGCCTCCTGCAGCCACGGGTGAGAGGGCCATCCAAGCGGGCATAATTTTAATTTCACTACCGCCACCAGCAACGTTAGTTAACTAGACAAACAATACAAAAGGGTCAAGAATGCAAAAAGAGGTGTGGTTTGAGGGAAAATGGGTGGGAATGGGAGGAAAATTCTATAGGTTTGAAGCATAGCCAAACAACACAAATCCATCCCCATATGCCATCTGCATTGAAATGCATTAGAGACCGATATTCAAAGCCCCTATTTCAAGCTCTTATGTTAAAGCTCTTATTTTAATAACAATAGTTTGGGCTTAAAGGTAGTGCTTTCAGCGCCACATAATAGCCAAAACTAAAAAGGGGAGTGTGAGAGAACGACAAGAGAGCGCGAGGTTGAGAACCAGGGTCCTATCAAAATAAATACAAACTACGAGGGAAGACAAATGGGAAAAACCTGAAATGGGACAGTTGCAATGAATCAAAATATTTGTATTATTGCTGTGGGAAAATAATTGAAGTTGCTCGAAGTTCTTTTGTATTAACCTTTGAAACTTTGTTGCCTGAAACGCCGACTGTGTGTTTGTTCCGAGGATCCTTGGCACACACGTGCGGGCGCCACTAAAAGACTACACTACCCAGCAGCCCTGTAGTTCCTCTTATTCCGTCCCCGGGCACGAACGCGCCGGCGTGAACGGAACTAGCGGGTCTGTGCTGGGACGCGCAGACGTGCCACACCACTTACCTTTTTGTTGCCCTGCACTCATGGCACCTCCAGGTAAGGACGTGTGTATTATACCGGAATATAACTCTGTAAGCCATACCCCAGGCCCTCTCCCAAATCAGGGGCCTGAGTCCTTACTTAAGGTTGCCCTACTTAATACCCGGTCTGTAGTTAAACACTCTTTGGACATGTATGATTATATATTGGAACATAAAGTGGTCTCGCTGAGACATGTGTCTCACTGAGACATGGCTTACTGACTCCCATGGACCTACCATAGAGCAGGTGACCCCCCCTGACTATTCTTTTTTCGGAAAACACAGAGAAGGGGCAGTGGGAGGAGGAGTGGCCATCACATGTAATAAATACCTAGGATTTTATAAAGCTCAAATTGAATGTTGTGGGACTGACATGATACACATTAAGATGACATCCAACCCCAATTTTACCTTAAATTTGGTTCTTCTTTATAGACCTCCTGAGGTTTCTGTTAAATTTAATGAAGATTTAGTTAATCTCATCTCGCCTATGCTAACTTCCAATACTGGCCTGGTCATCTTGGGTGATTTCAACCGCTGGAAAGGTGACAGGAGAGACACGGAAGCTTTGTCATTAGAAAAAATGCTGGCTAACCACCATATCACAATCCATAATGTTGACCCAACACACAATAAGGGCCACATCTTGGACTGGGTTGGCAGCAGTAACTTATCCGTCGAAGATATTTTGACCACACCATGTATTTGGTCTGATCATTCCTTCGTCACCTGTGCTTTGCGGCTTCCAGCCCTTGCGCGCAGAGTGCATGTCCCCATGCATCCAGTTAGAGTCCGAAATTTAAAAAATATAACCACACCCGTCTTAGCTAATTACCTACATTCTTTGATGACCGTAACCAAGGATACCGATGATCCTGAGTCATTAATAGACAAATATAATAAACTGACCACTTATATGCTTGATCAATTCGCTCCGATGAAAGATAAGTTGGTCAGGGATTTACCAAATCGCCAGAAATGGTTCTCTCCTTCCCTGGTTGACCTCAGAGCAAGTAAAAGGCAGGCTGAACATATCCGGCGTAAAGATGGTTCTATGGCCAACTTGTCGGACTGGAAGCTAAAAGAGAAGCAGTACAAATTAGCAATTCTCGAGGCCAAGAAAACTTATTATAATGATCAAATCAATTCTGCAGGCGATTAGACCAAAGAACTTTTTCGCCTTTTTAGATCTTGGGAAAAACCCACCGCTTGTGGTTCCACTATTAAACCCACCATTGAGGACTGCAATTGTGTGCAGAAAGCTTTTGTGGATAAACTACGCAAAGCCCAAGATAAAATTAAGCAGGAAACTCTGACTCTCCCATCGCCCACAGTTAAGACTTACTGCTGTCCAGTCAGGTATCACAACCTGATGCCAAACCAAGGGATACTCAACAAAATTCTATGCCCAAAACTGTCACCAAAACTGAACCTGCAGTTGGTTTCACCTTTAAGGAAACCACTGTAGTAGAAATTATCAATATTATGAAATCTATGCGGCCTACCAAATGCCCAGGTGAACTTCTCCCATCCAAAATCATCTTGGAGCACAAAGAGCAATTTGCGCCTTTCCTATGTAGATTCACAAATGCCTCTTTTCGGTCAGGCAAAATCCCTCAGCCACTGAAAAATGTTGCAGTCTCACCTCTACTAAAAAAAGCTGGACTGGATCCCTCTGATGCTGCCAATTTAAGGCCAATTACGAATACCCTGTTTCTACTCAAATTTATAGACAAGGTTGCAACCATCCAATTGCAGGATTATGTATTAATGGCTGACATACTTCATACTAAACAGTCAGGTTTTAGAAGCCATCATGGCACTGAGACCGCCCTCCTGGACCTGCAGACTCCTATGCTTTCTAAGATAGAAGAAAGCAGGTCGGGGCTGCTGATGGTGTTGGACCTATCGGCAGCTTTCGACCTGCTTGATTATAACATACTTCTTGAGAGAATGCAGTCGGGGCCTCTCTGCAAATGCCATAAAATGGCTAAGATCATTTCTAGAGGGTCGTCGATCGCAGGTATACTGGGGGGACTGTGCGTCGGAACCACAACTGTTGACCTGTGGAGTTCCACAGCGGCCTGTCTCTCCCCTTTATTATTTATTATTTACATCCTCCCCCTTTGCAATGAACTGGAATTCTTTCAGATTTTCTTTTGCAATTATGCGGATGACTTCCAATTGGTCCTTGACATCACGGGTAATCATGACACAGACCAAAATTTGGTAGATATGGTATATCAACTGATAAAAAAGTGGATGTCTACAAACTGGCTCTGCCTTAATGCCTTAAAGACTGAGCTCATGCTATACAGACCCCGTCAGGTACTAACTATACTGGACCAGGCGTACTCAGGTTTCAGAATTGATGGTAGTGATATAAAAGTTGTACAGAAAGTTAAAACGTTAGGTACCTTCATGGAGAGTAGCTTAGACTGTGAAGCTCACGTCGCTGCCATAGCAAAGAGCACTAACTACCATCTTAAAGTGCTCAGACAGGTTGCCCCACTTGTTTCCATTGAAAACCGTACTAAACTGATGAGAGCTGTTATTCTGCCACGCATGGATTATTGTAATGCTCTCCTATGTGGGGCAAGTAAAGCCAACATCCTTGAACTCCAAAAGGTACAAAATAAAGCTATTTGTATCATCTACCAAATGAAATATTCAGAACCAATTACTGCTGCTAAGGAAAAGCTACATTGGCTTCCTGTTGAGGCCAGAATTCAGTTTAAGCTACTCACCATCTGCCATAAATGCATCTTTGGGACTGCACCAATTTATTTGAAGGATGTTATACGTGTTTACCAACCCTCAAGAAGGCTCGGATCAGCGGAAGATCTCTTACTAGTCCAACATTGTGTAAAACGATCCCGTGGGCTGGGCAGAGCGTTTCATATCCAAGGCGCTAAGGCCTGGAATGCGTTACCAGCTACATTGCGTAAGACCAAGGATTTACTCTCCTTCAGGAAACAGTTGAAGACCTATCTCTTCCATTAGTAGCCCCTCTCCTCATAGGTAGCCTGCATGTTTCTGTCTCTCGGCGCCTGGATGCCTACGGGCTTTGGGGCGGTATAAGATAAAATAACATAACATAACAAAACATTTGAGTTTTCACTTAATTTCTCTGGTAATCCATTTTATGTAAAACCTTGCTAAAATAGTTAAAACTCTAATTTTGTGAACTGTTTTTTTTCATATGAAGTGGTGTACGTTTGCTATGGATAAGGCTGCAAGTCCATGACATACTCATTTGTACAGACCAAGAAGAATTTAAAACACTCACAACCTGCCCTGAGGAAGAACAAACATGATTTGTCAACAAAAACGGGCCATTGAATGACAGCATCTATCTGTTGAAAGAAATATGACAATGGTCCTTGTTAATAGGAAGGCAGAAAGTCACTAGGCAGGTTGTTGTTGAATTGTTTTCTGTATTGTGAGGCATTTTATGAATCCTACAAATAAATAAATTAAACGTATAGTTCAATTAGCAGTGTGCTAATTTAGAAGGGGTTTGCATACATTAGACTAACAGTGAAATGGAGTGTGAACTCGATTTTCTTTTATCCAAATTAAATATTGGAAACACCTTCTCCACTTTATCCATACAATGTGACATTTCTTTAATATTAATCTTAACTGTTCTCTTCATTGTATCTTATATATATACATAAGATACAATGAAGAGTTCGGCCGAACTCTTTAAAATCTGCAAGGAGCTGGAAAATCCTGCTCCAGTCTCGATTTCTCCCATCCCCTCCGAAGCCCTCTGCACGGCCTTGGCCTTTAATTTCATCTCTAAAACTCAGGACATCCTGTCCACCCTCTCGTCCTCTTCCATCTTCTCTCCTCCTCTTCCATCTTCTCTTTCCGCCACCTCAGGCCCCCCTGCAGCCACCTCTCCTCCTTCCTTCTCTTCCTTTCTTCTGTTCTCCCCAGATGAGATTTCCAGCCAAGTCTGATCTATGAAAGTATTGTCAAAACAGGTCCTTTCCTGTTCGTCCAAGACCACCAAGGACCATATTGACACCCTTGCTTCTGCCCTGACCGACTTCTACAACCACTCCTTTGCCTCTGGAGCCTTCCCCTCCCTCTGACGCACACTCTTGTGCACCCTCTTCTCAAGAAACCCACTGCGGACCCCTCCCTTACGGCCAACTATCACCCAATCTCTGTCACTCCTTTCCTGGGCAAACTCCTAGAAAAGCTGGCCATCTCCCTGCTTAATCTCCTCACTGATTCTGTTGGCTGTCTATATGACCATCAATCTGGCTTTAGAGCAGCCAGATGTACAGAAACTGCTCTCCTAAACATCCGTGAAAACCTGCTCTCCAACCTTGATTCTAATATCCCATCTGTCCTCATCCTACTTGATCTCTCCTCTGCCTTTGACACGGTCAACCCTGCCATCCTGCTCAACCGATTCCATGATAATCTGGGTATCACTGATCAGACCCTGTGCTGGCTGGCCTCCTTCCTCTCTAACCGATCCTCCCAAGTGCAACTTGGGTCCTTCCTTTCCTTTATTTCACTCTCTACTTGTGGTGTTTCCCAGGAGTCTAACCTCTCTCCCTGGCTTTTCAACCAATATATCTGGCACCCTTCGCCCACTGCATTGCTGCTCTCGGCTCCAATGCCCAGTGCTATGCAGATGACAGTCAGGTCATTTTAAGGCTCTCCTCTGCCACCTCTCATCTCTGACTGTTTGTCTGCTATCCAAGAGTTGTGTGCCTCTAAGAACCTCTGTCTAAATGCCAGTTTAACTGAGATCCTCCCCATCGGCACACCCACTCCTTCCTTTCCTATCACTCTCTGGCCGGCCTCCCTTGGCCCTCTCCCTGCTCCCACCCGTGAAGCTAAGAACCTTGGGGTCATCTTCAACTCCACACTTTCCTTTTCTACACACATCTCTGATGTCTCTAAGAAGTCAAACTATCAACTGCACCTCCTCAGAGGTATTCTTCCCTTCCTCTCCTTCCCCCAGAAACTTACTGTCTTTAGTGCTCTGGTTCTTTCTAGGCTGGACTACTGTAACAGCCTCTTTCTAAATCTAACTGCCTCTACACTCCGCCCTTTGCAACTCATCCAGAACAAGACTACCAGACTTGTCCTTGGCCTCAAGCACAGGGATTATATCTCTCCAGCCCTGAAATCTCTTCATAGGCTCCCAGTGGCTGCAAGGATTAATTTCAAGACCCTTTGCATTGCCCACAAGGCCTTCTGGGGCCTGGGTCCGCAATACCTTCAACTCTCCCTCTGTAAATACCTTCCCGCTCAAGCTCTTCACTCCTCCACCTCCAACTCCCTCAGGGTCAGCCGCTTCTCCAAGCAACGATTTGGGGGTAGATCTCTTTCTTCGGCTGGGGCCTCCCTCTGGAACAGCCTCCCGGCCTCCCTGAAACTTGAGGAGAACCATCTTCGGCTCCGGAAATGCCTCAAGACCTCCCTCTTTGCCTCTGCCTTTGCTCTTCTTCTCCCACGCGGACCTCTCTCTGTTTCGGCACCTGGCTACCCTCTGATTTCGGGCCCAGATCCCTGCCTATCCTGCCGCACATCTGCACTGCCTCCTGGCAACACTTGCACTTGGGTCTGTATCTGCAACCTTACAGTCCCCTTCTTGCACTTATCTGAAACCCGTTGTCTGCACCTTTTCTCGCACTTACCACTTGTTGGCAGTAATATTTGTTGTTGTTGTTTGTTGTTTTAATTCCCATGTTCAGCACTTTCCACTGCTCCCAACACCTTTGCACTTTCCCCCTTCCCTTCTCTCCTGCACCTGCACGTTTTCAATGTCACGGGGCCTAGTAAGATCGCTGTTTTGTCCTCCCTTTTCCCCTCCACTGCCTCGTCGCACTCTGAAACACTTGTCTATGGGCGCAATATAAATAAAATATCATATAATATCCAAGACAGAAACATTACATGTCAAGGAGACGCTTTCAATTGGGACACAAAATAATTGACGGAATGGCACTGCAGAGCCAACATTTTGTCCACCTTTCAGCCGTTTGTAGCTTTTGTGTTATTTTTTCACCATGGTCCCATACAGTCTTATTTCGACATTGTGTGGCTTTAGTTTTAAGCAGTGGTTGAAGGAAGGTTTGAGTGCATCCATGCGAGTCTTTGATATCAACCAAAGCGTCCTTAAAGATTATTTATTACTCCTTTGAAAATAGACATTAGTACATTAGAATCCTTCTCTGGTGAAGCAAAAAACTCTTCAAAATGCGTTAGAGATGGCAGGCGTGGCAGTACTGCTCGAGTGGACCCCTTCACCGCTGCGACTGAAGTATGACATATTGCTCGGGATATTTTGCCGCGATGGTTAATAGCCAGGTTTGTTAGAAGGTGACAGTGTTGCTGCCAGTTCTTTCAAAGAGTCACAGAACAAGAGGTCCCAAGGTTCCAGAGAAGCTCTTGGAGCATCTTAGTGGCTCTGACCATAACATACAAGATGGCAATTTGAGATGGTGAAATCAAAGGAAGATGGTGGTTTACTGTTTACTGTTTCATGCTCATGGCGACTGAGATTCTATTGCTACAAGCTGCAGCTGGACAGTTTATTTTCCAAGGGGATTTTGGGGAAGAAATTGCTGGCGTCTCTTTTTCATGTTGCACGTCTAAAGCTCTCCCCAGGTGTTTCAGTTGTATGCTGCATATCTGTATTGTACATATATCCGAGGATTCTCGAGCATTTAAAGTAGTGGCTTCTTCTCTCTTCATTGTATTTAATTCAATGTGTGTGTGTGGGGGGGGGGAGAATAACTGCTGACACCTGTGATAGTTACCTCCTTTGGCCCATTGACAGCAATGTCTGTGTGGGAACCTTCTGGTGGTGTTGATGGTAGCAAGGTAGGAAGTTAGGTGTTGTATGGGGTTCAGAAACCAGTCAGAGTGGATTCCCATTGATGTTCACTGCGGTCCGCGGCAGCAAGTTCAACACCTTTCTTCAACATTTGGTGCAGCCTGTGGAACTGTGGCATAGAAAAAGGACAGAGAAGCTAGGGATGAGGGCAGTGGAGAAGGTGAACAAGACGGGGGAGAAGAGAATTCCCAACAGTGAAGATCTGCCGACGACACTGGTAACACTGTAGAGCGTGCAACCTGGTTGGCCGTGTGCGAGAGAGAGACAGATGCCAGATATCAGACACAGAGCCGGAATGTGGTGGTGAGAACTAAATAAGAAAAAGCCTCTGAAAACATCAAACTGAGACGATGCACACGAGGGTTGAGAGTGAGAGACAAAATCAAAACACTAGATGTGCTACCCCCAGGCAGAACCACCAGAAGATTTCTTGATGGTGAGGTTGGTGTGAGTGACCAGCTCGAGGGGAGGAGAGTGGGATTACAGACTGGAGAGAGGTTAACGGAGAACTGACATTTGAGGAGGAAAACTAAGGAAGGGACCACAAGACAGTAAGCAGAAGTCTCAGTAACAATCCAGTTAAGTGTGTTGTGCAAATGATTGTGAGGCAAGAGGCTATTGGACGGTAAGCTTCTAGAGCCAGGGGAGAAAATGATGCTGAGAGGAAAGGCTACTGGCTGGAACCCAGCCAGTGGAACAAATTACTAGGGTCATTGAGACATTAAGTATACAAAGGACTGTTTCCTGATAGACCTTAGAAGACAATTCCCTAGACAGACATTCACAACGGATTATGTATTAAGGCACACTGCATGTTAGAACTTGAAGGCAACTTTCACGGGGCTACTCAGTACAAATAAACATTGGATACTGGATTCTGAAGTAAAGTTCCTAGACACACCGAGAAACGGGTTTTACAGCAAAACCCTGCATGCTGGGACTTGAAGGCATCATTTCTGGAGACATTGGGGAACAGATTGTAACAAGGGACATTGCATACCGGAACTTGATGGCACATTTTCTAGAGGCATCAAGAACCTGGTTGTGAAGGGAACTCTGTATACTGGAACTTGGAGCTCAAGTTCCTAGATATTATTGAGGAGCTGACTAAAAGTAAAAAGAATGCATGTTGGAACTTGATTCAAGTTCCTAAAGACTTTGAGATTGAGAAATACTGTCAAAAAAATAACATGGCGATTCCCAAGCCCCTTTAAAATAGTTCCAAGTTTGATTCTCTTGCGTGGTCTGTGCTCACAATTTGAGAAAATGCCCATACTGCATATATTTTCGAAATGCAGGTGCAATACATTGGTGTTACGTTTGCTCATATCCTCACTTTATGGCTCCAGAGAATGACAGACTTCTCTCATAGTCCTTCTGTGCTGTCTCTGGATGTGTGTATTTATGTACCTCACTCTTTGGATCAGTGTCTGGAACATTTACTTGAGCTTTCAGGGGGCCTTGCACTCTTCCGCAGTTGTTAACGGTTTATTTTGTTCTGCCAAACTGCCAATATTTTTAAGCACCATTTTCTTAGTTATTGTTTTCTTGTGGGGTCTATACTACAAAGCATAGCTTTCGGGAATGTAATGAATCATAATTGGGTCAGCTGCCATGAACTAAAGCAGTATGCTGGTCGGGAGAGGGCCGGGGTGATGTTTTTGATGGCTAGCTTTCTTCAGGCTGTGCAAATGCTTCAGCAGCAGTTTAAATCAGAGTTAGGGTATATTAGATTGCAATTACATACAGTCTTACAACCCAGTGCTTCATATTCTTAATTACTAAAGATGCTATGTATATGTCCCGGGAGGATGGCTAAGAGGCAACGTGCTCGCCTTGGAAACAAAACGACACGGAGCAACACAGGTTCGATACCTGGGTCCGTGCGTGTTATAATCATATCGGTTCCCGTCCTCATCCTGCCTCTTCAAACATGGCTCATTATTTTCTGTCCAGAAGATTTCCCTTCTAATGCACACAAAGCTAAATAGTGTGATAAATAGTGGGCAAAACCTACCTGACTCTCATTAGGAGATTTGTGGCAGCACGTGGATTGCTTTTGAGAAAGTTCGCCCAGGTTTACCCGCAACCAGTGTTCAATCCTGGTGAAACCCTCACAGACTGGGTGGACTCCTCAATCATCTGAGCACCAGGATCTGATCCGCTCAACCAATGTTATCACTGTACAGATGTAGGGAATTGTCAGACTCATTTCTTTTAGTTTTTTGTTGTTATTATGAGATAGCGTACAGCCATGCTGTATACCATGCTCTCTTCCCAGTACCATTGCAGAACTGACTTTGTGGACCAGCTCTTCGGAATCACCAAAAGTGTCATTTGTGAATCCTAACAATTAATGTGCAGTTCTTAGTTGAGACTTTCAATGGGAAATCATAAGAAGTACATTTCCTTGTGGCCGCTAACCAATTAAATATGACTATATATGCCACGATGTTTGCAATAAGAGGCTTCCTTCCAAATCACCCCTCTTCGTTCCATAATTTCCCTTGTTGGCAAGATGTTAAACCTGAAACGCATTAATGCTCCTCTCACATATCCATTCGGACATCGCAATAAATAGGGGGCTATCGCGCCCAATGTTTGTGTTCATACTGCAAGTGAACCAAAGAGGTGTACCACAACTTCTCAATTGTGACAATCCAGTCTGCCTGATATAGAGAACACTTTACATAACGAGGCCAGAGAAGCAAATCTTCCTCATTCAAATCCAGGCCCCTTAATAGATCTTCACATTGTGTAACCATCATAGGATAGGAAATGTTATGCTCCTTAATAATTAATGATCATTGTACCAAAACAATGTAGTCAAAGGACGGTGGCACAATTGGAACAGTAGGGTCGTCTTTGCTCTTTGTGATGGAACTTAGACTACTAGGCCATCCACCTCATACAAAGATGAGCCGTGACAGTGGCCATTGTTGCGGCCATAGTCGCTTTTGCACATTATGCCTCATTTATAACTGTGTGTCATCTGCCCAGATTTATCACATTTTGTGGGGACCAGACGACCATGCCTTCAGGAATGAGGATTTCTGAACAATGCAGGGTTTCCCGCACATGCAAAAACACAGGATAGGGAGTTTTTGCGGAAGTAGATTTAATCGAGGTAGAAATCATCGAATTTTTAACAACAGATTTTTAGGCAAATATATGCAGGGTTGGGTTTAGGTGAATAATTAATCTAGGGGGATTAAAGAGGGGGTCTTCCCTGCATATATTTGCGGCAAAATCTTCCAGTAAAAAAATAGATACTTCAATGAAAAACATTCAAAGAAATCACGTAGAACCCAAAAACAGTCCATGCAGAGAGGAAGTGGACTGGGCAGACGTGGTAGAAGTCCACACAATCATGCTTTGCATGGGTTGTCACAGCATTCACTCAGGCAGGTAAGAATGGTTAGTGCAATGGGGAATAATGTGTGTCATTAAGGAATTAGCCAACATCGACCATTCAAATGAACACTCAGGATCCTCACGCTCCCTCGTCAACTGGCACTAACCATGCCTCTGAATAGAGTGCCAAGAAGCCACTCTAGCAGAATAATGTTGCACTTCATTAGTCCACCATAACATTGCATACAGCTAGTACTGGAGCACACGGTGGCTTATTAACTGCCAGAGACATTATGCAACCCCATTTGTTATGCTGCACTTTGGGAATGGCTGATTTGCAAGGAAGCACCCAGTTATGATTCTTCTGTCCCAGGGGTCTGCAACCCATGGCACTCACAATCTTTTTGACTAAGACTCCCAGGATCGCCCCCTCCCTCCCCCAATCCCTTCTGGCTATATTGGCAGGAGCTCTGGGGAGAGGTAGAACAAAACAATTGGAGAGCCAAAGGATGCAGACGCCCTTGCTAGCCAACCTGTTGTTGCATGGACTTTCAATTGAAAGCCTACAGTTTGGTCAAGCACTTTTGGTCGATTCGATAAAATGCATATATGAATATGTGTATGTGGGCATAGAGGAGCAAGAAGGTTGGGGTAGATGGTGGGGGAGGGGAGCGGGACAGGGAGGGGCACACGGGGGTGGTACCCACCGAAACAAAAACAAATATGTTGATTTCAGGCTGACCAAAAATTGTTGAACAAATTGGCAGACTTTCAAATTAAAGTGTACATAAGCACGTAGAACCCTTGCAGAAATGTGTAATGAGTGCATAGTGTTAAAACAACTGTTTAAAAACAAAACTCCATGATTTTTCAAGACAATCATTTTCTGCAATTCCTTTGTGCACCAACCGATCCACTATATTTGTGAACCTCATTTTAGAAATCATTTAAACCATATTGAACAGATAGCCCCAGAACACCATTACAAACGTCCTCCTCTGGGTTTACTTTTACTAGAACATTGAATCAGATGCGGTTCATCTGACGTGGACAGGACTACATCTCCCAGACGGCATTGGTATGGTCAATGAAAGCTTAAGACTTGAAAAGTGATGCGTGCAGCAGCAACAAAGGGCCATCTGCATACAGGCCGACAACTTGCCATATTTCATTTGGTAGATGCAAGTCCAGTCCTGAGCTTTGGGACTTGGAGTCCTGGATTCAATGCTTAATTTGTAAATAAATAAGTTCCAGGGCCCAAATAGTTTGTAGCATGTCTGTTCCATTTCATATTGCTGCCTACTGCTTCTATCCCCTTGCCCCCAGCCCCCCAGTATAAACACATTTAGGGCTGCGGCTGCAACTCCCACCTTCTCATTGGAGATGATGTGTGCAACACCCATGGCAGAAGTGTGATTTACAAATACCACCAAAATAACATAGCATGGCAGTTAGATAATATTTAACTGCTTTTTTAAACACATCATCCCAGTTCCCAATTTCCTTTGATTATATAATCAAGTTGAACGTTTGTAATATCTACCCACAGAAATCCTGCTGGCTTCATATAGCAAAGTCATGGACAAATGCGACCAAAATAATTACTAAACTGCCTGCACCAAATGCTTTCGCCACCCACCCTACTGCAGCAATCCTGCCATTCATTACAGTAGCGGAGCATGATCAACAACATCCAGGTTGAATGGCGAAATGTGCTGGCATGACCAGCATGAGTGTCCAGCACTGTCCCCTTCTGGTTCATTTGTATTCATGAAACTGAATAACTAGTACATGAAATCCAGCCTGCCTCACAGTGTTGTTGCTTGTTGTGGGTGTCCAGTCATAATATCGAATACAATATTTTCGAAAGTCAAAATGTCGAAAAAAAAATGTCGAAAATAAAAATGTCGAATTACAAAAGTGTCGAATTTTTTTCAATATTTTTTCGAATTAATGTTTAAATAAATTATTAATTATAGTTTATAAAACAGAATTTTTTTAAATGGTTAAAGGTATATCCATGGTGGGTGGGGGAGATGGGGATGAAGGGGGGGTTTGGGATGGGTTTTTTTAATAATTAATTATTTAATTAATGTTTTATTAAATACTTTTTTTAAAAAATTAAAGGTATATCCATGGGGGGTGTTGGGGGGGATGGGGAGGAGTGGAGGGTTGGGGTAGGGGTTTGGGATGGGGGGTTTGGGGGGACCCCCCCAATAAAAAACGTTAGTATGTGTGACATTTTACAGTTATTTTAACATTGGTTTTTCGATTTTTTTTTCGACATTTTATTTTCGATTTAATGACTTTTTCTATTATATGTATGTGTTTTCGACATTTTTGAATTCGACATTTTTTTTTCGACATTTTTGTAATTCGACATTATTTTTTCGATATTATGACTATAAACCCTTGTTGTGTACATAAGACTGTCTGTCATGTAAAACAGTAAACCTGCCAAAACACCATTTCATAACTGAAGATAATGAGACAGTAAGTGTAGGAGCTCAGAAACAAGTCCAGGTGTTCAACATTAAAATGAAGCTAACAAACACTAAAAATCCCAGCACGCATTAATGTGTTACATGAAAACAATACTGGAAACCTTATCCTTACAAAGTAGTGCCTCGAAGCAAACTCAAACAACTGCCAATACGTGGGTTTAGTGAAGTTACTTCTTTATATAAAAATCTAAAATGAAACATTTGACAACATACTACTGTTCCAAAATACAACTTTGGACAAATAACGTACACGAAAGTGTTACTTTTTCATTTGAATACAAGCAGCACTGTGCTGTCACATGACTGTCAAACTCTGTTCTGCTGTGCAAGAAGTTACGGGAACCTACTCTTTTCGGTCGTGATTTAAGAGGCTTATGGTCCCGTGGGTTCCTCTGGGCACTGCTGAATCCGGATGTAGGGGTCCAAGAGTGGCAGAGCACGCGACCTCGACCATGAATCATCACTCCCCAGGTAATCAAGGAAAGCCATCTCACCTGCCACAGGAGCTGAAGCCTCTGGGTGTTCATTTACTTCCTGAATCACACATCATCACAGGCGAGTTAGCAAATACCGTTGCAGGTAACGTCAAATCCCGCAGGGTGACTGAAAGCAGAGCTCCGATTGGCAGCGCTCGAAGGAACAATTATTTGCACATGGAAATACTGAACTGCCGACCTGCGAGTCATCTACAGTAAGTTGACGTTGCCGCTACAACACGTTTTGGTGCAGTGTTTGCTTCTAATATGAAAAGACTGTGTAAAGTGGCGCTTGTCAGAAACAGTTCCTCTTAAAAGTCAGTGAAGAGTCGCTTTTTGTGAACAGAGAAGACACGAGTACTGTGTTGTAATGTTGAGCATTATAGATCAGTTATGTGTATCAAATATTATTTCAAACCATCCCTAATGTTATTCCCCTCTTGCTATCTCCCGTGTGTATCTAGTGTGTAACGTCCTGCGTCTTGGAGTTAAAATCTGCACGATGATTCCATGCAACAGGAACATCGAGAAACGGACGGTTGGACAGGTGAATGGACGTAAGGGCAGCCAGGAGCGGAGTAACATGATTACCGACCTGTAATTAATCTTTATAGACCTAGCGCGAGGGGCGCACATGGAGTTATGGGCCCTGAAGACCAAGTTACATGGTCTTCAAGGTACATATGTAGCAGGGCAGTGGTATTACACGCCTTATGGGGAGACAGGTCTAGGCAGACACACAATATACATCTTATGCCTTAACTTATAACTTGACCCACCTCTTACCTATCTCCAAACCCCGCTTCGCTGGGTTAGAGATCATCCCAGTGAGCCACGCTGTGAACGTGGAGTAGCTATGAAAATGCAGGTTAGGGCAGTTTTCCTCCAAATATCCCTAAGGCACAAGATACTAGGTTAGTGTCACGTTGACGTTCCCATGGACACGGGAGGGCGGGAAGGGTCAATGACGGGAGGGAAGGGAAGTGACGGGTGGGGTGGGGACAAAGGGCAGAGCTAAGTGGAAGTTGAATAAAGAAAGACGTAGTTCATACAGCTCCGTGTCCGTGCCTTATTCCACGTGCGCCACGGCACCCACAATGGGTAGAACCATAGCCAAAACACTGGTGATGAGGCGGGCAGCCTGGGGGGGACGGGCTGCTGCGGAACAGAGCAAACTTGAGTGCAGTTGCATGGAGGCGATGTGCGCCGGCAAGGTGGGCTTGCGGGGGGGCGGAGAGCAAAGCCCCGTCACCCCGGTCGGTGACATCGCTACACTGGAGCTATGTTGAGGAAAGCAGCGCGGGCTGTCAGGAAGCCGCGCAGCAGGAGCAACACAGCAGAAGAAACTACGCCCTGGGCCACGGCAGTGAGAGGAGCTGCAGCGGGGAGACTATGCTACCATCCTGGGCCACGTCGGTGAAAGAGGTGGCCACGCCCGACGGGAGAGTCAGAGGCCTCCCCACACATGCCCGGGCCGCAGCGGTGATCTGCAACCAGCCTCACAAGGAGGCTCGAAACACGGGTGAGCCAAGGGTCAGGCCCCGCCCACTGGGACACTAAGCAGATGGTGTTCGTGCATGCAGAAGGCGGCCATCGTGCTTCAGAGAACATTCTAGGGGTGGTGATACCCCCATCAAGGCCCCATGAGAGGAAGGGCATGCAGACAAAGGGGGCCCCGCTACATGACCCTCAAAAAGTGATGGCGCTTGTGCCTGAAGTAGGCGGATATCAGAGCAGGGTGGAAGCCTGCAAGGGACTCCAACAACCTAACAAGTTCTCTGCGGGCAAGCGCCAGAGGAGACACCATGTCTGGCCAAGAAGACGATCAAGGGGCAGTAGATCAAGGCAATGGACCCCCAACACCAGGCCCGCAAGTGCCAGATCAAGCGCCGTATCGATAACCAGACACCCTGGCAGCCCAAATGCCAGGGGTATTTGATGTTACAGACACTAGTAACATGGGTCCAAGGTGGACAAAATGGATACGTGACTTTGATCTATACATGGGGGCCACTGGGCCCATTGCAGACGCATGACAAATTTGCCTATTGAAGCTTGCGGTGGGCTCCGTCACCCGCGACATCATTGATGAGATGCCTCCTGGCTCCATAGACTCCATCCAAGACCTGAAGGATGCTCTGGCTGCATTCTTCACACCAAACACAAATATGGACTACGAGAGCCATCTATTTCACTGCACTTAGCAAATCAAGGGTGAGACCATGGACGCCTATGTAATGCGCCTGCGCACAAAAATGAAACACTGCGACTTTGCCAATTATTCCAACACGGAAGCTTACAGTCTCAGATCATTGCAGGGTGCGAGTCACAGACTTTCCAGAGGAAATTCCTACAGAAACCCTGCACACTTGAAGAAATCCTAGCACTAGCCAGAGTTGAAAGATCCATTGACTCGCAAATTGAGAGTTTTGGAAATGCCACATCAAGAGAAAGCATCTGCAGACTCCAACTCGAGAAAAAGTCTGAGGAACTGTTCTGCTCCAAATGTGGTTTCGAGTAACCCCATGAAGGCATTTGCCCGGCCATTGGCCAATGCTGCACCACTTGTGGCGAGGAGAGTCACTTCAAATCGGTCTGCAGGCTCTTCTGAGACAAAGGGAGGGATAGAGCCAGAGACATGCCCATCAAAACCAAAGTGAAAAGCGGGACGCCGCTGGGCACACACCCCAGCGCAAGCCCGCAGGGGCCACCAGGCAGACATACCCAGAACCAAGAGAAAGAGAGTCAGGGCAAGACAGACCAAGGAGAGAGAGAAGAAGGTATGCCATGCGCGTGAGGCCGGAGCACAGGCCAAGGTGCCAGGTGAGGTACCTAGTAGAACAGTCTCCGACAGACTCAGACCCCAGCTAATCAGGGAGTGACCAGAAAAAGAAGGCATATGTATATGCGCTAGGAAACCCTACAGCCATGGCACACAGCCCCACCCTGATTATCAAACTAAATGAGCAACCAACTGAGTTTCTGATCAACACAGGAGCCACAGTGAATGTGGTTAGCGAGAACATATACAAAGGACTACCACACAAGCCAAAACTGAGCCCCGCAACAGTGGACATTTATGCTTATGGTGCCAAGGCGCCCCTCAAATGCCTGGGACCGTTTGACGGTCTATGCTATTACAAAGGACATGAAAAAAACATACCCATCCATGTCCTAGCGCCAGAAACATATAGCGGGTGTGTCCTAAGCTTCAGAGCGTCAGTGGATATGGGGTTCATCCATATTCTTAACAACATCATGGTCCATAAATACATCGACCCAGTTGAGATGATCAATAATATATACACGCGCATATTTAGAGGAATTGGCAAGCTGAAGAATAAACAAGTAAAGCTCCACATAGACAAATCGGTGCGCCCTGTGGCACAACACTATAAGGGGATCCCTGTCAACATCCAAAAGAAGGTGGAGGACGAATTGCACAAGCTACTCGAACAGGACATTATTGAACCCGCTACTTGCCCCCACCACCTGGGTATCTCCAATAGTGCCCGTCCCCAAGAAGGGGTCTGAAGCCATCCGGCTATTTGTAGACCTGAGGCGCCCCAACCAAGCCATACAGAGGGAGAGACACCTGGCTCTGCGCATCACTGACATGATTCACCTGATAAATAAAGCCAAGGTGTTCTCCAAGCTGGACCTGCAAAAGGAATACCACCAACTTGTACTAAGTCCCGAAAGCAGGAACATTACCACCTTCGTCACGCACCTGGGTCTATTCCGTTACAAGAGGCTAGGTTTCGGTGTGTCCTCGGCCACGGAAATACTTCAAGCCGAGGTGCACAATGTGATCAAACACATACTGAACTGCCTCAACTACAGTGACGATATCTTGATCTTCGGCACGGATTTCAACAAGCACTACGAGGCACTGATGAAGGTATGCAAAGCACTAGAAGCCAGAACCTCACGCTAAACTGAGAAAAGTGTGAGTTCCCGAAGAGCACTCTGAGGTTCTTCTGGCATATCTTTTCGGAAAAAGGAATGGCACCAGATCCTGAGAAAGTGGCAGCGGTAAATGAAACCTCACCCCCGGCAAATGTCTCAGAACTGCACTCTTTCCTAGGCTTGGCCAGCTACTGTTCTCAATACATCAAGGACTTCACCTCCGTAAGTGAGCCATTAAGACTCTTAACTCGTCAGGATACCACATTCTCATGGTCAGCCTTTGAAGTCATCAGAGAAAGAGTCACCAAGGCAGAAAACATGTCGTACTACGACGCAGGCCGCCAAACAGAATTAACGGTGGATGTCAGTCCCGTGGGACTTGGGGCCATTCTGGCTCAGGTAGACCCAAGGGATTCATCCCAGAAGTACATCGTCGCCTATGCAAGCAGGAGCTTATCTGCCGCCGAGCAGGCCTACTCGCAAGCCGAAAAGGAGGGCCTTGCGGTGGTATGGGCGTGTGAAAATGTTCACCTCTTCCTGTACGGCAAGCCATTTCGGGTCGTCACAGATCATCAAGCTCTCCTATTCCTGTATGGGAATCCGCAGGCGAAAATGCCACCCTGAATAGCTAGGTGGAGGTAACGATTACAGGACTGTGCTTTTGAAATTGTTAATCAGCCCAGAAAGGTTGAAACCCCTGCAGACTTTCTATCCAGGAGGCCTAGGGGTGGGGCGTGTGACCAGAACCATCGGTGGCAGATAGATATCTCTGATACTTAATCCATCAAGCCACCCCAGAAGGCATCGTCAAGCCACCCCGGAAGGCATCGACATGGAAGAGATATCTTGCGAAACCGAAAATGACCCCTCGTGTCAAATCATTTGTGAAGGACTTGCCTCCGGACTGTGGAGGAGGGCCAGGGAAAGAGGCCGAGCAGCCGGGGAACAAACACATCGGGAAGTAGAGCGCCTCACACAAGTGAAAGACAAACTAACGCTGTCTGACGATCACCTCCTTCTGAAGGACTGCAAGCTGGTGATCCCGCAGGCCCTGAGGGCAAAGATCAGTGCATTGACCCATGAGAATCACCGGGGAATGGTGTCAACCAAGCGCATGCTCCGCCAAAAGGTCTGGTTCCCTAATATGGACTCCATGGTGGAGGAGGCCCTGAAGGCTTGTCCTATGTGCAGCCTCATTTCCCCGAATCGGCACACGCAACCTTTTGAACATGTCAGAACTCCCACAAGGGATATGGGAAGCCGTGGCTGCTGTCTTCTTTGGCCCCATTGAAGGGGGCAAGTATGTACTTGCAGTGATGGATGAATATTCTCGATATCCCGAGGCCCAAATAATCTCATTGACAGCAGCTCATCATGTCATACCCACCCTAGATCGCATCTTCTCTGCATATGGGATCCCCAAGGTGCTCAAAACTGACAATGGGCCTCCGTTCAGTGGGCACCTGTTCGACCAGTTCGCAAACTACTTGGGGTTCCGACACCACAAGATAACCCCTCAAGCGAATCGCATGATAGAACTATTTATGGCCAACCTCAAGAAAGTGCTCCAGATAGCCAACCTCACCAGACAACCTCATGAGCAGGTTTTGAATCAGTTGATGAGAGACTACCGAGGTACACCCCATAGTACCACCGGCCGGACTCCTGCAGAAGTAATGTTCGGGAGAAACATCCAAACACACATCCCACAAGCCTCGGGGGTTGGCGACCCTCCAGAAATGGACAAGGAGATGCATGAACGAGATGATGCCGCGAAGGCACGCATGAAGGCGTATGCGGATACCCGACTAGGAGCCAAGATGCCCCAACTTGAGGTAGGTGATGTAGTGGCCATGAAGCAACAGCAGACCCACAAACACATGTCTACATTCCAAGAAGAACCCCTGCTGGTCACCCAAAAGAAGGGTTCCATGGTCACTGCGCAAGGCCCCGAAGGGTCCATCACTCGAAATTCGTCACACCTCAAGGGCATTCCACTGCTAGGATCAAGGCGACTAAGTGGGTGCGTGATTGCCCCTATTGACTACGCTTCCAATTAGCCATATCAAGGAGACCATCACGACGAGGAGGACTCCAATCTGGACATTCACGTGGATAAAAAAGTTGGCGCATGTTCCCCTGTGCCCGTCAGTTCTCGGCTGCAGAGAGCTCGGAACAGGCCTCGCCGGTGGATCGAGGAGATGGGGTCGCAGCGACCCACCAGACGGCTACCCGTTGTTAAAGTCTGGTAACTGTTTAAAATGGGGGGAGATGTCACGTTGACGGGTGGGCAGGAAGGTAAGTGACAGGAAGGAAGGGAAGTGATGGGTGGGGGCGGGGACAAAGGGCATAGTTAAGTGGAAGTTGAATAAAGAAATACGTAGTTCATACAGATCCGTGTCCGTGCCTTAATCCACGTGCGCCACGGCCCCCACAACAGGTAGAAATCTAGCCGTAACAGTTAGAGTAACTGTGACACAATAAGCGAAGGCGGACAGGGGAAGTCTGGTATACGGTTCTTTTAGCTGTATGATTACTTATGCGTTTCTCTTCCTGTATAACAGGAGGTTTTTTTTTAGAGTTTTTGTTAAAAAGGGGGAAACTCACAAGACACTTTTAAATATTAAAAATGTCTTTAAAGTCTTTAAAAAATATATACAAAGTTCATAAAGTGCACTGTACAAAACTATATATAACAACTCCTTACTTCAGAGACAAACTGTCTCACAGTCATTGCTGCTGCTCTTTCTTGATGTTCTTCTTGGTCTTGATGCTCTTGAGATTTATTTATTTAATTGTTTTTTTTATAACGAGCCTAATACCCTACCTGAGTTCGGTTTGTAAGCGCAGATCCTGGATTCGAACCTCTGTTGTTCTGCGTGGTCTTGCTTGCAAGACCAGCGCATTGCCCCTATGCTACCCCCACTCCTTTTTCATGTGTTTTCATATTCTTACATTTATTGGGTGCATGCAATAAGCACTGTCAAATGTGTGCTGCATTCTTTGATTTTACAATACATATTACATTTATGGAGCATGCCTGTGTGTACTACATTCAACATAAACAATCTTCTGTATAGTACACTTCTTCATGAGCCTGCAATCAACTACCTTGCTTATAAGCCATGTTCAGCTCAAGCTGCCTTCAACTCGCTCACCATCCCTCCCCTTCCCAGATGTTGACACCTTGCAGCAGCACAACCCCATGTGAATAAGTGTCAAGCACTCTGCAAGAGGTCAACATCGCCACATAACTGGTGTGTCCATACCTCACAGCTGCGGAAACCTGCCACCTATGGTAAACTCTAAACTCAAAGTTACTGTAAGAAGGGTCTGAAATGAAGAAAAGCAGCCCAAACTATTGTGAAAGAGCGCAGACCCTTAGTTGTATAGAAGGAGTAAAATAAAGAAATAAAAATTATTGAACATGAGGATGAACGGGATTTGGAGTTGGGAGGGGGTGAGTCCAGGAAGAACTTCCTTGATGAAAGAAAACAAGGAAGAAGGAAAATACTTTTTGAAGACCCTGTCATTGCTTCACCTTTGTGCCCCTTGTGTTAATTCTTTTTCCTTAAATCTTAATGGACTTTGGTTAGGGCACCCCCGTTTCTAATGGCACCAGTTATTGCTGGTTGCCACCATTCAGACTATGCGTGTGTACTCATAATGCTAACTCTGGACAAGGCCACAACTTCGATGCCTAGGGATCTTGCTTGTTCAAAATGGATAGCTCAATAGACCATTCATCTGCAGCAGATTCTATCACGAGGTGGAGACCTACTTCCTTTGCCGGAGAAGGATATAACCTGAAAGACAACAGCTCTGCCATATTTTACCCGGAAGTGATTTGTCAGTTGATGCCCCTTGGACATGGACAGAACGGTAGGACTAATCCCTTGAGACAAGTGATCTATTGTTTTAGAGAAGGCGGAAGCAATGTGTGGGTGTCACGATTCCTCCCATGCGCACACCACTGGCCCGGGATCGTGTGGTCTCCAAAGCGCTCCCCCGCCACCCGTCTCGCTCATCCCTTTCTCCCTCTCCTCTCCGGGACTCACGTGGATACTCACATGGCTTGCGCGCGCGGCCGCACCTGGTCCGTAACAGGACTGCTCTCAGGCTACGGCCGTTTCTTCACTGGCAGTTACCTTGGCGCCTGGGATCACGAAGGACTAGCATCGGGCTTCCGCGTTCGGGACTGTAAGGTCGCGTGACGCGCTTGCCCGATCACGTGAACCAGCCGCGCATCACGTGACCAGAAGTGCTCATCACGTGACCAGAAGCACGAGCACTTAAACACAGGAAACCCAGGTACTCGTTGCTTCACAGCTGTGCTCTGCATCCTGTTTGGCGTTACATACTTTGGATCATTGACTACTCACGGAATCGACCTGGCCTGCTCGACTGGACTCTTCTTGGATTTCCCCTTGGATTTGTTACTTGGTGATTATTGGCTTTCGACCACGGACTGTTTGGACTGCCTCACGGATTCTCCCTCTGGCACTTCGACTTTTTGGACTTCTTGTCTCACAGCTCCACAGTTTACTCCTGCTAACAGGCGGATAAGCTGACTACTACTCCTTTTGGGGTAATTCAGTCCATGTGGGTCCCGGACCTCCCCATTAGGTTCATCATCTCTACCTTGACCTCCTTAGGTAAGACCTTTTCGTTTTTCCTAACACTGTGGTTTATTGCTTATTGCTTGGTACTTAATCCGCATTTTCTTGCAGCAGCTTGGGGTCCCAGAGGTTTGCGGTCCCGGATTTGAACATCTCCGCCTGTGGCCTCAACGGCTGCACAGAGAGTGACTTTGGGTTCTCTCTGTGCGGCATTTGGTGACGGAGGCCTCTTCTGCCTACACGACACACAAGTCACAACAGCGGGAAGGCCCAATATGTGCCTTTCAAAGTTGCAGGGTTGAGCTTCTCGTTCATATTTAAGGAGTGCATCTGGAGTGTGGGGTGGGTTAGTGGGTTAATGCTAGGATGCTGTCTGTTTGTCTTGCAAGACTAACCGTAATAAAGCGTTTGCTCATCTTATCACCTGAAATTGAGACTACGTTTTTTTGATGTTTTCACTGTAATACATATTTCAATTAATATGTCACAATAAAGGGACACCATTATGATATTATTATTTTAACCCAAAACAATGTTGGTTGTCAAACAGTTCCAGCCAGATGATACTTGATCTGAGGGATTCTTTTGAAAAGTCCCTGAGTGTCTTGTTACATGGAGAGACTACCTAAAACTAGCTAGTCAGTGCACAAAACCACTTGGGCAATTTGAGGAATCCTGGGATTCTGTCACTTCTTCCCAGGGGGAGCCTTTTCCGTGTAGGATAGGGAGGTTAGCCTGTTGCGCAATACCCTCCCTAGGGATAGATGCAAGCAGGACCTCACCAAGAGAGACTCCCCCTCTGGGAACAAGGACTCTTGTTCTTATGAACAATTCCCTAAGCAACATATCACTAACCCTCCTTCAATAACATTGTATGAAGAAAGAGATGAAGAACAAATCAGAATATGTTATTGTCATTCAAATACACTATTGGTACCTAAGAAGGAAAATGTATATGGTACTGGGACAAAGAAAATCACTGGAAGAATAAAGAGTATGAGTCAAACAAAAAAGGAGGACTTTGACTGCACCCCGGGGAAGTCCCACGTCAGCATCATAAAACCTGGAGGCAAAGACCTTGCGAGAGAGAGCGAGTGGGGGAACCAGGAGTTTTGAATCAGCTGGCTGAGGTATGCTGAGGAAAACGTGGACGTGTGCTGTCCGATGCTGGAGAGAAGCTTGGTTACAGCTCCCAACGCACGGCATGGAAAAATAGAAGAGACGCAAGAGACCGAGGAGAATACAGGGCATCCTGAGCCGAAGACAAATGGTGGTATGACCACAGCCGAGCCGCGGTGGACCTAGATGTCCATTAACAATGCTGATACCATTCCCATTGAGGTGTCATGGGTGAGCCGACCAAGGATGAAACGGATAGACCAGTCTGACACTGCCAAAGAAGCAAGAAGCCAACCTGACAAGGGAAGTTCACAAACTGTTATGAACCCCAGTGACGCTATCCCTGAACAATGCAGTCAACAGGGAAAGCAGGAGACCTTAGAGGGGGACCGGGGATGATTACTGGAGATATACCGAGTTGTCTGATCCTACGAGAAGAATTAGAGTCTGACGGGGGACCAGGAAGATTGGCAGATCCTTTCGGGAGATTCTTGAAACTCAGACTCTAAAGAAAAATTAGATGCGCTGGGAAGTGATATAGAGGACGAGAATAGCATTGACCAACAAAGAACAACGAACTCTACAACATCTAGTGAAAGTAAGTCTGAAGGTGATGAAGAAGTCCCTGAGGTAACAAAAGATAAATCCCCAAATATGTCTATGAATCACCAGGAAGCCCTGCTCGAACACCTGGTAAATCACCAGATCCAGGAAGACCAAAGACACCAAGTGGGGTTGGACCACTTGACTGTTCATCAAATTAGACCACTACTCCTACATGGTGTATTACAGCCATATCAAGCTCGAGGAGACTTGGGATGTTTTTTCCAAAACTACGAAAGATTAGCCCACCAGTTTCAGTGGAGTGAGGACCTGAAAATATGTTATCTGGCACCCCTTTTAAAAGGAGAGCTACAGGCCTCTAATCAAACTTTAAATCCCTTAGGTACGACCCCCTTCCAAGAGATAAAAAGGGGATTACTAGATTGGGTGGGACAAACGGAAAATGTTTACCAACCCAAGTTCCGAGAGATAACTCGAACAAATCTCTGGTAGAATTAAGGGCACATAGCCAAAACACCTTAGCAATTTGGTTAGGAAGTAAAAACGTTCCGTAGGTAATGGAAACCTTTTGCCTTGAACAGTTAGTAAATAGTCTCCCCACCCTCCTTACAGAGGGACATTTTACAGTTAAATAAACCCTCCTTCTCCTTCGCGGTGGACACCGCCCAAGTACATGCAGAGGTGGCTGAACATCTAAGAAATCACCACGAGGAGAGGATGGAAGGAAAGATGTGGGAACCACTCCTTCCAGGTATTGCAACAAGGAAGAATAGATTGGTTCTCTCTCCCAAGCTGTGCTTTGAAAATCCTCCCAATTGTTGTAGGTCCCAGGCCCTGTTCACAGTACCCGCTCTTTATTTATCATTTATATATTTGTTCATAAGGCGCCGAAAGCCTGCAAGCATCGGGGCGCCACATGAAGACAGTCACTCACACAAAACACATAGACTAACAGGTACAACAGCACAAGACTCTTGGCATGCCAAGACACAGAAAGGAAACAGGTACTACTCTGGGTTGCTTAGTTCATTTGAATAAAAGAGTTTTTAATTGCTTTCGGAACCTGAGGAGGTGAGATTCAATTCTCAGGTTTAGTGGCAGTTTGTTCCAGTGGTAGGCAGACTGATTTGGGAAGGCTCTACCCAAACCGTTTGCTTTCCTGTGAAAGTTAGTTGTAATAAGCCCTTGAGCCTGAGATCTTAGAGTACGGGTTGGAATGTAGCCCACAATTTTGGACTTAAGGTAGGCCGGAGCTTTTCCATATAAGCACTTGTGTGTGAGTGTCATTGATTTGAACATAGCACGGTCTTCGACCCTTAGCCAGTGTAGTTCCCTCCTTGCTTCACTGATATGATCATATTTTGCCTTATGCTTGATTATTCGCACAACATGATTCTGAATATGCTGGTATTTTGTCAAGCATTGTTTACTGGCGCCCAATAACAGGGCGTTGCCATTGTCCAGTCTAGAGAGAATAGTCGCTCTGGCTATGGTAGCGCAGTTTGATTCATTGAGTACAGGTTTGATAGCTTTTAGCAATCTTAGGTAGTAAGAGCAGTTTTTACTAACATAAGAGGCTTGAGCATCTGAGCTCAAGGAAGCTTCCAGAGTCATGCCCGAGGTTTTGACGCTAGTCACTACCTGGATATGAGACTCTTTTATCGTGAAAGACTCATAACTAGATGGTAGTTTTGCCCTGGCTTGCTTGGACCCGAAGACCATCAGCTCGGTGTTTCCCATCCAAACACATCCAGTTATGATCAAACCATTGTTCAATGATGTTACAGAGTTCATTTACCATTTTGTTGTCTTTCGTGTAGTCGCCACTCAATTCCTCTACCAGCTGAGTGTCATCAGCGTAGTTAGTGAAAAAGGCGTTGATATTATCTAGTGCCCTACACAGGAGGCATAGATATAGATTGAAGAGAAGTGTCAAAAACTAGCTCCTTGGGGAACACCACAGACTCTCTAGAGAATTTATCACCCCAATGTACTCTAGAGATTTGGTCTGCTAGCAACGATGTTAGCCAACCTATGGCCTCCTTAGAGCAGTTTGCAATTTTCTCCAGTGCTTCGTGTAATAGCTGTTGGTCTAGTAAGTCAAACGCAGCACTTAGGTCTAGCAGGATTAGCAGACAAGTATTGCCCCTGTCAACGATACTCAGCACTTTCGTCTGCAGGTCCAGCATCGCCGTTTCCATGCTGTGAGCAGCACGGAAACCCGATTGTTGCTAATGTACTATTTCATTGGTCTCTACATATGCTTGCAGTTGTGCAGTTGCAATTTTGTTTTGTCCATTACTTTTTGTATGCAGTTACAATTGGTTATGGGTCTTAAATTCCCTGGCTCTCGGTGGTCTAGATTAGGTTTTTTCGACCAATGGGGTGATAGTCACCTTTTTTATATTCTTGGGTACCATTTGGTCTTGGAATGAAGTATTAACCATTGTCGTAAACAATGGTGCAAAAATATCGGCATTTTCAAGTATGATTTTAGGAAGGTGTATATTTTCTTTTTCTTTGGTCCACTATCCTGCCAAGTAGGGTACTTAACGTTCACAGTTCTCTCTTTCTGTTTTCACTTCCACCGACAGTCTTGCTTTACTCTCCTGCCAAGGTCTCTGAGTATCACTTATATATGCAAGCTTCGTATTCCTCTGTATTATTGTTCTGGGTGCATTTCCCCAGCATGGGTACCAGACCCCCTGTCCTTGGTTACTCTCACAGTTCTCTTTATCAGATTTCTCTTCACCCCACAGCCTTGTTTTACTCCCCTTAATACGAGGGAGTGGTCCTGTCCTCAAACGTTTTCACACTACATTGATTTGTTGCAGTGATAGTTTAAACAGACCTCCACATTAGTGGTAATACATCATAGCGAGTATGCATTCCTGGAAGAAGGTACTGATCCAAATACTGGAGATAAACTACAGTGTCCTTTATTTTAATTAGGTCACACATGTAGGTATTGAAAAATCGAAAGCAAAAGGCAAACCATACACATGTTGTGTTAAATACAAAACATATTATTCAAATGTTAAGTACATGTCAATTTCCAAAGGTACATGTGCATTGGTGATAGACGAGCACTGAATTCAATATTTTCCAATGAATAGAAAACCAAATTCTTAAGTGTCCTGTGGAACATAAACTGAAAAATTCAACGGTGTGTCTGCAAAATTCATGTGGTGTGTTGACAATACACCTGTACAATAATGCGGTATTGTTTTTCCTGAACAAAGTGTTGCTAAATATTACTTCATATTTGACAATAACACAGTGTATTTCAACAGTATAAACAATATTGTGAGAAAACCAAAGCAAGTCACTTAATGACCAAAAAAACCTAAAAATAGGGTCTGCTCTAGGCTGGTTTGAAAGGGATAACCAAGAAACTGGTCCAATTTCAAAAGGTCCAGCATCGCCTTTTCCATGCTGTGAGCAGCATGGAAACCCGATTGTTGGTAATGTAGTATTTCATTGGTCTCTACATATGCTTGCAGTTGTGCAGTTGCAATTTTGTCCATTACTTTTTGTATGCAGTTACAATTGGTTATGGGTCTTAAATTCCCTGGCTCTCGGTGGTCTAGATTAGGTTTTTTCGACCAATGGGGTGATAGTCACCTTTTTTATATTCTTGGGTAACATTTGGTCTTGGAATGAAGTATTAACCATTGTCGTAAACATTGATGCAAAAATATCGGCATTTTCAAGTATAATTTTAGGAGGGAGTATATTTTCTTTTTCTTTGGTCCACTCTCCTGCCAAGTAGGGTACTTAACGTTCACAGTTCTCTCTTTCTGTTTTCACTTCCACCGACAGTCTTGGTTTACTCTCCTGCCAAGGTCTCTGAGTATCACTTGTATATGCAAGCTTCGTATTCCTCTGTATTATTGTTCTGGGTGCATTTCCCCAGCATACGTACCAGACCCCCTTTCCTTGGTTACTCTCACAGTTCTCTTTATCAGATTTCTCTTCACCCCACAGCCTTGGTTTACTCCCCTGCCAAGGTCTATGTGTAGTATATGCAAAGTTTGTATTCCTCTTTATTATTGTTTGAGATATGCTTTCCCAATATGGGTCCCAGACTCCCTTCACATGGTTACTCTGCCCCAGTGAAGATTCCTTCTGAGCTTTGCTTTGAGCCTCATGCACTCTTCGGGTCTCCCCAACCTTGGGATTAGCCACCCGAGTACCTGCAGGGTCCCGGATGTCACCCTCCGGTTGTTCGCAGGACTCCCAGAAGCTTAGGCTGCTTCTCTGGCCCACCGGAGCCGTCCATGATCTTCCACGCATCTCCTCTGCTGTTCCGCAGTGCCTTCTCTGAACTGATACGGGGCCCAGTCACCGGTGGGTATTTCTCCTCCTTTCAGGTCTACCTTCTGCTTAATGGGCCTTCTGCGAGTGCACCTCTTCCCAGACACCGGCTGCTTCTCTGTTTTCCTGGTCAGTGCATGGCTTGCCAAACTCTTGGCCCGTGCTGAGCCTAAAACGAAGATGTCTCTCTGCTTTTGAATGTCAGCTGGCCAATAGGATCATTCAAAAGGCTAGAGTGTGTGTTGGTTCCTGTCAGTGATTTTCATTACTCCTGGCCTCTTTCTCGTCCCTGTAGTTCTTACTTCAGATATGCTGCAAAAACACATGGGGGCATTAGGTATTAAGGAAGTGCAGGGTTTTAAAGGGAAGGCGGGAGGGTCAAAGGGGTACCACGTTTTCCCAAAATGGTCACTAATCTCAATGGGGTACTCCCTCCCCATGCAATCCTTCCACTGAGTACCACCCCCAGGGGGACTATTGGGTAGTGGTCTAGCCTCACTAGCCTGTTGGTAAGGGTCTTCCCCATCTAAAGCAGTAATGAAACCTCATGATTCACCACACATAGCAGAGCGTTATTAGAGCTAGTCCATTCTCACTTGACCACAGTGTAAAGACCCGAGGGGGGGTCTGCACATTCCGCTCTCTATATGGTACAGGGGATGCACAGAGACCCCTGCCAAGATTCTCTATTATGGTAGCAATAAACGAGCAATCAAGGCCTAGCTTCTCGCAAGGCGATGCAAGCAGGTTCTTATGTACAGTGTAGTCCCCAAGCACCCACGAAGGAATGTCCACACACTGCATCGGTTAAAACACAGCCTTTATATAATTAATATTCAAAGTCATATACACGATCACGATAACTCACTTTGTACTGCGAAAATCAACAATGGTAAATATGTACAATTCTAAAGTGGTACCACTAACGTTATTAGATCTTATTAGAGTGCATACGGTCAGAATGACACACAGATCAAAATAAAGAGGAAACCAGCAGTAGAGAGAGGAAGGAAAGTAAGATGGTTGAACAGTAGGCAGAGTATTGGCCCTGTTACCTAGACACAGTTCTGTGTGGAGATCCCCCCACCTGGGCAACCTGAGAAGAAAGATACAAGCACAGTCCATATATTGTTCACCCTAGACTTTCCAATAGTTCTGCAACCCCAAAGTACTTTGGTGTTGTAGCGTTCCGCGTCAGGGAAATCGACAACCCTTCTTGAGTGTCCTCCCTTTCAGGCAGGAGTCGCGGGTCGTCGAATATCTGACGGAGAACAGGTCGAGCTACGACGGTGAAGTGGCCGTGTCGCTCCTAGCGGTGCTCGTTGATGGGGAAGCGTAAACGTCCTGCCAGGAAGAGGCTTGCGGGGCACCTCGGTGTTGATAGTTCTGGACCGCAAAGAGTTGAAGAACGGTGGCCCAGCAAGGGCATCGAGTCGTCACGTCTCTGTGGTCTTTAGGTGGTGGGAAAACCCACCGGTGGATGCTCCACGGCGCGTCAACGGTCAGGCCTTCTCCAGCAGGATACAGCGGCGACGATGCGGACGAGAGCGTCCTTGGATCAATGAAGTTCTTAGGCAATGGGAGCACGGCGGCTCCAGTCGGCGACGGCGGTCGGCGACAGTGACAGACAACAGTCCGGGCGCTTCTCCTTGGAGTTCTGCAGCAGTCCCCGTATCGGGTCGGCAGCCTGTCGAAGGTCTGTCTACCAGGGAGCTTAGGCAAAGATCAGCTGTGCACGATGGTCCCTCATAGCTCGTGAAGAGGGTGCCTTACCAGGTCCTCTCTGGGTCAGTCCTTGAAGCACAGCAGCTTTCCGATTACGAAGGAGAGCAACAGCAATTCTTCTCGTCCAGCAGGGCTAAAGGTTAAGCTTCACTCCAGTTACTCGTCGTAGTGGACTTCAGCTTCTGAACATGATTCCTAGCAGTGAGACGTCCCCAGATATACTGTTGATCTCCCATTCATTCCGCTGGGTCATACTCAAGCATCCAATCACGACTATGGGCAATCATGCAGGCAGGCATCCAATCAGGTACACAAGGTATTCAGGCCATTCCCTTCTCTCCAGACACTCACAACAAGTTATGTGTATTGGGACAAGTAGTGAGCCATTCAACACTCCAAGCTGCATTCATACCGGTTTCGGGCAGGGCTGTCTCAACCATTGTGTCAAACACCAGATACTAGACAGCCACAACATAGAATGTATATTCGTCACACACTCCATTCAGCCAGATCCCACCCACAGGCGTACCCACAACATACAGTCATTGAGAAGGCTCCAGCCAGTCTGGTCGGCACTTCCCCACACTACCATATACGGAACTTCCACCCAACAGCCAGTCAGGGGGAAGGGACAGAGACAGGGCTTCCCGGGACTTCGGGAAGATCAGGGTAACAGGTGATGGAAGGCAAGAGGCCATGGGGGCCATTTTGTCTCCATCAGGAATCTACCGATTCCAATGACAGGGCCTGGGCATCCCAAAATGCAGGACACTCAGGGCACCAGTTATTTCAGGACAGAGCTGCCACCAGCCCGTACCCTGCTCTGTGGGTCACACATAGGTTCCCAAAAACATACACTAGGGGCACAGGGTTGTACCCCTACCCATGGGTGCCATAAGGGTATCCCATGGGTCAGTTCACCAGACCAAAAGAGAGAGAGCTGCACCGCCAGGAGTCCCACATGAACTCCTGCACGGAAAACACGACAGAACACACAATAAAAAGCAGTAAAGGACAAGGATACGGAGGCCCTGTCCCTCCAATGCATTTCCAGCATCACACACAGGCCATCTAGGTATCGGAAGGACTCAAAGTCAAGTAATTCCAAAATATTATTGGCCAGGGGTTTTTGCAGATGTTAAGAACTTCATGCTGACCTGTAAACTTTGTCAGAGTACTGCAACCATCCCAGTTCCACCAGCCCCTCTGCAACCACTCCCATTATTGATATTCCCTGCTACAGGACAGCGATGGATATAGTGGGGCACCTAGAAACATTTAAGTTGAATAATCAATTTATTCTTGTCATTGTTTATTATGCTACCCTCTATCCTGAGGCTTGCCCATTGAGAAACAATACTAGTCAACAAATTCTGAAGCATTTAATAATGTTCTTCTGCCTATTAGGATTCCCTAAAGAAATCCTGACCAGGGCACCACTTTTATATCCCGCCTCATGTGCAAGATAAAAGAGATCCTTCCTATAAAAACACTAAAGACCCTATATATATCACCCTCAGACCGGTGGCCTAGTGGAGCGCTTTAATCAGATGCTAAAAAGGATTCTACACAAACTAGTAGAGGCGGGTTGGAAAAACTGGGATACTATGAGCCTGTGAGCTCCATTTGCCATAAGGAAAACACTTCAGATATCTTTAGGTTATTCCTCCTTTAAATTACTTTATGGGAAAGTGCCCCGGGATGCGTTGGATATGCTTAAAGAGACATTGGAAGAGCGAGTGGAGGCCATTCTGCCAATTTCTCGCACCACACAGAAATTGCGCATACATATGACAACAGTTAGAGAAATTGTCTAAAAACATCTAGGGCAGGCCCTAGTACACCAGAAGGCTAACTACGATAAAAAGTCTGTTTCCTGCCCTTTTTCAGCAGGCCAATTAGTCCTAGTCTTATTGCCAACATCAGAAAACAAAATGGTATCAAAGTGGTTTGGCACATATAAAATCCTCGAGAATAAGGGCCCCTTTGAATACCTTATTTCCCAACCCGACAGGAGACAAAAGACACATTTATACCATGTCAAGCTCCTCAAAAAGTGTAGAGAAGATCCCAGTGAGGAATCCACAGTAATGATAGCTACTCTTCTCTTTGATCTTGGTCAAGAAAATATGTTACTTTCCCCATACCTGTTACCACCTCAGCAGACAGACATCAGTGATTTAGTAGCCCAGTTCCCTGATGTATATGTTGATGAACCATGGACAGTTAAGAACTTTTTTCACTTCATTTGAACACCTCAGGGAAAAATTGTAAATTTAAGACTATTTAGGCTTCCCTATTCCAAGAAAACAATAATACAAAAGGAGGTGGAGGATATGATAAAAGCAGATATTATCGAACCATCAGACAACCCTTGGTCAACGCCCATTGTGTTAGTGGCAAAACCTGACCAATCGTGGAGACTTTACATTGATTTTAGAAAACTCAATTCAATCTCCCTATTCGATAATTATCTATTGATGCATCGGAAAGATTATCTAATCGACAAATGGGGGTCTGCAAAATAAATACAATTCCACGATTGATCTTACAAAAGGGTATTGGCAGGTCCCTCTAAGCCCCATGGACCGAGAGAAAACAGCTTTCTCAACCCCTCCATTTTAAGGTCCTACCAATCAACACTCATGGGACACCCGCCACCTGCCAACACCTTATGGATAGGGTTTTGAGACCATTTACACAGTTTTGTGGGGCAAATATTGATGATATAGTGATACACAGAGAGAGTTGGTCAGACCATGTTTTCCATGATTTATGAAGTCATTATGGCCCTAAAAAAGTATGGATTAGCGGCTAACCCCTGGAAGTGCCACATAGCACAGTCGGCAGTAAAATATCTACGTTTCTTTGTAGGTAATGGTTTGTTCCGACCTCAAAGCGAGAAAGTTAATGCTGTCCAACTGACTCCAAAACCCAAAACTAAGAGTGAGCTTTTTGCTTTTTTTGTGCTAAAAGGTTATTACTGGTGATTCATGCCAATTTAATCCTCAATAGCCCCTAAACTCACAGACAAGCTAAGAAATGCACAACTTTAAAAGCTAATATGGCACAGTGAAGATCAAGCAAGATTCAATGGGCTGAAGAAGATTCTGTGTGGTGAACCTATATTGAAAGTATCAGACTTTAATCGAGAATTTATCTTCCAAACAGATGCCTTCAAACCAGGTCTTGGCGCTGTCTTATTCCAAGAATACAACAGTATAAAACACACAGCGTTGTGTACCAGTAGGAAGATCTTTCCAAGGGAACAGAATTATACCGCCAGTGAGTTGGAAGCCTTTGTGATCAAGTGGGCTGTAACACACCTCAAACACTATTTAACTGGAAGAAAATTTAGGCTGCTCGCCAATCACTCTCCTTTAACGTGGCTGAGTTTAAGAAAGGATACCAACTATAGAATCATGAGATTGTTCTTAGACCTACAGCCATTCTGGCTCACAGTGGAACATCATAAAGGACGAGAACAAGGAAATGTAGATTTCCTTAGTCGATTTCGCATCAATGAGGGGAAGACAGCAAATTAAGGAAAAGGGTATGTGACGAATCGCAGGATGCCGTCATTTCTCCCCAGTGGGTAGCCTTTCCCTGTGAGACTAGGGAGGTGAGCCTGCCATGTAATACCCTCCATGTGGGTAGAGGCAAGCAGGACCTCATAGGGAGAGAAGCCCCATCTGGGGACAAGGACTGTTGTTCTTATGAAGAACTCCCTAAGTAACATATCACTAACCCTCTTTCAATAACATTCTGTGAAGAAAGAGATGAAGTACAAATCATAATCTGTTATTGTCCTTCAAATACACTATTGGTACCTGTGAAGAAAAACATGTATGGTACTCGGACAAAAAAAACAACTGGAAGCATACTAAGTATGAGTCAAACAGAGAAGAAGGACTTACACAGCATGCTTTTAGGTAATGGCACTAAGAAGCCTTGGGCCATAGATATAGTTTTTGTGATCTTTTTATTTAATGGGTCTACAATGGCTTGGGTAACATCACCTGTCTACTGGCTCAGCAATCCTGACAGACCATTGTTAGCATATATATATTTTCTTTATTTATTTATTCATGTATAATTGCATTTGCAATTTTTACAAAACTGATGCTGGCCATCTTACAAGAGCCACACAATGAAAAGAAGAATACAACAGTCAAACAGTTCAAGATCTGACAGGGGAAAATTCCTCCCTGACTACCCACTCTTCCCTGTTAAAGTGCTTGTTCCACATCGGGGACCTCATAGTCGGTCATCATCGAAGTCTTTGAGGCAATTAATTCAAATGCACTTTCCAGGATTTTTACAGTCGCTATGGTCCATTTTGTTTTCTCCCCTGATATCAGCCTGTTCCACCACGTTATGTCTGCATCTTCTAATGTTCCCGAAAGATTTGTACACAGGCTAGTCAGGTATGTGGCTCTTGCTTTTCTTAACTCTGGACAGTATAACAGCAGATGTTTTATCGTTTCTGGCTCGTTTAGTTGGTTGCAGAGTCGACAGGCCTTCTCATTTGTTTGTCTCCTGGTAGCCTGAATTTCACGGGTCGGGAGGAGATTAAAGCATGCTCCCATGAACAATTTTCTTAGTTGCTTATTTGGAAATTTAATACAGTATCCCATTGGTTCCTTTGGTTTGTTGAAGTTTGGTGGAAGATCTTTGGTCAATTTATTCACCTGGGCTTTTTCCAGAGTTTCTATCCAGTCCTGTGCTTCCAATTCCGATTTCACTCTCGTTGGGTTGTTTTTTAGATCTTCTTCAGTGCAAGCAATCCCAGTAAGTTTTTCTCTCAGTTTATCTGTCCATTTATTTAAGATATCTAGGTGACGGTTTGTTATTTCATCGGCGATAATTAGGCAAGCTGTCCTGTATAAGAGTGTTCCTCCAGAGTTGCATAGCGTTTAGCCCCACCGTCGCTTCTAGGGAGAGTAGGCCCAAATCTCTTCTGATCAGCACCATTGAGGTTGCGTTAGGCAGTCCTAGAACCGTTTTCCAAATATGGCTCTCTAGTTTCCACCAGATGTCCTTTGGCATGCTCAGAGTAGCTCCCATGCCATAGGTCAAGGTTGGCACCACCTTCCCTTTGTAGAACTCTATAGTAGGGACTAAGGAGTATTTGTCATATTTTCGGTCTACAGTTTTCATTTGGACCGCAAGATTTTTTGTTTTTTCCCATAAGATCCTCTGCATTGTTACTTCCTTTGCCGAGTGATCAATGTGGACTCCTAAGTATTTAAAACTTTGGACCACTTCAATTTCTACTTTGTCCAACGTCCAATTGTAGCCAGCCTGGGGCTTCTTTGCACTTTTTCCAAAAATCAGTATTTTCGTTTTTGATTTATTTATTTTTACGTTGTTCCGCTCCATATATTGCACCAGGTTGGCAAGTTGGCCTTGTAGGCCGATTTGGGTTTGATCTAGTAATATTAAGTTGTCTGCATACAGTAGGCGTGATATGTTGACCTTACCCAGCTTTGGTGGAAAGACTCTTACTACTTCTTCCGACACTTTGAAGTCCTCCAAAAAAGCAATAAACAAAGCCGGGGCCAGAGGGCAGTCTTGCTTTACTCCTTGCTCCACCGGTATCTCTTGCGACAGAAGGCCTTGATTGTTTAAACAAACTCTTAGTTTGGTGTTAGTATGTAGAGCCACCACAGGGTCCAACAGTTCCCCAGGGCAATTGCATTTTTCCAGTTTGTTCCAGAGGATCCGCCTATCAACTCTGTCAAAAGCTTGTGACAGAGCCACAAATGCCATGAACACAGTTGGCGACCCTTGCTTAACCTTAGCTTTTATCAGGTTGAGAATAAAAATGTTAACTGTTGTGCTTCCCTTCTTTAGGAAACCCATTTGGAACGGGTCATTAGCCGGTGATGATCTGGCCCAGTTTCGAAAATGGGTCAGGAGGAGCGTTGCGAAGATTTTGCCTATTATGTCGAGTAAGGCAATGGGTCTGTAATTGCTCGGTTCTTCTCAGCTCCCTCGTTTGAAAATCGGCACCACCACCGCGTTTACCCATGACTCAGGGATGGCTCTTGTCTGTCTGCACTGTTCAAAGATGATACTGATGAAGGCAGCCCAATTCTCCGAATTCTGTTTTAAATCAATGTTGCTTAATCCGTCTGGACCCGGCGCTCTTGATTTCTTTAATTTTCTTATGACATTCTTTATGTCATCAGTTGATGAGATGTCGATCCAAGGAGTTTTAACTGGATTTTCGGCCCTCGGTATTTGATGTGGTGGTGCCTTAAACAGATTTTCGAAGAATTTCACCCAGGCACTTTCACTCACTGCTTTTGCTATTTGATTTTTGATCTTCTTATCTGGTTTATTGATAAGTGCCCAGAAATTGCCGTTTTTTTTTGTGGTTAAGGTGCGCAGCATTTCCGCTGCATCTTTTGATACATTTCGTATCTATGACCTCGTATCCAGGTTTTGTATTTTGAGCTTTCCTGTTTCAATGTCTTCCATGCTGTTGGCGAGTTCTCCTTGATGGTTTGTCTCTTCAGTTTTCACAGGGTTCTCTTTCTTTCTACGGCCTCTTTGTCATATGTATGCATGTTTTGCCGTAACCTTTGGTTGTTTCCCTGCGGCTTCATCCTGTACTGCAGTAAGAAAGGTAAATAGTCTGGGCTTTGCTTCTTGTCTCCTCGTGACTGAATACCTGTTTTGTACTTTTCGGTGATGCATTCAATATTTGCTGCAGTGAGCCAAATGTGGGTTTGTTGGTTATTCAATTCGATTGAATTGCTGTTCTTCTGGGGTACAGATCGTTGTGATTTCGAATGTATAGCCACAAGATTGTGATTGCTTTCTTGCGTTTTGGTCACCGAGTAGTCTTCTAAACTTGCCAGTAGACTATGTGAGATGAAAAAGTAGTAAATATCGGCTCTGGATACGCCCCTTTCCCATGTGGGAATCTTTACCTTCCAAGATTTCAATGCTGCCACATTGTGGAGGTTTCTCGATTTCATGAGCCTCAGCCAAGATGTTCCTCTTTCTTCTGCTGGGGATTTCATCTTCTTTGGCAAAGTTATCACCTTATCCGTGCTGCAATTTGCATTTAGATCTCCACATATTATTATATGTGCCAGAGGGTCTTCCACAATGATGTCATCGATTGTTTTTCCTATTTGTCTGCAGAAATCTGCTGTCGTGGTTCTTTCTGGGTTCCAATATATTATTATAAGGGCGATTTTCGCTTTTTCAATTCCCTTTCCTCGAGTTTCTTCCTGGGCCCATGTCGTGAAGACTGCCAGTATGCCATATGTTTCCACTATGGTTTTTATACTTGATATTCCGACCCCCGACTTTATGGCTATCAGGAGCCCTGAGGACGGCCGTCCAAACAGGCCCTTCGATGCTGGCGAAAATGTAATTTCAAAGCTGTCCAATGCTGGTTTTTCTGTTAGCCAGTGTTCCTGAAGACATAAGATGTCATACGCCCCTAGATCCTGATTCTCATGGTTCGTCAGGTGCCGGTGGCCTCTCGTGTTCCACGAGGCCATAGATATACATTTTTGTGTTGTGGTTTCTTGATTGATATGTTGATCAGTCGTCGGAGGGGGTAGCTCTCTGGTCCCACCTCCTGATGATTGCTATTTATTGGTGTGTGGTTTAACGTCGCTTTTAGCCAGTTCCATGGTCCTTTTAATGTTCTATTTTCTCGCGTGCCTACACTCTTTGTTTCACAATCTTTTCCTTTTCTGCCATCTTTTTCTGAAACTTCTCTCTTTGTCCGGGTCGCCTGGGGCTTGGTGGGGGATTCAGCTCTGTGTCGATCCCTTCTACCACGTGACTGACCCCCCCTCTCCAAGTGCTTTTCATTTTGATCTTCGGTGACTTTAGGGTCTCTGCGCCTGTCCCTCTCATTCCTTGGTTCTCGTTTTTCCCACTCATAATGGCGATCGCTTTCATATCCCGATATCCCGTGTGATGAATCGGTGCCTGTCTTTTACTGTTATATAGATCTTTCGTTTTGGATATGTAATGCACTTTGTGTTCGCCACTTTTCTTTGTGGGCTGCGCTTTTCGATCTGTCGTGAGTAGATGTAATTCTGTCAGGGTATACCCTGCTTGTTGTATGTCCTTGTATGCTTCATCCGAAGCCGAAGTTTTACTCTGCCACATTTTAGGTAGCTTTCTACACCATTGAATTGGTCTAGGCCTTGATTCCTAGAGGTCAATAGGTAAGAGTAGTACGCTATGGCTGTATTCACTAATATTCTTGTTAAAATTGGGAAATGCATATTGTGTGACTGTACAATATTTAATGCACATATATTATCTCTTCAAGAGAATGCTAAATACACGAGGGAGAACATTCTTTATGCATTTCTGTTTATGTTTATGTAGAGCAAGGTTGTCCAACATACGGCCTGCGGACCACAATACGGTCCTCCAAGCCATTTTATTTGGCCCGTGAGGCTCAAGAGAGTCCGTGGACCTGATTAATTTATTTATTTCTGCAATGTTGGTTGGGTACATACCGACCAACATTGCAGAAATAAATAAATAAACCGGGCTGTGGCAGAGGAGCGGGACATGGTGGAGGACTGTTATTTATTTATTTGGGCAATGTTTGTTGGGTCCATGGACCCGATTAATTTATTTATTTCTGCAGTATTTGTCGGGTACGGTACCCGACCAACATTGCAGAAATAAATAAATTAACCTGGTCGTGGCAGAGGAACGGGACGTGGGGAGGACTGTTACTGCCTCTGGTGAACACTGGCACTCGCAGTCAGGCCTCAGCCATGGCCCATTTTATTCATTTATTTTGGCAGTGTTTGTCGTGCTTGTTCTTGTGCCTGACTCCCACGTGTCAGCTGCAAGAAGTCATCGTGAACCACATACTATGCCTGGTTTGCCATTCTGCGTTACATGGGTAGAGGAAGGAGATGGTCTGTTGTGGTTTTGCCGACTGGAAGCCTGACCGCTTGTAAAGATCCCAAGAGGGAACACTGCAAACACGGCTTGCTGCACACTTACCCATGCCCTTTCCTTGCTACGTGGAGGATGGGCATGGGGACCCTGGCCTTAAATGTTGTTGGGTAAGCAGAGGCAGATCATACCTCTTACGGGGCATGTGGCAGTAGGCCACCCACGTGGAGTCTTGCATTACCGGGTGCTGGCCACATCTTCTAGAGTTGGGAAATGTGGAGGATCCACAGTTACCTCTGCTAGGTTTTACCTTGAGACCCTTTCACCAGCACTACAGGCCCAATGTGATTCGAAGGGCAGGCTTGAGCAAGTCTGTTCAGCCCAGGTGCCTGTGGGGAGGCCCAACTGATTCATTTATGTATTCCTGCAATGTTGGTCGGATACAGGTACCCGACCAACATTGCAGAAATAAATACATTAACCGGGTCGTGGCAGCATTTGTTTCAACATTAACACAGAAGTAATGAATGTGTATTACAGAGATAAGCTGGCATATGTATTTGGCACAGTGCACATGCTAAGGCAGCATCAATCATGCTTTGTACAGGCCAATGCTGGCCTAAATTGGGAACAGCCAGCACAGACATGTTGTTACAGAGGAATATTTTGGGCACAGCCAGCATGCCAATGTGTTACATCAGTGACAGTACCGTCTTACACTGTGGACACAGTGATCAATAAAATGTGTTGTGTTCTACAATGTTCTTGTCTGCTGTTGGTGACATGGAATGTACATGTTCCCCTTTATAACTGATTGTAAACCTATGGCGGTTTGGTCACTTTTCCTGCTGCAGAATGCACCTTTCAGCCCCATATTTGAGAAAAGAAAATCTTGGGGGGAGGGTCCTCCCCACACCCTCCCTAGATCCTTATAGCTCCCTCGATACGCTCGGTCGCCTCCACTATTTCAGAAAAATATCAACTCATACACACTGGAAGAAATCACAAGAAACTAACCTTTGATCACTGCCCCTGACACCAAATTCTCTCTTTGGCACTGCATGGCTATCACTGCCTGTGACACTATTGTGGCAAAGGTCATACACCATCACTTTTTAATATACTACTTTGGGTGAGGTTGTTGACTTTTGGCTCGCCGGCCCACTGGGTGACAAAAAGGTAATGCTTCGGCCCCACATTCAAAAAGGATTGACAAACCTGATATAGAGGGACTACATTGCCAGTGTAAATTCTTGTTTTAGTGATTAAACTGTGCAGGAAAATATTAATGGCATCTATTTTTATTCTGTTACACAAGGGTACCAAGAATTGGATCATAGATGTTAGGGGGTAGGCCCATGACAATATTGCTGTCTGAAAGTAAACCTGTCAGATGCTCCTGGGTAGTGGCTTCTCTTGCACTAAACAAAGATATCTAACTCTTTCCAGAGCCTCCAGAGCCTTGCATTAGGTATAGCACTACCTTCTGCCACAAAACCGCCACAGTCCAAGGTTAGCATTCTGGCCACCTGTGGGGTGGAGCTAAGGTTCTGGTAAGCGGGGTATGATACAAATTATGGCACAGGAAACCACTGCCTGAATAGTCTAATGGGAAATTTACAGATGCCCACACTGCTCTTAGAAGTTGTTTTCTAGATTGTATAGTGTCTGCATAATCTCACCAGTGTTACCTACAGGATAGTACAAAGGAGCCACGTGGATGGTATTTAAGCACTGGATAAACATAAAAAGCAACCATCAGCTATCAATCATAAATTATCAGTTTATTAATACAAACTTCATCCAATGGTAGTGAAATCACGTTTTATTGGACCAGCACACCTGCTATGGCACTGTGGAACTGGTATCTGTTCTCACAGGCTAAGTCAACCGCACTGTCAAATTTCTGACCTGTGATAAGTAGGCTGCATCACTGTCCAGGCAGATGATGCACTGGTCCATTGAGCTATCTTGCTTGCTTTTCCATAGTGGCAATGCCCCCGAACATTTTATAGGAAACTTGGAATCAACAGAGTATGAAACCAGTATTAAGATAGAAAATGGTTATAGTGTGAATGAAATCTATTACCAGTGTGATGTTTTCTGTGTGCCAAAAGCATTACAATGACATGCAGAAGGCTCCATAACTGGGAATCCTGTATGCCACAGGTGCGTGTCAATAGATGCAGAGTCATCCTTTGCTACCGAAAGAGCAAGAAGCCGTATTGAGCCTTCATAGCAGCACATTTCCATGCCTACTTTTACCACAGAATATACATGGTCTCTAGCTTTTGCTATCACTTCAGTTGCTGTTCTGTGTCTATACGCATATTAATGTGTTAATTGCTTGTGGTACAGGTGGCACTAAAGTACCACCCCAGTCCCTCCTTCACAGCCCAGGAGCAGGGGCTCCTCGACCAGGATCAGCCCCTGCAGGAGCAGCGGGCACCCAGTACTGAGATCATCTGATCCGTGCTGTATTAACAGCAAGCGCTGTATTGGTCACAGCGGAATTCGGAAAATTTGGAAAATTCATCTGCACGAGCACCAGAGCCTCCAAATTTGAAGCAGCGCTGCTGCATAACACAGAATAGGCTGTCCGCCTAAACTCAACTTGGAACGCTACTGCTGACTCCTGGACACCATTAAGGTACACGAGGAGCAACACGCTCCAAGATGGCTGCCCGTTCTTTGCTGGCAGCTTCCAGAGCCTAATCCATGCCCCCAGCAGCCATTGCCACCCGCCGATTGGCCGCCTAGCCTTTTTCAACAAGGATTGGCCGCCGGCAGGCGAAGCCGGCCCACCTCCCCAAGGCCCACGGAAACAAGGCTGGGACCTGTTCCATGCCTGTTACATGCCGGGTCTGCCGTCTGCCAGTCCCCCTGGCCCTCACACCCGGCTCCACACTGTACTATCCTGCTTACTCTGCCTGGACAACGACACATTTATCTTGTATCCAGCACTCCTCCAGGAAGAGCCACTGTCCCGGATCTACTCTACATCGACATGCAGCTCAAGCTCCTGAAGTAAAGGGGTAAGCCACCTAATAGCCCACAGTATGCACCCACTACCCAATAAGCTGGCTATCCCTGCTCTACGCACCACGCGGCAGTCCCATCCACCTGCTCGCTACCCCACGAGTATACCCGCATAGTGCTTGCATGGGTCTGATGACTACAGCAGCCACCCAAAAGCTGCATGCCCATTGCATCCTGAACCCACCTGAATTGCCTTAACTGCGCCTAGCTGCACCCCATTGACGTGTTTTACACGTTGCACCTGCCTGTATTGTCCTATTTGCTCAGCCTGCACCTAGCTGCACCCCAATGATATTGTATACTGCACCTGCGCCCGCCTATATTACCTATGATCTCTGAGTCTGCACCTAGCTGCACCACATTGATATTGTGTTTTACAAGTGGCACCTGCCTGTATTGCCCTGTTTGCTGAACTTTGCACCCAGCTGCACCACATTGATATTGTGTTTTACAAGTGGCACCTGCCTGCACCACATACCACACCAGCCACCAAATCACGAGATATTGTTAAAGACCAAACATGGTGTAACTCCATACAATCCGCCCTACTGAACAAAATAGAACTCCTACAAGCCAAAATCAAGGAACATCACAGCACCTAACCACTGCATCTGACCACTTGCACACCCCCAGCCCAGTGCCCCCTTCCGACAAAGCCCTCACAACCCCCTTCAAATTCAGGGAAGTAACAGAATTGGAAATCATTGAGACAATGAACAAGATTAAACCATCCAACTGCAAAGGAGACCCCTGTCCAGCCAGTCTCATTAAAGACTGCACTGAAACACTCGCCCCCTTTCTCAAAACCTTCATTAACGCTTCCTTCAACACCAACTCAGTTCCAGACAGCCTAAAAGAAGCCTGGGTACGCCCCCTCCTAAAAAAATCTACTCTTGACCCAGAAGTTGCTAATAACTATAGGCCCATCACTACCGTACCTTTCCTGCTCAAGATCCTGGATAAAGTTGCCTACACGCAAATCCAGGAATATCTTGAAACCAACCATATCCTAGGTAAAAGACAGTCAGGATTCCAACCAGGTCACGGGACTGAGTCAGCCCTACGTGACCTAAAAATTCAACTTGGGGACATCATGGACAAAGGCAAACCGGCACTCCTTCTACTACTGGACCTGTCCGCCGCCTTTGACCTTGTCAACCATGATATTCTAGGCATGCACCTAAAAAATGAAGCACACTTCTCTCCTGAAGCTATTGCTTGGGTGGCCTCGTTTTTAAATGGAAGACTCATGAAGGTCTTCTCAGACACTGCCTCGGCAACGCCCACCATCATCCACTGCGGCGTCCCTCAGGGCTCCTGCACCGCCCCCACACTCTACAACATATTTACCCTCCCACTCTTCAATGACCTTCACTGTCGCAACATAGCATACACCAACTTCGCGGACGACACGCAGGTACTACTCCCACTAACCGGGACCTATGATGAAGATGTGACAGCCCTAACTAAAATCTACACAGCCATCCAAACCTGGTTGGCAGCCAATGGCCTCTGCTTAAATGGGGACAAAACTGAGATTCTCATAGTAGGCACCAGCGAAACTCTCAACAAACTCCCCCCTCAATACAAATCATTCAACATCGACAACTCCCTCATCACAGTTTCCAAGACAGTCAAAACCCTAGGTGTTCACCTAGATGCCTCTCTATCCATGTCCCGCCATGTCAACGCCATTGCCTCTTCCTCAGCGCTCACCACCAAGGTGATCAACGCAGTCAAACCCTTCCTCTCCACCAAAAACTGCCTATCTATCGCCAGAGCCACAATAGGTACCAAACTGGACTACTGTAATGCCCTCTGTCAACAATATAAAAAAACTCCAAATCACACAAAATAACGCCCTCAGGGCTGCACTGACCATCCCTAAAAGGGAACACATCTCCCAAGCCAGGAAAGATGCCCATTGGCTACCAGTAAAAGAACGCATACTTTTTAAAGCCATGGCTATCACACATAGGTGCGTCACATCAGATGCCCCACCCTATCTCGCCGAAAGAATCACACTCAACACCTCCAACAGACCCACCAGAGCACACCGCGCCAACCAGATTTATGTCCGCACGTTCAAAAGAACCAGAGCTGGAGGGTCTAGTTTCCAACACCTCGCACCCAAAAACTGGAATGCCCTGCCAACCTCACTAAGGAACGAAGAATCTTACACCACCTTTCGCAAAAACCTAAAAACCTTTCTATTCCGCTAATGTTTTGAAACCAACATGCACAGCTATGCACAGTTATGCACTGTAACCAAAGCAAAGCATAACCTTCTCCTAACACCTGTCACTGCACGACTGCTACCGAATGTTGCAACCTACCTATGCTATGTTAATGCTTTGCTATGTTAAGCTCAAGCCTTCTGTAACAGCGCCACAATGCCTCAGGGCAGCTCTGTGCGCTTTATAAATGCAAATAAATAAATAAATAAATAAATAAATAAATAAATGAGACAACACTTAAAATGGATGCCCCTTAAATTATCTACAGTCACCAGTATTGGCCTTCAATTTGGTCAGCAAATCCAGGACTGCCTCTTAGCCTCCTTATCTGTCAATAATCTTGACATCCAACATGATGCTGGTCTTTCAGTTGCATGAGCATCTTGATGAACGGTCCACTGTGAGCAACGTTCCGCTGGCTCAGTGTTTAATGCCTCATCTCTCTGGTGGGTAGCATGTTCTGTCCTCTACCGCAAGAATTTCTGTGATTGGTAGTTCTGAAATGGAAGAGAGAAAACACTGCCCAGCATGTTGAACGGTAGGTATGGGATGATCAAAAGGGTACCTCACACTTGCAGCTCCTCCATAATGGGCAGCAGGGTGGCGATCCGCCCCCATTATGACTCTAGAGCCCAGTGAAAACCTGAGCGCTCTGTGAGGGGCCAGAAATGTGAGGCGGACAACTCAGTAAAGGTTTGTCACAAGATGCCATTTTATTACGTTAAAAGGGTTGGATTAACACCTCACTATCCCTAACCTAACAAGGCTTCCCTGCCTATCAAAATAAACTAAAGGAAACACTCTAATAGCAGGGATCTGTTCCTCACACTTATACTTAAATTCAACACATAAAGGAAATATATGGCAATTCAAATATAACAGAAATAACAGTTAGGTTCAACACAGACCAAGAAACTGTTTGTCCTTGTAACCTGGGCCGACCCCCCCCTTACAAGATTCAAAGCAGGATTTTCAATCAAAATAGAAAAGTTCAATTTTATAACCAAGTTCCAATTACAAGATTTTTCTTACTCCAAAAGACTTCTACTTGGCTTTCAACCAACAGTTCAACTAGAAGACAAGTCTTTGGGCCTCATTATGAGTATGGCGGTAAATGGTAACATTTTACCACTAGACCAAATTACAAGGTCGGGCCTGGAGTGCAGGATTTACCTCCAGGACAATCCTGAAGGTACATTCTGCCACTCACCACTGAAAAATCAACAGAATCAATGTAATTACCATGGCAGAAATTCTGCCAGAAAAGCCCCATTGAGTCTAATGGACTTACCAATAATGAGGAATTACACTGCCACTGCCATTTGTAATCTGGCAGTAATTCTGCCGGTAATTACGCTGGACCAAGTGGTGGAAACGGTAATTGAGTTGGGCAGTATTCCTGCAGATTTACCGCCCAACTCATAATGAGGCCCCTTATCTCTTCACTTATAGCAAAGGGTCCAACACAACTTCTCCTTAGGAATCAAAACACTTCCACAATTCATCTGCATCAATGGCAATGTTTTGTCAGGATGATTTCACACTGTATCTACAACACAGGTTTTTTGACAACAGTTCACAAAGCACTTTTAGTGGTCTTGCCACGTCTTCTTCTTCTTCTTCTTCTTCTTCTTCTTCTTCTTCTTCTTCTTCTTCTTCTTCTTCACAACCTTCAACCGTAACACCATACTTCAATGACTTCTTCCTGGTCCACTCACCTGCTAGGACTACCACTAAAAAGTCCCTATCCTGGTATACTCGCCTATCAGGACAAAAACAATTCCTAACACTACTACAAGTACATCTGTGGGAAAGTTCACTTCAACCCATTTGATGAAGTCTTTGACTTTCAACAACATCAAAGGTTACTGCTTCTTCTGGGAAGAAATTATATACATTGGTGCTATGTGTTCCACCCTTGTGATTGCCACATGCAATGCTGGTTATACTCCCCTCCTCCTGAATACTTCCACTCAGGAGGACTGCTCTCCTGCCACTCTTGTTTTCCCACTTTTACATAAAGCAAATGTTGACAATGGCTCTCTAGCACACTTGCTTCTCTTTGGCTTAGACAATGCTTGATCAGATCTTTTCCAGCTATTGCCTCTTTTTTGTTCTGACAATAAAGGTCATCATTCTCTTGCTTCAGTTTGCCCTCTCTTGGCTTTGGCAATGATGGTTATTGTTAAGTTGTTTTGATATTGCCCTTTCCTGGCTCTGGCAATACTGTTGACTTTCAGGTTAACAATTATATACATTCCTTTCTTGTCTGCCCACAAAGTTCTTAATGCACCACTCCAACTTCTTTATATCAGTTCGGTATTCAAAATTAACAATAGTGGCCAATGGGCGATTACGGAGCATACTGGGGTTACTCAATATTAGTGAACTCACTGGTTGTTGCAGATGCGTCTGCTCGTTCTGCTGCCATAGTGCCTTCTGCTTCCTCTGCTGTCTCCGACACAGCAAACTCCTTCGGTTTACTTCTCATGGACCGCGCTGCCTGGGAAAGGAGCTTTCTTGTGCCTGCCACCGGAGCACACTGCAAAAGGAGGAAAGCTTTTCACAGCGATGCTTCCTGCCACGCAACCTCTGTCCAGGCGAGGCTTCCTGCGGCGCAACCTCTGCATACAAGGCCATTAGGGGAAAAGCTTTTCACAACAACAATTCCCGCTGCACAACCTCTGCATACAAGGCCATCAGGGTTAGAGACCCACTCAGAACCGGCATCTGCTCTGTAACTAGCGGCGGCTCTGGCATCTCTGCTTCCCTTCTTCTGCTGCCACTGCAATGTGGAGTTACTACAACCACTCTACCTCCTGCTTCTCCCTATGGCCTGCACCTGACGGAGTCCTATAAACTCAAAAGTCCATCTCAGGTGCGGGTCATTAGAACCACTAGATTGTAACTTGCAGTTTAGTGCCTCTGAGTCCCTCTTCCTCGTCCCAGTACTTTGGACATTGTGGGACTTGAAGTCCCCAATGTTTGAATGACCTCTTTCTTTAAATGTTTAAATTTTACAGTAGGCCATTAAGAGTATAAGGTCTCTAAGGAAGTTATTGAAGGGGTTCTCCTAGTCATCCTGACCTGATCCCCTCCCCATGTGATCCTCCCACAGAATACCCCCCTCCCCTATCCAGGGTCAGGATTAGGAAGCATCTGCCTTTCCCAGACGACATGACAAGGACCCCAGGCCAGGTTTTCTGGGAGAATCACCTCTGATTCATCACAGCTCCCTCAGTTACCTCCTGAGTTGGCCTGTATTATGAGCAAACAAGGTTCCCCCCTGGGTGCAAAACCCAGCTGCCCATGGGCAATGAGCCATGCAAGGCTGGGGCATTTTTCTTCCTCCGCCCTGGATATTTTTCTTCGTTTGAACTTGCACTTTCTATGTATTACCAAGACCTGGATTTTGTCAGTTAATACAGCAACCCCTGCTTCCTTTTCTACTTCTGCTACTTCCTTCTTGCACACTCCTCATCCTGTTGGCAGAGGGGGTGGAACTGGTATTCCTTTTCTTTTTCATTCTTTGTTTACCTCTATTCCTATTTCTTTGTCTCTTCTGACTTTTCTTTCTTTCGAATATTTACTGACTACATTCTCTAAACCTTATTCATTAACATTTTTCCTCTTTATCGTCCACCTGGCCCTGTGACCACATTTTGGGATGACAATGATGCTTTATTATGTCATTCTGCCATGCCCAACCCCGTTTTTACTTGTAGATGATTTTAATTTACATCTTTCGATTACTCACTCTTCTCTTTCATTTCTTGCTATTCTTGACTCCTATTATCTTTCTGCTCGTCCTACCCCTCCATCTCATGTATCTGGATCCTGTTTGGATCTCATTTTTGTATCACTACTATCAACTTCTTCTGTTGTTGCTCAACTTGTTTACTCTTCGGATCATTATCTTTTATCTTTTTCTTTTCTCCCTTTCTCTCTAGCTTAACCTTTGTGCTCTAATGTACCTACTTACTTTCTCTGGGAACGTCGTGCTTTTAATACCCCCCTTTAAGCCTCTTCTTGTTTTTCTAGTCTTCCTTCTCACTCCTTTTTTGCTGCTCTATCTGCCGATGATGTGGTCACTGCTCTCGCTTCTTCGCTTTCTTCTTCTCTTGACTCTCTATACCCAACTTCTTCCTTTTCTCCCTCTCAGAAGCCTCCTCAGCCATGGCTCACTTCTTATCTTCGCTCCATGCATCCCGCCCTTCGCCATCTTGAAAGACGCTGGTGCAAAACATTGTTTGCCTCAGATTTCTCATCCTTTTCTTCCTATCACGCACTATACAACAAGGCTCTCCTGGCAGCTAGACATTTGTATTACTCTGCTCTTCTATATGCTCAAGCTGCCCACCATCAGCATTTGTTTCATTCACTTTCTCATCTTCTTTCTACTCCTTCTCCCAACTGTTCTCTTAATTCTACCTTAACTGCCTAAGACTTAGCTTTTTATTTTTCTTCAAAAGTGGCAACTCTTTGTGCTGCCATTGTCCCGTCCTCTCTTCTTCTTCTTCCTCATCTCCACTTTCTTCTTCTATTCCAACCATTTCGTTGTTTTCACCTATTTCTAATTCTGATACTTTGCCTATTCTAGCTCGTGCCCATCCCACTGCCTCTCCTTCTGAACCTATTCCTTCTTAACTTATACCAAAAGTCTATCCCTCACTGATTTCTTATCTCGGTGCTCTTTTCAATATTTCTCTTCCCACATCATGTCATGAACTACAGAACACGCCCCTTTTGGACTTCCTGGTCCTTGTCTTAACAGGGCTTACACTCCCTTGTACTCCAAACATGGCCGTCCACTGTGAAACACCTTCCTCGCTCTACACCTTGGACGTAGCTTGTTCTATTAATAGACCACGCCTCCTGCGGCTCTGCGCGTCTCAATGCTATTGCGAAGTAGCGACCAGACGTGTGCTCCGTAGCTCGTGGTATTGTTTCCCTTGCTTCTTTCCAGCCAACCCCACTCCTAGTCCCTTTCCTTCCTTTCTTGATTCCTGGACTCGTGGGCTAGTAGCGCACTGTGTAAATTTCCCGGATTCCTATATATTTGCATCCCGGAACTTTGAACGCATGCTGGAGTCGGAAGAGACTCGTGCAGCCTTATTCAAGACTCGATCCGTCCGCAAGAAGGCATCGATCAAGAAATCCAGCAAAGATCGAACTCAGTTGAGAAGGGGGAACTCCTTGACAGTTTGAGACGCCACCCGACCGAACTCGATATGGACATGGAAGCGGCCGTCCAGGACCTGATGCGTGGCATGCAAGAGCTATCAACCGAGGTGCAGAATCAAAAGGCGGAAAACGCCGCTCTCAAACAATTAGTTCTATCCCGTGATTCTGCCACAAAAGAAAGTGTGTTGCTGGGCGGCATAGTGGACAAATACGATGGGTCGGCAAAAACCCTTCGCGGATTCCTGGATTCATGTTTGGTCCACTTTACTTTTAAGCCCTACTACTTTTCAACTCCCAGGGCTAAGGTGGGGTTCATAATTTCCCACCTTTCAGGAAACGCCTTAACCTGAGCTACGCCCCTCGTTAATTCCGGCGATGCTCTCCTAGAACACTATGATGGCTTCATACAAGCCCTTAAAACCATCCAGAGCAGGTCTATAGTGCCCAGGAACGCCTCTTAGACTTTCAGCAAGGATCCCAGGATATGCTCACCTATGTTACCCGGTGGAAGCAATCGACGGAAGACCACTCACTTCAGGACCCATAAGCCTGCAGACAAAAGAAATCCAGCTTTCCATAAACCATCACCAAGAGCGGATTACATTCGACATCATTAAGTCAGCTCATTACCCCATGGTATTGGGCATGCCCTGGTTACAGAAGCACAATCCGTATATCAATTGGACAGCAGGATCACTATTCCTAGGCTCAGAGTTTTGTATGTCCCACTGTCTATTCCTGGATCCCTCCTCGACACCCCCTAAAGAACCACTAAGAGACCAGCAAACACCACTCATGGTTTCCAATATCATACAAGTCCCAGAGGCCTATCAGCGATATGCTGATGTATTTTCAACTGCCATCGTCCAGGCCTTACCCCCTCACAGACCTGAAGACTGTGCCATAGATACAGATCCCTCAGCAGTGATTCCCTTCGGCAGAATGTTCATCCTTTCCGAACCTCAGAAAAAGGCCCTCCGAGAATACCTGGATACCAACCTTGAAAACGGCACCATACGACCCTCAAAATCTCCAGCGGGTGCTTCGTTGTTCTTTGTTCGCAAGAAGGACACCAAGGAACTCAGACCTTGCCTCGACTATCGTGGCTTAAATCAATGCACCCTCAAAGATCGGTACTCACTGCCCCTGATCTCGGATATCCTGGAAGCTGTGAGAGGCGCCGTAATATTCACGAAGTTGGATCTCCGGGGTGCCTATCATTTCATCCATGTCCGGGAAGGAGACAAATGGAAAACAGCCTTTAGAACACCCTTTGGTCACTATGATTATCTAGTCATGCCCTTTGGACTAGCTAATTCCCCCGCAGTTTTTCAACGTTTTATGGATAGGGTGTTTTCTGACATGTTATTCCTCTTTGTCATTGTCTATCTGGATGACATATTGATCTTTTCCAAGGATCCTCTAAAGCATGAAGAACATGGAAAGGCAGTATTACGACCACTCCGTGAACACACACTTTTAGCCAATCCCGAAAAATGCTTGTTTCACGTTACTTCTGTTCACTACGTAGGATTCATCTTTAGCCCAGAAGGAATTGGTATGGACCCTTCAACGGTAAAGGCCATACTGGCATGGCCCGCTCCCACGTCCGTGTAACAAGTTCAATCCTTCCTGGGGCTTGCCAACTTCTACCGGAAGTTCATTTCTACCTTTTCCGAGATCGTTCAGCCGCTCGTTGCCCTCTTGAAGAAAGACACCCCCTTTATCTGGTCTACACCGCAAGATAAGGCATTCCAATGTTTAAAGACAGAGTTCACGCAAGCCCCCATCTTGGCCCAACCCGACATAAATCGGCCATTCTGAGTGGAAACGGATGCCTCTAACTACGCCATAGGAGCGGTCTTGAAGCAGGAACTTGAGGATAAACTGGAACACCCCATTGCTTACCTCTCACGAACCCTGATTCCCAGTGAGACACATTACTCCGTCCTGGAAAAGGAATTGTTAGCCATCCGCCAAGCCTTCACTGAATGGCGACATCTACTTCTGGGTGCTAGATATCCAGTTCAGGTCCGCACGGACCATCGGAATCTTCAAATTCTGCAGTCGTTGGAGTGCAGAAACAGTCGTCAGGCGCGTTGGGCCTACTTCTTCGCCCAGTACCAAATTCCAAATCACTCATGTCCCCGGATCACAAAACCTGATTGCTGACTCCTTATCTCGACGTCCTGACTATGTAACTACTGAAGACAGCGGCTATCATAAGATGTTTCCCCACACAATCTTTGTAGCTCAAGCAGTCAACCTCCTGGAAGAAATTTGGGTGCAAACCCAATCCTCTGACCTCTGGAAGGATATTTCAAGGAAGAATCCATGGAACCTAAGAGTTAAGGAAGGATATTTATTCAAGGACAATGCACTGGTCATTCCTACACAGAAATTACAACAATGAATAATAAACCTCTGTCATGATACCCTTCACTCCGGACGTCGTGGCATAACCAACACCCTTCGTCTCATACAAAGACAGTTTTGGTGGCCTGGAATGAAGTCCAACGTACAGCAGTACATCAAAGCGTGTACTATCTGCAGTCAAAATAAACATGATATAAAGAGACCGGCGGGTCTTCTACTGCAACCTACACTGCCAACAAGGCCATGGAAATTCATTGCTGCAGACTTCATTGTGGAATTACCACCTTCCCGAGGATACACGACCATCATGGTTACCATAGACTTGTTCACTCATATGGCTCATTTTACACCCCTCTGTAAGCTACCATCCTCGTCCGAGCTTGCTGGTATATTCCTGGAACACATATTCCGTTTACATGGACTTCCTTCCAAGATCATATCTGATCGAGGACCTCAATACGTCTCTCAATTCTGGAAACATCTTTGTCGCATTTTGGGAATCCAACACGCCCTCTCATCTGGTTATCATCCCCAAACCAACGGGCCACAGAACGTGCTAATCAGACCCTGGAGCAGTATCTTCGATGTTTCTCCACCAAGGTTCAGGATGACTGGTCGCTCCTGATACCCGTGGCTGAATTCGCCTACAACAATTCCGATCATTCAGCACTTAAGACCAGTCCCTTTTGTTGTAGCCAAGGTTTCCATCCATCGGTTCTACCCTCTGTTCTCCCTCATCCTACACCAGTACCTACTGTCGACTCCTGGATAGAAACCCTCATCAACGTACACCAGGAGGCCAAAGAAAACGTAGAGAGGGCCAGAACACAGACTAAGAGGTATGCGGATTCCAAAAGAAGACCAGGTCCTTCTTATGCAATTGGTGATCAAGTCTGGTTGTCCTCGAAATTACTACCCCGACATCTACGGCCAAACAAGTTGGCCCCTCGGTATTATGGTCCATTTCCCATCAAGGAAATTATCAATCCAGTTTCATACCGGATCAGACTACCTGACTCCTGGAAGAAAATTCACCCAGTATTTCACACATCATTATTAAAACCCGGCACCCAATCCTCCCGGAAATCTTGCCGACCTCCTCCTCTGCTGGTCGACAACCAATTGGAATATGAAGTATCCCGAATATGTGACTCCAGGTATAAACGGGGTCAGCTTCAATACCTGGTACAATGGAAAGGATATCCTCCTAGTGAAAGAACCTGGGAACCACTTTCTAATCTCAAGGCCCCTCGACTGCTCCGAAGATTTCACCTTATACACCCGGGCAAAACCAGAGGAACGGGTCTTCGGAGGAGGCATGCTGTCATGAACTACAGAACACGCCCCTTTTGGACTTCCTGGTCCTTGTCTCAACGGGGCTTATACTCCCTTGTACTCCCAACATGGCCGTCCACTGTGAAACACCTTCCTCGCTCTACACCTTGGACGTAGCTTGTTCTATTAATAGACCACGCCTCCTGCGGCTCCGGGCGTCTCAATGCTATTGTGATGTAGCGACCAGACGTGTGCTCCGTAGCTCGCGGTATTGTTTTCCTTGCTTCTTTCCAGCCAACCCCATTCCTAGTCCGTTTCCTTCCTTTCTTGATTCCTGGACTCGTGTGCTAGTAGCGCACTCTGTAAATTTCCCAGATTCCTGGATCTTTGCATCCCGGAACTTTGAACGCACGCTGGAGTCAGAAGAGACTTGTGCAGCCTTATTCAAGACTCGATCCGTCCGCAAGAAGGCATCGATCAAGAAATCCAGCAAAGATTGAACTCAGGTGAGAAGGGGGGAACTCCTTGACACATCCACTTTCCCCTCCAATTTTAAGCATGCCACAATTCTTCCTATTCTGAAAAAGCCCTGGCTAGATTCTTCTCTACCTGTGAACCTTCGTCCAATTTCACTTCTTCCTTTTCTCTCTAAGATGGTCAAACATCTGGTTTATTCTCAGGTTTCTGTTTTTGTCACTGAAAATGCTATCCTTCCTCGTTTCCAGTCAGGTTTCCGTCCTCTCCACAGAAACTGCTCTTCTCTTGGTCTGTAACTGTTTTCTCTTTGCTCGCTATTCTAAACACTGTTCTCTTCTTATTTTACTGGACTTGTTGGCTGCTTTTGACACAGTGGATCATACTCTGCTTTCAGCTTCTCTTCCTTTTTTTGTTTTTCTGGTTCTGTTTTATCTTGGTTTCATTCTTGTCTATCTATCTAATCTATCTAATCGCACATATTCAGTAACGTGAGCCGGGACCGCTTCTAATATCTCACCTCTTCTTCACGGTTTTCCACAGGGCTATGTTCTTGGACCTTTCCTCTTCTCCCTGTATACTTCCCCCCTGGCAGATATTATTTCATCCTCTGATATCTCTCCGCATTTTTATGCGTATGATAACCATCTCTTTCTGTCTCTTTTTCCTTCCACGTCTTCTATTCACATTGCTTCTTGTCTTTCAGCCATTAAAACTTAGATGTCTGATCACTGTCTTGTTCTGAATACTACCAAAACTGAGGTTCTCTTTTCCCCTGGTAACACTCTACCTTCTCCATCTCCCCTCCTTCTGTTTCTTCTCCACCTTCCTTCCTTCCTATTGCTGATTATGCTTGCAATCTTGGTCTCTATTTCAACACTGATTTAACCTTTCCTAATCATATCTTGACTATATCTTGCTCCTGTCGGTATCACCTTTTCAATATTCGGAAAGCTCATCCTTTTCTTATGTTTACCGCAACTAAACTTCACATTTCTTCCTTAATTTTCCCATTTCTATTTTACTGCTCTACTTTACTCTTTGGTCTCCTGTTTCTCGTTTGGGTCCACTAAAGTCTGTTTTTAATGCTTCTGTTTGTCTGTTATATTTACTCTCTCCTCGTGATTCCATTCCACTGTCACTATCTTATCTTAGATGGCTGTCTTTTCACTCACATCTTGAATGTTCTTTGTATTGTATTTAATTTAAAGCTTTCTATGGACTTGCGCCTCTCTATCTTTCATGTCTTGGGTCCTTTTATGTTTCTTCTCGTGTCTTATGTTCCCAGGTTCAATTCTTGTAAGCAGTTCCTCGACCCCCCCGTTGCTCAGTCGCAGTTTCACTCCTATCCATTGCTTGCCCCTCATCATTGGAACTCTCTTCCGCTTTCTCTTCGTTCTATTACTTCTTATTATTTATTTCACACTTCTCTTAAAAACTACCTTCTCCAGCCTTAAGTTGAAACTTTGTATAGTCTGTTATTTTACTTTGATTGTACTGTAAGATTATTTTGTTCAGCGCTTTGGTGTGAAGCTCTAAATAATTAACAAATAAAATACATATAGTAAGACACTTTATGAAGCAGCATAACAATATGCTTTGATGGGGCAACACTGGGATGTCCTCTCTTCTACGGGCTTCCCAATGCCACAGGAAAAATCGAGACATATTTATATTGCTCAGACATGATTGTGATGCCAGTTTCAAAATTGTAAGGCCAGTGTTTCCTCTGTAAAACATATGTTCATGCTGTTCTCTATATTGCCTCCTGAAACGTATGCAATGATATCATGCCAGTGTTCCCAAAGTAAACTGCACTATCATCCTTCTGTCTATGTTGTGTCCAGAATATTGTGATGCCAGTTTTAAACAAAGTCATCACAGGGTTCCACTAATGAAACAGATTATCCTACAAGAGCGATAATATGTTTTGCTTGGTATTGCAGTGGGATGGTATCTTTTAAACTGATCTAAGGACCAGAAGATACAGAGACCAAAGAAGAAAGGAACTTTCCCGTGCCTATCCTGCACCAGTTGCAATAATATCATCAAGGGAGATCATGATACACATCTTAGAACAGGAGAGAAAATCCAACTGCAACATGTTGCCACATGTAATTCACAAAATGTGATATATTCCATTAAATGCCCGTGTGTCCTTCTATATGTGGGTCAGACCAGCCGGAAATCTTGTATAAGATGGAACGAACACAAGTCCAATATAAGAACATGTAATCAAAACTCATCTGTGTCTAGACACTTTAAAACCGCACAGACACCAACTATCTGAAATTAGATTTAAAATCTTCAAAGTTGTCAACATCACTTATGACTCAACATCAATAAGTAACTAGAACAGAGAGAATCCTATTGGATTGATAGATTCGATACTGTTTTCCATAATGTAATGAATGAAGAATTGAACCTATATTGTTTTCTGTAAATACATACCATGTCATCAGATGCTCTCTGAAGACTACTGAGATTCCTCCTAAGCTGATATGATGTATACATCAATACAGACTTATTAGGAATTCAGCTGAGTAAAATAAATTCTTATTCAATGCCTTAAGTGTAAAACATTAATGACTACAATATGTCAGGAGAGTAACTGATTGTCAGGTTTTTGACTTGCATGTTACCAACTATTAATGCTTTATACTTCCCTATGGTATGTCATTCATTGATTTCTTTTTTACATCAAGCACTTATGATTTGTGTGTATTTGGGAGTTCATGACCTGTGCTAACTATACCTGTGGTAATCACTACCATGAGATGCTATAAGCGCATCATTTTCAAGGGTATACATAAGGAATCTAAATTGTGAATAAGCGAATACGGTTTCTAATGACAAATGTCCTCGAAATTGCAGCAACTTTGATATGATATGATATGATATGGCATTTGTAACGCGCCTATACACAAGTGTTTCAAGGCGCGACGAGGCAGGGAGGGGGGAACAAGGGGAGACAGACAACAATCCTACTAGGCCAGGTGTCATTCAGATCGCGCAAGTGCATGGGTAGGAGGGACGGGAAAAGTGCAAGGGGGAAAGGGAGAGGGGAAAGTGCAGTACAGGGTTAGTAATGAACAAGATAAATAATAAGGGCCAGCTGGTGGCAAGTGCAAGATAAGTGCAGACAAGTGCTGGGAAGGGGGGCTGTAGGGATACAGAGACCATCCCGCAGTGCAGGGGTTGCCAGGAAGGCAGTGCAGGGGAGAGTGGCTGGGCCAAGGACCGAGATTGGTGAGTGGCCCAGTTGCTGATTCAGTACAGTTTCAGTGATTTAGCAGGGGAGCGGGAGAGAAAAAGCAGAAGCAAAGAGGAAGGTTTTGAGGTGCTTCCGGAACCAGAGATGGTTCTCCTCAAGTTTCAGGGAGGCAGGAAGGCTGTTCCAGAGAGAGATCTCCCCCCAACTCGTTGCTTGGAGAAGCAGCTGACCCTGAGGGAGTTGGAGGCGGAAGAGCGAAGTGCTCGAGAAGGAAGATATTTAGGAAGGGAGAGTTGAAGGTAATTTGGCACCAGGCCCCAGAAGGCCTTGTGGACAATGCAGAGGGTTTTGAACTTCTTTTGAAATCCTCGCAGCCACAGGGAGCCAGTCTAGCGATTTCAGTCCTGGAGAGATACGGTCCCTGGGCTTGAGGCCAAGGACAAGTCTCGCAGTCCTGTTCTGGATGAGTTGCAGAGGGCGGAGAGTAGAGGCAGGCAGATTTAGATAGAGGCTTCGAGAGAACCAGGGCTCTGGAGACAGTGAGCTTCTGGGGGAAGGAGAGGAAAGGAAGGATACCTGCGAGGAGGTGCAGCTGGTAGTGTGACTTCTTAGAAACGTCCGAAATGTGAGGAGAGAAGGAGAGTGTGGAGTCGAAGATGACCCCGAGGTTTTTTGCTTTGCAGGTAGGAGCAGGAAGAGGGCCAAGAGAGGCCGGCCAGAGAGCTGCAGGGAAGGAGGGAGTGGGTGTGCCGATGAATAGAATCTCGGTCTACTTTACTACTTGAATGACAATATCCATGTTGAATGATGTCCGATATATGTGTGATCACAGTATGCTCTCTGACAAATTGACATATTTCTTGAATGGGAGACCACCAGCTGAGATTGTGTATATATATTTTTACTACAGAAAATATGCATAATACCGCAAAAGTGGATATGTTTTGTTTGTACTACTAGTGTGGAAAACGCTTGGAAAATGAAACCAGAATGTGCACCAATATGCACATATGTCACATTGTATTCATCTTGACCATCTCAACCCTGCTTTTCATGTAGCTCTGAATGCGAGCAATGCTATATTTAAGTTGACAGAGCTATTAACACCAAGAGCCAAGAGTAAATGTAACACTTGAGAAAACCTATGTACAACACAGATCACAAATGAAACAGTGTCATGATGGCTTTTAGATTTTAAATAGATCAGCATGTTAATATTTAGTTATGTGTTTGTATAAAAATAGCAATCTCTATTGCAGTAATTTGTAATCATATTCATGTTAAATGGTCAAAAAGCATTCGACATGACAGGGCCCTTTTCAGCTTCATCTTGCAACACGACCGCGGGATCTCATCAGTGGTCAACTCCAATACACAATACTATGTTTATTTTATTTATAGTTTTATTTATTGGTTATTTGTAATGCACACTATACAGCAGAAACTGTGTTTCAAGGCGCATCAAGACAATGATGGGGGTAAGGGGAGAGGAAAAGGAAAAGGAATACAGCAAAAACAAAAAAGTTCTTTAAAAGTCTTGAAACATTCGGAACGTGCAAGTGATACAGAATGAGAACAGGGGAGAGGAGTCAGAAGGAAGTGCAGGAGGGGTAGGAAGGGTTGAAAAACAATAAAAAGCGTTCCTACTAGGCCGTGAGGCAATTTGGATCGTGCAAGTGCTGAGACATGAAAAAAGGTGGAGAGAAGGGAGAAGGGAAGTGAGGGAGGGGAGGAAGGAGAGAGGAACAAATGAAGGACAAGTTGAAAAAGTGCAAGTACAAGAAGTTAAGCTGCATAGTGGAAAAAACCAAGCACGTAATTATGACAATCAGGTATGAATAACTGCAGACTGGAAAAGCCGCGCCTCATGAATGAGGGGCTACATCAGGCAAGCAGACAAGCAGTTATGACAAGGCAGGGATGAATGAATGTAGACTGGAAAAGCCGCGCCTCATGAATGAGGGGCTACATCAGGCAAGCAGACAAGCAGTTATGACAATGCAGGGATGAATGAAAGTAGACTGGAAAAGCCGCGCCTCATGAATGAGGGGCTACATCAGGCAAGCAGACAAGCAGTTATGACAAGGCAGGGATGAATGAATGTAGACTGGAAAAGCCGCGCCTCATGAATGAGGGGCTACATCAGGCAAGCAGACAAGCAGTTATGACAATGCAGGGATGAATGAAAGTAGACTGGAAAAGCCGCGCCTCATGAATGAGGGGCTACATCAGGCAAGCAGACAAGCAGTTATGACAAGGCAGGGATGAATGAATGTAGACTGGAAAAGCCGCGCCTCATGAATGAGGGGCTACATCAGGCAAGTAGACAAGCAGTTATGACAAGGCAGGGATGAATGAATGTAGACTGGAAAAGCCGCGCCTCATGAATGAGGGGCTACATCAGGCAAGTAGACAAGCAGTTATGACAAGGCAGGGATGAATGAATGTAGACTGGAAAAGCCGCGCCTCATGAATGAGGGGCTACATCAGGCAAGCAGACAAGCAGTTATGACAAGGCAGGGATGAATGAAAGTAGACTGGAAAAGCCGCGCCTCATGAATGAGGGGCTACATCAGGCAAGCAGACAAGCAGTTATGACAAGGCAGGGATGAATGAATGTAGACTGGAAAAGCCGCGCCTCATGAATGAGGGGCTACATCAGGCAAGCAGACAAGCAGTTATGACAAGGCAGGGATGAATGAATGTAGACTGGAAAAGCCGCGCCTCATGAATGAGGGGCTACATCAGGCAAGCAGACAAGCAGTTATGACAAGGCAGGGATGAATGAATGTAGACTGGAAAAGCCGCGCCTCATGAATGAGGGGCTACATCAGGCAAGCAGACAAGCAGTTATGACAAGGCAGGGATGAATGAATGTAGACTGGAAATGCTGCACCTCGTGGAGCGAAGAGCTTTATCAGGTGACAGAAATTGAATGGGAGCACAGTCAGATAGAGCAGTGATGGGGCCGCAGGTGAATTGGACACAGCGCACGGCTTGAGTGAAAAGCGGGTGCACATCTAGGGAAAGACTCACCACTTGGTGACAGGGGCTACATCAAGGAACACCACAAGAAAAACGGTGAAAACACAGCACAGGCTGCAAGAAGTCAAAATGATGGTTGCAGGCAGGTCAGATGCAAAAACACAGGAAGATTTCCAAATCAATCAGTGTTGCAGGTAGGTGAAATGCAAAACATTCAAGGTTTCTAGTAAAAAAAAGAGTGATTGCCAGTACGTGAAATACAAAGCACGCAGGGTTTTCAAGGCAAACAGTGGTTGCGGAGAAGTGAAATGCAAAACACAGAAAGGGCTGTGCAAGTCAGACAGGTATATATGATGGTTGCAAAGTTGTGAGGAAGTAAGCATAGTGATTAGTGGGGAGGCTGAAAGAGAACACAGCGCAGGGCTGGGAGAAAAGCCAAGAGGTTGTGGCGGCAGGGCACACAAAGGGTAAATGGGCAGGTAATTGCTAGAAGGTGGAGGTGAAGTAGCAAGTGAGGGGGGAGAGGAAGCATGATCGAGAGAAGCGACACAGGAAGGGAGTCAAATCTGAGAAAGGTCAATTCCAGAGGTAGCAGGAATGATAATCCGACGCGCAGGGAAGGTCAAACCAAGTTGAAGAAGGGTCAAATGAGAGCAGGTGCAGGACTGGAAAGAGAGATCAGTGAATTTTAGGGAGGATGCAATAGATTTTGAAATATATTGGCAAGGCACATCTGAGGGTGAGAAGGCTCCCACAGGTGTACAGACTAGCAAGGGTGCAATCTGTAGGAGAGGAAAACGTGCAACTCTCACCAAGAGCATGACCGTCAGAAGCAGGGGCAACTGCAGGGAACACCAATAAGTCCAGTGAGTGGAGCAGAAAGTAGCCGCAGGGGCGGCGGAGCAGAAAGCCGGTGGTCGCCAGCCTGCAGAGCCTCAACATAGTAGGGGAGGGCCGCGCCAGCCACCATGGATACAGTGAGGGAGAAGAGGGACACAGGGCAGAGTAAGTCAGAGGCAGAAGCTGCAGTGAGCTGCTTGTGGTAATTTGCCATGAGTGGTGAAGTGACGGAACGCAGGACCCCATAATAAGGGATTAAAGCTACACCCGGCAGTAGTATAGTGGGAGAGGGGTAGAGGAGAGTACTAGGGGAGTGGGCGGCAGAGGCACAAACAATTGCAGGAGGGGCAAGGCAGAAGCGGGGACAAGTGGGAGTGAAAGGCTACTGTGAGAAGTACAAGGAGAGAGAGGTAGAACAGCAGGGTACAAGGGAAGCGCATCAGTGATAGTGGTAAAACGGAAGGAAGGAGGGGAATAAGGGGTGAAATTCAAGGGTAAATGAGGGGAAATGGACCTCCTTACCTTACGGCATGAAGAAAAGCAGTACGGAACACAGCAGGAAGAGAATCTTGGAGAAGATATGAGCAAGGAAGCAGGGCAGACAACAGGAACACAAGAGGCATAAGGGATGGTACCACGGCAGCAACAGCACCTGGACAGGTCCAGACAGGCAAGGGCCTTTTATGGGGGCCTTCTGTGGGAGGTCGCCAGCAGGCCCGCCAGCTTGAAATCAAAGCAGCATTTTCTCTGGCGAGCAACCAATCAGGAGGCACGGGTAGCTGCCATAGATGCAGCAAACGGTGAAGATCGTTGCAGGCCGGCACATCTGCGGTCTCGATGGTCTGAGGCAGTTGAGGGCGGTCATTTTAAAGCAGAGTATGAGCTCAATAGTAACAATGAAATGTACAGCATCGGGCTCCTCCTGTGATGCGGTATGCTGAGGAGGAGACCTTTTGCAGCTTTATTCACTGGCAACGCAGTGACATCACCGTAAAGACTGGAGGGGGGTATCTGTACTCCTGCTCTCTATATGGCAGAGTAGAAGCACAGAGCACCCCAGCTGAGATTCTTTATTGTTTATTTTTTTTTATTTATTTGTGTATGGTTTCAAAGAAACCTTTACAAAATTCAAACAACGATACCAAATATTCGATAAAACATTACAATTAAGGAATTTTTTCACAGATAAAAACAAAAGACAACAATAACAGCACACATAAAAATGTATGTTACGTACGTTCATGAACAGGTTTGATTTAAAATCTTTAGGAACAAAATCTTTTATCAATTCATCAATTCATCAAGTCAATACAATTGAATTTTAGGAAACGAATCACCGCCAATTGCAGTGGAATTTTGTTGTCAAAAAGCATACGTTTCCATAGTAGTTCCAAGTCTACATTTGAAGGGTCGGGCACAAAACGTTTAAAACTACAGTATCTCCCCTGGACCAATGCAGGACAATCAATTAATAAATGGCTTAAGTTCTCAGTGGTCTGACTACTCTTACAGTATCTGGACATTGGTACTACTTTGTTCGAAATATCTCTAGCTGACAAAATCTCTCCAGTAAGAAGTACATTAAAGCGGAATCGCATAAATGAATTCCTCCAGCCTTTCTGAGGAAATTAGTTGAGGTATGGTTCTGGAGTACCCAAACACTTATAAAAGGAAACCATATGACCGTACAACTTGTATTGTGTGAGTTTCTGCATTGTTCTGTCCCAATCCCAGTTCTGCAACAATAATTTTACTTTTTTGGGGTTTAGTATGAGAGTACTGACTTGTGCCCCTACGCTGTTCAGTGCATTTTAACATATACCCACCAGTTTTCTCATAAATACTGATTTAGAGGTACCTAGAGCAAGCAAAGTAGAGAAATCATTGTACAAAGTATTTCCATTATTACTGACAATGTTCCGCAAAAGCAATAGACATTTCCATACGATAATGCTATTTAGTGACTGCAAGCCTAATTCGTAACGAATGGCCACTAAAGGAATACATTTCGGTAGACAATAAAACATTTTCCTCAGAATCTGCGCTTCCAATTTAGTTAAATCAATTTTGCCATGAATAAGAGGAAATTCCATGCCATAAGCGATTTTAGGAATAATTTTTAACTTGTAATATCTCAATAACGGAAGACATGAAAAGGCCCCAAACTTGTGATCCACTATTCGCATTTGGGTAATGCAAGTTTTGATTTTCATCCTATAATGATTGATGGTCAAGCTACAGTTTGGAGTAGCACTAACAAGCAAACCAAGATAGATCATACGATGTCTAATGTCCAGCTTCGACTTATCCATGAACCAATTTTTCTTACAATGCTTTTTCTTCTGTGTAAAGCAAAGAACATTTGATTTAAGGGCATTAACAGCTAGACCATTTTCTGACAATGTACTCAAGAAAAGCATTTAACAAGTGTTGTAGCCCCAATGGTGTTCGATCAAAAAGAAGATAATCGTCGGCATATGAGCACCAACTCATTTTTTTTCCTTCTAAAGAAGGCTGAACAAAAGCGGCTTTTTGCAAGCATGGACCAATATTTGCCGTATACAGATTGTAAAGGGCTGGGGCAAAAATACAACCCTGTTTTAGACCATTGTAGGTTTTAATTGGTGATGAGAGCAAACCGTCTTTATTTAGGCGAATCTGGACACCAGAACCTTCATGGAGATATATAAGAACCGCCAACAACTCTAATGGCATACCCAATCTGGTCAATTTAGCCCAAAGATTCTCACGAATAACAAGATCGAACGCCAGAGAGAGATCCATGCTTGCAAGGTAAACCGGTACCGCACCCTTTTTCCAGCCGATCTCTTGTAAAAGAGTTATCAGCAGACCACCCGCCATTGTGCCAACCTTTTTCCTGAAACCAAACTATGCCGAAGACAAGATGGAATTTTTAGAGGATCATTTTTTGATTTGGAAGAGAACAAGACTCGCAAAAAATTTAGAATCGGAGTCTAAAAGCGCGATCGGCTATAATTGGATGGAAGAGTTTGATCGCCCTTCTTATATATGGGTACAATAAAGCACAAATTCCAGGTCTGAGGAATCGATTTTGTACGATCGATATCTTTAAATAAGAATTCTAGCGCTTTGGCCCAAGTATCTGGATCCCCTTTCATTAAGATGTTCGATAGGCCATTGGGACCCACTGCCCTTGAAGAACTAGCGAGAACAATTCTCTCCCTTATTTCTGCAAAGGAAAAGTCACAACTCCATTTAACGCTGCCAAAAGATTTTGATGGGAATGGACCTAATGCACTTTTGGAATAAAGATTAGAAATATGTTCTGCCCACACCTGTTTACTGATTGGAGTGAGACCAAAATCGATGTTAGCGGCAGGCGTTCTGTTGACCAATCGCCAAAATTGGCGTGCTGAATTATGAATCAATGATTGCAGCATTTCCTCATTATCTGCCTGATATATCTTACCTCTATGGCCCCTCAACCAGTTTCTATACAGTTGTTTCAGATGTCTCGCCCCATCGCTCTTAGCTGTCACAGAAATTTGGAGCGTCTTTAAAACTCTTAATAGTCTGTTAAGAGTGTTCTTAACTTGCCTCACAAGGGAATCATAGTTATGTATATGTACTTTAGGAACTGTTGGCTTGCGAGGCATAATCACAGATTTATCAAGGAGTTTTTTTAAAATAGCGACCTACGTTCACTTGAGAGAATCTCTTCTGTTTTTCCTCCTGTGTAGTAAAAAAATAATCATTTTGAAAAAGTAAATTACATGCAGCCACATTGTCCTCATGCCAAATGATCCTGTTCCTGCCCTGAATTATAGCCAGATCTGCCGACAGATAGTCTGGAATCTTAAAATCTCTCACTATCTGCAGTTCAAGCTCCAACATTCCATGATCACTCATCCAAATACTAAAAATTTCAAATTTTTTGACTAGATGAAATACCACTTCAGAAACAAAAATGTAATCAATAGCAGATGCCCTATCCCTAGAATACCAGGTTATATAGTCCAACTCGACTCTTGACTGCACATGCACAGATCTTAAACCCCAAGATTTGAAGAATAAATTCCACAATTTTGCATCAAATTTCTTGTCGGGTAAATGGAAGTAAAGTTCATTTCTACAGGGCCTATCCAAGATTATGTTTGCAGGCACTACATGGGGATCTTCTGTGTCATCTATTAGGGATTTCATATTAGTGTTAAGGTCACTAAGCACCATAAATTGCACCCCGGGATAGAGTAAAACACAATTTTCCATAATTGATTCAATTTTTACCAAAAGAGTGTGCAAATCATGCCCAGGGGTCCAGTATACATTCCACAGTAAGATATATGACAGATATAGCGCAAAAGGTAGTTCTGTATAGATTTCTATTACCTGAAGACCACAATTGATCTTAATAGGTATCCAAATCCCCCCTCCCCCCGGATGGACGCCCTACCGGGCCCTTTGTAGCTGGCAGGTGAACACACTCATATCCGTCTAAATGTGCTGGACTGGACATCCAGGATTCCTGTATGCAAATTAAATGTTTCGACTTAAGTTTGCAGCATAACTCAGAAGAGGAGGACAAATAAGAATGCCCCCTCGAGTTCCAACTAATTAAGAAAAGTGTTCTCTGAACCTAAAAGTGCTGATTGAGTGTTTGTCACTTTGAAATCGAGTCTTGAAGACTCTTTGCCAGCCATCGCTAACTTGTTTCTTGCTCTGATACATTTTCTGTAGTCTTTATTTGAAAAGACCCCTCTGGTTAGAGGGGCCTAGAAGCAACATTTATGGCGCAGTCGTTCAATTGTTGTGAACCATCACCAAAAATGAATACATCAAAGCCTCTTCTATTAAATTGATCTAATTCAGCTAAAAGTTTCTGGAACACCAGGTGAGAATGAAAAACAACACTTACATGGTCATAACATTGGGGATGAATAAAATCCACCCTCTTGATATCTGAGCAGGCCATTCCCGCCAAAGATGGTATATAATTTATGAGGGTGAGAATTCTGTCTCTATTCAATGCTGGTTGCCTGCCACAATCGAAAAGGGGATGGAGGAGAATGCTGGGGAAATCTAGATGACATGGCTTTCTCCACATTACATCCCTCAAATCGGTATCCAAAAAGTTTTCGGTTGCCTAGAGTCGGCAACACCCATCATTTGGGGCTGATTTAATGGAGGGGCCCCCAATACTCGGGGGGATTTTAAATCAGAAATCCCCAGAGTCTCTCTGGGAGGAGGAGCCATGGTGCCAGGTCCATGAGGCTCTTCCCCTAACTCAGTTGATTCGCCCGGAAAACTCATTTTTGGGACAATGATGGAGGGCTTCTCTGATAATTTCTCTGTCGCCACTGAACTCTGCCCCTCCTTCGCAACTTTCCCATCTACCAAATGAGTTGGTTTTAAAGATGTATTAGGCTTTATACTACTCCATTGGATCCTAAGGGCTTCTTCCACGGCACTACAAATCATTTGGGTCAGATCAATATGTGATTTATTTGCAATGCCCCTTATTTCTTTCTGAGGGGACACTACCACTGGTTTCTGAGGAGGGGTGGGAGGTGAAGAAATATTCACACTTTTTTCTGCCTCTGTTGCCGACTTCCGGGGCACTGGCAGAGAGTCAGGCACTTTGGTCCTTCCCACCATTGGCAGTTCTGTACCCTTGTCTGCATGAAATATGGGTTCTAACCCACCTCCCCCTATTTCAAGATCAATTATTTCTACTGGTGTGGTTATTTTAGAATTGAGTGAGTTTACTATTGGCTTAGAGAAGAGATCATATGTTTCTTTCTGGGGCAGACATTTATTGGAACTTTTTTTATGGGTCATTTCTTCCAAAAGAAGATTAGATGGTGTGGAGTAGGCAGTGTTACTGGTTACTGGGTCATTTCCTTCCAGCATTGCTGGTTTTGCCTGATCCACTTCATCCCTGATAAAGTTTCTCCAAGTATGATTCGCAAATTTGTTGCCCTGTGTTTTTGCGAGCAACAAGGACATTTTTTTTAATTTTCTTATTTTTTGGAGAATTTTTTTTTGCTGTGCTGGTAATTCCCTTTTTCCACCCGAAAACATCTTTGTTGGATGAGACGGAGCCGTCTCTGGCACTTTCAACGTCAAAGGCGGGAAGATAGGGGGCAAAACCATACTATCGGTATTGTAATCAAGATTATCATTGAAAGGTACTCGCACATGTGAAGAAAGCTTTAAAGAGAGGGAGGCCATCATTCCCGATGTTTTTTTTTACTCGGTTAATTGGCGCTCTGAAAGAATCCTCAAATCTGTAAAGCCCAATGAGTGTATTTTTAGTACTTCTAGTATTTGTCTCAATAGGTCAGAGACCACCTGATTCTGAGGCATGATCTCTCCGCCATTTGCCAGCTCCTGAATAGTAGAATTTTCCTGAAGGTGTTGGGAAAGGTTTTGCAGATCAATATCTGCCGAAAAGAAATCAGGCGGAGTATCCAGAAAAGAAGAGATAGGTACAATATTTGCAATCTTTTCTGCAGCAGTGCCAAACAAGCAAGAACTGAAGGCTTTGTCCTGTTTACAAGTGACAGAATCCCTGATGGAAAGCAAAGAAGAATGTGTCATAGCGACCCCCTCCAACAACAAGGAATCACTTGGTTCAGGAGGAGAGGGCGGCAGTGGCATATTCATTGCCATGCGTAGAGTATTTTTGACCGGAGTAAAGATTAGAGGAGCTGATAATATGTCATCGTACATTCTAGGCCCCTGTCCTTTAGAGCCCCTTGTATTTGGGGCGGAAGGATTTGTACGATTATAGACATATTCAAAACTGTTACGCCTTCTAGACATCATAAAATGTAGTGTATAGTGCAATGGAGAACACAGTACCCCTCCACCGTACTACACCGCTAGCGCCTGCCTTTGATTGACTCACTACATTTACTCTATCCGGCAGCACAGTATAACTCGACCTTCGTCTCTCCCGGAGAAGTACACAAAAACCAAAAGGGTACAGTTTTCACCCACTAGGTGTCTGCAGACGGAGCGAAGCTCTAAGATGTCAACGAGGTGCACATAAACTTCAGCACACAACTGAATAAGACAAGGATTCAGGGGGAGCTTGAATAACCCAACCCACCACAGAGAAGGAACACCTTCTCAGTCCACAATAGTCTATTCAAAGTCAGGGCTGTGCTGATCCTGCACAGTCCAAGCGTCGTGAACAGATGCTTCTGGCAGGCACTTCCACTAGGTGTTATGGATTTATTCTGCAAGAGATGTGGGGCTCACAGGAAAAAAAACAGCCTTCTCAGTCCACAAGAGTCTGTTCAAAGTCTGGGATATGAAGATCCGGCTCCATCCTGGCAAGAGCGGCAGGCACTAAAGCACACACTTCCATGAAGTTGCAATCTACTTAACATTAAAGCTGGACCCCAAGAACAGTGCAGAAGGTAACCGACTTGAAGAGGGAATCGAGGTCTTGTATGACAGACCCTCGTCACAATAGCATTTGGGTCAAAGACTATCAGTCCGCAGTCCCCAAAGCCTAAAAAATACAGCTAGTCACCAAGAACAGTGCAGAAGGTGACCGACTTGCAGAAGGAAACAAGGTCTCGTTTATCATGCGCTAGTCACCAATAACATTTGGGTCAAAGACTATAAGTCTGCAGTCCCCGAAGCCAAGCAGCTCACTGGCAACTCTCGTGGAACAAACAAACGTGCACCACAGCGCGACACCAGAGGGCACAAAAGGACACCTAAGGGCTTCAGTCTGCCACCCAAGAAGCACACTGCACAGCCGATACCCGTGGCTCGCAGCAATTATGAGGAAGAGAAGGATAAGGCTTACAGGTCACTCACTGGTCACAGATCATTCACTGGTCACTCACTCGTTACTGCTGCTGCACATGCGCACAGCGTTGCAAGGGTGATGGAGCACCCTGTAGCCCTCTGGTTTGCAGACAAGGCTTTCAAGCCAAAACCATCTCGGGATGACTACTGGCGAAGCTCTGGAGGAATTTCTCTGTCTCACTCGCTCGATCCACAACTTTCTGCTCCAGCATTCTCCCACTCCCCGGACCCCCAGCTCCAACTCCACCTCGCGTCCGTGTACACACACACGGCTCCCAGGAATCAGAGGAAAGGACCCTGAACTGCCGCCGCTGTCAAGCCGCACCTCTCACGAACTCACGCCAATCATTTCTTTCAGACCATACATGAACAGCGGCAGTAGGCTCCTTGGAATCCACAAGCTCCACTATCAGCTAATCCACAAGCTCTGTCATCAGATGAGATTCTCTATGTGGTAGAATGGATGAGCAACCAAGGCGTAAGCTCTCAAGGCGTGATGCAGGCTGGTGTCCTAAGTACAGTGTAGTCCCAAGCCCCCACAAAGGAATGTCCACACACTATGTTATGTGCTAACACAGTTCTTTATATACAAATAAGGTTCAAGATATATACATCAATTAATAACACACTTTGTACTCTGGCAATTCTAATATGGCAAATATATACAATGTCTATGTGGTACCACACTTAGCTATTGATTCCTTTAAATTGCATCAACTGCTGACAGTTATAATGGCATACAATCAATGTAACAATGTGTAACAGCATAGATCATAGGAAGGAAGACAAGTTGGGTTAAACAATGGCAGAAGTTTTCTCCAGCTACCTAGATGCAGTGAGGATCCCCCTACCTGGGCAACCGATAATAAAGAGTATTAACCAGCCAGTCCATTCATGTTAAAATAGTCTTGTTTTCCTGGTCAAAAGTTTCAACCACCCCAATGTACCAAAGCCACAGGGCATCAAGATTCCTTGAAGAAAGATGAGCACTTGCGTCAAGACTGCAACTTCAACCTTCGTGGTGCTCTTCGACGATCGATCATGGAAGTCCTGTGAAGACGAGGTGTTCGGTGCATCTCGATGCAAATAGTTTGGTGCCGCAAATATGACTCAGTGATGGATGTAGGCCCAGCAGCAGCCGTCGAGATAGCTTCGTCGATCGGGACTCGATCACGGGCTGCACTTCGGATCTTCACGCCGTCAGAGTCTTTGTTGGCTTCGGGTAGCAGGAAACCCACTGGCGGATTCTCCTCAAGCGTTGATGACCTCAGCTTTCTCTGGCGGGACAAAGCGGTCAACAGTGATTGCAAGGGAGCCCGGCCTTCAATGTTCTTAGGCAAGCTGGTTGGCTAGCAGCACAGAGTCAATCTGTCCCCGCTTCTGGGCAACACGACTCGACTGGCTTCCAGCGGTTACGGAAATCCTCTGAACCCTGGTCAATGGCAATGGACTTTAATGGCCTCGATGTGCTGGTGCTTTCCTTCAATATTCTCGTTAGACCCCCTTCTACAGTAGACAGCCTTTCGGGACCGGCATCCAGGGTACCTCAATGAAGATCAGCTTTTGCACGATGTTCCCTTGCAGCTCGGGGAGAGGTCTCCTAGCCAGATCCTCTCTCGGATCAGTCCTTGACTCGACAGCTTTTAGATTTTGTCAAAGGAAAGCAGCAGCAATAGTTCTTCTTCCAGCTGGGCTCAAGTATAAGCAGCTTCAAGTTTCAAATTCAGCTTCTGAACAAATTGGGAAGTGAGAGGTCCCCAGATATACACATCTGTTCCTAATTCACTCTGCTGAACAAAGCTCAGTCAGATAATCAGAAAGAAGGGCATTCATGCAGGCAGGCAGCCAATCAGGCTCACATGCATTCAGGCTATTCACTTCCACCCAGACACCCATAACAAGGAATGTGGATTGGGGCAAGCACCCAGCCTTTCAGCACACCACGCTGCATACATGTCAGTTTCAGGCAGGGCTATCTCATTCTTTGTGTCACAAACATAGAAACCAGACAAACATAACACAGAATACATATTGGTCACACACTATGTTCACCTACGTCCCACCCCAAGGGTGTACCCACAACATACAGTCACTGGGAAGGCTACAGCCAGTCTGGCCTGGACTTGCCCACAATACCATATATGGTTGTTCCACCCAACAGCCAGCCAGGGGAAGGGACAGAGTCAGGGCTTCCCAGGACTTATCAGGCAATTGAAACCAAGAGGCCACAGGGGCCATCTTGCCTTCTATCAGTAATCCAATCCCAAAATGGAGGATGGTCAACTGGCAATACCCGTTCTATGGGCAACACACAGGTACCCAAAAACATACACTAGGGGTACAGGGTTGTACCCCAACCCATGGGTGCCATAAGGGTATCCCAAGGGTCTCTGTTCACAACAACCAAAAAGAGGAAGAGATGTAATGCCAGGAGTCCCAACTGGACTCGTGTGCAGAAAACAACACAGAACACACATGATAAGGGAGTACAGGACAAAGACGGAGGCCCTGTCCCGCCAATGCATTTCCAGCATCACAATCAGTGACGTTGCACGCTTCTGCTGCAATGTTTTTGAATTTGTGTGACGAGTGATTCATCTTTTGAATGAACATGGGCAGCAAGTCTTCATGAGTCGGTCATGCCAACTCCTGAGACACACACCTGAATAGCAGGGTGCCACTAACTTTAGAGTTACATTTAAGATAACCAGTTCCCTGTGCTGCATTCGTGTGTGTAGGTGCTGATAGACAATTTGCCACCCACTTCCCTGCAGATATACCCTTTCCAGATGCATTTCTTTGATGTGCATTTATTTTTTACTCTGATATATCCTGCTTATCGGTAAGAGGTTTGTTACTTTACAGCAAGTACCTTTACAGTTAGTACTATCACATTTTCATGTTAAAAAAATAAGTGTCTGAGGCAGCCATCTTGGGATTTATACTATAAGATTCATACTGTTTTTCTACAGGCAGATGATCAACGCATGCATTTTGACATAGTCGTTGAGCGGCAGTGAGTACAGTGACTCCATCTATTTTAGCAAAAGGTAGGGCTCACTGATTTGAGTTTAAAAATATTTTGCATTTGAGTCTCGGCACTCAATAATTTAAGCATTTTGTAAGAAGAAGAACAATTGTTTATTTGAATGACATGGACCCTGCTCTTCTTTGAGGTGTAGGAATCATTTTAAGGGACAGGTGTGACATGGTCTATCTGCGGTACTTCTTTCTAATCGTTTGAGTCTAATTCTTTGAGTGCATTTCTTTTTGAGTACATTTCCTTTTTGATTTTAATTTTATTTGTAATTCATTTGCAATAGGGTCAGTTATTGAGTTTTGTCTATATTATGTATTTGTAGAACCTGGCCTGAGCATGGACCAATTGGTCCGAAATGCATCGGCACTGGTCTCTGCTACATTGCAATGGAAATAAAAGAAGAGCACCATTCAAAGAATTGGGAAAGAATGTTCTTTCTTTGTCATTTGTATTGATTACTTAATGAGATGAATTATGCTTTAGTATTTACTACACCCCAGGTGTCCACAGGTCTGGTGATTCTTTTAATTAGACATTGTTATTTAACTTTCAAAACAAGCATCACAATTTCCTAGGCCAATATAAACACATCTAAACTGCTCAGAGTAAATTGAGATGCCATCCTCAACAATGCTATGCCTTTGTCACCCCCTTTAAGTGCATTGCAGTAAGGCACATTGTCAAGGTGGCATCTATAGAGCTCCAGAATCACATCGGCCCCCAATTTTCCCAATATATGCGAATGCCATTTTTGAAAGATACTAATCGACAGCAAAGGAGTGGCATTTGTACGGCTAGGGCATGACGAATGTTAACGTTTTTGCAATCATTGACATAGCATGCTCACCCTTGTCCTCCATGCAAGCTTCTTCTTTCTGCCAAGCTGCTATGAGTCTGGAAAGGAGCAGCTTCTCAGCAAAGACCCAGCAGAAAGCAACATGCGTCACGGGCCAGGAAGGGTGCCTACAGACCATGTGTTGCAGTTTGCAAACATATGTGTGGTACCAAGACCTTAGGACACCTTAAATTGCTACAAGTTCACCTTCCCTGTAGCGTTTGCGCTGAGGTCAGCCTTACCCAGGCAAGCAGGTGGCATAGGCTGTGCACAGAAATCTGATTGGGGCCCTTTTGGGCGGCGTCTGCCTCGTCAATGCCCACTAATATTGCCCTACTAATTACAGCTTGGTGTAACTGGGCTGTCCAGCCCCTAGGCACGTGTGTGTGCGTGTTTCCCTCCGGCTCGCGCCGCACTTCCTGGGGTCAGGGCAGTGCACGAATCATCTCCTGGCACCTGCGGGCTCAGGCGACTGGTGTCATCCTGTATGAGCCTGTTCGAGTCTGATCAGCGTTTGGCACGTCGTGCTGCACTTCTAGGCAACAATGCTCTGACTCAGGCACGACCATTCTGTGGGATGTTAGTACATCAATGTTTCAACTTCCACTCCCTATAGTGTTACTTTAGGGTGTCTTTTCACCTCTCTTTCAATTTTTAATATGTGATCTTTTGCTCTAACAACAACTCGTTACCTCTTAAACGCTCTTCTAGTTCCCTTTTATGCAGATTTTCTTTCAGCCATTGGCACCCTGGGAGGCACCCGCAGCCAATGAACATGCTCGGAACACGGCGGGCTGTATTCACAAAAGAACGCCCTTGTTCCGAGCACTTTCATTAGTGTCGGGCGCTTCCCCTGCCGACTTCCCGCTCCCCCTTCCCATTAGCACTTGTGTAGAAACCTACACGGGTGCTAATGGTTTGTTTTTTTATTTTGTAAAACGAAAGTACCTTTATCTCGACGCCCGTCTCCGCACGGTGCCTTCGGCCAGGCAGTCCTCTCTTCAAAAACGGACTTCCTGGCGCTGAAGGCACTGTGCCCCGACGGGCAGTGAGATAAAGGTACGTTTTACTTTACCAAAATAAAAAAAAACACTAGCTCCAGTGTAGGCTTCTACACAAGTGCTAATGGGAAGGGGGAGCGGGAAGTCGGCAGGGGAAGCGTAGATGCCCTCGGCTGATCGCGCGCTTTAAAAATCGGAATAAAAAAATAAATAGTGATCTACACGGGTGCTAATGGCGATATGCCCTCAGTGGCTGGTCTAGCCCTGTAGGTACCATATCTCCTCACCACGAATGACTGTGGGCATGGGCGTAATTTTAGGGGTGGGACAGGGGTGTTTTACCCCCCCCCAACTTTCATGGCACACCATTTTGTCCCCATTCATTTGGCTGGGGCACCTTTTAATCAGATGTGATGTTCCCCCCAACATTTTCAGCAAAGTTACTCCACTGACTGTGGGTTTCCCTCCCATGACTCCTACAGTGTTGAGTTTTCCTTTAAACTACGATAGACCTTACCATGCTCACCTTAAATGCGCTATACTTAATGCCAGGTCAGAAGTACACAATTCTGTCACATGATCTAATTGTTACTTCTGCTCTTGATATCTGTTCATCACTGAATCTTGTTTTTAAGCAGACAACATGTCTCTCCTCTCAGTGTTAGTCCCTGCCAACTACATTATTCAATATCTTAACCGGATTCGACAGCCAGAGTTAGGTGGGGACTCAGTGGCGAGACTGCAAGAACATTTGGGGCAGGAAGGGGGCAAAGCAAGTGTGTACTATCGCCCCTTTAATCTTCAACTTTGGAGTGTTTCGCAATGGAATCATCGGACGCCCCCACAACATTAGCCGGTGAAAAGTTTGGAATTCTGTTTTTTTAAAGATGTTATTGTGCTTATCTCCCACACCCGAATGGGGTTAAAGAAACCAGTTGACCACTTTGTAAATTCCTGTGAGACAAGAGGTCTAGAGGTAAACGTCGCAAAATCAAAATCCATGCGATGTGGGAACCTGCAGGGGCATCACTCTACCATAACCCGGGATATTAAAGGAGAGACTGCTGAAGAAATTGACAATTTTGATTATTTGGACATTAGAATTTCCAATGATGCGCGACGGATCAAACATGTGGCCTGGGCTGATGCAAAAATGGGTAGAACATTTAATCTTTCAATTAGTAAATAAAGCATGATGTAACTCTGTGAAGGCAGCTGTAGAGATGTATAGAGCACAGGTATTGCCGGGGGCCCTATACAGTGCAGAGATTAGGTGATGCTGTAAACCTGGTGCTCTTGTAACTACTGAAAATAACTTTCTAAAATGCCTTTTACTCCTTCCAAACATTCCTGTCCATCTGGAGCTGAGTCTTTTTTGCATTCAAGATTCTATTATCATCAAACCCATATTGCTGTGGCTTCACTTCTGGTCTGGACCACATGAAGTTTTGGGACACACTAAAATATTTGTTGTCTTATAATAATGTGTGCTCGCTTATATGGTTTAGACACATTAAGTCCTTTGCAACCATTCTAGGCGTGGAGGATTTGTGGACTCATCCATGGAACACTGATGGAATGTGTAAAACCACTGCTGTAGATATCTATACCCAGTGTGTGTGGGACAATTATGCTGAAAGGTGTCTAACATTAGCGCTGGGATATGACTATCTAATGTGTACAAATTCTTACAAGATGGAGGACGATTTCATTTTGATAGACGATCCCAGAAAAAGGTCCTTGTATGCAAAAATGAGACTTGGTAATTTTCCCCTTGCAACCTGTTAAAGCTGGGTAGTATCCAGATTCCTCTCCCTTCTTGTATGGATTCTAGAGAGACTCTGCAACATCTTCTTTTTAATTGTCCCTTATATGACATTATAAGGATACGAAATGTCAAACCTTGCATTAATAACTGGGGCGTGAGGACAATGGATCTTGCTGAGCAATTATGTAAACAGGTGAATGCAATTGATGTAATTTTTGCTGTTTCAACATATTTAATATGTGCCTGGAAAAAAAGAGCTGACTTTATGAGACTTGTGCAATAATGTGCATGTTTTTAATATGTATTGATTTTACTATTGGGTATGCAATAATTTTTCATGTTTTTAATATGTATTGATTTTACTATTGGTTATTCTTATGTTGTGTATTTGGATTGTAACTTTTATGGAAGCAATTTCTGAAATAAAGTTGGTAAAAAACTAAAATAAAAAATACCTTAGCCATGTGGATTGCCAAAGTGGGGTTGGGGGAAGGTGGCTATTATTTTTTAGCAAAACCCTGTCTTTTTCGATTTTTGGAACCTTACACTCAGAGGAAATATCTCAGGTTTTCTTTGAATCATTTACTCGCCTTCAACCTGACTATGAAGATTATTCTTTACTATCACCCTCCAGGCAAAAGCCATCCTTTTCATCAAGGGTTAAACGACTTTCTGGTGAGTACTGCTTTTAAGTACAATCACCTGTTAATTTTAATCTATTTCAATTCCCACATTGACAACTTTGAACACACAGAATAAAAAAAAAAGAAATCTTCATTTTTAGAACTGATGTGACCTCTCTTTCCTGTTTAATAGATCTTTGTACATTAACATGAAAGTGCACTTTTTAGATCTTACACTGGCCGGAGGGCTAGTGTCATTTTTTAAAATCAACATTTCTTCTGTCTCTTGCTCGGATAATTTCTAAATTCGTTTTGCTGTCCCTCTGAGCCATTGCCCTAAGTGCGTTCCCATACACAGCCAAAGGAAACTGTGTTCCATGTCTAATGATATTCTCTCATTTTGTGCCCTTCCATTTTCCCAAATTAAATCTTGTTCCAAATAATATGACAAATGTCAGGTTGCTTTGACCTCAGCCTGTAATCTATCTGCTCCGTTTTGTTGTGGAAAACCCAAAAAACCTTGCTCTCCTTGGTTTTATCTGGTTCCCAAATCCACACTGAAAGCTTGAGATAAAAAGGAAAATGTTTGGCATAAAAGAACCACCTCTGACCTGTTGGCCTAATTACAAAGCAGCCATATACGACATACAAAAAACACAACCTTTATGGCAAAGAGTGAATTTCTTAAAAATCAAATCAAGCTATCAGCCAACGAACCCAGGGCTCTTTTTCAGTTAGCAGATTAATTTCTTTCCTAGAGCTGTATCAATAATTCTGTCACTATTTGTCAAACCATTGCTACTGGCTTCAATTTCCTTTCCTGTGATAAGCTCTATGATGATTTCTCCAACTTCTGCAGTACTGATGGACCATTTCTGATGTTCCTTCCTTTGAATTTGTATCTGTTGTATAAGACATTGGGCCTCATTACAACAAAAGCGGTAGGGGGTTAACGGAGCCGGTAGAGCTGCCGGCCCTGTTAACCCCCTACCGCCTCATTACGAGGCCTCCTCGCGGGACCTGGTAAAACCAGGCGTCCTTAGCGGGTGCTGCGAGGAATCCAGGATGCAAACAACAGGCCCGTCATTAACGGGCCTGTTGTTTGCATCCTCCCCATTCCCATTGAGCCCTATGGGGGCTCAAATTGGGTGTACTGGGTCCGGGTTCCCTGAATGGGGAAATACCGGGCCCTCCAAGGTATTTGCCGGTATTGCTGGAATGGCCCGGTATTTCCCCATTCAGGGAACCCAGACCCGGTACCCGGAATGGGGGTAGCCATGCCGCAAATTGCGGCACGGCTACCCCTAATGTCGTAATGAGGCCCATTGTACCTTTGCTTTCTTCATTGGCTCCTTCCCGTGCAATGTACGATGCCCTTCCTGCCTACATTGTTTCTCTCTGACCAGATGTCACTGCCCCTTTTGTTACAAAATGTATTAAACATTCCCCCTCTGGATGGGTAGTTCTTCCCATTCTTAAGGAAGCCATTATTCTTCCGCCCACCCCCTCTGAAGAAACCAATCCATGACCTGGCCATTTTTAAGAAATAGTGTCATATTACTGGTTTCCCAGGGCTTTCCAAAATCCTAGAGAGGATTATGGCCCGCCAAATCCAACATCATGTTAAAGTTTACTAGCTTCTCGATTCTCAATTTCCTTCAATCTGGCTGTCACCCATTCCATGCACCAAGATAGCTCTTGTTTCTGTATTGGATGACATTGGGACCCCTGCTTCTGCTTTCCCGCTTTCACTCTGGCCGGCATCCCTTGGTCCAGCGCCCTCACCCACCAGTGAGGCAAAAAATCTGGGGGTCATCTTCGATTCTACTCTCTCCTTCTCTTCTCACATCGCCGACATCTCCAATAAGTCCCACTATCAGCTACACCACCTCAGAGGTATTCTACCTTTTCTCACCTTCGCCCAGAGGCTCACCGTCACCAGAATCCTGGTTCTTTCCAGACTGGACTACTGCAACAGTCTCTTTCTCAATCTTCCTTCTTCTACTCTCCGACCTCTTCAGCTTATCCAGAACAAAACCGCAAGAATTATCCTTGGCCTCAAGCCCAGGGACTGCATCTCTCTGGCCCTGACATCCCTCCACTGGCTCCCTGTGGCTGCAAGGATCAAGTTCAAGTCCCTCTGCATAGTCCACGAGGCTTTCTGGGGCCGGGGCCCGCACTATCTACAATTCTCTATTCTTAAGTACTCTCCTTCTAGAGCCCTCCGCTCAGCCTCCTCCAAATCTCTGCAGGTGATCCGCTTTTCCAAACAGAGATATCCTCTGCAGGTGCCTCCCTTTGAAACAGCCTCCCTGCCTCTCTCTGTCTTGAGCTGGACCTCCTTAAATTCTGGAAACTCCTCAAGACCTTCCTCTTCTCGTCCTCGTTCTCTGTCCACTGCTAACCTCCTTTATCTTCTCTCCTGTTTCCGTCCTTCTTTCTCTTCCCCAACTTGCTCAGTTCTCTGACTGGTCACCTGGTGCACCTCCAGAGCCTCACAGATCCCAGGCTCCCCTGCCAGTCCTGCACTTGCCTCCGGGCCTCTGCACTCTGCTTGGCACTACTGCACTCGGAATACGTTCCATGAGAAGGGCAACCACTCGGCACTTAACCCAGGCCCCTGCTGGACGGAGCGCACTTGTTCCCCCTCCCTTGCACTTCCTGTCCGCGCACTTACACATCCTTGAATGTAATAGGCCTAGCAAGATTGTCTGTCCTGTCCTCCCTCTGTTTGACTGCAATACACTGCATATGCGCTTTAGTGATGACGAACCACCAATTAAATCTGAATATTGCCAGGCCTAGTACGGTAGTTTATTGTCCTGTATGTCCTTTTCCCTCTCCTCCCCCAGCCCCCTGATCTCCCCACTGTGTCATGCACTGCACTATCTGTCAAGTTGTTAGGCATAGTACGGTAGTTTATTGATTGTGTACTCTCTTCCTTCTCCCCCGTCTCTCTTTCCTTCTTGTCCTGCACTTGCACTAGTGGAAATACTTCTGGCTTCGTATGCTTGTTAGTTTTGTTAGATCATTCGGAAACTTCAAGGCCTAAGAATGACAACTGTATTCCATTGTTCCCTTCCCGCCTTGAAGCGCTTGAAGCTCTACACTTGTGTATAAGCGCTTTACAAATAAACAATTACAATTACATTCTGAGAAATGCAGATTGGGGCCACTTTACCTTCTTAGTTCTACTGGACCTCCCTGCAGAATTTCATTCGGTTGACCACAGTCTCCTTCTTTCTTGTCTTGTTGTAGTGACAGGATTCTCTGACAGCAATCTATCTTGGCTTTGCTCCTATTTTTCCAACAGAACCTAGCGGGTCAGTATGGGGCATCTCTCCTCCGACTCATATTCGGTCCCTTTTGGGGTTCCACAAGGCTCCCCTCTTCCCTGTTTCTTTTTAATATTTATATCAGGCCACTGTTCATTCTTCTTACAAATATGGACCTCGGTTCCACACTTATCCAGATTATATTTAGAATTATGTAAAGATCAGTTCCCTTTTGGAAAAAGGTTCTACTCTCACAGATGGCATTTTTCACATTCAATGTTGGATGCTGAAAAATGAACTGCTGTCAATTCCCCTTAAAACTGAATCTATTCTTCTCGGTCCTAAGCATCTTCAGACCAACTTGGCTAGACATCCATCCCCTCCAAATATGTGGAGTACTAGTACAGTCTTTGGTGATTGATTCTGTAAAGAATTTGGGGTTTACTGGGATGTGGATTTGGATTTCAACAAACAGATGTCTGAGAGACTGCCAGGGCATGCAGAGCAACATGGCCGCGTGTGGACGGCGCTCCGGCAAACTCAGGCTGCATGAGACCTTCCTCCCCCCCATGAAGGCCTCAGCGCTGACTAGGGTTGGTGTTCCTCTCCCTGGTGGACTGCAGAAGTGGCAGAAGCGCAATCAGAGACCCAGGGGACACTATGGATCATGAAGCAACAAGGTCACAAGAGGCACTGGGTAACATGTCATACCCTGTTGAGCCGTGCCGGTCTGGGTCCCGGTGAGGAGGAAGGGTGGTGACGTGCGCTGGCAACATCCTCGTAGGCAGGGGGACTTGCTGCGCAGATACAGATGTATCGCAACCAGTAGGCATGAAGCCAGGCTGCCAGCCCTTGAATGAAACCCGGGGATCGCCAAGGCCAGATCAAGCCAAAGAGGGTGGAGGAGGAAAGGCACACGTCTGGGTGCATCCCTGGCTCTGGAGACATCAATGATGGCTTTTACCCACCTTTCCTCCTGGACCCAGGGATGGATGGAGGTGTGTGAGCCCCACGCACTTGATATCGGGCAACAGGGAGTGAATCTAGACTTCCCCTGCCACCCTACGTTAGAACCAGGGGGACTCCGGTTCTGGGCCCTACCAAGATCGACCTCAGAGGAAGGAAGTTGCACAGGGGGAAGGGAGGGTGGCCTTTTTGCTGCAGGGCTGTCCCTCCATTCCACCCAGAAGAGACGACATAGCCTCGCTTTGGGAAACAGCCGCCGACACGGAAAGCAACAACGGATACCGGACGAATAGACTGGTTTTAGGAGACTTCCTCCACCAAGCACAATCCCTGAGATGGCGACGCCACTGCAGAGGGGGGAGGTTTTAGGAATTAAAATGGACATTCAGAGTGTCCTTACGGAGCTGAAGGCATTCAGATCAGAGGTCAAGACCTCCTTGATGGAAATCAAAGGGCATATGGAGAAGCTTGATTATAGGGTGGACATGCTTGAAGGCAATTGGCTCTCTGCCGACACCCTGGAATCTCAGATGAATATGACAATCAAGGATCTGGAGAGGAAAGACAGAGAACTACTTGTGAACATGGACGATTTTGAAAGCAAGGAGCGTTGAAACAACATACGCATCTGGTGCAGCTGGATAAGGGGCTAACCGTAGGCCTGCAATCGAAAGTAAGGCCACTGCTTCAAACTATCCAGGCTGACCCCTCCGGAACATCCTGTTGGACCGAATTGACAGAGCAGGGCCTCCGCGAACAAACCCTGATCAGTCCTAACAAAATGCCACTATTACAGGGATAAGGATGGGATTCTAGAAGAGGCAAGAAAGCGTGGAACCATTGACTGGGAAGGCTCAGAGGTAAAAGTATATCAAGATTTGTCCTCCTTCACTCTGCAGCGGCGCAGGCAATGCAAACCCCTCACAAGCTGGCTAACTTTCGGAAAAGGGATTTGATATAGATAGGGCTACCCTTTATCACTGTCCTTTGAACTGAAGGGAGAGCAGTATGTCATTAGGGACACAGAGACGAGCCTGCAGCTGTTAAAGGAGGCCCGAGGACAAATCCCAAAGCGTGACACTGAAATTGCGCAATCAATGAAAGATACATTCTGGAGCTCCTTGTCACATCCGGGGCCAGGAAAAGGTCCCTGGAACAAGAAAATTCAGGAATACCACATTGGGTTCAGTGAGGGAACATGTGGATTGAGGATAGCTATGGTTCACGCTCAGATAAGAGGGTGGACCAAGAGGCCCAAAAGGACGTGACATGACAAGTAAAGGGAGGTTTCGGGGATGCCATGTTGGTGTGTTTAATCAGAAGATGGGTGGTGGTGGGATCTGGTTACTGCTCTTGGTGGCCCAGCATGTCCTGGGCGTCTCAGAGTTGGGGAATGTTCCAAATGTTAAACTTTGTTCTTTGTTGGGGTGACTTAAGGTGTCGGGGCAAATGGGGATTTTGGCAAGGGAAGGAGAGGCACATCTTTATGGGGAGGATGTGTAGGAGGAGTGGAACTGATATATCTTCTCAGGGGGAAGACCCATTTGGCAGGTGAGAAAGTGTTGATCAACATGTTAAAACATTTCTGGATCTGGGGGCATGCTGACAGTCGCTACAATGAATGCCAGTGCTCACATGAGGTCCCTATTACCTAGGGATTTTGGGAAGCAGTGTCTGTCAATTGTATTTATCCAGGTAACTCACTACAAGCAGGAGGATGAGTGCATCATATTTGGCAAACCTATAGGGCAATCGTTCTGGGCTTCTGAAACAGATGGGAAGAAGGGTGATAGGCGTACTCCAAGTGACGTCTGTTCCCTTGAAGGAGGCCAAGGCCAAGAGGGAATGGGGGTAGACTCCTAATGGCCATTGGGCAGTTGGAAGGAGACCTGATAATACAAATGTGTCTGTATGCGCCCAATACTGTGCAGGTTCCTTTCATTCAAGAAGCCTTCCAGTTGATATGCTCCTGGGCAGTGGTAATCAGACTCCTGGGAGTGAGGGGCTTTAACCTGATCCAAGACTCACTGCTGGACAGGGTAGCAAACAACCTTTTCCAAAAGTTAGGACTCTTGGAGACCCATTTATGGTGCGATATATCGAGGAAATACCATCCAGTGCCTGGGGGATATACTCTGTTCTCAGCGCCACATGGTTCGCGTACAGGAATCGATCATAACCTGATTAGGAGGTAAAATGAGTCACTAATCCTTGCTGCACTGGTACATGTTACCCCCTTGTCTGACCACGACATGGTACAAGCCTGGCTGGCGTTAGCCAAGAGGCTTAACATCAGATGGTGCTGTAATGACTCCTTATTGACGGACACAGTGTTCATGCAATCCATGAACCGGGAAATCGACAGCTTCTTCCACACAAAGGATACGGGGGATGTCTCCTGCCACATAGTGGGGTAAACAGCCAAGGCAACTTTCAGGGGTCTGCTCATCTCGGAATGGATGAAGAAGGACAGAGATCGGGAGCTAATTGATAAGAAGTTACAGAAGGATACTTAGAGCCATTGAGAACAGGATAAGGACAGAGGCAGCTCATAAGGAGGTTCTAATCAAGTCTCTAAAGGACAAAAGACAGGACCTTAATGGGCTACTGATGGGGGAAACACACTATAGATTTAAATTGACTAGACAAAAATATTATGAGAAGGGGATACAATGGGGACGATTCTGACTAACAGACAGCAGATCTTGAGGGTTGAACGGACGGTAGAGAGACTGGTGACCGGAGAGGGATTGGATAAGACCTTGTGTGCAGAGGTGACGCAGGAATTTGCTCAATACTATCACAACCTGTACAGGGAAGAAGGACCATCCCGTATGGAGGAAATTGACGACTACTTCCCGGGCCTGCTTATGATGGTGTTCACAGCTCTGGAAAAGGAGGTAGAGATGGAGTAGGTACAAAGACCTTTTGAACACATGAAACCGGGGAGGGCCCCGAGGGAGGATGGTTTCACATCTGCTTTCTACAAGACTTAGCCCCCTTTATGACAAAACTATTCAACACCATACAGGGTGAGAACACGATCCTCAAATCATTCCTGGAACTGTGATGGTGGTTATTCCCAAGGAGGCAAAGGATGCTCCTCGTTTTGTTCAATACCACTCCTGAACCTGGACAGAAAGATCTTTGCGAAAGGCCTCGCCTCCAGACTCGAAGAAGTGCTCCCTGTGGTGGTCCACCCAGACCAGGGAGGATTTGTGGCAATAGGCACGGAGCGGACAATCTCTGTAAAACTATGCACTTGATAATGGCCACACAGTTGGTCAAGATGGAGGTGGTCATTCTATCATTGGACGCAGGAAAAGTTTTCAACTGGGTGCAGTGGCAGTTTCTGATGAAGGTCCTGGATAGGTTTGGGATTGTGCAGAAATGGATGGGATGGGCATGGTCTTGGTGAATGGAATTACCTCAGAACCATCTTTTCAGGGGTATAATGCAGTGATGCCCCTCTCACCGTTACTTTACGTTATAGTACTGGAGCCCTGGGCGGTGAGTGTCAGAACCAACCTGAATATTAGGGTTATAGTTGTCTAGAGAGTTGAATATAAACTTAGCCTATTTGCAGATTACGTATTATTGTATGTTAAATCTCCACAAGTATTGCTAGTACACATTGAGGACTTAGTCAGAAGATTCGGCAAGTACTCAGGATTTAAAATCAACTTTGAGAAATCAACAGCACATCTGGTGGGTGCTCTCCCAAGTGAGGAACACCTCCTCTCATGATGGGGCCCCATAGTGAATCTTAGCTCTTTGAGAGAAATAACCTCCCACTGTGGGGTAGGGTCTGGAAGGACACAAATAAGTGTGCTAAGCTTCCCCTTTAATGGATGGCAAGACTGAATGCCATTAAATGAGCATCCTGCCCTGGTTTCTCTTCCTGTGCCAAATGCTGCCGATCTATGTGCCAGCAGCGTTTCTCCGTACCCTTCACAAGGCTCTGTCTTCTTGTGGTCGTGGGCTAAACCAAGGATGGCTTACAACACTTTGATGCATTCAAAGGAGGAGGCGGGAGTGGCGTTCCTGGACTTCCAGATGTACTAAAAGGCTGCACAGCTGGGAACATTGGTGGAACACTTAGACCACTGGTCTGTGAAGCAGTTGGTCTTGTTGGACAATGTGGTCCTGGGTCCATTTACTCGCGGCAAGGGGCTCAGAGCCCCCCAGACTAGAATTCTAAAGAGGGTCCTTGAACATCCGGCAGTACTGTGGGTGATTTGAAGAGGAGGATACCATGCTAGATAATTGACACCCTGGCCTTCCCCGTTGAGCTGTATATGGGAACCCTCAATTAGAGATCTGATATACGAGCTTTCAATCATGGTATAAGGTGGGGTTGTTGAGAGCTGGTCAGCTGTGGTGGGGGGATCAATACTTTTCCGTGGTATAACTCAGAGAAAACCTGGGTATTGCGCAGCTGCTGGTGTGATGAATCTGATGATGTCATCACTACTTGCCCGGAAGCAGCATCTCCATAGGACTCCAAGAGTATTTTGGAGGATTTACCAGGGTGAGGGTGAGGGCAGTGATGAATCCGCCAAACAGGAAATTCCTCCATGTTTCGAGGCAAAGACTTCCAAAGTTGTAATTTGGGAGTTCAGGAAAGTGGCGGCAGAGTGGTAGGAACGGAATTACTGCCATTTTAGCGACACTTTTTCCTGCATCACCAAACTCATAAAGGTGCCTGATGTCTGTAATCTCTGGGGGTTAAGGCTGCAATAGTTTACACTATTGTTAGTCTGACATTCTCAGGGAAGCTGTTTTTCAAACTTGATCTCTGCCGTGGCCTCTATGATTCCTTGCCAAATCTAGCTTTACAAAAAAGCTCAGCTGGTCCCAAACAATTGCCTAATGTGCACAGGCGTGGCCCCCGGCAAGGCCAACTCAGCCGTTTATCATTCCAAAAACTGAGCACTGATTCATTTGGTAGTAATGGCGGCTATTCTTCCAGCGTTTAGAAACGGGGGAGTCTCCGTTTAAAGCTACATAAACATATAATATTCAAAATGTTAACGTTCAACAAAAACACCCATAGGGTTGCTTGCCTCCTTCACGTGCCTGACACTTCAAGAGAACGTGCAGCTTTTTGGGGTTGGCTAGGCTGATGTGCAAGGCATTGGCGCCCTCTTATAATGCCGCAGAGGGACGAAAAAATGGTACAACCTCGTTTCATCGCCTGTCATTTTTACGACTGCTTTTTAAACGTGTTTAAAATTACGAAAAAGGTCATTGCATTCTCTTTTGGGGGGGGGGGGAGTGGGAACGGGCAGATAAGGGGCTTGGGGGTTCGTGAATAGTAAAAATAGGTGGAAGAGGGAGAGTCTAACAAAAAAAATTAGATTACTTTTTTGTAATGTTATGCACGTTTAAAAGGCATTCGTAATTATGTCGGATGAGGAAAGAACATAGAAACGAAACAATTATGGGAAATGCTGCCAAAACCATTGCTAGCGGCGTAGCTATGGCAACTCAAGCGATTCCATCACATTTTTGATCTTGGCTATTCGGCCAAAATATGTCTGATAGTTTGATCTTACATTTTCAAAGGGTCCGCTAGTAGCAGCGCTGAACACCCCCTGACACTCAGAAATCATAGTTCGAGTTAGAGAAACTCCACATGTGTTATCAGTGTTTACATTCATAGGTCCTATATTTACCTAATTTGGCAAAGAGTGATCACACATTTAATTGACTCAAAAATAGTCCTTGCTGCAAAAGAAAAGCAGTTCAGCTGGTGAATGAGAAACAGCTAATGAAGACGATTGAGTAGAAATGTGGGATGCTGGCGCTTTCCTCTGATTCATCGCAGTGCATTCAGGGTTAAGGTTCATAATAAGGTCACCCAGGGATGACTTCTAAGATGCAACACCGGCCCGTTCGTTGCTTTTAGGTTCTCCTGCTTTTTCTTCTGCGCTTTCCTTGTGCTGCACGGAAGCTGCCATTGCTTTGAAATGAGTCCTTATTCGAAAGAATAGAAGAATCAGGCGAAGGAGAGGATGGGCTTTGCTGTGATCTTTTGCAAAAGCTCTCCTCAGCCCCGTTGTAGAGTGCAATTGTTGGACAAAAGTGTATTCCCTCTCAGTTTGATTGAATGTATCTAAGTTTTTTTTTTTTGTTCAACCAAAATGTACTTTGTGAATGTGCTCTATGTCCTTTTGCCTTCTCTATTGTGTGAGTAATGCCTTCTATTCCAAGGCACTGGATCAGCAGCGAAGCAGCAAGATTTGCTACCCAGCAAGCCCATGACCTACGTGTACACCGGGGAATTCATTTAAAGTTCATAGATGCCAAAATGCCACAATCCATTAGGGGGATGCTAGTCCAAGGCTTTGCATTCTTGAACTTGTAGTTCCAAGTGTGCACATAGTTTAGTACACTTTTTTAGGTCCTGATATGATTTGGAAATTGGAAATATCGTGCATGTTTTATTCTATTTCTTTTATTCTATTTACTGAAAGTTGAATCAATTTATTGTTTTGAGTAATTGTGCACATATCAATGTAGTATACATATGTATAGATGTCTATTGTGTAAGGTTTTTAGTTTTAAACTATTAAGGCCCAATAAACAAAAGACATTTTATTTAATTTTTTTAACATTGATAGAAGCGCACCAAACCCTCAGGAACGAGTGCAAGATTACTCGTACATGTTACAACATATGTGTGATTCCAGAAGGCATAATCTGGCAGAGGCTCGCCTCATGGTACGGGGGGGGGGAGGCTACATCATTTATGCAGATAGGCAGTGACAAAATCAGGTAGGTGTGCAGACTGGTAAAGCCACACCTCCTGATACAGGGGGGCTACATGTGTTATGCAGATAGGCAGTGACAAAATCAGGTAGGTGCGCAGACTGGGAAAGCCGCACCTCATGATACAGGGTGGCTACATCAGTTATGCAGATAGGCAGTGACAAAATCAGGTGCGCAGACGGGGAAAACCACACCTCCTGATACAGGGGTCTACATCAGTTATGCAGATAGGCAGTGACAAAATCAGGTAGGTGCGCAGACTGCTAAAGCCACACAGCCTGATACAGGGGGGCTACATGAGTTATGCAGATAGGCAGTGACAAAATCAGGTAGGTGCGCAGACTGGGAAAACCGCACCTCACGTTACGAGGCGCAACATCACTTATGCAGCTAAGTAGTGACAATATCAGGTAGGTGCGCAGACTAGGAAAGCCACACCTTATGATACAGGGGTGCTACATCAGTTATGCAGATAGGCAGTGACAAAATCAGGTAGGTATGCAGACTGGGAAAGCCGCACCTCATGATACAGGGGGGCTACATCAGTTATGCAGATAGGCAGTGACAAAATCAGGTGCGCAGACGGGGAAAACCACACCTCCTGATACAGGGGTCTACATCAGTTATGCAGATAGGCAGTGACAAAATCAGGTAGGTGCGCAGACTGGGAAAACCACACCTCATGTTACGAGGGGCTACATCAGTTATGCAGCTAAGCAGTGACAAAATCAGGTAGGTGCGCAGACTAGGAAAGCCAAACCTCATGATACAGGGGTGCTACATCAGTTATGCAGATAGGCAGTGACAAAATCAGGTAGGTGTGCAGACTGGGAAAGCCACACCCCCTGATACAGGGGGGCTACATGAGTTATGCTGATAGGCAGTGACAAAATCAGGTAGGTGCGCAGACTGGGAAAACCGCACCTCATGTTACGAGGGGCTACATCAGTTATGCAGCTAAGCAGGGACAAAATCAGGTAGGTGTGCAGACTAGGAAAGCCACACCTCATGATACAGGGGGGCTACATCAGTTATGCAGTGACAAAATCAGGTAGATATGCAGACTGGGAAAGCCACAACTCATGGTACGGGGGGGGTACATCAGTTATGCAGATAGGCTGTGACAAAATCATGTAGGTGCGCAGACTGGGAAAGCCACACCTCATGTTACGAGGGGCTACATCAGTTATGCAGCTAAGCAGGGACAAAATCAGGTAGGTGCGCAGACTGGGAAAACCGCACCTCATGTTACGAGGGGCTACATCAGTTATACAGCTAAGCAGGGACAAAATCAGGTAGGTGCGCAGACTAGGAAAGACACACCTCATGATACAGGGGTGCTACATCAGTTATGCAGATAGGCAGTGACAAAATCAGGTAGATATGCAGACTGGGAAAGCCACAACTCATGGTACGGGGGGGTACATCAGTTATGCAGATAGGCTGTGACAAAATCAGGTAGATATGCAGACTGGGAAAGCCACAATTCATGGTACGGGGGGGTACATCAGTTATGCAGATAGGCTGTGACAAAATCAGGTAGGTGCGCAGACTGGGAAAGCCGCACCTCATGATACAGGGGGGCTACATCAGATATGCAGATAGGTAGTGACAAAATCAGGTGCGCAGACAGGGAAAACCACACCTCCTGATACAGGGGTCTACATCAGTTATGCAGATAGGCAGTGACAAAATCAGGTAGGTGCGCAGACTGGTAAAGCCACACCTCCTGATACAGGGGGGCTACATGAGTTATGCAGATAGGCAGTGACAAAATCAGGTAGGTGCGCAGACTGGGAAAACCGCACCTCACGTTACGAGGCGCAACATCACTTATGCAGCTAAGTGGTGACAATATTAGGTAGGTGCGCAGACTAGGAAAGCCACACCTTATGATACAGCGGTGCTACATCAGTTATGCAGATAGGCAGTGACAAAATCAGGTAGGTATGCAGACTGGGAAAGCCGCACCTCATGATACAGGGGGGCTACATCAGTTATGCAGATAGGCAGTGACAAAATCAGGTGCGCAGACGGGGAAAACCACACCTCCTGATACAGGGGTCTACATCAGTTATGCAGATAGGCAGTGACAAAATCAGGTAGGTGCGCAGACTGGGAAAACCACACCTCATGTTACGAGGGGCTACATCAGTTATGCACCTAAGCAGTGACAAAATCAGGTAGGTGCGCAGACTAGGAAAGCCAAACCTCATGATACAGGGGTGCTACATCAGTTATGCAGATAGGCAGTGACAAAATCAGGTAGATATGCAGACTGGGAAAGCCACAACTCATGGTACGGGGGTACATCAGTTATGCAGATAGGCTGTGACAAAATCATGTAGGTGCGCAGACTAGGAAAGCCACACCTTATGATACAGGGGGGCTACATCAGTTATGCAGACACACAAAAGATAGAGCATTATGGCTGCCATGTCCAAACAGGGCCAGATTGGATTAGGTCTAGGATTGTGGGGAGGGATGATTTTTGTGGGACGTGTAGAGAGATGATAATTCAGTTAGACATGCGTTTTAGGAATGCTCTTACAGTGAGTATAATTTCATACAGCATGGTAGCAGTATCGTAAGCCAATGCGGGAGAAATGGATACCACGTCTGAAGTTGAGGAGGGTGGGGGGGTAGTATGATGCTGTAGTGGTGATGATTAGACATGGTTGTATGACATGGGCAAATGGAGAGCTGAGTGAGAGTAGGCCTTAATGGTAACCGTCCGAGTATCGGACATAGAGTAATCAGGTTCAGGGGTGCAGGGTCGGATATGGGACATTTGGGAAATGGGCACATAATCAACCCAAGACTACAAGTCCCAGAATGCAAAGTCAGGACTGGACCAGTATCTCCTGACTGGAATGGGGCATGTTAGCATGTATGAACGTTTTCCACCAGTGTGAGGTGCAGCATGGTGCAAAGTTGGCAAGCTCTATAAAATTTATGAGCCAAGGTACAGTCCAAGAGACCCAGGGTACTCCTCACTGATGACACCCAACAAGGCTGAAACATGTCTGGGGATGCGTGTGGTCTTGTGCAGAAGGGATGTGACCTAGCAGTTCAGCCTGGACTACCCCCTTTGGGGTGGGACCAAGCCAATTTGCATAAGGTCTTTCCCCTTCTGTAATGGCTTGGCAGGCTGAAAAACGGTGGTCTGGAGGGCTTCCCAGAGCTGGGCCAGTGGTTATGCTTAATTCAAAACCTTCCAGCCATCACTTTATTGTTTGCTTAGGGCTTGGTGCCTCAACATGGCTGATAAAACACTGTGTACACAGGGCAACATGGAAAGCCAGACACTGTAAATTGCCTTTGTGGGGCACGCTGCATCACTTAGTAAACCTGTTCCCTCATAGTGCTAGGATTTGAAAATGGTAGTGCCTCTCTCGCTGACATCAGTGCCTTGTAGTGAGTCGACAAGGAAGTGATCTTCAACAGATCACTTCTTTTTTAAATATCTATTGAAGCAATCATAACATTGGACCAAGTAATACAGAATATGTGCTTCCTATTCATGCCCACTCCTGAAGCCAAACCAAAGAATCATACCGAACAAAAAGAAAAATCACAGTGAAACTTTGCTTCTGAAAAATATGCATGAAACTCTTGCACCCCAAAAATGGAGTAACTGCAAAAGAGCCATTTATGCTCACTAAGGGGGAAGCAGTAAGGTAAAGGCACAACAATGACATTCCCAAATTGAGGACAACATTGAGAACCAGCTCTGAAAACCTTCACCGCAGCAGGACCTCTTCCGGGTCAGACGGTAGCTCTACTGTTGTCACACCTGAAGGCATTTACAGTACTCGCAACTGTGAACCTCTCCAATATTTCTAGCTTTGCATCATCTTAATAATTCTCTCGAGAGCACAGCTTTTGAAGCAATCCATGGAATCGTGGATCAATTGTCCCCTCTCCTGTCTGCCTTTCCAATGCGAACACTTGATATTTCATCTTCTCAGCTGCCTTTCATACTTACACCATCCTTCTAGACAACTCAAGGTTTCTCTCTATGGACTTCACTGCTTCCTCAATCCTGATTCTCTTGGCATTAAGGTCTGCATGGAGGGCACCAATGGACAGAAGCAATGTTCCTTCGCCACAGGTAATTCCATCTTTTTGATGGAGTGGATCTGCTTCACCAGTTTTCTTTTGAGTAACACAACTGTGAAGAAATCCTCAACCAGCATCTCAGCAATTGACGGTACTGGTGGAGACCTGGTACTGACCTCTCAAAATGGCCACTGAGGTCGGTCCACCAGCTAGCGATGCCGGTATAACACTTGATGGCTTCACTCAGTAATGCAGTTGCAGGGTTTATGCCCGGGGGCTGTCGGGGATGCATCAATTTTCCACTGTCGTCATGCCCCATAGTCTAATCTAGAGCCGCGCATCGGTGGTCTGCAAGACTGTTGCTCTGGGTTGTGATCTATGTCAACAATGCTGGGTAAGGGCAGCAATGTTCCCACTGAGTGCGGCTCAGTTCCCCACTGTGCCCATTGAGGTCTGCCGACCACCCACTCAGATGTGTCACATTCGCGAGTGGTTTTGTCATCACCACCCCTGAAAAGGAAATGAAAGGATCATCTTGGGGTAGGTCTGATCTCTTCTCTTTACACCAACCAGACCAGGGCTCCCATTGGTATCTCCAGTATCGTTGGCCTCAGCGAAGTATCTGCTGCAGAATTCACAGCTATGGTGGTCTCCACAATCCCCAGTGCAGTTTTTGAGAATTATTTTTCTTGAGCCACCCTGTGATCCATACTTAGTTGCTTTTTTCTTTTTGTCGCAGTCTAAAATCAGGCCTTAATGTGCTTTGCTATTTGTGGACTTATCGTGTTTTTTCCCCCCGAGGCGTATTTGTGAGGGAATCACAACGTTTCACTCAAACACAGGACTCGCAAGGGATTTGCTGAGATGAGAAAATTAATAAGTGACAGCTTTCTTTGCCGATGCAGTGAGAGCTGTATTAATTCACCCATTTGTGGCTTCAAAATTCTTTTGATTACCTGAGCAACTCAAGCAACCCTGGAAGAGGGAAAGAATGGAATTCCTCTTTTGTTTCCTCCATGAGTAGCATTCTAAACAAAGCATATTGGGCCTCATTCTAAGTCGGCCCGTCCGGTAAAAAAGTGCTGGTATTCATGGATACCGGCACTTTACCGGACCGGCCCACTATAGGTTTGCAGGTGGAGCACCTGGGTTACCAAGCTGGAGGTAAGGCAGGTGCCCTACCGCCAAAAAAAGCCTTTATTTCCGATGACAAATCCCTTCATGGAGTCCTATCGACATTACTGAAAGAGGTTATCCAGCTGAGGGAGTCAGTCATCCAGGGCTAAAGTGCAGGACTCAAAAAGTACAATAAACACCTAGGCTTAAAGCTAAACCATCATTACTATATGTATCCGAATATTCGATACAATGATCAGATATACTGTTCACAAGCACTGGAATATTTTGACCTGGAATTCCAGGGTGGAAAATCTTTCCAAAATCGTTCGGTATTTGCATATACCCATTGTTTTAATTTGATGGACCGATTGGTTAATACGGATCCCAATAAAAAATCTATTTTACCTAACAAAAGAACAGGCACTTTCCTCTGCATGCAGTGTACTAACTGTAGCTTTATCATCAAAGGCAATATTGGGCACCATCAAAGATCCGGAGAGAAGATCTCTCTTCAGGGTTATGTTACGTGTGACACAAAGAATGTGATTTATGCAATGAAGTGCCCATGTGGCATATACTATGTAGGTCAGTCAACACGTCTGTGCAAGACCATCAGGAAAAAGAATGAAAATTAATCTTTATCAAGACGCTGGTTGGAAACCCAACACAATATCTCGCAGATCCATTTTAAAATTCTTGAGGTCGGGAGCAAAATGAACTACATGATGACTTTGGTAACAAACTGCACCAAAGACAGACTTTTTGGATCGAGAGTTTTAATGGAATGACCCCATGGGGGATGAATGAAAATTGAAATTTCTTATACTTTTTGTAGCCTTTGGAGTATGATACTCAGGATGCTACTGTTAACCTTGAACAATGTTGATTAGGTTTGGTGCACTTTTCAGTATGACTTGCTACCTTGGCAATATGGTTAACATTTCTCGTCCTTTCTTTTTTCATATGGCATCACAAAAAGATCTCAAAGTTTACTGATTTCTTGTTTCAAATACTTAACACACATTGTCACTTCACACTATTATAAACACAGGCAAGGTGTCGGCTGTACAACTTAATGTTGATACAGAATAATAGGTAGAGACTTTTTATTACACGTTGTCATATGTGTTACAGAAGTTCAACATTATGAAGAGACCACCCATCCCGGTACCTAGCGGAGATATTGATTGATTGAGTTATGTTATTTATGCTCATGAAGTTTACACAATGCTATAAATGGGACACTGCAGCAGCTCACTGGGCACTTGCATGTATATGGGAATAACATTATATTTTTTATGTCTGAGGGTGGGTCAATTCTTATTTTAATTAATTACATTTTGTGTGCCTTATTTTCTGTTATCATTTTGGAATTAATTAGTTGATTCATATGTTATGTGTGTAGGTCATCATTCCTCATGTCGCTAACCGCCTGTGATGTCATTTCGCCTATGATGTCATCACGCCGGCATTGTTGTCCGAGTGCTGCTTTTTGCTGCAGGGGTTTACATAAATACAAGTTCTTCAAGGTAATCATGTCTTTTAAACACTGCAGGAGTTATGGCTTAACCTACTCTACGGTGAGTACAGTTTTCCTCCTTTGGTTAGATTACTTGTGAATGTATCTTGTGTTACTGCTACAATGCGACAAGTTGGCGATACACTGTGGAATATAACTGTTCCTTTTCAGGTTATGGGACAGAAGCACCTAACTTGTCATGGGGAAGTAGACAGAGTGGTTCAGGTACTATGATTTACACGGGTGTTTTCCATTACATTTGGTTAAATGTGTGGTTATAACACAATTTGAGGGACATATGTTCTGATTTTTACCACAGATTTGGTGGAAACAGTACTGATATAGGTAATCACAACATATCCACGTAGATTGATCATGGAGTACATTTTGTGTATGATGTTGCTGGTTACTAATTGTGTTCTGTTTTCTTTGTTTTTTCTTTTCCCCTTTCTTATTTTGTTGTTTTGAATATTAAACATTGTGTTTTTTATTGTTAACTCATTAATAATGAATGTCTTTTATTGGTGTTTCACTGCTACTACGGACCTGTGTCGAAATGCATTGTTATATACACACAATTAGTGTCTGTTTTCTCTGGATTCAATGTATGAATTCCAAAATATTCCGATCATGGAAGAATATTATTGTCATGTCTTCTATTGCTACTATTTCTAAATTCTTTTGTAAACTATTAAGTCGAACTGTTGTAAGAGTAGTGTAGCTCTTACAGAAGATTCAGAGGGTTTATTTACGGATTGAATACATTGAAACCTGTCTGGCAACAAGCAGGGATGTCATGTCAGGGGTCTCCCTTGCGACCCCTGAGATCGCCCTTGCTACCCTTGTGGTCTCCCTTGTTAGCCCTTAAAAAAAGGAAAAAACCTTTTTCTTTTTTTTTAAATGGGCTGTGGCCAATGCCATGTGGCTCTTTGTTTCAAGAGTGGCTACATAAGAAAGAATAGGAATAACAAATAATTTACCTTTCTGGAATTTTATACAATAATTGATAGACTCATTAAAGGTTTATTTCAGACACACTTCAGTCACTGATTTAGTCCGTCCTTAAACACCTCAAATTCACAATGCAGGCACAATCTTCCAAAAAGCATTTATAGTAGAATAAGCATCCAGTTTGGACTATGTATTTTGCTTTTCACAAGTTGCAGGTGTAGCATGTTTATTTTCTGCCAATACATATGGTGATCCATTCTTGTATGAAATGTGTATCACGTTACAGTGAGATTGTAACCATATTTTTAATAGTGTAGAAACAATGCTCTGTGATGCCACTTCCTGTTTCGTCAAGGGGTCGTGTTCCAAGACTTCCCGTGAGGTCACGTCAGGGTGGGGTTAAATAGCTCAAGGTGCATGTCGTGTCACTTCCGCTACCCCTGGCATTTTGCTGAAAGGACGTCCCTTAAAACGAGCATTATTAACTCTGGAAGGGCAAAAGAACACAACAGTGCATTTGCAAAAAAATTATAAGGCAATTATAAGGCAATCCAGTAAATTATGCAATTTAAAAATTATACAATACAATACAATCATTGCAACATACATTAGTGGGTTGAACACCCACTGCAGAGATTGTTGGGATCTTTATGTCACAAGTTTGAAGCTTGGTATACCAACATTGTCTTTGTCATCATCCTAAGGTAATACATCATCCTAAGTAAATACAATTACGTCAGGTAATACTGCATGCAGAGACAAAGGACCTGATTCACAGAGCGTTTTCCAATGGGGTTTTGCCATTATAAAACGCTTCTGTGAATTAGGCCCAAAGTCTTGGGGCATATTTATAAGAGAGAAAACATTGGGCCTCATTACAAGTTTTGAGGTGCGGGCAAAAAGTGGTGGTAATTCCGTTACTGACACTTTTTTGCCGCACCGCCAAACTACAAGTTTGCCAGTGGGGTGGCCTGGCTTACCTCCACCCAAGAGCTGTAGGTAACTCATGCACCCCACTGGCAAAAAACAGCCAGTATTACCGGCACCGGTTCTACCAGTGCCGGTAATACGGTCAATCCCCCCATGGAGCCCTGTGGGACTCCATGGAATGGGTATTTACTTATCCTTACTGCCACTTTTAATCTGCCAGTAATTCCGGCAGACCACGTGCCGGTAACGCAATTCCGTTTGGTGATACCGCCAAACATAATGAGCCCCATTATGTCACACTGTGCCTGCAAAAGGCTCACGTTCCATTACCTGCCATGTACTAGATCCAATCGTTCATGCTCACTGGAAAGCAAAAGACAGATTCTGCTCAACAGGGGATGACCTACTGCTAGAGCTATAGCTGAGCAATGGGTCCAAATATGCGATTTCCCAACTAGCAGCGTGGGGCAGCGATACACCTCAGATTGCTTAGCCACAGTGGGCAATGGGTCCAAATATGCGATTTCCCAACTAGCAGTGTGGGGCAGCGATACACCTCAGATTGCTTAGCCACAGTGAACAATGGGTCCAAATATGCAATTTTCCCAACTAGCAGCTTGGGGCAGCGATACACCTAAGATTGCTTAGCCATAGTGAGCAATGGGTCCAAATATGCGATTTCCTGTTAGGGCACCTACCTGGCTCTCGCCCGTTTCACATCCTCGGAAATGGCGGTTATATCCGCGGTTCTGACTCTGGAAGGGCAGCATTCCACAGCGAGTCGCCTGCCGGCGTACCCGCTCGCATGCGCGGGCCTCGCGGGTAACCATGAACTATGATACAAGCTTGTGTTCCAAGCCTCGTTCTTGTTCCCGCTCGGCCACGGCGCATGCGCAAGCCAGCCTGCACTCCAAGCCTCACTTCCACGCCGAACGCTGTAAATAGCGTCTGGCTTCACTAACAAATCGCGTCATAACGCGGCTTGTTCCTGGATGACCGCAGCGTTTGGTGCCTTTCTTTCTAGTTCTTTGTTCCTGCCCGATCCCTGGCCTGTTTCCTGGCTTCTATGCTTCCCTTGCCTGGGTTCCTGGGTTCTCCTTAGGTCTGGGTTCCCTGACCTGCTTTAGGGACCTGAGTATCCTTGGTTCTTCCCTGGCCTCTCCCGTGGTTCTCTCCTTGAATTGCCTGTTCCCTGCCTCCTTGTGGTTCTTGCCCCTTGGTTTCTTGGTTGTCTGCCCTGGGATCTTGAGGTTCCCTTCCTCTTTTTGTGCCTGCTTGGGAGTCCGAGTCTGCCCGGGGTCCCTTCTGTCCCCTTACTGGGTTCCCCTTCCACCTTCTGGACTCCACTCTTCTGTGCTCATTGGATGCCATCCCTTGCCTGCCTGCCTGCCTGTCTGGGGTACCAGTTCCACGGACTTCCTCCATTCACTTGTGCTCTGCTTGTGGAATCCTTCTGAAGAACATCTCCTGCCACCCCTGTGTATGGAGACTGCCACTCACCTTGGACTTTTTCATCTGTTTGAAGAACTTATCAACCTCCCTGTCAGTGCTTGCACTGTCCCGACGTCACGTTAATCCGCAGGGAGGTGTATCTGTGGCGTCGGGAGGTGGTCCCCATCCATCCCTGTTTCATTAGGGTTGGTTCGAGGTTACCTCCTTGCGTCATCTTCTCTTCACCCTGCTCCTGGACCTATCAGTCTGGCTTCTCCGATACGAACAGCAACTGAAAACTCAGGTACGCAGCGTTCTAGGGACGCACACCTAAACAGATTAAGACACCTCACTGCCAGCTCTGACTCGACGGACGACTCTCAGGAATTGAGGAATGAGATCCGGGCCCTATGCACCCAGATGACAGCATTGCATCAAGAAAATCTGGCTTTGCATCAGATGGTTGCCCAAGGAGCCACTTCCAGTACATCGGCTGAGTCAGTAATGGCACAAACCAGTCCAGTAAAATTTGATGGCGATCCTAGACGGGTGGCCGAATTATGCAACCATTGTAGGATTCATTTTTTGGGCCGCCCCACGCATTTCAATCAGGATAAGGCCAAGATCGGGTACATCCTGGGAAACCTAATCGGAAATGCACTGGCCTGGGCTACACCTTTGGTGGTAGCCAAGAGTCCAATTTGGAGGATTTTGTAGCCTATGAAAAGTCTTTCCTAGAGGTGTTTCAGTCCCACAACCTTGCTGCCACTGCTCAGAATCAGCTCATGGATTTGAGACAAGGATCCAGTGACATCATTACCTACATCAGTCGCTTTCGTCAATTGGCCACTGACTACCAATGGCCTGAAGTTACCCAGAAGACCCTTTTCCGTATAGGATTGAGGGAGGAATATAAGGATGAGTTACTTCATATTCCTGAACCAGAAACTTTGCAGGCCCTTCAAGAACAAGTAATGCAGATTGATCTCACATTGCCTGAGAGAAGGGGTGAGCGACACCGTTTGGAAAGAATTGTTCCGAGATATGTGCCAGTACCAGTGAAGACATCCGGTTCCGCTGAATCACCTTCTGAACCCATGCAATTGGGAGTGGTGAGAGGGCCCCTATCTGACGCTGAGAAGAAACCAAGACGAGATCTTCGGTTGTGCCTGTATTGTGGGGGCCGCTGGTCATTATCTCAACACCTGTCCCCTAAGACCACTGCGGAAGTCGGAAAACTAAATGGCCTATCGTATATGGGGAGGGCAATGATGGGCCTCTCTTCCTCTCCAGTCCTTCCTGAATCCATGCAAGTCCGAGAACCTATGCAACCGGTCGTACTCATGGCTTTGTGTATCAAGGTTTCCTGGGCAGAAAAGGAACCCATTGAGATACAGGGGTTGTTGGATTGTGGACCCTCAGGGAACTACATGGATATCGAATTTGCCACCAGAAATGGTATAACCTTGCTTGAGAAGAACTGTGCTTCAGTGGTGGAAGTTATCGATGGCACTCCATTGTCTTTTGGTCCAGTCTATCAACACACTGAGACGTTGAGCTTACGGATTGAGTAACATCATGAACAGATATCCCTAGATGTTATCAAGACGCCTTCATATCCCATCATTTTGGGGTTACCTTGGTTGTTATATCACAACCCAAACATCAATTGGGAGACTCAGACTTTAGTTTTTTGTTCTGACCGTTGTGTGCAGGAATGTTGTGGTACTGGGCCTTCTTCGATGCAGCTCTCAATCGCCACCCAGACCGAGGGTGATGGCGTGTCCCTCCTACTCTCAGTTTCATCTATACCTTCTGAGTACTCTGAGTTTCACGAGGTCTTTTCTGAACCTAAGGATATTCCTTTACCACCTCACATAACCTTTGACTGTGCCATTGATTTGTTACCCGACGCAGTGATTCCACGTGGTAGGTGTATACTCTGACTACCCAAGAGAAAGAGGTGTTACGGGAGTATCTCAAAGACTGTCTTCAGAAAGGGTATATCACGCCTTCCAATTCACCAGCAGGATTCCCTTTATTCTTTGTTAAGAAGAAGGAAGGTACCCTGCGTCCATGTGTCGATTACAGACAGCTGAATGACATCACTAGGAAGGACCGATACCCGCTTCCCTTGATTCAGTCTATTTTGGAATCCTTAGATGATGCACGAGTATTATCCAAGCTTGATCTCCGTGGGGCCTATCATTTAGTACGGATAAAGTCAGGAGATGAATGGAAGACGGCATTCAAGAAACCATCTGGGCACTACGAATACCGAGTCATGCCCTTTGGGTTGTGCAATGCCCCTGCTGTCTTTCAGCATTTAATGGACCATATATTCTCTGATTTGATTGGAACAACGGTTTGGGTATATTTGGATGACATTCTGGTGTTTTCCAAGGATCTAAGAGACACATACTTCACGTGAAGGAGGTCCTCAGGTGGCTACACAAGAACAATCTTTATGCCCAGGTTGAGAAGTGCCTTTTCCATCAAAATCACATTGAATTCCTTGGTTATGTAGTCAGTGCTTCAGGCATACATATGGACCCTGCTAAGGTTCGTGCAATTCTGGAATGGAAACCTCCCAGTGATAGGCGCTCTCTTCAGCGTTTTCTTGGATTCATGTATTTCTACCGACGATTCATTCCGTCCTTCTCTCAGTTATCCGCCCCTCTATCCAGTCTGACCAGTACCAAGAACCCCTTTGTCTCGGGCATGAAGCTGCCTCTTCATTTGGACAACTAAAAGAGGCCTTCAGTACGTCTCCAATATTGCACCATCCTCAGGACAACAAGCCATTCATTGTGGAAGCTGATGCATCGGATTTTGCTGTGGGAGCTGTACTACTCCAGAATGACCCAAGATATGGGATGGAATTCCCTGTGGCATACTATTCCAGAAAGCTTACGGCTAGTGAACGGAATTATCCTGTTATCGAAAAAGAACTTCGGGCCATCAAGACCACTTTTGAAGAATGGCGTCATCATCTCCTAGGGGGGCGTTTTCCAGTGGAAGTACGCACAGACCACTGTAATTTACAATTCTTGCACTCTCTCCAGTGTAGGACCTCCCGTCAGGCTCGATGGGCCTTCTTCTTCTCACACTATGATTTCCATAACACCTATGTACCAAGTAGCAAGAACTTGAAAGCAGATGCTCTATCCCGCTCCTTGGCCGATGACATCCAACACGAGGGCCGGCACCAATCTGTGATTGCCCCAAAACATTTTCTCCTGGCTCTTCCATCATTTCTACATAGAGTATCCCAAGCAACCCTGCCAGATCCCACACGAGTCACTTTGGTAAGACGCTCTCAGATGAGGGAGAAGGACGGATTGCTCTTTTTTCGGAACAGATTGTACTTACCAACGGAAGAGCTTCGCAAGACGATATTACAGAGCTTTCATGACTCCAAGATAGGGGGCCACCGTTGCATCCGGTCTACACAAGAACTCATTTCTCCACAATTTTGGTGGCCTAGATGGGCTATTCAAGTCAAGCGTTATGTTGAATGCTGCCCCATCTGTGCCCAGGTGAAGGTTCCGCGCAGGAAGTCTGTAGGCCTGTTACATCCCACAGAAACTCCGCCTTACCCTTGGCACACGATCACTACCGATTTCATTGTCGACCTTCCGCCTTCTGAAGTTCATACCTGCATTATGGTTGTTGTCGATTATTTTACCAAGTTGGCTCACTTCATCCCCTTCACAAGAATTCCTACGGCCACCCAGGTTGCACAGGCCTTTCTGCATAACATCTTCCGCTTGCATGGATTACCTGCCAAGATAATATCTGATTGAGGCTGTCAATTTGTTTCATCCTTTTGGAGTCAACTGTGCCAACATTTAGGTATCCACAGAGCACTCAGTTCTGGTCATCATCCACAAACCAACGGACAGACCGAAAAGACTAATCAGACTTTGGAACAGTACCTTCGCTGTTTTGCCAATGCTTCTCAATCGAATTGGATGTCGCATCTTGATTTGGCCGAAGTTGCGTACAACAATTCTGTTCATTCTGCAACCGGACTGAGTCCCTTTTTGTGCTCCTTTGGTCTTCACCCCAGGTTGCTGCCTTTCGCACCATCCAACCCAGTGTGGTTCCTTCAGCTGATTGTCTGGTCGCTGAGATTCAAGATCTGCAACATCGAGCGGCTAGTACCCTAGTCAAGGCACGTGAGAGGATGAGGATGCAGGCCAATAAGCATCGCAAACTTGAGCCTTCATTTCGAGTGGGGGATTTCGTATGGTTATACTTTAAATATCTGCCTGCTCGAAACTTGCCTTTTGAATTGGCTCCCAAGTACTTGGGTCCTTTCCAAATTACCAAGAAGGTGTCTTCGGTAGCCTTTAAGCTTGCGTTACCTGACTCTTGGAGAGTACATCCCGTTTTTCATGTTTCCTTGCTAAAGGCTTATCTTCCGGACCCTTATGGTCGGTCTTGCCCCCGACCTGCTGCCATTGATATCGAGGGTTCACCTGAATTTGAAGTTCAAGAAATATGTGATTCCTGTTATTCTAGGGGAAAATTGCAATACCTGGTTGATTGGAAGGGTTATCCTGCCTGTGATTGTACTTGGGAACCAATGGAAAATGTACATGCCCCTCGCTTGGTGAAGGAGTTTTATTCCCGTCACCCCTGGAAACCAGGTGGTCCTGGTGTCTCTGAGGGGGGTTATGGTGTTAGGGCACCTACCTGGCTCTCGCCCAGTTCACATCCTCTGACATGGCGGTTATATCCGCGGTTCCGACTCTGGAAGGGCAGCATTCCTCGGCGAGTTGCCTGCCGGCGTACCCGCTCGCATGCGCGGGCCTCGCAAGTAACTATGAACTATGATACAGGCTTGTGTTCCCAGTCGGCCATGGCCACGGCACATGCGCAAGCCAGCCTGTGCTCCAAGCCTCGTTTCCACGCCGAATGCTGTAAATAGTGTCCGGCTTCACTAACAAATCGCGTCTTAACGCAGTTTGTTCCTGGCTGACCACAGCATTTGGTGCCTTTCTGTCTAGCTCTTTGTTCCTGCCCGATCCCTGGCCTGTTTCCTAGCTTCTGTGCTTCCCTGGCCTGGGTTCCTGGGTTCTCCTTGGGTCTGGGTTCCCTGACCTGCTTTAGGGACCTGAGTATCCTTGGTTCTTCCCTGAAGTTCCCTGGCCTCTCCTGTGGTTCTCTCCTTGAATTGCCTGTTCCCTGCCTCCTTGTGGTTCTTGCCCCTTGGTTCCTTGGTTGCCCGCCCTGGGATCTTGAGGTTCCCTTCCTCTTTTTGTGCCTGCTTGTGAGTCCGAGTCTGCCCGGGGTCCCTTCTGTCCCCTTACTGGGTTCCCCTTCCACCTTCTGACTCCACTCTTCTGTGCTCATTGGATGCCATCCCTTGCCTGCCTGGCTGGGGTACCAGTTCCACAGACTTCCTCCATTCACTTGTGCTCTGCTTGTGGAATCCTTCTGAAGAACATCTCCTGCCACCCCTGTGTATGGAGACTGCCACTCACCTTGGACTTTTTCATCTGTTTGAAGAACTTACCAACCTCCCTGTCAGTGCTTGCACTGTCCCGACGTCACGCTAATCCGCAGGGAGGTGTATCCGTGGCGTCGGGAGGTGGTCCCCATCCATCCCTGTTTCATTAGGGTTGGGTCGAGGTTACCTCCTTGCGCCATCTTCTCTTCACCCTGCTCCTGGACCTATCAGTCTGGCTTCTCCGATACGAACAGCAACTGAAATATCAGGTACGCAGCGTTCGAGGGACGCACACCTCAACATTTCCCAACTAGCAGCGTGGGGCAGCGATACACCTCAGATTGCTTAGCCACAGTGAGCAATGGGTCCAAATATGCGATTTCCCAAATTGCAGCGTGGGGCAGCGATACACCTCAGATTGCTTAGCCACATTGAGCAATGGGTTCAAATATGCGATTTCCCAACTAGCAGCGCGGGCCAGCGATACACCTCAGATTGCTTAGCCACAGTGAGCAATGGGTCCAAATATACGATTTCCCAACTAGCAGCGCGGGGCAGCGATACACCTCAGATTGCTTAGCCACAGTGAGCAATGGGTCCAAATATGCGATTTCCCAACTTGCAGCGCGGGCAGCGATACACCTGAGATTGCTTAGCCACAGTAAGCAATGGGTCCAAATATGCGATTTCCCAACTAGCAGCGCGGGGCAGCGATACACCTCAGATTGCTTAGCCACAGTGAGCAATGGGTCCAAATATGCGATTTCCCAACTAGCAGCGCAGGGCAGCGATACTCCTCAGATTGCTTAGCCACAGTGAGCAATGGGTCCAAATATGCGATTTCCCAACTAGCAGCGCGGGGCAGCGATACACCTCAGATTGCTTAGCCACAGGTTAGAAATCTGCACGATAAGTAACTGCTCAGCGAGAACAGTTGTGAGGGTCAGTAAAGCTACTCATGTTGACACGCTACTTCCCACTTTTGCTACCTAACGTATATTCTTCATTAAACTCATTTATCAGAAATATGCAGCAACAGAGCTCCTGTGTTGTCTCATGTCGGATCCGAGGCTTTCTGCTGCTTTTGGTGTTTCGGCTCATGTCATTTTACTTTCTTATACAATCCTGGAGTTTCGTTATACAGTCAGAAAGCTATATGAAGTTTTGTAGTTATTTACTTTACCCTTTGGTCCACAAATTGATCAACTGCAGGGTTTTAAAATGCACGTGGTGCATGTCACGTGGTGACAATTGGCAATTTCCAGGAGGATTTGTATAGGGACAAATGTGCTTTAAAAGTCTCTATTTGGTTCAATTGTTTTTTAAATGTTCCTGTGGGAGAAATCCTACTTACAGGGGTTGGGCTTGCTTGCACATTGTAATATAGGTCTACTTTGAAACATATTTGCAGGGCCACTTTTGGGTCCATTGCACCTCTGATAACACCTCAGTGTAAACGGAAACTCCCATGCAAAACAGCACTCCAAACTATCTTCCTTATTTATGTTATTTTTATAGGAGCGCTGTACAGCTGTACAGAGTGTGGGTAGCCAGTGTATGGGCTGCCATCTTTTAACAGTAGCGCAGTACTGTGAGTTTGGTCTGTACATCCATTGGGATTTGTCCTTGGTCATGTGTTGTTAAAAAAAGCCACATTTTGAGAGATTTGAGAAATTGGGGAATTGTGGGTGCCTTCCAAGCCGATACCAGGATCGAGTTCCAGAGGGTGGGTGCGAGACAAGAGAAGGATCCTTTGCAGGTCCTCTCATTGCAGACGAGTTGTAATTCGAGCCTGTTGGTGGATTTGCTGCGCGAGGAGTTTGTGCCAGGAGATATGTGGAGCTTAGCCGCCAGGTACGCTGGTGTGCTACTCGTGACCGCTTCGTAGATAATACATGCAGTTTTGAACAGTATCCTGTCCTGGAGAGGAAACCAATGTAGTTCAGATAGGACGGGGGTGATTCCGTCAAATTTCTGTGCAACACATTTCCTTGCCCTCCCACAAGTTTTGTAGTTCCCAAGGAGATGTAGGTTTGTGGGTGGGACTAGAACCAGGCGAGTGGCATGTCTGCTTTGACCGACTGTTCGACTCTCCTGCTAGGCTCTGGCAGCATCTAATACCCAATGTGATAGAGCCACAGTTCTTAGGCCGGACGGAAAGCAAACGCCTTTCTCTAATGCAAAGGTCTTCAAACGGTGGGGCGCGCCCCCCCAGGGGGGCACGGCCGCAAACCAGGGGGGGGGGGCGCCAGAGCCCAGCATGAAATGTGTGTAAAAAAATATATATATATATATTTTTTTTTTTAGATTGGAGGAAATGGGAAGGGGCAGCTCACATGGTCAGACTGGGCCATAAAACAGACTTAGGCACCAATGAAAAAATTGCCAGCAGTTGCAAATGGATATTCAGTGTTTAGTCACAGACTGTTTGAATAGTACCTAAGGGGTTGTTTTGTGTTCAAAAGTAAATAAATGGTGATATTTAAAGAATATTTATTCAGCAACAATGGTCAAAACTACTAGCTGGATTGTGAAGTAACTCCTCAAACTAGCCCAGATTAGCCAAAAAAGTGGTACATTTTTACTGGCCTACACTAGCATTTTGCATTTTTGGTATGGTCATTGCCCTATTGCCCTATAGGCCAGTCCAAGCCTGCCGGCTCATCCATAATGGGTTAGGGGGTGTCCACCCACTGGCCACCTCACCCATTATGGAGGAGCCGAGGAGCCAGCCCAGTGAAACACTGAGCACTCCCTCAGCTGCTTTTTCCAGGTGAGGGATTGCTCCTCGGCTGGCTGAACTGTCAAAGGGAAACTCTGTTTGCCTTTGACAGTTCATTTCCCCAGCCATACATGCTCACTGAGCCATGCAAGGCTGGGGGCGTTTTTCTTCGCCAGCCTTGCATAGCTCATTGGAAATGCTGGCTGGGGCACTGCATGTATGTATGTGCGAGGGGGTGCTCCTGCGCCTCCTCGCACATACGGGCAGAGCAACCTTGAACGGGGCATTTTAGCAACCACGCGAGGTACGTTTATGGCAATTTATTTTTTATTTAAATGTGTATGGATGTGTGCATGCTTGTGTTATGGGACTGTGGTGGGAGCAGGATGGGCGGCAGCACTGAGATAGTGGTGGGAGTAGGGTGGGGAGAGCCCAGGGTCTGTACTGGGAGTAGGGTGTGGTGACGGCACGCAAAAGTTCATAGCGATTTCCACATACTGTCCATCTGGCACTTTTGGGGGGGCCCGACCTAGCCAAACTTTGATCAGGGGGGGCCCAGGCCAAAAAAAGTTTGAAGACCGCTGCTCTAATGGTTGCTTCCATGTGTTGTCCAGCAGCAACATCTTACTAACCACTTCACTGGACCTCAGAAATGTGGCCCTGTGTGAGAGGAGCGTGATATGTTTACATCTGCATGCGCATATTGGGGGCGTTTCCTTTTAAGGTAACCATTCCTGTGCTGAGAGACGTTTGGGCCCAGGACCTTCATATTGCTCTTGGAAATAGTGATTTCCATAGTGAGCATTCCAAAAAACCAAAAGAGGGGGACTTGCATATGATGGCCATAGGAAGAAATGGCCCCCAAAAGCACAGATGTTTGTGGCATTGTCAAAACGGCTTTGCTTCCATTTTCAGTTTACAGTGTAACTGCGGGTGAAAGCGGAAATGCCTGGGCCAGTTAAATGTACGGTATTACCTTTATCTGCGTATCCTGTAGGAGGGATGGCCTGCAGTGACTGCCTCTCCTGGGGTGCTTTTCTGTTGAAACTCTCAAATCAGTGGCACCCCCCTTTGTATGGCTGGGAAAGTAAACGTTTACATCAAAGCAGTCTGAAAATGCTTCTATGAGGCAATGAGCACAGTAAGTAGTTTGCATTCGTTGAGACTGATATTAGGCAGAGAGGAGTGGCAGCATTGGGTACTTCAAGGTGTTCGTCTTGAGGATGCAAGATGTAGAGTTTTGGGAAGGATGATACTCAACATGACTCTTTAGACAAAAGCCCGCCAGCCATGAAGCCTCACCTGAACCCGGCTTGGTGCCTTTTTAGGTATGGGTAGATAGAGTTGGAGGTCTCTGCCAGAGCACTGACAAAGAGTATGTGGAGGGGCCCTGGTGTCAATTTGCTGCTCCATGATTCAGAATTCACGATGATGAAATACTTTATAGCGTCAGGTATTTTGTAGAAAATGGTGCATTAAGGTCTATTGTGCAAGTGCTTTGAAGTCGCCACATGGTGGCAGGCCGCAAAACACCCAAATAATGGCACTGGATAAAAAGGGTATCATAACCCCAAAGTAAACCTAGCGATCTAATCTGATAAGCAGACTCTCTAGCCCTATTTGGACCAAAGATCCACATGCTGTCCCCTATTTTAAGAGGGCAAGTAACTGAGGCTAAGGTTGTGACCGGGCTGGATTGTGTAGATTAACTCCCAGAAGTGCCCAGTCTTAGCCTCTGGGGAATCCTGCCTCACACATCACTATACCCACTCTCATAAAATTCCTAGCAGGCATCAAGATCTTCCAGGAAGCCTGGTGCAGGGCTTTTTTCCCCCAGAAGAGCAATAGTTAAACAGCCACCCTCATTTAAAAGTACCTATATTTGCTTCCAGATTTTCTTTGGGACATGAGCGTTAATGGGCAAGGGGAGAAAGAAGAAATACTTTGCTCGCCTGTTTATTTTTATTGGTCATGGTTTCAACATGGTCAGGCGCACAATGACACCCTGCCGCTTTGGAAGATAGGAATGCCTGACAACTGCTGAGTTAAATACAGTGCTCATTGTCTTTGAATAATTTGCATAAAAGGACACGCACAGTTGCTGTGAGACTGCTAAGGTGGTATTTTGGCACAGAATACAAATATTATAAAATAAAGGGGGAAAACAAAATGGAGTTGCAATCATGGCAAATATCCCACATTCAGATGCTTCCAGATACCATTTTTATTGAAAGGGTTTCCAGCTGCCAGACTTCCCCTCACAAGGACCCTCTCCACATTGCACCAATTAGGCTAAAAGACCAGGCTACGGCCTTGGCTCATATGCCTCTCATTTATTTATTTATTTATTTATTTATAGAGTGCTTAAGCCCATAGGCGTCAAAGTGCTACACATGTAAAACATAACAATAGATAATAAACCAAACAAAAGGGAATGAGCCAGTCATACAGAGGTCAGTCCATGGGGAAGCATGAGCATTATGTGAAATGGGTTTTGAAAAGGTGAGTTTTCAGGTGTTTTTTGAAGGAGGCAAAGCTTGAGTCCCGGCGCAGGCACTTTGGTGATGCATTTCACCAACTCGAAGCTGCAGTTTGGAATGATCCACCTCTAGCACGACAGTGCTTATATCGTGTTTTGGTTAGGAGCAGTTGTGTGCATGATCGAAGGGAGCGAGAGGAATTATAGGGACTTTATCAGACCTTAAGATATGAAGGGGCATCCCCATGCACGCTTTTGTGAATAATAGACATTGGGCCTCATTAGAAGTTTGGCGGTAGCCTTGCCGGTAAAACATGCTTTCCGGTACCGTAGTTCCCGGACTGGCAAGCTTATAATGAGGCTCATAGTTTTTAATTGTATTCTTTGGGCGATAGGCAGCCAAAGCAGATGTTTCAACACTGGAGTAATGTGGGATCTTCTGGGGGTATTAGCCTCGATCCAAGCGGCTGCTTTCTGTATCACTTGGAGCGTAGCCACCTCATAGCAAGCAACGCATTACCGGAATCAGGTGTGCGCCCTATGATAGCTCTGGTTATGGTGGCAGCATTTGTTTCAGAAATGAAAGGTCTAATCTGACAGAGAAGGCCAAGATAATAATGGCTGGAGCTAACCGCGGCTAAAACCTGGGCATCCATATTTGTCTTGGTGTTAAGATAGATGCCTAGAGATTTGGCTTTCCTCAGTATGGGAATAGAATGGCAATGTGTTGGAACAAGGGCATAAGAATTGCCAGGTTTCTTGGAGGCTGGAGGTATTGGGTGCTGCCAACGGAAGTAGCTCTGTCTTTTAAGCATTCAGACAAAGCCAGTTATGCCTCATCCATGAGCTGATGATATTCTACATGATGGTCACGTGATCAGTGTCTTTGGTGATGTCGCCGGATAACATAAACAGCAGCTGGGTGTCATCAGCATAGTTTTGGAACTGGACTTTGTTGTCATGTAGAAGATCATAAAATATTTTTATGAGAAGATTAAAAAGGAGAGTAGACATACACACTCCCTGAGCAACTCCCTGGTCGATCAGTATGGGGTAACATGAATACTGATCCTGTACCACTGAAGTGGACCATCCTCGCAAACAAAAAAAAAGCAACTGGTCCAACTGATGGCGAGATGGTCAAGGTTAAGATCTTTTGTAAGTCGTGACAGTATGGTGTCATAGACAAGCTTGGTGAATTCCGCCGAGAGATCCAGGAACATCAACAAGCCGGCTTTGCCCTCGTCCAGGATGTCAAATATGCTGGACTGAATGTCCAGTATAGAGGTTTCTGTGCTGTGTGCTGGTTGGTAACCCAACTGGTGAGTGACGCACAGGTTCTGCATAGTGACAAAATGCTCTACCTGTAAGTAGGCAATTCTATCAAGGATTTTGAGAAGAACACTCACTTTGGTAATATGTCGATAATTACCAGGGTGGAAAGGTTTCAAGGAGGCCTTTCTTAAAATGGGTGTCACACAGGTCTGTTTAAGTGCATCCGATGTAAGGTCAGTTGAGAAGGTCTCATTAACTATGACATTAATGGCCTTTACCAGGAGTGGGGCGTATTCCTTGATGACCTTGCCATGACACACATCGATGGTACAGTTAGTGGCATTAAACTCATGAATGACTTTAGCGACACCGTCAATAGACACAGGGGAAAAGGCGAATTGCGATACTAGGTTGTGCATACCTCTCGGTGACCTGACATCGGGCTCCAAGAAGTTAGAAGGGGCACCATAAGGCTGCTTAGAGAACAGTTTAGCTCTATTAGTATCCCTAATCTTGATGATTTTTTTTATCAAGATGAGTCATGAGTTTGTTACACCAGGCCACCGATGTTTCAATACTCAGGCATGCCATTGTGTGACAGGTAAATGCACAAGACGTTATAAGTCAAGTTAGGGTTTACCAGGAGTTTAATTTGTAGAATTTCACATCCAGGCATGGGCTGAACATCTAATGAGTGAATGTTGAGAGCTTTCAAAAAGATCACACCTAAAACTCCACCCACCTTACTTAATGGATCTACATGCAAAATGTTGTGGGATTAGGAAAGCTAGGGACAATGAGGGGCCGGCAGCAGACTGCGGCTATGTTTCTGCCAGAAACATGATATCAATGTCGAATTTGCAGATAACAAAGTTGGAAGCGACAAAGTATTCAAAAGTGTGCATTTAGCAGAGGGCCAGTTGGGCATATTTTGATTAACGTTTGACGAAATGCTTGGCGGGCAAATCTCTACATTATCACATGTGAGGGCTTCCAAGGTGTGGACTCAGCAGTATCAGCTGCAGGGGGATTAGATGAGAGGTCACATTTAGAAAGGGAGCGTGGATCCCAAGGCTCGTTCAAGTCCCTGTAGAAGCCTCTGCAGTGGTGGAAATTAAGAAGTCAGTAGCATCGACTAGGAATAGTCATGGTAAGTTGTGGGACAGTAGTTATGGCTGGAAGACCCACCTTGGTGGCCCTGTACCATCTAAGGTACCCAGAAGGCCAAGGGAAAAGCATGTCAATGGGGTTAGAAAAGGGATATTTGCCCCCTCCTCTGAGAATAGCTACGCACGTTGCACACCCACATGCGGATGCCCTTTACGGATTGGTTACTCTCCTGTAGAAACAAACCCAGCCCCTCCATCCTCCTAATGGGAAGAAGGGGACTGCTTGCCTTCATTTTGATAATGCTGGGGAACACCAAAACCAACATGAAAAGCTTCTGTCTGATTTGAACAGTTTGGGACAACAGATCTTTTTTTTTCGCCAGTCTGCCAAGAAATGCTCACCCACTGAATTGAGGACTGTCCTGGACAGAGCTTTGTAGATCCCCAAAAGTTGCACCATTTTTTACAAAGGGATTTCTAAAAAGCGAGCCAGAGGACCAGCTTCATATGCAGGTAGCTCTTCCAATTTCACAACACACCTTTGCGTCTTTCATCTGAAAAGTGTAATAACTATTGCCTGAGCAGCAAACAACTCTGTTTGTCCTTTGATCTATTGGCCATCCATATCCTTGACCCTCTTGGGAAGATCCGGGATTTTAGCCTGGGGTTGGTTATCTTAAGTAATCTGTCTTTGCAAGACATCAGGCCTTGATCTATGCTCTTTTTGGCTGGCCAATCCGACTCTGACCAGCATTCATAGAAAGGCATACTGGAAGCCTTTGGCCTCAGCTGGCATCCCATTCATTGAAGGTATCTGGGCTGATGACATACTACTATCTTTTGAACATTAAGGATTTAAACATAAACTCAAAACAGTTTAATATCTCAAAATACAATAAACTTGTGGCAGGAATGTTGCACATGGAGCTACATGACACACCCACTCTTATTTCCCTGGCCCACACATAGGCTCCTTCTTCCTGTACAGGTTATACACTTTGCGCTCCAACAGAAATGGACCCTGAGGCACCAGCAGTTCACACAGAGAACTGGGAAGACGAGTGGAATTATGAGGGTAGATGCTGGGCTGAGGCTTTCTCTAATGGAGGAGGACTTGAACCTCAGTTTTCTCCTTCAGAGAATGTTGTACCACCTTTATTGCCCCGCACTAAAATTGTTTAGATGTACATTTCTGGACTTAGGTTGGTCCTAGGATTGTAAAAGATATGCCGATTCCATCTACCGTATGTTGGGAAATTCTGGGTGTCTGTTCTGCTTTTGGGGAGGAACCCTCGACAGAATGGGGAGGTTTATCCCAATCACCATTCCCATCAATTGCTCCTTGGCTCCTCTCCTTGCTCCCTGGGCTTGTCCAAAGCATTCTGGCGATGGCTATAACAGGCTTCCATTATAGCAAGGAAGCAGATCCTAAAAGTAAGGAAATCTACCAGGAGAGCCTCCCATGAGTGTCTGTCTTTAAGAGTGGACCAAGTTATTTCTAAGGCACAAAGTGACCTGCAACAGGAAACACATACCACTCACTTATGATGACCTTTGTTTTCCCTGTAATGATTAGGCTTCTCTCCTCAACCACCCTGATTGTGTGGCTCCACCTTATCCAGCCAGTGCATTTGCATTTCCTACTAGGTCCACTCTCCAATAGTTTATAACGAACACAAGTTTGACTTGTTCTATTATTAGCACTAACCCAATAGAGCCATCGTCATGTAACTGCTAGGACAATATGTTTGGATTAGGAGCAGGGACGTGTCTGTGGGGGGCAAACGGGGAATGTGCCCTGGGCCCCTAGTGCTGAACAAGTTGTGTGTGTTTTTTTTTTAATTTCTGTGTGTGCAGCGTGCAGCCCCGGCCCCTGTTCCTGAATCTTGACACTGACTGTGATCTGTGAAGCAGGCACGGCGCACGGGCCCTGGTTTCGATTCCCATTATCTGAACAACAACAGTGGGTGAGGGGGAGGAGAACGATGCATGAGGACCACGAGCAAGAGTTGTTGACAACAACTCTTGCTTGTGTGTTCCCCTCCCCACCCCCAGGGAATATGGCACGTGCCAGCCCACTGGGCTGGAGTGTGCAGTGCACTGCTGCGCAGCTTACAGCCTCTGCCTCACCAGCTCACCTAGCCAGCAGCAGCAGGCAGCCACGCATGCTGAGGCTCAGGACGACTGACGACGGTGAGTGAGACACTATTTTGAAATCCTGCTCGATATCAAAAGTTAAATGGAATGATCTGTCTGTAACACGTCACAGCAGGCCAGTCACTGTGTGCCCAGCCTACCTCTTTTCCCATGCCATGGTCCTGTTTGCCATCCTCTGCCTCGCAGGCTACTCCCTCTTGCTTTGGGCAGGGCGCTCAGCAGCCTTGTGGGTATTGCAGGTGGTTGTGGGCGTCTCGCGGGCTTCCCCACATGGCTGGACCGGTAGTTCTTCGTGCCTGTTTCTGTCCTGCCCGAGACAGGTGCAAGGGTTCCCTCCATATCAGGTTGGGGATTTGCACGCCTATTGCGGGTGGGGGCCGGGGCAGACGCTGCAGATTTCACAAATGCTGTTAGTGCAGTGAGCAGATAGCATGGGGCAGCCCGCCGGACTTGATACATGCCATGTGAATTCACAGTTGACTCTGGCGCTGTGTGCACAGGAGTACGTGTATGTGGACCTTTGTGAAAGGACATTTCTGTGTGTATAGGGCGGCTTCATGCAGCTGGTTTATGATGCTGAGGCGCCTATTATTTAGCAATAAGTGATGGGCCAGCGGCGCCTAGATGCTCCTCCTTACTGCGGTGTCATGTATAGCACCCACAGTGTTATTGTCTTCAGTAAATTAATCAGAATGAAGGTTTGGTGCAGTTTTACAGGACATAGTTAAAGGATGGCGGGAGGGAGGCATGCACTCCTACTTCATGGGAAGTCAATGGTACAGGCCAACACACAGGGAGTATGCGCTGAGTGTGTGATTGCATTTTTTGACTACCCATCTGCGAATTTGAAGCCAGCAGTTCTTGTTGTGCTGGGAGTTGTAGTTCACTTTCTCCATTAGGAGTAAGGACTAGACGTCCCAGCATGCAAACGTGGTTGACTTGAAAGCCAGGACTGGATACTGGATTATAATGCCATGAGCCTAGTAGGCAATTACAGGCCTGTCTATGGAAATATAACTATTGTGACTGGTGAAAGGTCTTTACTAAGTCACAAAATAGAGAGGCTGCCATGATAATTGTGGTGTCATTGACACTTCTCTAATATGTGGGTCAGTGCCAAATATGGGATGCGAAACATCAACAAATTGATTGTCCGCCTTACGCTTTAAACATGCTTGGAGTCCCCCCCCCACACTATATGTGAGCCCACAAAAATGCCATGCCCCGTCAGTCTTATTGGCCGCCGCCTACAGAATTACAGAACATGAACACCAATCACAACCTACCCTTCGCAGGCCTACACATGGCACAACATGTAAAGCGCCCCCAAAACAGCTGACAGTGAAACAAACCCTGCTTTTGTAGAGGCATTGCCTTACAGGTGACTGTGTAATGTTTTGATGTGTCTTTTTGTGTACTTTGTGCAAGAGCCCCCATGAGCACAATGAAACAAAAAACGTAGAACAACTAAAGAGTCATATGAGCCATGCCTGGAAGAGTCTTGACTACTAACTTTCCCCGTGCCTCCCGCGTCACCTCCCGTTCCCCTCTCCCGCCCCTTGCCTCGGCCGGAACCATAGTGTCAACCGACGTGACAGTATGTCTCTCGAGTTTCTCAAATAATCCTGGATCCTTACAAGCAATGTATTGTGGACAAGTGTTCAGCTCTCCTGCTTGCCATGCAAATACATGAATTCACTAGGAAGGTGCACGGCTCACTCTTCAGTGGCTCCTAGAAAGCTGGTTCCTGTATCTAAGTTGAGCCCACATGTGTGCAGCTTTTCACACAGCCAGCAATCCACATGTCGGAGTCTGCGCTGCTTTGGGGAAACAACGCTGACTTGAGTTGCATGTTCACAGTATGCCATTGTTGTTGCAAATAAATTATATACAATTCTAAACTCCAAAGATGGAGGCGGTGGCCGAAGGGTGGTCTAGTAATTTTGGAAATGTACGCACAAAGTAGCCCTGTCGAGGATGGATTTGCCTCTCACAACATTCATGTAGAACAGTTTGGTTTAGTGTGCATTCAAATACATTATGTTTTCTTTTAACTGTCTTAAACACATGCGTGCAGCGTGCCCACATTGCGAAGCCATTTAACACAACCAAGAGGAAATCTCTGTAACATAAACCAATTAGCTTACTAAATTGTGTCAAAGCCTTTCTGGGAAACCGAGACGCACGTCCAGTTTTCCTGTAGAAAATTAAAGGTCTGCGCACCTGTTCTTGCAAATACCATGCCACCATTTGTGTTTTGAGGATTTTGTCACCAAGGGATGCTGCACAAAAATCATACAACTGGTAAAGGAAGGGTTGAAAATGCACATTAAAAATATCTCCCTGTGGAGAGGGCTCTGCGTGGCTGTGCTCCCATCACTGCTTACCAGCATCTCTATGCAGAGCTCGGCGCCTTCCGCTGATGGGGAGCTACAAGGAGTCTGAAGGAGCGGCAGCCACCAAGTTGGTCTGCAGTCAACATCCAAGATTTGAACCCGGCCCGACACGTGGCCCGGCTGCTGACCTGTTTGGTTGCCCATGTCTATGGAGGTCTTGGGGGGTCGCATGGCACGCCCAAGGCCTTCCATTCAGTCCATGTCAAGTTAAGCACGAGCAAGGAGGGGCGCACGCAGCGCAGGACATTGGCATGTTGTCTCACAGGTGCTGCTGAATGTCCAAAGGTGTATATTATTTTTTTTTAACTTTGAAATTTAATTTACATTTATTTTTTGGGGGGAAATGGACTTTAGAGTTAGAGATTCCCTGACAAAACCCATAGAAATTCAGTAAAAAACGAAACGCAAACAATTTGGCAGTTACGGTTTCCATCACTGTGCCACCACAGAACAGCCTGTCCCAGTGTCACTTAACGGTTTGTTTCCTAATCTGCCTAGGTCACAATTACTGTCAAAGATTACTTTTGTTCTTTAATCATCCAAAAGAAAAGCAAACATATCATAATCAATATATGCAAATCAGCAACGATAGGGGAATGCTAAGTGAGAAATGTGATAGATAAAACACATATATATAGTATCAAGCGTCTCGCGTTCCTTTTGTTTGCACACTCTGCCGGATCTGAGCACATCGTCTTCACACCCCTCAGTGTACCGGGAAAAAGCCTTGTGTAGTGCGACTGTGCGCTTCTCGGTAAATCACTCAGTTGTTGTCGGTAGGGGTGCGGCCACAGAGGACGAGAGAGGGGGTTGTGTCCGGTGATAAAACGAGACCATTCTTGCACTGCCCACGACAAAGTTGTGTCTCTTTGCAACTTCTTGCATGTTGCTTAATTGTTCACACACCTGGCAAGGGTGTCAGGAGATGGGGTATGAGCCGAGAAACAGAGGGATGGGACTGCAGGGCCAGGGTTTGAATGGCAGTGCATGTGTAGGGAGTCCAACTTCTCTGGGAGGGGGCGGGTGAGGGCTGGAAACCACAATGGCACTGTGAGAGTGGAGCACTGGCACCGGGTGGGGGAGCTTGGGATGGAGATGGGGCTGGAAGAGTAACAGGGCCGGAGAGAAACCGTTTGTGTTCGGGCGCTGATTCGAATGGCAGAACGGGGATAGAATGGAAGAGTGGGTCGTGGAATGCTACAGAGGGCACCAACATATACTGCCTACAAATCAAGTGGCTGAAGATAAAGTGGATTAATCATGTTTACTGCACGAGGAGCTGTTTACAGCTGTGATTAAGCCATTACCTGTCAGAAGACTGCTTAGAAATAACAATGGCGTCCTAATTCAAAGAGATCCCAGTGGAGCAAGTGTTTTGGGTACGGTAGGTCAGGAGTGCTTGCTCATTGCCATAGGGACAAGCATGACCATGGGCATTGAGTGGGTATGGAACATGACCAATAAGACCCACAGGCTGTGTGTCACTCATCACATCCCATCTGTCTCGCATGTCCACTTGCCATGCCAATAGTTTTGGGTTATGGCCAGTGCATACAACACCACCTAATAGCCTTAGTTCTTTGACTAAAAAACAATAAATAAATTAAAAAAAAGAAAAGTCGCAAGGTGTCCCCTGTCCCCCCCATATTTTATGGGTCTCCTACGCCCCTGAAAATGCTGCAAAGGGATAGTTTGGAAATGTTTGCAGGTGTCATTTGAACACGTTTGTGTATAAAGATAGCATTGCTATCGGCACCATTATGCTATTTGTCAAAACAGTTTGTACATCACATTTGTTAAATACCAAAGATATGCAAATGATCCGCTGATGTTAGAAAATGTCAGCAGTGATGGAGCCTCTGTAGCCTCCACCCTCAGCCCAAAAGGCCTGTATGAAAGGATGAGTCCACAGGATCACACTATGCATATTGCAACTGCCCTGTGCTGTCATTTTGCAAGTGCTTAATGGCTTAGTAAAACAAGCATTGGCAATGCCAAGAGTTTGGGCTTTTTAGTAGGCATGGGAAAGACACTTGCCAGGCACAGCTGGAATGGTATTAACTGGTCACTGATGGTAGCAGGTGCAAAATGGTGTGAGTACCTCCGAGGTACTACCTCGGCATCTAATAGCAGTGTCTGGCAAATGCCTAATACTTATACACAAGCCAAAACTGTTGGCTTTGCCAATGCCTGGTTTTAATGGGACTTTGGTAAAGGACACACACAGTGCTTGCAAATCGAGCAGCTAAAGGCAGACCTGTTTAAGCCATTTTTATTACACCAGTAGCGGGTTTGCAACTCCAATTAAGCCATTAACTTTCAAAACACTGCGACAGTGAGATATGTGAAGTTTGTTGAATTGTTGATCAGAACAGATCACGATGTTATGGTTGTAGGTTGTGATAATACATTTTTCTCCATGCAATATGTATGTGCTATTCAGTGACCTGAGCATTGCACGTTTTTCAGCTTTTAGCAACTGAAGCAATGGCGACTCGCCAGTAGAGGTAGGACAAATGTTGCAAATTAAGTGGTGAAAACATAATTTTTAGCTTAGTTTCTCCCCTTTCAGATAATGCCTACAATCCCAACTTAGTAAGAGGATGAACACATGAGTGCCAGTAGCAGCATGACAAAATTATATTTTTCCATCATTACTGGAAATCTATATAATGAATTTCTTTTTTCTTTAAGCATACAAGCTTGTATTTGAGAATAGCTGGTACTATGTTGCACACAGCACGTTACCAACTATTCTCAAATACAAGCTGCTGTAAAATACATCATCACACTTACACACATAAGAATAATGTACCACCATTAGTATGTAAAACCTAATGCTTTTTATATCATATTTCTGTGGGTTTGGTCAGTAAATTGCACATTTTGGAAACCATTTTTCAAAAAGTTTCTCGTGGAGGGACGGGGGTGGTCTTAACTTGAATTGCAGTGTGTGTGTGGGCTCTTGGTCGAAAAGTAAGAAGGGCCTTTTGGGAATCAACAGCAACTGCACATATACCGAATCCCAGGGTTGTTGGGAATCGCTTCTCCCGGCTTGCTGTTCTCCATGCATATAGACAGCAGAAGCGCCCCTGGTTGACTTGTCGTGCCTCACTTGTTTCTGAAAATCTACACCTGATTGTAGAAGGGGAGAGAGAGAGGCGGAAGCAGGCCTGATTGAACCAGATTGACTGATTTTCTAAAATTAAAAAGTAGGACTACACATTGCCAGTGGCTACCGATGACTACTGTTAGTAGTGGGCATGGCCAACCGGGTGCTGGTGTGTCTGTGTGGTGAATTAGGGGGTGGAACCTAGCATTATGGACACATTTCGGCTGGAGATAAACTCCAAGCGTTTGGCCTCGAAAGCAAAGAAGGTTGGGCTCTGGTTGCTATTGCGGCCGGGGCTCGCTGGCAGTAGTTCCTGGCAGCCTGTGTGCCAGAAGGATGAACACTCATTGCTTCATACCTCTCGATGTCTCTTGACCACTTTCAGGCACTGGTACTGGGTTGAAATGACCATGACAACTTAACCGCCTTCTCTCACCTCTGGCCCGCTTATGGTTTGAGGTTGTGGTCATTCGGTTGCCTAGAAGCCTGGGTGCCTCCATGACAAACTTTTCCTGAAGGACTGTGAGCTCCTACTTTAAAACAAGTTCTGCCACCGTTGCCATTCCCACAGTGTCCACACCTCAAGTTATCTGGCTCATTTACAATGTATGCAGTTGTTAAGTGGCAGATTTCCAATGGACTGCGTTTCCAAAATGGCCACCACAATATCTTATAATCCACAACTCTGGAATTACTGTTACTGCATGTCATAAACTGCATGCAGAAGTATTATTGGTGCATTTAGGTATTTTGCAGACAGTAATGGCTTTTCCAGCACATACGATATTTTTGCGGCATTACCACATGCAGTAACATAATTATTGCATGTCAAATCACAATGCTCATAATGAGGGCCTCTATGTTTTCTAAAATTGAAAAGTCTTATTTGTATTTCTAATTCCGCAAAAACACATGTATTTACAATTATACTGATTATGCCATAGCGGAAGGGTAGTTCCACAACCTCTCGAACAATTATTTGAAATGCATTCTGATCAGATCCTCCCTATCTGACTAACCTTGCACTTGGCCCGCACAGGCTGCACTACCACTGTTTCTGATCACCGTATTTATTTATTTATTTAAATTATTATTTATCTTGTCCTCTCTTATGCTCTGCACTTTCCAATTTCTCGCCCCTCCCATGCACTTTCCCCCTTTTCCCTTCCCCATGCACTTGCGCATTCTCAATGTCACTGGGCCTAGTAAGATCGTTGTGTTTGTTCTCTCCACTGTTCCCCTCCTTTGCCTGGTTGCACTCTGAAACACCTGTGTATGAGCGCGATATAAATAAAATGTCATATCATATCATATCATAAGTTAATCCCAGATGTTAGTGAATATGGCTTTGTTGCCCTGAACTAGCCTGTAACATGTTATCTACTAACTTGTCTAGTCCTACGCTCCAGCAATATCTGGGGCGTGCAGGATTAGCAGAATTCCTATTTTCCGAGAAAGTGCTGTTTAGCTGCTGAGAGAGTGATTGCCCTGCTGTACTTAACGTAGTGCTTTGTTGGAATAAGCCTTTTTTAATCAAGAAGAGAGATGATCCCTGGATTGTGTAGGACCAGTATTTCTTGCATCATTTATAGTCTGCTCTCCTGGTTTTTAAAAAGCATGAGAGTTGGGACACATGGTGCCCGCATGTTTACAGCATGTACGTGTGAAGCCCCAGCGAGATAGCTAACTGGTACTAGGCCTCTTGCTTCAGGTATTATTTAGTATCATTCACTCCCACAGGCGGGCGGCAGAATGAGACTGGGCGCGTCAGTCGGCGTCGCGCGAAGGAGACAGGGCTTTCCCCACAAGCTTTACTATGGGGTGGGGGACTCTGGTGTTTGTTCGTCTTCACAGCTGGCACTCGACAGTGCCCCCCGAAAGATACATTAATGGCAATGGGATGAGTTCATGGATTTGACACATTTCACACCCAATATATCACAGGGCATGATTAATCCCCAATATATTGCCAGATTAAAAGCCCTGGGAATCGCAGAGGGGCCATTTCACAGTGGCACCTAGGACATCTTTGTTCTCGGGTGGCTGGCCAGGCCTGTCCACCCTTGGGTCTTGGCTAATATCCTACATTGGCTGCATGTCGGCCAATGCACAGGGCTGGTATCTGCTTTGATAACAGATGTCCGCAGGTTCTACCCTCACACCTTTGACCACCTAGCAGTGCACAGAGCCAGGGCTCCCCTCCCTGTGCTCTGATGCCCTGTCTGCACTGCCTGTGGAGTGGACCCTCAGTAAAATGCATATACCACCACTTCAAGATGTAATGCTGGCTGTGCCAATGTACGCAAGTATTGCCATATTCTAATTCATTGCATGTTTTAAACTTCAAAGGTGCAGTACTAAAATGATTTCCTTGTACTCTGCCTTTTCAGGTTCACAATCCAAGAAAAGAGGATGCCACAAGCCAGCGTTTTTCAAGTCTATCTGAATGAAATGCTCTGAATGAAAGGCTCTGCTCCTGCTAAGTTAAGTTTTAGCAAAGAAAAAAAAGCCAATCAATACATGATCTCACAATGAGGAGTTCATATGAAAGTGGAGCTGCCAAAAGGAAAAAAGTAGAAAGAAAAGAGAAGCATGGTAATCAACAAAAACTGTCTTCCTTTTTCTCTGTACAGCCAAAACCATCTAGTAGAGATACTTCTATTGAGGAGCAACCACAAAGCGAAAGCGCGCTCACTAAGGCTCATGCTGAGTCCATCGAAGAGTCCACCGAGGGGTTATTTGCTGTTCCCACTTCACCTAGCAGTGGTCATCTACAAATAGTGGCTAAGCAACATTCCCCTGCACCAGGAGGAGAAGAAGATGACAACCAGCCTGCAGAAATATTGGAAACTGCATCAGTGAGCAGTAGTGGTCATCTACAAATAGTGGCTGAGCAGCATTCCCCTGCACCAGGAGGAGAAGAGGATGACAACCAGCCTGCAGAAATATTGGAAACTGCATCAGTGAGCTTCACATGTTCTTCCACAGATTCCACACTATGGGATAATATCACAAACGAATTGCGGTACTATTGGATTAAAAAAGGTTTGGCAGCCAGTCAAAACCTCAACAGCAATTTTTCCAAGTCAACCCGTGTTTATGTACCTGGTGACAAAAATGCGGAATGGTGAACTGGTACACCGCGAATGGTTGGTATACTCCCCATCACAAGGTTCAGTTTACTGCTTTGTCTGCCGTTTGTTTTCTAGTTCTGATTCCGCATTCAGTACAACTGGTTTTAATGACTGGAAGCATGCATCTTCCCACATTCATGAACATGAACATGATCCTGAACGTGAAAGGTGCAATATAATACTTTGGAAACGTCAAAAGGAAACTGGCCGCATTGACTCAGCATTAGCTGAACAGTTAAAACATGGACAACCCTACTGCAGGATGTGCTTAAAAGAGTTGTAGCAGTTGTAAAGTTCATGTCATCACGGGGACTAGCATTCCAAGGAGAAAATCAGATTATAGGATCACAGCACAATGGAAATTATTTAGGGATTTTGGAGCTGATCAGCCAATTTGATCCCTTCCTGGACGAACATATAAAAAAATATGGAAATGCTGGCAAGGGAAATCCATCCTATCTGTCAGCAAATATTTTTGAAGAATTCCTCACACTGATGAGCAAAAAGGTTTTCTCTGCTATTATTTCAGAACTGAGAGAAGCAAAGTATTATTCACTTAGCGTCAACTCCACTCCAGATGTGTGTCACATCGACCAGTTGACTTTTACGATGTGATATGTAAAGGATGATGCTCCAAAGGAGAGATTTCTGGAGTTTCTCCCAATTCGTGGCCATGGAGCAGAGTACCTTGCAGATATCGTCCAGTTCTTGGAAGGGGCAGGAATCCCCATATCAGATTGCCGTGGCCAGTCATACAATAATGCATCCAGTATGGCAGGACAGTACTCAGGCTTGCAGGCAACGATAAAAGAGATCAACAAATTTGCTGTTTCTGTTCCCTGTGCAGGACATTCCTTGAATCTAGTTGGTGTCAAGTCTGCTGAGTGCAACATGCAGGTAGTTTCTTATTTTGACTTTGTTCACCATTTTTACACATTTTTTGTCTGCTTCTGCTCATCGCTGGAATGTGTTGGTGTCTTCTGTAGGTCCAGCTCACACGACTGTGAACTGACACTAGATGGTCAGCTCATGCAGATGCAGTTAATGCTCTGTGTGATGGCTATGAAATAGTTCAAGCTGCTCTTGATTCACTAAGTAGTGATAACACACAAACAAAAGACACCACACACGATGCACTAAGTCTTCTTTAAAAAATGGAGAAGCTGGAAACCATTTTTCTAACCATTGTTTAGAATGACATTCTGTTACGTTTCAATGAAACAAGCAAAACTGTTCAGAAAGAAGATATCAACCTCTCTGTTGCAGTTAATATCATCCAGTCATTGAAGTTGTATGTACAAGAAATAAGAGACAAATTTAATGAATATGAAGTCAAGGCAAAGGCAAAAGCGCCAGAGGCAGATTACAGTGACCAAGGTAAACGTGTGAAACAGCGAAGCTCTAGTCTAACTGGCTTTGAAGGAGCTACTAGTGACACGGTCCTTCAAGGACGGCAGAAATTTCACATAGAAACATACTTGCCAATCATGGACTCAATAATTAATGGGTTAACAAGACGAGGTGACGCATACAAAGATATTAGCAATAGATTTGGATTCCTCGTGAATCTGAGAGACATGGATGGAAAAGAAATGAGTGAACATTGTATAAAGCTGGATTCTTACTAGCACCAAGATCTTGAGAAATCGAACCTAATTTCTGAATGCCAACAATTTAAGCATCATACATTTGAAAAGAAAGAAACCATGTCAATTTCATGTATTTACAAGATAATAAACAATGATAAGCTTGGCACTGCATTCCCAAATCTAGAAATTGCATTAAGAATATTCCTCTCTATGATGGTGACAAATTGCAGTGGGGAGCGTTCATTTTCAAAATTGAAGTTGATAAAAAGTGAGCTACGAAATCGTATGCTTCAAGCCAGGTTAAATTCTTTGGCTCTGTTAAGCATTGAATCTGAAATGGTTCAAGAGAGAGAATTTTCAGACATAATTAAGGATTTTGCAATACGCAAATCTAGAAGGAAACACATGGTTTAATGTTGGTGGTGTAGAAAGCATATCCTCACTGTCATCTCATTCTTTCTAGGATTACTTGAATTTGTTTGACGTGTGTGCATGAACCAAAATGCCAAGTGAATGTTGATGTTTTGTTACATGCTTTTGTCATTTCTGTACTGCCTTATTTCTTTCATGTTTTTCAAAGTGCTTGTACTTTGGACACATTCATACAGGCCAAAAAGTTCATGTTGAACTGTTAGATTTTAATTTTGTTTAATAAATGCTTGCTTAAAATCCTTTTCCTTTATTTTCTTACAAAATATATTATTCAAAACAAAAACAAAGTGAAATGTCCTTAATATAGCATCCTCTTGGGGAAACAGATCACAGATGTATAATGTTTATATTTTATTAACAACTAGATAATCTTTTAAAGCTTAGAGGAGTATCTGTTGAATTAGACTCGAGATATGGAGGGGGCATGGGTGTCGTGTCGTGGGGGCGACATGGGTTTGGAGGGGGTGGGAGTAGGACATGGGTTTCGGGGGGAGGGGCCAAGGCTGTCTGCGCCCCGGGCCCGCAAAACTGTGAAGATGGCCCTGATTAGGAGGGCACTGATCCTTATAATTGTACTCTATTTTCTACTAATTTGAGCAAGATGAATCTGTATACAGACTTGCTTTGTCTATCACCCCTTGCCTATCTTCTCCAGAACTGTAATATGGATATGAATGTGTATTCCTTGTGTACAATAACCATATTTTGTAAAATATAAAATGCTGCTTATCAACTTCTAAAATTAAGGAAGAGAAGAACAATGCTTCTTTTTGTGTCAAAACCTTAGTTGATGGATGCTAGAGAACCTGACATTGTGAAATGTAAAACAAGAAGAAAAATGCATTTCTACTCCTGTTTTAGGAGTAGGAACGCAAGGGAACAGGGGAAATTCATATTGCTGCTAGAGGTGTGGGAACGGGAGAATTCCTAATTTGAGCCAAGTCAGTGCTGGCTCATAGGTCTGGCTTGGTTCGAAGAGACAAAAATGAGAGCATCCGTCAAAAGACCCATACTTGGCATCCTTTCTCCCCACACTCCACAACACAATACTCATACTCGATGTCCCCATTTCTAAAGGTAGCGCACAGTGAGATGACATGATTTGGCCAGGGTCACACTCTTTAGTTGAGAGATGAAGCAGGGCTTTTAGGTCAGTCTGCACTCGAGACACTTGACCACATATTTTCTCTGCTGTAGTTAGCTAAAATATGTGTTCATGTTTGACTTTGAAGAGCCAAACAGATTGTTTTATACCGATGACTTGACAAATCAATAAATCAACCTGACAAATACATAAATCACTATAAGAAACAATGCAAGCAAAAAAGCAAAATACGTTTGTGTGTAGGTTTCTTTACAACCATCTTTAATGGAATGCTACACAGTGCACCGTGCCCGTCGGCGGCCCAGCTCTCTATAGGCTCCTGCAGATGAGCGAGGCCCCCTACACCCAGCCCACACCCACCACCTACCTGCCTGACAGAGAGAGTGAAGAACAGGGCAGCCGGCCCAGGACTTCATCTCCCAGCCTGCCCTGCTCCTAAACTGCCGGCTGCTGCTCCCACCTCTCCTTTTCCACCATTGGTTGCTCCACACCATCTCCCCTACTTAACCTCTTGTCACTGGGGAGACCTAACCCCGGGAGACTGATGTAAAGGGAGAGCAGCTATGGGCACATTTCTCAGCCTTCACTCACACCATCTTTGCCTCTTCCCCTTTTCTTGTTTCATCTCGCAGTACCTAACATACACCTAACGTACATTCGAACACCCAATCCACTACCAACCACTATACATTCCCTTCCTGTCCTTCTCATTTTAACTCTACTATTCCACCGCATGCTCTCTCCAACCATGCTGCGTCTACCAGCTTCCCTATTCCTATCATTAACCCTACTCACTCCACCACCCCCATGCCAACCCTCTCGTCCCAAAAACAACGCCACCCAACATATCGCTCCAGTTACATTTCCTACCTACACCGCCTCTCACACACACATGCATCAGACTCCTAAACTCCTCCATGCTACACCAAATGAACATTGCACTCTGGAATGCTCAACCTGTATGTAACAAGGCTTCCTTCATCCATGACTACGTTCACTCTTGTGGTTGGTCTCCTTCCCTTGATCTTCTTGTGATCACCGAAACCTGGATCTCACCCTCTGACGCTGCAACCCTGGATGCCCGTCATAGCCCCAAGGGTTCCTTCTCTCACTCTCCCCACCTAACAGGCAAAGGTGGTGTGCTTTAACCTCTCTCACCCACCCACTACCTCAACCCCTCCTACCTCTTTTGAACTAAGACTCTCAACCATTGCTCCTCCTCACTCTACTCCCTTCATATGCATCTATCGTCCTCAGGTCCCACTGGTTCCTTCTTTTAGGAACTTGGGCATCTCCTTGATTCTCTCTCCCCTGCACATCACCTCATTATCCAAGGTGACTTCAACCTTCCTTCTCCTACCACCCCACAACAATGTGACCTCCAATCCTTTCTCAATGATCATGAAATCTACTCTATTCATAACCTCCCGATTCTGCGGGAAACTTTCTGGACCTCCTGTTTATCTCCAGCTCTATCTCTGCAAAGAACACTACTGTCTCACCCTCTCTTTTAGGCCACTCCATCATTTCCACCACTATTATCTTTCAAACCTCCCACTCCTTTTCTCCATCGCCCACTCCAATTTCAAAAAGAAAATGTTTATCCTCTACTATATCTTGCTATCTTGCTTCCTCTCCGACTGTCAGCACTTACTCTCCTCCTTTTTCCCAGCCCCCTCCTCCGCTGACACTGCTTTTGCTAACTTCCAGTACATACTTCTTGACTCTCTCTCCTCTCACTTCCCCCTGTGTACTTTCACCCCTAAATCCCAGAGTCCACAATCCTGGATCACTCCTTCCATACGTGAACTACATAGTTCCATGTGATGGTTCCTGTGAAAGTGGAGGCCCTCCCACTCTCATAGAGCCTCCAAGTTATGGTATAACTCTATCTCTCATACCATAACTTTCTCTAGACTTCTGTTAATAGTGCTAAAAGTGACGTCTACCTTTCTCTTATTGATACTCTCTCCAACCACCTTCGCCACCTCCAAAGCACTCTAAACTCACTTCTTCCATCTCCTAGACCTGAAACCATTAACTCTACTCTTTCAACTAATGACCCTGTGGAATACTTTATTTCCAAAATCTCTGCAATTAAGGTGTCTCTCTCCAATTTCCACCTACTTCCTCCACCTCTCTTCTCACTACACCCACTCTACCACTTTCCACTACCTCTATCTCCCAATTCAGTCACACTGACAAAAAGGAAATACTCTCACTCCAAAGGAAGGCTAATCCATCCTACGCCCCAGCAGATCCTCTTGCACCTCAACTCATCAAATCTATGACCTCTCATCTTGCTAATCTCTTCAACCTATCCCTCGACCCTGCCTTCTTTCCCTCGATCTTCAAAATGGCCATGATCATCCTGCTTCTAAAAAAGCAAATGGCGATCCAAACCTGCCGTCCAACTTTAGGCCAGTATCCCCTCTTCCTCACTACTAAAAGTGCTGGAAAGAGTTGCATTCAACTGCCTTACTAACTTTCTCGACAAGATCGTTTCTAGTTCTCTCACTCCACCAAAACTGCTCTTATTAATGTATCCAACTTCATTGCCTCTGCTAAACACTCCAAACTATTCTCCATCATTATCCTCCTTGACCTATCTGCTGCTTTTCATATAGTTCATCACTCTGATCTCCTAAACACCATCTCATGACAAGGGATTGGTGATCATGCCCTAGCTCAAATAAAGTCCTACCTGGCTCATTGTCATTTCTCTGTATCCTGGAACAATAACACGTCCCAAAGCACCCCTCTCACAGTAGGTGTTCCCCAAAGATCTGCCCTAGGTCCCCTCCTGTTCACATTTAACACCATTGCACTTGGAGCATTCATCTCCTCATTTGGGTTGTCATATCAACTCTTCGCAGATGATACCCAAATCTTTTTCTCCTTTCCCAAAACTCTCCACTGACTATCTACCAAAATCTCCAACTGCCTGTCCGTTATGAAATACTGGATATCCTCACACTCCCTAGTGCTGCACTCCTCCCTCCAAAACAGAGCGGCTTTACAATCCTGGAAAATCCTCTCTTTACTTCCCTCCCTTGCCTATTTAATTCTCCCCTGACAATCTCCCCAATTTTTGACAGCCAGAAACCTTGGCGGAAGTTACGATCCTTCACACTCCTTCTCCACCTTTCTCTAAAACTGCACTGGTGGCCTGCCTCAACCTCGTAAATATCAGGAAAATCAGGCACTGCCTTCCCTTCTAAGCCGCCAAACATCTCATAGCCACTCTGGTCTTCTCTAAACTTTATCCTCTTTGGTCCTCTTAACTACTCATTCCTTTCACAAACTGATTAAATGCTGCTAATACACTATTTGAACTTTCTTGCTTCAGCCCTATTTCCTCCTATCGCCAACAGGCTGGTTGGCTTTTGATGTCGCATCTTGAAACACTTGTGTATAGGCGCGTAATAAATGCCATATCATATCATATCATTAAAAACGGCCTGGAATCTAGGCCCGGAAACCACATCAGCTGTTCTTTTGCATCTCGGCTGGGAGCCACGAGGATCTTTGACTCAGTCCCTCCTGCAACATTCTTAGAAGCTACAATATCATCCCTGATGGCTCTTTTTCATCTGCTGCCCACAACTTTCATGCCACGTTTGGTATGCTTTATTTAGAAATATTAACTCGAACAAAAATATAAATGTCAATTGTTTTCTAAATTTGTTTTTAATTACTGGTGATAACTAAGGGCATTACTGCATGCATAACACTGCATCCCAGCGCTCTGGAGGCAGGCTGCATTGCGGTCAGTGGGGCATTTGTATCCAGACGCCTGTGTGCCCTTTGTGTACATGGGCACTACGAGACATTTCCAAGATGGCCGATGCATTGTCTACATACTCAGAAAGCTCCTCTGAGTTATTTTTTGCCCGCCTCCCTGCATGCTTATTGGGCCTTCCAGCATTATTTTGGCTTATCGGGGAACCGGCAGGCTTAGCCGGCCTCCTCTGCAAAGGCCCACATCTAAGGCTCTGTCTGCTCCTGTCCAGTCCTGGCTGGGCACTGGGGGCCCCTCCACTTCTGACCAAACTATTGACATGCTTCCTGAGGCTGGGTACCTATTCCAGGTGGACTGGGGCATGGGATTCCCCTCTGCAGCTATCACGTAAGTGTGGGCTGGTGCGACACTGCCTGCACCTTCCTCCATACTCTTTGCCTGTGCCACTCCTGACAAACTCTCTCTTATCTATCTCAGAAGGCACCTTTGCATCAAAGCACTAGGCCCTAACGCTTTCATCCTTCCTGACAATGAAAGAACAACCTCTCACTACCACTGCCTACACCCCTGTGTGATGTGACATCCTGCATTGTGAAAAGAAAGCTCTCACAAAGAACCCAAGTGCCACAAAAGTTTCATATGAGTGTGCAAATTTTTTATTTTTAACAATATTTTCCTGTAGGGGTGCCCTTTTGATGACACATGTTTCGGCAATTGAATTGCCTTTTTCAAATCTGGGCCATCCAAGAATTAACTTCATTCATTGCTTATGTCCCCATGTGTTACAATTAATTGAATTAATTCATTTCTTCTTAATGCCAAAATACAGTTTGCAACAAATTTGAACATTACAAAAGAAACCTAATACATTGTACAATATTCAAATAAATCATCACAGAAATGAGGGGATGGTGAAGGGTAGGATTGTAAGGGTTATAATGTACAAAAAGTAAAAATAAATAAAAAGAACAAGAAATAAGTCAAAAGAAAAGAAAAGGTAAAAAAGAATTACAAAGATAAATGGTTATGTTCATTTCAGAAAAACATTCCAGTGGCATTATGCCATATTTAGTGTTAGTTTTCTAGTCTGATTGGTTTACAAAAAAGGATAAATGCATATTTAGGCTCTCTCCAAAGAACTTAGCTAACAATATTTTCCTGTAGGGGTGCCCTTTTGATGACACATGTTTCGGCAATTGAATTGCCTTTTTCAAATCTGGGCCATCCAAGAATTAACTTCATTCATTGCTTATGTCCCCATTTGTTACAATTAATTGAATTAATTCATTTCTTCTTAATGCCAAAATACAGTTTGCAACAAATTTGAACATTACAAAAGAAACCTAATACATTGTACAATATTCAAATAAATCATCACAGAAATGAGGGGATGGTGAAGGGTAGGATTGTAAGGGTTATAATGTACAAAAAGTAATAATAAATTAAAAGAACAAGAAATAAGTCAAAAGAAAAGAAAAGGCAAAAAAGAATTACAAAGATAAATGGTTATGTTCATTTCAGAAAAACATTCCAGTGGCATTATGCCATATTTAGTGTTAGTTTTCTAGTCTCATTGGTTTACAAAAAAGGATAAATGCATATTTAGGCTCTCTCCAAAGAACTTAGCATTAATGGGTCCCACAACCACAGAAACTCCCTTATTTATAACACCCTCTTGGATGATGCAGCTTGCTAATTTTAATTTAAATAATTATGATCTTAATATGTTATACATTGCTTAGGAAAATCTCTTACCGTCCATGTTGAGTCTCTATTCTTGCATTAGTGGCTGCACATTTCCCAGGTTAAATCCCTCCTGTGAAAGTTAAATGTATTTATCTTTGACAAAGGCATTATAGCTTGTTGAAATTGTATAACACTTCATTAGGGTGCTTGTGTTATTTGTATGTATCATTCTTCCACTATGCTCTTAAATCGAAAACGGCAGCCATACCTGCACTCTGAAAGATAACCTTTTAAATGGTTGGTATCATATACCACGTGTCTCTGTTCTTATTTTATTGCCCATGGGACTCATCCCGATTCATACAAACAGGTGGATTCATATTTCATGCCTCACGGCCCAAATTGTTTTATTTGAGCGAATACGTGCGTTTTCGCTTATCGATTGCCTAGAGGGCTCATCCCGATTCACACTAATAAGTGGATTCCCATTCTATGTCTCACGGCCCTACTTATTCTATTTGACAAAATATGTGCGTTTTCGTTTATCGATCGACCATATAAGCTAAAAACATTCATCGTCTGAAATAACTCCATTCAAAGCATACGTGATTTTAGACCTAACCTCTAGTTAGTAATTTGCAACCGATTCTTCAGCGTGTTGTCATTGTCTTTCCTCTGCTCCCCCCCTTGCACCAACATCTTTTCTGCCCCCCTCGGCAGGCACCACTCCTCCCCCTCTTCTCTCCTCCCTCTCCCCTGTCACACCTGATGAGGTTTCTAGACAAGTCCGATCTATGAAACCTCTTCCAAACAGGTGGACCCCTGCCCCTCCAAAACCATCAAGGCCAATATTGACACTCTCGTTTCAGCCTTGGCCGACCTCTGCAACTTTTCTTTCGCCACTGGAGATTTCCCCTGTCCTTTCAAGCACTCCCTTGTGCACCCTCTGCTCATTAAACCTTCCGCCGACACGTCCATTCCGGCAACCTATCGCCCGATCTCCATCACTCCTTTCCTGGGAAAACTGGAGAAGCTGGCTGTCACTCAATTTACCCTCCATACTGAATCTGTTGGTTGTCTCCATGACCCTCAGTCTGGCTTTAGAGCATCCAGAGGCATGGAAACTGCTCTTGTGAACACTTGTGAGGACCTGCTCTCAAAGCAACTCTCTCTAACTCTCCCCTCTGTCCTTAATCTTCTTGACCTCTCTTGTGCTTTTGATATGGTAAACCACAACATCCTGATCACCTGTCTCCGTGATACCTTGGGCATCACAGATCAGGCCCTGGTGTGGCTTGCGTCCTTTTTCTCTGACCTGACCAGCCCTCCCAGGTGGAACTTGGGTCCTTTCTCTCCTCTACCACACTCTCTATGTGTGGTGTTCCTCAGGGAGGGTTCTAACCTTTCCCCTTGGTTCTTCAATATCTACATGGCCCACAGGATCTCTACCTTTATCTCTACTTTCAGTGTTACGCGAATGACACGCAGCTCTCTTTCAGGTTACCCTCGGCCTCTTCCTCCTCCTCGCGCATCCCCGATTGTCTATACACAAAGCAGGCTAACGATCTCTGCTTGAATGCCAGTAAGACAGAGATCGTACTCATTGGGATCCTCACTCCCGCCGTCCCACTTTCTCACTGGTCTGCCTCCCTTGGCCCTGCGCCCTCGCCTACCAATGAGGCAAAAAGTCTTGGGGTCATCTTTGACCCCACTCTCTCCTTCTCTTGTCACATCGCAGATATCTCCAAAAAGTCCAACTACCAACTGCACCTCCTCAGAGGTATTCTTCCTTTTCTCACTTCCCCCAGAGGCTCAGCACCTCGAGAGCCCTGGTTCTCTCTAGGCTGGACTATTGTAACTGTTTCTTTCTCAATCTTCCTTCTTCTACTCTCCGTCCTCTGCAACTCATCAAGAACAGAACCACAAGACTTATCCTTGGCCTCAGGCCCTGGGACTGCATCTCTCCAGCGCTGAAATGCCTCCACTGACTCCCCGTGGCTGCAAGAACCAAGTTCAAGATCCTCTGCATAATCCACAAGGCTTTCTGGGTCCGGGACCTGCACTATCTACAATGCTCTCTCCCTAAATACTCGCCCTCTAGAGTCCTCCACTCCTCCTCCGGTAATTCTCTGCGGGTGAGCCGCTTTCACAAACAGAGATTTGGGGGTTGATCTTTATCCTCGGCGGGTGCCTCCCCCTGGATCAGCCTCCCTGCTTACCTCTGTCTTAAGCCAGAGCACCTGAAGTTCCGGAAACTCCTCAAGACCTTCCTTTTCTCTTCCTCCTTCACCCTCCCTCTCCCTTGCCAACCTCCTTTCTTTCTCGCCATCCTCCTTCTCCCCCTAACTCTATTCAGTTTTTGCTGACTGGTTGCCTGGTTCCCCGCCAGAGCATACAGGTCCCAGGCTCCCCCACCAGTCTTTTTGCACTTGCCTTCAGGCTGCACTTTGTTCAGCATTACTGCACTTTCAGCTTACTCTCCATGAGCGCATCAACCTCCCTGCACTTAACCCAGGGCCCTGCTGGACCGGACTTGTTCTGTTCCCCCACCCTCCGATCCCTGCACCTCTGTCTGTACGGATGCATTAGCTAAATGTACTAGTACCAGTTAGATGTCTGTTCTGTCCCCACCGTCTCTCGTCCCCTCCCCCCCGCGCCCCAGTTTGGTCGCTACTTAACACTTCATGCACTTGCACTAGGAGAAATGTCATCAGGCCTAGTATTCTAGTTTACCTGTGTTGATCATTTGGAATCTTCAAGGTCTAAGAAGGATTACTGTATTCCCTTGTTCCCTTCCCACCTTTAAGCGCTTTGAAGCACTTCACCTGTGTATAAGTGCTATGTAAATAAACAATAAATAAAAGAAATGAATAAAATAGGCCCAAATTCGAATTCCTCCTGCTTGTCCATAAGTCCACCCCCTGTAAGGAATTGCTGTATTTATCCTCTTCTATCAACTACTATCACCCTCTTGCAACTTCCGCTATGCCTCCTCAGTGACCCTCAGGGCCCCCCACCCTCCCTCTGCTTCCTCTCACTTTCGCTCCTTCATCCTTCATGCTCCACTTACATGGAACTCCCTTCCCCCTGTAACTCGATCCACAGTCCAAATCGAAGCTTTCAAAAGTCAACTGAAACCACACGTCCTTGCTTCTGAACTCTCCTCTTGTCTCACCACACCTGGCCTACGACAACCCCTTTACTCGCCCATAACCAAAGCCTTCCCTTTCAGAACTTATCGCAGATGTCCACATCCCTTCCCCAACGTGCTGGCCAGCCTACACACTCTCTAAATGTTGATGTCTACTTGTCCTAAGTGTGCCCGTACTCTAACCGGGTCATTATCTCAATCAAACCCTTCCCATTGTAAGAGGCTCACTGCCTCTCGTTCAACAGCGATATTACATTTGTACTCTCTTTTGTGATCAAAAGAGCTTTTGTTTCCCAATATGTATTTCTGCACATAAAAACATAACCGAATAAATGAATACAAAAATAAATAGGAACATTCAAAGTAGTGGTAGTCTGAAAAATCTCCTCTGGGTGTTGCAGTGTGCTGTTAAAACTTAAAAACATGCAACAACAAAACCAAAGAAGTGAGACGAGATCACGTTCCTGTAACTGCTTCTGCCCCCCCCCTCCCCTTCTCTCTATAACCGCACGCTCGCTCCCTACTTCCTACACCAAGACCTTGCGTCTGTGTCCTTCTATACTCTAAACCGGCACCTGCCCCATGGCAGTAGTCTGAGGTATATAATTACGCGTGAGTTGCATCTGAAGTCCACTAGTTAGAGTTCTATGTTCCAAAAGAACATGTTCCAGAAGGATGACCTGTACCCATGCAGACATAGCTATGTTTCCAAAAATAGATAACGAATGGATGCCAGCTGTGCAAGCAGATATCCATGCTGTGAGAGGGTGGGAGCCTTTCCATTGCAGCAGGGGTTGGGAATTCCTCCGCATGGCTTTTAGCTCTAAGGACTCTTTACTATGAAATACCCGACGTACCCCTAGTTTCGTCTTTTCAGTGGACATTTATTAGGCCTCCCTATTCCCTGCTGGCTAAAGACAATGCGGGACATGTATGCATCCATGATTGAAAGGACTGCCGTCATCCGTCCAACGGATCGAGCCAATCGAAATCTGTGTGAAAATAGAGGAAGGACTTTGACGTCTATGATTAATCCTATTGTTTTGCTAGAAGGCGGGCGTTCTAAAAGTGTCTTTAGTCGCGTGATCAGAGAGTATGTAATCACCGAGTCTGGAAGGGGGTTAGGGTGTTTAGGTGGGGTTGATTGGGGTTGCTATGCTGTGTCACTTGGCTTGGAAGCCAGTAAATAAAATCACCTCTGTTTGGCATCTCCGAAATAATAAGCTGTGACTGGTTTTCTTCTGCACAGACCAGAGGTGTAGACAGGGTAGGGCCTTAGCGGGCAAGGCAAGGCCCACTCAAATCTCTAAGTGCCCACTCAGCAGCGCTTTGCGGGCATTTAAGATGCATTGGGAACAACTACACTAGCTTCAGGCACCTCTAGTTAGATAATCCTGGCTACACCTCTGACAATGAATGGCAAAAGAGCCAATGAATGATTCCGCTGACTACTACTCCACTCCAGGATGGATGCTGGCATAACTACAGTTTACCAAGGATTCATCAGGGCACTTTCTGTTTTTATTACCATTACAGTCGGTGAAAAGCCACTCCACGGGGGTCGTCTCTATGGTTAGTCAGCCTTGCTGAGCAGTCGGGAACTCCAATTATCATGGAAGTGAAGGAGCGGTCTGGTGTGGATTGGAGATAAGCTCATCCCGATGAAAGGCCCTCCTGGCGAAGCTCCTGGTGGAGGCACGAAACACGATGCACAGATAAAGCAATTCTGTTTCAAGGAGCTGAGGCTTGGCACTCCAGCCGAGCTTGGGTCGGCCACTGTGTCGAAGTCCACCTGCTTGGATCACCCAGCTCTAGCTCAGCTGTAACTAAGAATACAACTACAATGCACAGAAAGGGTCAGAGCGGCCCACGTATGTCTTATGCAAACTCCATGCGCTTGTTCCAAACAGTTGCAAGGGGTGTGTGGGGATATCACACGATCGCGGGAGCGTGTTCTCGCGAGATCGCATATAACGTGATCTCGCGAGCCCACGCTCCGCGGGAAAACGTTTCCCGCTAGAGAGCTGGCAGCCCGCCAGATGAAGCGGTCGCACCACAGCGCTGCTCCTGATGAGGAGCCAAGAAAATAAGAACTTGCAGCAGCCGTACAACACAGCTTCTAGGGTGTAACACCACAGCCACAGGAGGCTACCTGGGGGCCCTAGAAGCTTACACTGTGCCACTATAGTGCACACACTTCCCACAGTGATTTAACTGGGGAAGTCCTGAACTTAACTGAACTGTAAGTACGTGCTTGATTTGAACTTGGACATATAAGAGTACACACCAGCTGCCATTTAATAAAGTCGGGTAGAACTCACTACAGCATCCTGTCGTCCCTTAAGGCCACAACATAATTGGCGACGAGGATACCAAAAGCCCCACGGCCCCACCATGCAAGGCGCCACACCGCCCCCTGCCTTTCTCCCTTCACCAGGGACACCAGCGATTCCATGGATGCAGTGGGAGCCCCTTTTCTCCACCTATCTGGAAGCAATGGGTGGCACGCGGTATGCCCCCGTGAGGAAGAGGGCGATGCTGTTAAATGCGTTGGGGGTTGAAGGTCAGCGCATTTTTGCTGGTTTGAAGGAAATACCTGCGGCCGATGATGACGACGACGACGACGTCTACAAGGAAGCGACCCGTCGCATTGCGAAGAGGTTCACCAATGAGGATATTGCACAGGCTGAGGTTCTACACCCGCAAACAAGAAGGGAGCGAAACCCGTGGACGACTACATCACCAGGATGAGGGAGCTGGCTTCTCTTTGCCCCTTTGGCGAAAACGCAGAACAGGTCATCTGCGACATGCTCGTCGTTCACACTAACTCTAGGAAAGTGCAGGACAAGTTCATACAAGAAAAGGAGGTCACCCTTGACAAGGCCATCCAAATTGCCAGGGTGGAGGAGGAAACCTTCAGCAGACGCAAAGAGGCGGGAAGCCACCTGCCTGTGCCCGAACTGGCGGCTCTACAATGGAGAGGGTGCAGAGACAAGCAGTCCCGCGACGGCTCCAGAGACAAAGGTCTCAGGCAAAAGGAGGCACCCAAATGCTATAGATGCGCCAGCACCAAGCACATGGCGAATGATCGCGACTGCCCCGCCAGGAATAAAGAGTGCTCTAAGTGCGGACGCATTGGCCACGTGGCTCCGGCATGCACGTGGCGGGAGAAGACGGTTTCCCGTGTCGATGGTGACTGCGCTTCAAGCGATGATGACGATCAGCAGGACAGACCCATGGTCGTCATGGTCAACGCCCCCCATGCCAGGAGGGAAAAGCCCCACTGCACCATTAAGGTTGACGGAATGCAAACGCGTGTCATGGCAGACTCGGGATCCGACCTCACTATCCTCCCCATCAACACATATAAGGAAATGATGGGACAAGCAAAAGTAGAGATCAGAACAACCAGGCAAAAGCCGACGGTGTTCGGTGGTGCAACTGTCGACCTTTTAGGCTACATCAAAGCCCGGATCAATTTCAAAGGGAGGTCTACCACCACCAAAGTGTATTTCTCACCCAAAGGCCCAGCCGTACTGGGATGGGACGATCAACACAAACTCAGCATGAAACTAGATCCCAGCACTCCGGAACAGGTACTCATGGTCTCCTCAGGAGCAGCGCAAAACTTCAAGGAGATGTTCCCGGACCTGTTTTCCGAGAACCCAGGGAAGGTGAGAAACTTTGTGCACAAGATTCACCTGAAACCCAACGCGATACCGGTGAAACGCAAAGTCAGGGCAGTACCTGCCACAGCGAGACCCGCATTGGATGCCCACCTTCGGAAGATGGTCGAAGAAGGAACCATCGAGACCGTGGAATCCTCAGAGTGGCTGAGTCCAGTAGTTTTGGTCAAAAAGAAATCCAGCAACAACCTTAGGATCTGCATCGACCTAAGAAGCCTCAATCTAGAGGTAATCACAGATAGCTTTCCACTCCCCAGCATCAACGAAATCGTCCTCATGATGAAAGAAGCGGCAATGTTCTCTAAGCTGGACATGCGTGATGCTTATCACCAGATTCCCCTGCACAAAGCCTCTCGGCCCCTTACAGCGTTCATCACTCCTTTCGGCACCTTTCAATATACCCGCATGCCATTTGGGTTGTCGTCGGCAGCATCCGCATTTCAGAGGATGATGAACTCCTTACTCAAAGGACTCACAAATGTTTCCTTCTTTCACGATGATATCCTCGTGTATGCCAAAGACAACGGGACCCATGACAAGGCACTCAGGACAGTTTTGAGCAGGCTTCAAGAAGAGGGCATTCACCTACGCCATGAAAAATGCGTCTTGGGAGTGAACAAGGTAGAATACCTTGGGTACTGCATCTCAAGTGACGGCGTCAGTCCCAAGAAGGACCTCATGCAGGCCATAACAGAAGCCCCGGCTCCGATGTCCAAAGAGGAGCTACGCTCATTCCTGGGCCTAGCGGAGTACTATGCCAAAAATCGTCCCCAGATTCTCCGAGACCACGTCTCCCATGAGGGAGCTTCTGAAGAAGGGGGCAGCCTACTCTTGGGGCCCGGAACAGAACGAACCGTTCTGCGAAATCAAAAAGAGAATTCTACACGCGCCGTGCCTGAAACCATACAACCCTGAATGGGACACCTGCATTACCACAGACGCCAGCGCGTATGGCCTGGGGGCCACCCTGACCCAGAAGAAGGGAGACACTGAGAATATTGTGGCGCTTGCATCCAAAACGCTATCATCATCGGAGAAGAATTACTCCACGGTTGAGAAGGAAATGTTGGCATGTGCATGGGCCGTCGACTACTTCAGATCATACGTATGGGGGACGAGATTCAAGCTGATCACCGACCACAAACCCCTCATCCACATGTTGAGCCCGGGCGGCACCAAGACGGCCACCCCGAGGCTGGCCAGGATCGCCGCAAAGCTGCAAGAATACACATACGAGATAGCACACATTGCGGGTTGGAAAAACGCACAAGCGGACTGCATGTCCAGACTCCTGAACCAAAGCGCCCCCGGCACCACATTCCTGGAAGATGAGTGTGTCGTAGCCTCCATCAGTGACTTAAGGAATGGCGAGTACATGGACCTGAGTGAGCGCCACTGGCAGGAGGAGTTCGAACAGGAAGATGCCCTACGGCACGTTAGTACCTGGGTTCGGGAAGGATGGCCCAACGAGAGAGCGATCCCCGAAGGCCTTCGTCCCTACTGGAAAGTGAACGAGGAAATCACCACCATGAACGGTCTCATCCTCAGAGGCGATCAAATCATCCCGCCCAGCGGCATCCGCAAAGTGATAATGTGCAGGGCACACTCAGGCCACCTGGGAGGCAACATGACCAGACGCAGGATACGCGACGCCTACTGGTGGCCAGGCATGGACCAGGACATAAGACAAATTGTCGAAAGGTGCCATGAGTGCACCAACAGTGACAAGCGCCTAGCTGTGAGGCAGCCCCCATGCTGCCCACCGAAGTCCCCAAAGGGGTGTGGCGAAAACTAGGTTTGGATTTCAATGGGCCCCTGGACAACATGCCCCCAGAGCACAAATACGGGATAGTCATGGTTGACTACTTCTCCAAATGGGTGGAAGCTGACTTCACTTCAGACATCACCACAAGCACAGTCATTGAAGCACTCACCGCCGTATTTCAGCGGGAAGGTCTACCAGAAGAACTCGTCACAGACAATGGAGTCCAGCTAGTCTCCTGAGAAATGGAGAAATTTCTCAAGCTCAACAACATTCAACAGCGGAGAGCAAGCCTATACCACCCACAGGCCAATGGCCTGGTTGAGCGAGCAAACCGCTTCATCAAAGGGGCACTACAACTGGCTCATGCCTGATTCTTAGACCCGTACAAGACAGTCAAGGAAGCTGTAGCGGCCCACCGCCTCACCCCCAACGCCGTCACTGGTATCTCCCCATTCCATCTGCTGAGGGGGAGAAGGGCAGCATCCTCACTGGTACCACCCTGGCTCCATCAAGTGAGGGCTGACGAAGACGTGAACATGGACGACGTAGCGTTTCGCATGCAGCGCAACAAAGAAGCCATGAAGGCCCAAGGGGACCTGCGTCGAGCCGCTCAACACACAGCAGTTAACAGAGGTGACCTGGTGAAAATACGCCTCCCCCACAAAGACACTTCGACCTGCTCCAAGTACAGCAGTCCCATAGAAGTCATGGAGAGAGGGGCAAACCACATTTGCACCAGCGACGGAAGGAAATGGAATCTAGAGAGAGTGGCCATGTGCCGCAGGAAGGAAGACATGGAACAACCACACTGGGATACCGGAGAAGATCAAGACTGCCAGGGGACATCCGAAAACCCTCGCCGCTCAGAGAGAGGTGACTTGGAGCCACACCACGGCAACGAGTTCTCAAGCCCCAACTCTCCAACTACACCCAGGGAGTCACAGCGAAGAACAAGGGAAGGAGAACTCGAATCACCCGCATCTCCTCAAGAGTACTCCAGCAATCCTGCCCCATATACAGATCTAAGCAGACCTCAGAGAGAGAGAAGAAAACCCAGCAGGTTTGCAGACTTCGTCATGGAATGACCACCCGTCCGTTTTCCCAGTAAAGGAGGTGTGTGGGGATATCACACGATCGCGGGAGCGTGTTCTCGCGAGATCGCACATAACGTGATCTCGCGAGCCCACGCTCTGCGGGAAAACGTTTCCCGCTAGAGAGCTGGCAGCCCGCCAGATGAAGCGGTCGCACCACAGCGCTGCTCCTGATGAGGAGCCAAGAAAATAAGAACTTGCAGCAGCCGTACAACACAGCTTCTAGGGTGTAACACCACAGCCACAGGAGGCTACCTGGGGGCCCTAGAAGCTTACAGCGTGCCACTATAGTGCACACACTTCCCACAGTGATTTAACTGGGGAAGTCCTGAACTTAACTGAACTGTAAGTACGTGCTTGATTTGAACTTGGACATATAAGAGTACACACCAGCTGCCATTTAATAAAGTTGGGTAGAACTCACTACAGCGTCCTGTCGTCCCTTAAGGCCACAACAGGGTGCTCTATTGTTTTACACATATCAAATTGCATCCTTTTTAGAACCGTGATTCACTTTACAAAATATGCGACAACTCTCTCTTGTACCGCCTGCTTTTCACAGTTAAGCAAATAGAAGGAAATTAGGCACCTTCAAGTGTGCATTTGGGTGTGCACATTCAAAACCCCTTTGTGAATCGGTGCAACGTTAAGTCAGCAATGTTTATTTTATGACGTTTCTAGGTTGAATGTATGCCTAGTAGCCACAGGAGGGCGCTAGAAGTCAACATAAACGCCACTCTTGTTAACGAAAGCGGTCGTGTGCTGCATTCTTATTTTTCTGGCAGTTGGTTTATGAACATGGTTGAATAAACGGAAAGCTATTGATCGCTTTATTTGCTCCTATCCATTTATGCTGGTACTTTGCCAGTGAACGTTTCAAATCACCATTTGCTAAATTCCTCTGGGAAGGACTGCGCATGGGTTCTGGACTTTTACGTATAACTTTTAAAAGCAGAAATGTGTCTGAATATTTGCCTGCAACAGAGACCAGTGTGCGATTACCAGGACATCTTGCCAAAAAAGAGTTTCTCTATAAGTCTTTTGCGGCTGTGACGTTGAAAGACCAATCATATGCAGACACATATATTTGTTTGCAACGGATTATAATGACACTCTTCATGGAAGATACAAGTAAAGCCGTTGAGGCTATTTGTGTTTCTCATTTGTCAAATAAGTGACCCAATAAAAGCATTTTACATGTTATTGTCGTTTCACTAAGATCTATTGAAAAACGCCATAAAAAGTGGCGTTGAAAGGAGGGCCGGTTTCCAACCGTCGGATTTTTAAATAAAGTGTTAACATCACGAGAAGCTGCACGCATGGTTTTGCACCTCCTTCCACTTTCTGTTTTTTGTAAACTTTACGCCCGGCATAGCAGAGCACAGGCTGAAATGCGCATGTCCGCTGCAGTGGGGTGGCGGGGCAGCTTTTGAAGCTGGCAGGGGGGCGGCTATCTCCTTAAGGGGCACCAAGATTCTACACGATTCATGGCTGGAGCCCTCACAGGGTGCTGAGGGTCTTAAATATTTCCTCACATTTTCGCGAGTGACCGAGCATAGCCAAAAATAATTAAGAGACGCTCCGAGAACATGTTCTCAAATCCATGTGCTGAAATTGTTCTTTTTGCAGCACTATTTATGAGAAAAACCGGATAAAGCGCCGTACGATTTACAATTGTTTCTGTAGGGGAACATACAAAGCGTCATGATTCCTGGCAGTCATGCCGGGGGGAATAGTTTGAGTGGAGGAACCTCATTACTGCCTCAAAGTAGAGCACGTGTCCCAGCGTAGCGAGGGAGCACAAAATAATTCAGAGATTTCCTCCCGCCCCTTAGATTATTGTTTCTAGTAATGTGCTGAAATGATACATTTGAAGCACCATTTTTGAGAAAAGTGTGATAAAAAAATCCATACAATTTACAATGATTCTCTAGGGGCAACATGAAAATATCCAGTAAATTTGCCTGGTGAAAATTTTGAGTGGAGGAACCATAATATTTCCTCAAATTAGAGCAGATGGCATACCGAGAGAGCCCAGAATAATTGAGAGGCTTTTTGTGGGAGGGTGCGGGAGGGGGGGGCGGGGGGGAGCGCGGGGGAGGATTTCGAGGGTTCCCCCTGAGAAAAGTTTCTAAAATAAAGTGCTGTAATTATGCATTTGACAGTACAATTTTGGATAAAATATGATGTGAACAGTTTACAGTTGGTTCTCTAAGGTGACACGCGGGAAAACTCCAGCGCCTGGCACGTCAGAAACAGAACATGTACACGAGGCTGCATTAAGAGCCGCGTGGCATTACAGATTGTGAGAGATTGGCATGCTACAAGAAGAACCAAACACAGCAAATATCCAAGCACAATTCATTTCCCAGCAATAAGGCGGCTGCCTTCGAGAATTCAGTGTTGCACGTTTGCGGTTTCAGAGATCTGTCCCATGCACACGTGTGCCACCAAAAGAAATGACTACAGGTTGCACCGTAATTAATCATGTTATTTAAATATTGAATCCGTCTCCAGCAGCACCTTGCAGAACAGCAATAGGCGTGTTCAAACATTTTAAATTGATCTATAAAATGATTTTTAGAGATAGGAATGACAGTCAGTCTCGGATATGCATTTGATGTGTGACATCTTGCAACGCATGCGCAACAAAGTCACTGCATAGATGGCAGCTAAAAGTGGCAGAGCTTAGGATGTTTATCAGTTGAAAGAAGGAAAGGCATTAGGAAAACGAGAAGGACCGAATGCAGGCAAGGAAGAGGACTGGGAAAATAAGAAGCAGTCAATGCAGGAAAGAAAGCATGGAATAGGTGGAGAGAGGTGGGCACGAAAGAAAGAAAAGAAAAAAGAAATGCAAGGGAGGTAAGAAAGAAGGGTAGATGTAATGAAGGGAAGATTGAATAAAGGAAAGCTGTAATAAAGAAATGAGGGAAAGAAGGACGGAAATCTGGAAAGAATGAGGGAAAGAAGGATGGAGATCTGGAAAGAATGAGGGAAAGAAGGATGGAGATCTGGAAAGAATGAGGGAAAGAAGGACAGAGATCTGGAAAGAAGGAGGGAAAGAAGGACGGAGATTTGGAAATAATGAGGGAAAGAAGGACGGAGATCTGGAAAGAATGAGAGAAAGAAGGACGGAGATCTGGAAAGAATGAGGGAAAGAAGGATGGAGATCTGGAAAAAATTAGGGAAAGAAGGATGGAGATCTGGAAAGAATGAGGGAAAGAAGGATGGAGATCTGGAAAGAATGAGGGAAAGAAGGATGGAGATCTGGAAAGAATGAGGGAAAGAAGGACAGAGATCTGGAAAGAAGGAGGGAAAGAAGGACGGAGATCTGGAAATAATGAGGGAAAGAAGGACGGAGATCTGGAAAGAATGAGAGAAAGAAGGACGGAGATCTGGAAAGAATGAGGGAAAGAAGGATGGAGATCTGGAAAGAATGAGGGAAAGAAGGACAGAGATCTGGAAAGAAGGAGGGAAAGAAGGACGGAGATCTGGAAATAATGAGGGAAAGAAGGACGGAGATCTGGAAAGAATGAGAGAAAGAAGGACGGAGATCTGGAAAGAATGAGGGAAAGAAGGATGGAGATCTGGAAAAAATTAGGGAAAGAAGGATGGAGATCTGGAAAGAATGAGGGAAAGAAGGATGGAGATCTGGAAAGAATGAGGGAAAGAAGGATGGAGATCTGGAAAGAATGAGGGAAAGAAGGATGGAGATCTGGAAAGAATGAGAGAAAGAAGGATGGAGATCTGGAAAGAATGAGGGAAAGAAGGATGGAGATCTGGAAAGAATGAAGGGAAGAAGATAGAAAACAAAAAAGAAAAAGAAACAAGACTGAAAGAAAAAGGAAAGGAAGAAAGATGAATGAGAAGGAAAGGAGGCAATGAGAATGAAACAGGCGGGCAGAAAGAACTCAAGCCCAGTCATCACTGATGCCTCCATTTCCTACTGTCTGGACTTTCGAAACAGCGCTCATCTCGGCCTTAATGCAAAGAATATTTGCAAGCTGCAGCATGTACTAAACTCGGCCGCCACCACGTCTCCCCTGGACTGCGTGCCTTACACTGGGTGCCTGTAATTAAACAGATGTCACCATGGCAACACTCTCTTTTAGGAGTCAGACTACAGAGCTACCGTCCATACAGGTCTAGTTCATGCCGCTGCTGTGCCATATAATGCAGGGCAGTGTCAGGAAGGACATTCTCATGCAATGAGCATTTCTTTGTGCCTGTCCCAAACAAACCCTTATTCTCAAAGGTGAACGGCGAATTTCCAGGAGGCTGAGCTGTCGTGCAAAGGATGCACTTACCAGCCCCCTGGAATACATTAATGCCAGGATGACGCTCCCAACACTAATGCTTTACAGGCTACTATCCCCAACGTGGTTGCTTTGAGTGCATCCCACCATGACGGGCCGTCTTAAATGTCATTGAAGAAAACATTTCTATTCCTGTTTGAGGGATAGAAATACAAGTGGGATAGCTGTGGTTTAGACTGTGGCTGTCATAGCGGGGCCATCCCCATTGCCCACCCCTTCTCTGGGGGCATACAACATCATGCAATAGATACACATACCCAAGAATAATAAGGACAACTGGTGTATATATGGAAACACAAGATCACATTTATTGCAGTCATACAGCAAAATGGGGGGCAGTCCCATCACTATGTAAATACACAACCCTAGACTTCTAAGGTAGCCCCTTAGGCGGGCATTATCATTAGTTCCCGGGAACACTTGTCACTTCCGGTTTGCAGAGTAGCGCACATACGTCCTTCTCCTCCCTGGCTAGGATTGCCCTGTAGCCCCGCCTGTGACAAAAAAAAGAAAATTAGCAACCTTTACAAGAGCATGAACAAAACCCACCTAGAAACGTACATCCATCGAAGCCTGCTGAAAAGCAAAAGAAATCCACAACCTTAAATTTAATGAGCGAACAAAAAGGTATAATAAGCAAACATAATCCTTGATGACCAATCACTAGCACTAAAAAAAACAGAACCACACCATTCTTCTCCGGCCTCCTGATATCCTACTAGAAAGGTGAGGGCGTGTGGGACTTCATGTGGGAGGGGTGGCAGACAGAGGCTGGGCTGCGCAGTCTCCCCACCCTTGTATATGCCCCCCGATCCGGCCAGATGTGGCTGGGCCCGGGGATGCCCCTTCCTTCCAAGGAGGAGGCAAGGTGGGAGTGCCCCCGAAGGGTGGACCGCTATGCAGGCTGTGCCTCTAGCGCCCGCTGCGGGGGCTGGACAACCCCTCACTTAAAAAGAAAATGCATGACAGGGTCAAAAATGACCCAGTCTTGATTTGCACATCACCCTTCGCCTGTTCCCAACAAGTGTGGTGGAAAGTGCATCATTTCTGTGCATATAAAAGCACATCCCATTTGTGAATACAGGATTTTCTTTTAAATGCGCAGAAATGCTCCTTGATTTGCGAAAATGTACAAAGGGGTGAAAAAGGGTATCTGACTCCCCAACCCGTCACTGAGACCAAGGAGGAGCAAACCAGTGTTGGGGAAGATCCACCATTACCTCTAACGCCTTGCTGGGACTTTCAGACTTTTCCAAATCCCACACATGTTTGCCACGGCGGGCCAGTGCCCTAGACCCTCAGAAGAGGGCTCGAGAACCGTGAAAACCTACCAAGACCTAAGACCCGTTTGCAGGATAAGGACTGTGACGAGCAGGAGTAGGACCCAATGTAATGAAGAATAAGAGTAAGTTGTATAAGGCATCGCAAAGAATAGTCACTTGCCTTATTACAATGAAACCTTTTAAAGAGAAGCATTGTAATAAGGCAAGTGACTATTCTTTGCGATGCCTTATACTCCTGCTCGTCACAGTCCTTATCCTGCAAAGGGGTCTTAGGTCTTGAGACTAGCACTCCATTTCCAACAACCTCTGAATAAACAACGTACCTGCTTTTTGTGCGGGGAAGAAATAACCTAATACAGCTTCTTCAACAATTCCCTCTAAAAACATCTACCAAAACATCAAGAAAACATGAGCGGCTGTCAAATACCTGAATAGGAAGAGGAGGGGACAAGGACTCCTCCTCAGGGTAATGCAAACGAGTGGCAAGTATTCGGGAGTGTGCTCAGCGGCAAAGCCCTCGCCTTGGAAGCAAGACGAAGCAGAACAACACAGGTTCGATCCCCGGGTCCGCGCTTAGAAACTTCTGGGTATTAAGGGCGTTATAAATAACCAATCATGTTCCGCGAAAGGCTCCTTTGCCCCACAGTGCTTAAAGGAATGGTCACCTTTCTCACTGCTTCTCGAGCTGCAACTGTCGGTGCGCCCGCTCCGCCCCGCCTAGGGACCGAGTGCAGCCATGATTTGCAGGGGCATCCCTTACTTTTTCCTACACGGAGTGCAGTGGTACACCGCTGTTTTAGCACAGGCATTTTCTGGTAATGGAAAGTCACGCATGCGCAAGTTAAGCTCTGCTGCTCCCGCGGCGCTGACACCCACACAAGCCACAGTGAGGGGTACCCACATTGCAGGTGGCGATGGGCGGACGCCAAATGCAGCACATACGGGGAGGTGCGCCTTAGGAACACACTGTTCAGTTGGTCTGGCGAGTTTACAGTCATGTTTCAGTAATACTTGAATTACCTTAATGCAAAACTCACTCAATAGTACATGCCCTCCCCCCCGCCTCCCCACCCCAGGACGTACAGTGCCCCTTCTCATGCATGCATGTTATCAGCCTGCGCAAACGGAGCGCTGCCCGTGAGTCCCTTGAAGACTGGCCCATCATGGCGAAGGGAGGATACGCGCGGCCTGGTGAACTCTCCAGACACCACACGTGTGCCTGCGATGTGGGAATCAGCGGCACTCATGACGCCTGGCACCCAGATGACGCGTCATCCATCCGCCTGGGCAGAGATAGGCGAATGCTGTATTCTCTGGCACGGCCTTGCACCCGGAGACCTTCTATTCGTGGTGCCGCTGTTTCCTCACCAGTCCACTCAGGCTCCAAAAACGCAGGTGTGCAAACCATCCATGACATAGTCGCAAGCTATGGAGCGGTCCACGCTAATTTGGCAGTGTGGCCAACCAAGGGGAAAGCACATACATAAATAAACCATGTACCAGAGAGAAGGATGACACATGATTCAACAATTCGGATGACAGACACTGTTGGGGAGAAGAGTAAATGAAGAGAGATATGTGGACAAGTGTTACTGGCAGTACCATGACTGGTATTCTAGACATCACATTGATTGAGACTGGTTAGGGAACAGCTGAAGATCCTTTCATACCCAAAACATTGAAATGAAAAGTCCATTCATGCATTCTTCCACCTACACACACTGCATCATGTTTGATGTAATACACTTACTGGGCCTCATTACACGGTAGGCCGTAAACCATGGTGCTATTAGCATCATGGTTGCCGCCGGTACCATACCGCTACCACCATGGAGGAAAGGGGAATTACCACCCCATTCCAAGGTTGGCGGGGCGGTAATTCCCCCTTTCTCCATGGCCCTTCCCCATTCCCATTTTTGCCCCATAGGGCATAATGGGAATGGGGAAGGAGCTAATTACGGTACCGCAAATTGCGGTACCGTAATTAGCACCAAGGTCCCTTTGCCGGTCCCAACTTTAACAGCTGGTCTACACCAGCCGTTAAGGTCGGGTCCCGCAAAGGGACCCCGTAGTAAGGCGGTATGGGTTAACGGTCACCGGTACCCTTACCGGTGACCGTTAACTCTTACCGCCTTCCGTGTAATGAGGCCCACTGTGTGTGAGATAAAGTATGGTGCAGTTTCTTCTACTTTCTCCAAGATGTAGAGCTATTTGGTGTAGCAAACATGTAGCATTTAAAATGGCTTCTATCAGAAAGACCAAGTCAGGAGACCCAAACACAGATAATAAAGTGAGGCGTGTGAGGGGAGGCGTTGATCTGCACTAGAGCGAGAGCATCTTCTGCCTTTCCATGGGGACACATGATTCTGAAAGGCATTGGGAGAGGGGGTTCTCTCCGTCGGCCACCCGCTTCAACAGCAGGGCTGTCTGCTATGGCATATGCCGCGAAAGCAGATGAGGTGAACTCGCCCGGGTGTGACTGTCCTTCACCTCAAGGTAGACGCGGCATGCACAACCTGCTCGCAGTGGTGAGGGCCTGCACATTTAAAGGAGGCTCCAAAGAAAACTCAGTAGAAAACATGGTTGCAATACATTACTGTGAAGTGCGTAGGAGGTGTACTGAGGATTGGTTCAGAAAATGGGAGGGGTGACCATTCCTTTAACCTTTGTAGATATCCCGAGTACACCAGCTGGAATGCTACAAAACATCTTTTTTTTTTTTCAAATCAGGGCTGCATTTCAATGAAGCTGGTTTGGGAACAGATGAACCAAAATGTACCCCCAACAAGGAGTCTCTAGTTTAATACAGGGGTTCATTGGTGTTTACCATCACCACTTGGGGTCCTAATTTCTCATTGCACCTCTTTATTTGGTCAAGCGTCTACAGTTTTATCGAGCCCTTCCTCACTTTAGGGATCTCGCTAGTGGATTGGGGTTGAAAGGGTGTGACGGAAATGTTCGAGGGAGAAAAGACTGAAGATTATTTTTCCAAAATAACCTTTGGTCTTTTCTCCACTGAACATTTCCGACTTGGCCCCCGCTCCTACCCACACCCCAACCCCCGCCCCCCTACTTAACCTTGCAGCGGCCACCGAGTCGCTGTGTCCCTGCAATGCCTGTTCCCGTCCTTTCCTTTTTTTTTTTGTTTTCAGCTTTTTGGGATCAGCTGCGGGGGACAACCCTGCAACCCCCGCTCACAATATAGTGAACAAGGGTGCTGGGGATACCCCTGCAACCCTTAGTACCAAATTGTGATTTGGTCGAACTTTTTGGACGTTCGGAATTTTCAAACGGCCGAAATTCGGTCAAATGACCCATTCGGCCTTGTATTCTTGGTCTTTTTGGGTAATTTCTTCGCTAGTCACATTCGACAATTTGTTGAATTTTAAATGTTGTTTGAAACATGAAGCCAGGTTGATGGTCCTTCTTACGTCCCTCACTTGTAGGCTGGAGGGCATAGCCCTCCACTTGTCACTCACTGATGACTTCCTTGCCTTTTCAGGGATATCTCGACAGGCTGTTGCTGGGCTGATGCCCTGCAGTGGGACTGTACGCTGCTGCTGAAGACACTTCCGAACAGCATTGGGGGCCAGCGAGAACCCCGTAGAACTGTGATGGGTAAACACGTGTTCCCTCAGGAATTGGTGCAATGCAGCTAAGTGTTGGTCCAATGCTGTGCTGCCATTTGTAATACCTTTTGGGTGGTTTGCACCAATTCTTCTACTTCCCCATCCCGCTTGGGCCACCTGCGGGGTATAGGATGGTGTTGTATGCTTAGCTCGCTTAGGTGTGTTTTCGACTTGAAATGGCAGACCATTGATTATTTGGAGTTCATCTGGCAGCTCCCAGTGGCTGACATAGTCCATAATTTGGGGAGCACTTTGGACGCCTCTAGGGAGGATACTATCTCTGCCTATCTGAATAGAGAGTATTCATCCTCATTCAAAATGAGATATCTCCCATTGGACAAACGTCTGAAGCGATTTTCTTAGTCGCGAAGGATGTGGTGCCTGTCACCAGAAGGCCAGCTATGAGTCCTTCTCGTTCCCCAGGTATGAGTCCTTCTCGTTCCCCAGCTATGAGTCCTTCTCGTTCCCAAGCTATGAGTCCTTCTCGTTCCTCAGGTATGAGTCCTTCTCGTTCCCCAGCTATGAGTCCTTCTCATTTCCCAGCTATGAGTCCTTCTCATTCCCCAGCTATGAGTCCTTCTCGTTCCCATGTGTGCCAAGAAGATGCTGATGTTAATGGAGGCTGGGTTTAATGGCGGTCAATGGTGTCCTGCATTCAGCTCCAACTTTAAGAACCACTCGCGTTCATTGAGATCAGCCAGTATTTCATTCATGCGGGGCATTATATGGTATCTCCCTCAATGGTTCTGTTGGGCAGCCTCATGTCTCCACATATTTTAACTTCCCCTGGTTGCTTGAATATTTTAGCCATTACGACAGGGGAGATGCAGGGTGTGGCCCCATCTGCTCATTCGATGATGTGCCTGTTTTTCTATCTCTTTCTCTGTCCTTCCTTGTGAGGAAGGGGATAAGAGTTTTCTCAGCGCTATCAGCCGTACGTTCTCGTTGATGTCCAAGCAGCCAGCCAATGACTTCAAATAGTGAAGGTCTACAGCTCACATGTGTGGATGCGGTGTGCAAAGTGAATTACCTGAAGAGTTTTGGATGCCTTGAAGCTCAGTAGTGTGTCAGTGCAGTTCTCTGGTAAGGGGAACGTGCTGGGTACCTCATGTACGCCAGATTTTATCTCCATCCAGAATGTGTTGATCAGCAGAATTGGAGTGAGGCTCCCTTACGGATTCATTCTGGGGAGCGTGCCCCTTACCTTTGACCTTGTCTTGAGATATTGGAATTGGTACCTGGCCATAACATTACCAGACACACCTGTTTTTATGAGTGCTTTCATCTCTAGGCTTTGGATGACTACCTTACATTTCTGGTGGGACCTCAGTGTTTTCTCATTGGTAGCCACATGAGATATCAAGTAGACCTCCACATAAGGAACCGGTCTCAATGTTCAACAACATTTATTAATGGATTCTCCTGACTTACATGTGGTAGGGTGTTCTTGCCTTTTACTTTAGTTTCCGCTCTGGCAGTGAATCAGCACACCAAGTGATTGATGTTTCCAGAGGATGAACATGTCTGTCCTTTGACGGGGCATGTACCCCTTATGTAGAGGTTTGTCAATGGAGTAACCATGTCTACAGGCTGGTTTTAGTGCTCTTGTCTTGTGAATATTGGAGACAGAGCACAGGAGACAGGGCACAGGACACAGGGCACATGAGACAGAGCAGAGGGTGGTGAGGACATCCCACGGGATGATACACAGTATTTGTCTCCTGAAAGGGGGTGTCTTCCTGGGTTGCCAGAAAAGGTAATGGAATATTGCCATTATACTGTCCCTGACACACATATAGGATCTGTGATCTGGGGTACAAACCCTGTTAAATCTGAGAAAGCATTTCCCATAGAAAGATCTTTCAAGAATAAATACCCTCCTTACTCTCCAAGGTATAATATAAAAGGATCTAGAGAAAATGCCTTCAATTCAATGTACCCCTCTGCAAAATCCTAATCTTAAAAGTCTATCTTTTACTAAATTTAAGGGGAATAAATATACCCTTAATAAGAACTCGATTGTGGAAAAAGCTACCTTTGTTGAAAGGGACTACCAGTCCCAGAATCCCAGAAGTACTGGGGTGAGGAAGAAAGCTTAAGGGGTATGCAGTTGTTGTAGTCAGGCAATCAAGCCTAACAGTCCACACCTGAAGGAACCTGGGAGGCATAAAAGGCCCTTTCAGGTGCAGGCAATTAGAAGGAGTGGAAGGAGCTGGAACTGTGAATTGAAGGCGAGCTGTAGCAGTAGTAGCAGAAGGAAGAATGCACAAGGCTGGCAAACCAAGCAGAAGTGGGAGAACAAGATGGATGCTGGAACGTGGAGACAGCAGATTTCACTTGCTTGTTCTGAGAGGGTTCTGTTCCCCCAAACTCTGAAGTGCAGAGGCTGCGCAGCGGAAGACATACAGGAGAGAAGTCTTCACATGTGAGCCTGATTGCCGTGGTTGCCGAGCTGCAAATGTGCAGGAGACCGAGGCAAGCAGTAATGATCATGCTGTGGGTCTAGGGAGTGAAAGGAACTCCCAAACAGCGTGGCCGGGCCGGAGACACCTTTGCAAGAGAAAGGCGTGGTTTCCCAGCGAGCCAGAAGCAGACATTGTGGCAGAAGTTGGGAAAGCAGTGTAACCCTTAGAGCAAGTGTCTAAGAAGCCGGTGAGTGAAGCATGGCATTCTAAAACATTGTGCGAGCCTTGCCGGTAACAGTATCCAAGACCTTAAGCGAGTATAAGTTGTTTGTTGCATCTAAAACACATTTGACAATAGAAATATAGCACTCTCGTCTAACCGTAAAACTCTTCTCGTCACGTGAGAAGCTAAAGTGATTGAAATCCATTGTTCTGCTATTCTAAGACTGTTATTGCTTGAAGGAGTGGTTGCATGTCCCTATTTAAGGATAGGGTACGCTGTGGGACCATTACCGAATACATAACATTGACAATACAAGAGTTACAATCTTTAATTCGTGAAAACTACATCAGATAATGGTTGCATGTGCCTAATTATAATTCCCAAAGGAGGCCTGAATTCTATCCTTTACTTTCACACGGGAATACAATTACATACCAAACTTTAAACCCTGAAAACTATATCAAAAAATGGTAGTGTGTGCCTAATTCTGAATTTCAAAGAAAGACTGAATCCTATTCTTTATTCGAACACAGCATACCTTTCATTTTAAGAAGTTAAAGTGTTTAACAATTGAAGAAGACACACATTGCCCAAGCCAAGAGTCTCCCCATATTTACACTGAAACCAACCTTTGCCAGAGTTAAGAAGCAATACAACTGTACTCTGAAGTGGATAACAGTGTATTGGCCTATAATACAAGTGTGCACGTATTACCTGAAGCTAAGAGAGTGCCACCAAGGCTTCAGAGTAATTGATTGGGCTGATCACTGGCAGAAGAGTGCAGATAAAGGTGGGGAAGGGAGACTGGCTGCTTGTAAAGATTACTTTGAAGTTGACACAACCTGTAGTGCCTGAGTCTGTGGAAGACCGAGAGAAGGGAGCCTTTAAGCAAACTCAGTTGTTATTGTTGTGGCAGTCGGACAAGAGAGGCCTAGTGAAGAAAGTTATTCAAAGGAAGAGTGTCTTGCCTATTTGAAGTTGTTGAAGTACTTTGAAGTATATCTTGTCAAAGCCTGTTTAAAAGTACTGAAGCTTTGTATTAATCCAAAGTACTCTAGCAATGGTGGTGTCAGTGGATGCAGAATTGTAGTAGTCCAAGTCAAGAGGAGTACTGTGAGACAAAGGTGACTGTTCTCATAGTAAATGAAGTACAAGTGCAGTTGTTAAAAGGTGGATCTCATGGACGTATATTCAATATCTACTACTCCTTGGGCAGCGCTGACTGCTGGATTCTCTGTTGATGTTTTGTTGTGGCCTAGTGGCCTCAGAATCCCTCCAACAGTTTTCTGGAAGTTATCTGCCTGTGTACAGTCCAACCAAAGTGAGAGAGACACTTGCTTACAATACTTTCAGGGCATTCTCTCCACAAGACTTTGGCAGCTATCTCTGTATTACTTCTTCCAGGTCTTCACTACATCCCATGACTTCACCACATTGGCAGAGAGTCAGAGGGCCTGTATTGTGGTGTGCTTTCCATTTTCTCTGTCTTTCCTGCATACATGTATGATGTAGTGAGTGTTCTGTGATTGGAATGCAGCTGAATGTTCAATGTGTGACATCTGGTGAGAGGCTGGCGTGGAATGAGTGTGTGCTGCTGATGTTCCATTTGTTTCCCATACTAATACTTAACTGCTGGAGAGTATCCTGTTCCTGTAACCGGAGCTGCAACAATAAAGTCTTCATTTTGTACCTGAAGATCCTGGTGCTTTCTTGAAGGACCCACATTAACATTGGAAACTAGACAAACCTAATGCTGCCTGTTGCTGTGCTGGGGGGGACAATCAGTGACATCCACCACCCCAGAGAAGACGATTCTGTTCCTCCTGAATGTCCTGTGTTAGCACTCGTACCTCCCAGTGCAGTTACCACCCTGCTGCCAGTGGCTGTCTGCAGCTGTCGCCACTGCTACAGATATGTGCCTAACATTGGTTCTATCTTAATCTGTCCTGTTCCCCTTCTGGATCTCTTCTGTGCCCTTACTTGTTCAAGGACCTTTTAACTGAGTGTATTGCAAGACCTTTAAAAAAGAAGTCAGTTACACATGTGAGACCCTTGCCATTCTCTGAGGGGGTGTTCAGCGGGCCATACCTCTGTCTGTTGGGATGGTGGATGACTGAGAGGTACATTACAGTAGGAGCAGAAAAGATTGTGCCGAGCAAGCGTGTGTGCACATCTCAAACCACTACACATTCCGGGAGCTACGCACGCTCACTGACTGGTGAGAAAAGTATCACATCAGCTAGGATTGGCACACACGCTTCCTGTCTGTTTCAGAAAGTTTATGGGCCGGTGATGTGCACATACTGTGTGGGTCCACACGCAGGACTGGAACATCCCTGCATAGCCATTAGAAAAGTCCCCTGTCCATAGTTAATCCTCAGTCGGATTTCTTGAATGTATGTGTGTAGGTGATTTATATGGCACAAACCTAGCTAGAAAGAAATAGAGCACTGTACAATAAAGGGAGTGGAACATAATATTTGCGGAGGGAGCTGAGGGGTTGTCTTGTCAGTCTATTGTCCTCATTTGTCTGTGAAGTATTCCTTGAAAAGCAGGGTGTTCATATATTTCCTGAATCGCAAGACTGAGCTAGCCAGCCTGATTTTAGCAGGAAGATTATTGCAGAGCTTAGTAGCAAAGCAGAACAAGGGTTGTATTCTGGTCTTGTTCTTGCTTCTTGGATTCCAGTCTGGTGATATCTTGACTCCTCCTTGTGAATTAACCTATTGAAATGTTGATCTTGTCAGAAACCTTTGATTGCATCTTGGATATTAGAGCTTTGTAGGGGGTGCCAGCAATCTTCAAGGTAATGTGAGCTTGGAGGTGTAACCAATGTAGGCCCTTGGGAGTGGTGGAAATGTGCTCACATTTCTTCAGCCCTGAGATGAGGCATGCTGCAGCATGTTGGGCAGCATTCAGGGGGGGCCAGATTAGTGATTGGGATACCTGCCAGGAGGGCATTGCCACCATCCAGGTTGAAGAGCACCAGGGCCTCGACGATCAATCTGAAGTCTCAGGTGGCCACTGGGGGTTTCATTTCACACAGGAGTGAGAGCTGGCAGCATGCTGTTTGTGTATTCTTGGTGATGTGTGCTTTGAAGGAGTGGTCGTAATCGATGATGAAGCCAAGTGATTTTGAAGTAAGGGCAAGTTGTGGGGAGGATCGACCAAGATCCATTTGTGTCAGCCAATTTTATTACTTGAATGCATTCAGCGGTACCCCCAAGGAAGATGAACTCTTTTTTTGAAGGGTTGTGCTTCAGGAAGGTACTTGACATCTGGGCTTAAATAATGGAGGGATAGTGTTTCAACTAGTGAATGTCATTGGGGCAGTTGACCTCCAGGTAAAGCTGTGCATCATAGGCATACTGGTGGATTTTGATGTTGAATTTGGTCAAGGACCCACCCAATGATTCCATGTAGAGGTTGAAGATGACACGTGAGAGGATGGGGTCCTGTGGAACTCTGAAGCACACTGGGCATTGTTGGACTCTGCAGGTGCCCATTTGGACAGGCAGACATCTGTTGGTGAGGTAGGTGTGAAACTATCGAAGAACTATGACGTTGCTTCCCATGTGGGACAATAAGGTGTTGAATAATGCTTTGTGGTTGACCATGTGAAATGTGGAAGAGAGTTTAAGCAGGACCAGGAAGCATGAGTTGCTTTTGTCCATGATGCTTGTGTCCAGGATGGGGAGTGGCTACTCGATTATGATTATCTTGATGGTAGTGGTCTCTGTGCTGTATCTTAGTCAGAAGCAGGGCTGCTATTCCTGAAGTAGGCTGTCTTGGCCAATCTTTTCATATAGTTCGAGTGTGATGTTCTTCTCAATGATCTTGCCTATCAAAGGTAGATGGGGTGGTAGTTTGCATAGCTATCCGGGTCGAGGGTGGGCTTGGTTAGTCGAGGTAGCCTCTGGATAGTTTTCAGGGGATCAGGGAAGATGCCTTGCTTGAGTGAGGTGTTGCTTGTGTGGTTAAGAGGAGGGACAGCCTTTCCTGCGATGTTCTTTAGGATGGTGGCTGGGATGACATTGTCCTCGTAGGAGGTGGCATTGAGTGATGCAAAATTATCTATCAGTTTTCCCACTGTTAGGGTCTCGAATTCTGACCATATTGGGACATGGCGTTGTGATATGTTACATGTGTCTATGGTAGATAGGGTGTCGCCAATGTGGCAACAGATATTGTTAGTTTTGAATATGAAGAACATGTTGATTGCATTGCATCTCTCCATGGATTGGGGTACTGCAGGGGCAATGATGTAAGGACTTGAAGATACTTCTGCTAGAAGTAACATGTTTTGGCTGAGGTGATGATGGTTCTGCAGGATCAGGTAGGCTTTTGAAGGTGGTGCCACCTTCTTGTAGTTACTTACAGATGGCATGTTCACTGTCAGTGAGTTCTTGTGTATACCAGGGTGCGTCTGGCTTGGTTTTGATGGTTCAGTGGTGTATGGATGTTGGTGGAGCCAGTTAGAGTGCAGTTGAGCTGGCTGAGAAGGCTGCTGATGCAGGATGAAGGAGCGTGGAAGCCGGGTTAATCAGGTTTTCTTATTAGGCTTCCTAGGGGAAGATTTTGAACAAATATCAAGGTGTTTTGTCTCGATGGGAGGATCATGAGTTATTGAGCTTGATAGGTAGGGCTGCGTGGTCAGTCAGGTTTTATAGGTGGGAGGCGGTTGATGTCGGTGCACAGCCTTGCTTGGGAAGGAGGAGACTAGTCAAACATTTCAGGCCAGTGCATGTCTCTGCTTCCAAGAAGCCCTGCTGCTGGCATGCATGATTTCTTCTTGTCTGGTGGTCCTAGTGAGGTGTGCAGACAAAGGGTTGGCACAAAATTCAATTAGAAGCCAGGCAGGAGAAAATCAGGTACTCTTATAAGTCACAGTCCCCATGAGATTACAGTATACTTTCTCAGAGGAAGGCTTACAAGCTGGTGGAAATGCTGCATTCTAAGGACTAGCATGCATTTGTATAAATCTGACATTTTGACAGCATGTGTGGCTGCCTGTTTTGGCAGCAATATTGATATGTCACAGGGACTACCTTAAATGTGATGTGGGATCTTTGTGCTTAATAACTGAAATGTCTGTATCTCTATGTGTGGCCTCTCTGTTAGAACAGGGTTGAGTTATTGTGTTTTGCTTGCTTTGGCTAATGCTTTCCTCCAATGGTTACAACCCCCTGGAAGCTGTGAGGCACTGGGCTATTGATCTTGTTAGTATGGCACAAGAGTTAATTATGTCTATTTCAACCTACGTACTGCCTTGTGTGTTGACTGCATTGAGGTCGTACATGTTACATGGCCAGTTTGTTTGACCTTTGCTTCACTGGGCCCATCCATTTTATTTTATTTATTGAGCATTTATTAGGCGCCTATAAAACCAAATGGTGTTTCCAGGCGCTGCAAGACAAAAAGGGCAGGGAACATGGGAGTAAAATAGCAGTGGCAAAACAGTACAGACAGTTTCCAAAAGACAAGACAAGTGGGGAGGGAGCAAGGGGGCAAAATAACAGTGCCAAAGACAGTAAACGTACAATTGTGGTCCTACTAGGCCTTTTGACATTCGGACATGCAAGTGCTCTGAAGAGAAGTGCAGGAGATACAGAAGGGATGGTGGGGGGGCAAGGTATGGCAAGTGCTGGTGGGGGCCCATGAGGTAAGTGCAAGGGGAGCCAGGGTGTAGGCCAATGGCAAGTGCTAGGGCAGTCCCGTGAGTGGGATGCACAGCCGCCAGGCTGGGGGCCCATGGTCTAGAAAACCGTCGACCAAGCACTGGGGTAGCACATTATCAATGTTTTAAGTTATGGATAGTTGACTTGCTAGCTAGAATGATTCAATGTGTGCTCTTTGCCCAGAGCTACCCATGTTGCCTCTCCCTTTCTTAATGATGACTGTGTTTGACAATATTTGAATTCACTTGCAATCCTGAGGGAGCTACCTCTGGGTTACTGGGTCACATGGGTTGCATGCATGGTCCTGCTTGCACCTTATCTGCTGCATGTGCACTCCTTGTTATATTTAAGAATGTCCCAACCCCAGGTCTTGGTGTTTCCTGTTGTGTGTCTTTGTGTGTGCTTCCTGTCCACTGGTAAGTGTTCTAGGCAGTGAGTGACAGTGCTTGAAGATTGTTTCACTACGAGCGGTTGACTTGGTTTGGTGAGGCATCCTTTGGCCCATCAATCTTCTTGAGTGCGTCATCCTCAGTGCGCCTTACTTATTTGTGTTTGTGTGTGGTGGGGTATTCCTTCTTTAACACATATAACCCAATGCTACTCCTTTACAAGACTACCATCCATACCCCATATATTACCAAACCGATTATATATATATATATATATATATATACGGTCAATTGTGAAAAGGTCAATTGTGACCCTTTAAAATTGGTCAATTGTTCTTTCGAACAATTGTAAACAAACAATGTGGGTAATACCCTCTTCCCGCCCACTGCGTGGCAGCACAGCACCCGCAGGTAGGGAGTCCTCCTCTTCTGGGGGGGTCGCATGACCTGAGCAGGGAGCATGGGGACATTCTGCCTGAGGAAAATGTTATGCAGCATGGTACAGGCAGGAACAATGTGTCCGACCTTCTATGGCCTGTACATCAAGGCTCCTCCGGTGTAGACACCGGAAACGACCCTTCAACAGGCCAAAGGTCCACTCGATGTACAGCTTGGTCCAGATGTGTGCCTCGTTAGGCCACCTACTGTGGCGTACGTGGATTCCGCACAGGTGTCACCAGTCATGGTAGCTGAGGGTATCCAGAGTCACCTCCAAGGGCAAAGATCATTGGTGTCAGTCACAGTGCTTTGTGGATGTATTGCATTTTCCAACGGCATATTGATAGACTCTCTGTGCATGCATTTTACTTGAATTGCCGTACAACATGATTTACCACCACAGTACTTGAATGTGGAGTAATTCACTATGGAGGAACATATGTATTGTCATGTTACACCATGTCCATAGCCAGCACTCAGCACTTTCAGGTCTATGATGGGCATGGCAGAATGCATGTTGTCTGTTTTGGGCATGTGCTCGCATGCATGTGCCCTGATGGGTGATTAATTGTACTTGTGTAGGTTTGTGGTGTCTGCGTCTACTTCATAATGTCTTCACAAACATGGTTACCAGAGTACATGTCATTCTTTTCTGCCAGTGTTGCATTGTCTTTGCGCAATGCTGCACTGTGTCATTCCAAAGGTTAGGGATATATTATATTGAATTATGATTTGTGCGTGTGTGTGTGTGTGGCTTGCCTGTTGGAGCAATATGCATTGGTGACTTACTACTGCATTGTCAAGCATGTCCTAGCCCTGTGGGTTGTTGGCTGTCATGTGCGCGGTGGGAGGGCAGGTCCTGCATGTATTGGACCTTGACTGGGCATGCATTGTTCAGTTGTGGTAATGCCCCCCCTCCCTTCACATGGTATTTCACTGGTGCTGCGAGTTCAGTTTGTGGGATGGCACTTGTACTCACCCAATATCCATGCCCATTGCCCTCTGTGCCTCTCCATGTATCCAGGGTGTGTGCTGTTCGCAGGACCATGGCATCATGTGTGGAACCAGGGAAGCGCGCACAGCAGTGTTTGATGTGGAGTTCAGGATCGCAGTTTACCTGGACATTCAGGGAGTGATACTGCTTCCTGTTGCGGTCTACCTCTATAGATGCTGGGGGACCACCAATGCCACATGGGTGCAGTCTAGGGCGGCAATCACGTTGGGCAGGTGGGCTGCTGCGTGCATACATACCTTTGCAGCATTTATCTGTGCCGGCGGTGGGCAGGGAGATGTTCTGGGAAGCATGGCACAGGAGTGCATCATGCATCTGCACAAGCACATGTGATGACGTGGGCTGGGGCGTGCTGTGCAGCATGTCCAGTGTGCTGGTAGGTGCCAGTGTAAAGGAAATGTAAGACCAACATGAGCTTCGGCAGCAGGGGTGAGGCAGTTTTGATACTTGATCCTGCTCTGTTTTTCAACATGGATCAGGATGAGTTGCTCAACGATGGTCTCCCTGTTGAGCCGGTACATGGTAATCAGGTCGGTGTCAGTTAATGTCAAGTGTGTGGGCCTGACCTGGGGTATGGGCGCTCGCCTTTCAAGGCGCCTTCTCCTCCTCCTCTCTGTGCCCTGTGCTGCTGTTCCTGCCTCTGCAGCTCAATGTGGAGTAGGAGGAGTTGCTTGTCCCAGTTTGCAAACAGCTAGTGGCAGCATGGGGTTGGTAAGTGTATTAGGGTCAGGTGCAGGCCTTTTGTACTCTTTCAGGATGGATTGAGTGCAGCTGTCACATGTTTTCCATTACCTGTATGCATCATATCCAGGTGGAGGTAGGTGCTCTGTGTTTTGGGCTGAATTATCACCCTTTTTAGGCAATATTTCAGTGGTATTTCAACTTGTAATGCAGCAGAAATACCGTTTTGGATCTCAGCAGAAATGCCAACAGAATTAGCCCCTGCGCTAATTCTGCTAGATGTTGGTGGTAATTCCGTCAGCGCTAATTCCGCCGGGGTTAATTCTGCCAGTGGAATTAGCGCTGACTCCTTATTTGGCGGTATGGTAAAAGTGGCAGTAATTCTGTTACCGCCACTTTTACCATATACTACCAAACTCATAATGAGGCCCACAGTCTCCTGTGGCATCTCTGTCTGTCCACATCTGTAGAATCCTTGATTTCTGCAAGTGTGTAGAGGTGCCCAACCAGTTTCTGATTTGTCATCTCCATTGCTCGAACTGTGCCCAAATGCCTCTTGGTATTTTATTCTCTGTTGGAGTTTTGGTTTCAAACAACCCAGATGGTGGGGTTTGGGCACCCCAATTGGATTTATAGTGCACCTTGATGGGGGTGGCAAGACTGTGGTATGCCACTCCTTTCACCCCTGGGAGGCACATCAGGTAGAGGACAGACCAACTTGGTCCCTTGCGTCTCATCCGGCTTGTGTATCATAGATGCCAAGATTCTGAAGCATCTGGGAGGGAGATTTAGTCAAGGAAAGCGAGAGAAATAAATGTTCCCATAGGCTTGCATTGGGGTTAGAATTATTTTAGGTGGGAGAAAGGCAAAAATAGCATATCCCTCTATTGGAGACTCCTGCGAGTTGCGGGAGACTTGCTATGTTTGGTGTATTAGAATGGGGAGTTCTTCCAACTTGTCAGAGAACCTGCCCTACTGTACTCTGGCCTAAGAGCATCCAGGTGTGTCTCCCTATGTAACTCCTTGCACACCCATTGGGAATGGCTTGCAGTTTTGGTATGGGACTTGGGGGCCGGCAATCCTTCCCCATGGGCAGTCCCATTGCTGCCTGCGCTGTGTGGACTCCCTTAGCCTAACAGGTCTCTGGTGTATGTATTTGGGACCTTGTAAAATGATTGGCTAACTGCTCTTGAATCTTTGCTTGGGTCAGATCCTGCCCCTTCCCCCGGTGGTTCTGGGGCACAAGCTGATAAATGTTTCTACTGCTAAACGGGGCCGTTTCTAGACAACTTGGTGTACAGGGCGAAACACTAGAATGTGCCCCCCTGACTGGCATACATCACTCCCCAACTACACATATGTATAATGCGACAAAACCCTCCTCCAATATCAATACAACATTACTAAACATTGTAATTCAAGTACTTTACAGAACAAATCTAGTGTGAAAACACAGCTGTTGCTGCCCATCTTTAGGGAAGTATATCTTTAGACAGGAACAGATAACCTACAAGAGAAACCCAATAAAGAGGGCAAAATGTACAGAAAGGATTGCACTTCTTAGAAATGTTAGCCTGACCAGTAATAAGCTGATGAAGCGTTTTAAACCAAACACTATCCCCTGACCATTGAGCAGGCCTCAGGGGTTATTTCTGCAAAAAAGAGCAGGCCCATGCTTTATCTAACAGAGCTGGCATTAGCATCTCTTATTAGTGCTGGCCTGCAGCTAGTGAAAATCATGGTGTGGCAGTGTAGAAAGGGCGTTTGGCCTAGAGGATTTACAATTGAGGAAACTTCTTTGCTTTATGTGTTTAAGTGTGGGCACAGTATGGCATGCTCGTCAGAGTCATATACACAAAACATTCCAGTGTGCTCCTGAATGGACATTGGGCACATCAGACAAAAACAGGTATATGTGCTGTTACATAAGGGAGCACCACATAGACACCATTAACCAACTGGGTGGTGACTTGTGCAGTGCACAAATAATTGCTGCAAACATATCACTGCATTGATTTGCCATTGGCCACTGAATGGTGACAGACAAAGGTGACAGATTAAATTGACCCTCTTGAAAGGCTGTCAGTACAACAAATGAGGGGCACAGAGTGTGCAACTCCAGAGCACCTCACATGCTGCATTTGGAATATGCATTCCTTTGTTTGCATATTCCAACGCATCGCAGTCATCCACAAGTCGGCAGAGAGCAGCCAGCCGCACATTGCAGAGGAGCCCTCACTGCCCGGGACAGCAGGCTGCTTAATCTGTTGTCCAGTACCCCGACACCCCCCACCTCTCCCACCCCTTTCGGGGGACGCAACGCAGCCCTGCCCCCACACCCACCAATTTACACTTGGTGCCACTAATCCAGGGGATATCCCTCTAACCTCCACCACTTCCTCAACCCGGCCCGCTCAATGCCGTTTTTTCCCCTTCCAGACCTTGTCCTGCTCCCCATTCACCACTTGCATTTCTTCCCCCTTCCAGGTGCCTGGCCAAGCCTGTCCTGTCCCCTATCGCGGACCATCCAGTCCAGAAAGGATGTGTCACACTAACTTTTTCAGCAATGGATGGCGTGCCTCCTTCAGGTCCTCCCCTCCAGTGCACTGCCTTCTGGAAGGATGAGCCCAGACAGACATTAACAATGCACTCACATTCCCATTATTTAGGGAAAATAAGTCATACTGCTGCTGTGCCATATAACCTTATAATTACGTTTATCACAAGAATGTAAATGCAGAGTGAAGGGCTAAAAGTATCAGCAATACCCCACGTTCTCTTCCACTGTTTGCATCCATAAATTATGTGGAAAACACACGCTGGGAGTGTGGGCGAGAGGGACTGTCAAGCTGATTGGCCCGAGAGGACCGCGTACCTGTAGTCTTGGTGGTTGGTCTCGCAGAGGTCGCCAGTCTGGAGTCCAGGAACCGATGAGATAGCGGCACGAGGAATCAGCCTCTCCACCACCCAAAAGAGGAACTGGGTGAAGGAAGGACCAACCCCCAATGTCACGAAGGCACTCTCCCAGGTAAGCGTGACAAGAGGATGTAGGCTCAGATGGATGGAACCATAGTCCAGGTTGAGCTTGTAGTCAAGACCATGAATCTTCCAAGAACCTCAGTGCAGCGACAGTTGATAGATAGACCAGTGTAGCAGAAAGGTATTTGCAGTAGGCAAAAGAAGCTTGGCTGGTGCAGATGGTTCCAATGGTACACAGGATGAGATTCGGAGTCAGGCAAGACAGGAAAGAGTGAGGACAGTTGGAACTAGCAATCTGGCCAATTAGAGAACTGTAGGAACGTGCCCAAGATGGAACAGGGGGAACGCAGGCTAGTGTGGGATAAGTCCCATCTACTCAATGATGACTCAGGACAGAACTCCGGAATGGGCTGAGGGAAGACTGACCCAGGGCAGAACCCAGGTAGTAGCTGGAGGCTGGCTGGCCCAGGGCCGGACCCAGGTGATGATTGGAGGCAGGCAGGTCCAGGACAGGACCCGGGTAAGGACTGGAGTCAGGCTGGCCCAGGGCAGGCCACAGGTAGGACTGGAGGCAGGCAGGCCCAGGACAGGCCACAGGTAAGGACTGGAGGCAGGCAGGCCCAGGACAGGCCACAGGTAAGGCTGGAGGTAGGCAGGCCCAGGACAGGCCACAGGTAAGGCTGGAGGTAGGCAGGCCCAGGACAGGCCACAGGTAAGGCTGGAGGTAGGCAGGCCCAGGACAGGCCACAGGTAAGGCTGGAGGCAGGCAGGCCCAGGACAGACCACAGGTAAGGCTGAAGGCAGGCAGGCCTAGGACAGGCCACAGGTAAGGCTGAAGGCAGGCAGGCCCAGGACAGGCCACAGGTAAGGCTGGGCAGGAACAACGAGGTGAGCAAAGCGAACCGCGTTGAGACGCGGCCCGCTTTGACTCGCGGCCTCTTTTATGGGCCGCCGGCGCCCGAGAGGCCTGGAATGCAAACCGTTCCGTTTCCGGGCGCCGGCGAACCCAGAGCGAGGCTTGGGAGGCAAGCCCCTACGGCGCATGCGCGGAACCGAGAGAGAGGGCCTCCGCGCATGCGCCGAAGGCCGCCGGCCCCGTAACCCGTCGCTCCCCTCCCGGCGAGTCCCCAGACACGAACGCGCGGGTAGACTCGCCAGGAGGAAATGGGAGCGGCAGACCCCAGTCTCCCGCGTGACATGACACTATGCCCCCTCCCAGGAAGACCCGGGGCCCCAGGTTTCCAGGGAAACCGTACGTAGAACTCACGTATCAGCCGGGGAGCATGCACGTGCTGGCGCGGTTCCCAGGTACGATCACAGGCTGGGTACCCCTTCCAGTCAACCAAATAGTGGAGCACCCCTCTACGGTACCGGGCATCACAGATCTCGTGTACCTCAAACTCAGGGACGCCCTGTACCTAAACAGAGGCCGGACGAGGAGAGGTGCGGCCGTAATCATCGACCACATAGGGCTTTAACAGGGACACGTGAAAAACGGGATGTACACGCCAGGAAGAGGGTAGGCAAAGACGGAAGGCTACAGAGGACAACCGTTTGGTGATAACAAAGGGACCCAGATATCGAGGGGCCAGTTTGACGGGCAGATTGCGGAGAGGCAGGTTCTTTGAGGACAACCACACCTTGTCGCCCTCCTGGAAATTAGGTTCTGCACTCCTCTTCCTGTCTGCCTGTCTCTTCATCCGATCCTTGGCTTCACTTAAGATCTTGCGTGCAAGTTCTTGCTGTTCCCGGATGTGTAAGACCAGACCATCAGCAGAGGGAACAGTACTAGATGGAACTGGTTGAAAAGGCATTAATCGAGGATGTAGACCAGTGGAACAGAAAAATGGGCTGACTCCAATGGAAGCATGAACAGTGTTGTTGTAGGATACTTCGGCCAGATCTAACCCACCTTTCCAATTAGACTGTGTGGCATTGGCAAAACAGCGGAGGTACCCCTCCAAAGTCTGATTGGTCCTTTCGGTTAGCCCATTTGTCTGTGGGTGGTAGCCTGAGCTTAGAGCTCGATGTATTCCCAGATGACCACACACCTGTCTCCAAAATGATGAAAGGAACTGGGTACCTCTATCCGATATGATTTTCTCCGGTAGGCCGTGCAACCGGTAGATGTCGTGCAGAAACGCTGAAGCCATTTGAGTAGCTGTAGGGATTTTCTGGAATGGGATGAAATGGGCCAGTTTGGTGAAGCTGTCCACAACCACCATTATACAGGTGTACCCTTCAGATGGAGGCAAATCCACAATGAAATCGGTGGCGATGGTATGCCATGGATAGGGAGCCACTTCGGTGGGCATTAACAAACCCAATGGTCGTCTTCTGGGAACCTTGCACTGGGCACAAATTGGACAGCTGTCGATGTACTTCTGGACCTCGGTCGCCCAACCAGGCCACCAGAACTGTCGGGATATCAACTCTCGAGTGGCTCTGACCCCGCGATGTCCTCCTATGGGTGAATCATGGGATCCATGTAGAATGCCCCTTCTAATGGCTCCTCTAGGTATGTAGAGTCTTCTCTGAAAAAACAACAGTCCATCTCGTTCTGAAACCAATTGCCGACTAAGAAGGGACGTTCTTTCTGGATCCGACCGAGTGGCTTCCGCGATGGACTTAAGGTGAGAGGACAAGGCCAGCAGAAAATGGCGAGGAGAAATCAGTGGCAGTTCAGGACAAGGCGTTCCATCTACGTTTTCCAGGGACCTGGAAAGCGCATCCGCCTTTGTATTGGAGGTTCCCGGGATATAAGTAACATGGAACTCAAACGGAGAGAAGAAGAAGGCCCACCGGGCTTGACGAGGAGTCCGACATTGCAGAGAGCGAAGATATTGCAGATTGCGATGGTCTGTCCGCACCTCCACAGAAAAGCGTGCTCCGAGGAGAAAATGTCTCCATTCCTCGAATGCGGTCTTGATGGCCAACAGTTCCCTTTCAATCACCGCGTAGTTTCGTTCGCTGGGACTCAACTTGCGAGAATAATAGGCCACTGGATGTTCTACTAACGTGGTTGGATCTTTCTGAAGAAGGACTGCTCCTACCGCAAAGCTGGAAGCATCGGCCTCCACTATGTAAGGCAACTCTTCCTGGGGATGGCGCAGGATCGGGGCAGCCATAAAGGCCGACTTCAATACGTCGAAAGCCCGGGAAGCCACGAGATCCCATTCGAACGTGATCTTGCTGCTGGTTAGCCTGGTGAGGGGCGCCGAGATCTGTGAGAACTGTGGGATAAAGCGCCTGTAAAAGTTTGCGAATCCCAGAAAGCGTTGGAGAGCCTTGATATCGTGTGGATGTCTCCATTCTTGTATGGCTCGCACCTTCTTGGGATCCATCCCAATGCCTTCTTGATTGATAACAAATCCCAAGAACTCAATGCTGGGTTGGTGAAAGCTACATTTCTCCGCTTTGGCGAACAGGTTATTGACGGACAGCCGATGAAGGACCTCACGAACGTGTTCCACATGCTCGTCTAAGGATTTAGAGAATATCAATATGTCGTCCAGATAAACCCAAACGGATAATCCTAACAGATCACCAAAAATGTAGTCCATGAATCGTTGAAAAACAGCGGGTGCATTACATAGGCCGAAAGGCATAACCCTGTATTCAAAATGCCCAAAGGATGTCTTGAAAGCTGTCTTCCACTCGTCCCCACTCCTGATGCGCACCAAATGATAAGCTCCGCGGAGGTCCAATTTGGAGAAGATTCGCGCAGTATGCAGGGTTTCAAGGATACTGCGAATTAAGGGTAAAGGATACCGGTCCTTGGCTGTTATGTCATTCAACTGCCGGTAGTCGACACAGGGTCTCAATGTACCTTCTTTTTTCTTTACAAAAAACAGGGGGAATCCTGCAGGTGATTTTGACGGCACAATGTACCCCTTTTCTAGACTCTCCGACAAATACTCCTGAAGAACTAGCTTCTCGTCACGTGTCAAAGCATATAATTTCCCATGGGGAATAACGTGGTCCGGTAGCAGGTCAATGGAGCAATCAAAAGAACGGTGTGGAGGAAGGGGTATGTTGCCGGGTTCAGAAAACACCTGTTTGAATTCGGAATATTCCTGTGGGACCAGAGACGTGGAACATAGATGAACCCCATTGCTGTCCGTTACTAGAGAAGTCGAGACGGTCCTGGTGGGAACCGGTAGCTTGCATTCTTGGGCACACCTTTCAGATGAAAAGGTCAAGGTCTGGGTTCTCCAGTCTATCAACGGATTGTGGTGTTGCAACCAAGGTAATCCCAAGACCATCTTGTAGTTTGGTGACTTAATAACATCAAAGGCTAGTTCCTCGTAATGATCAGCAATCAGAAGGGCCAGTCCAACTGTGAACTGACTAACGGGTCCAGAAGACAAGGGAGTACCATCAATAAGCTCCACCGACAGGGGCGTGTGTCTGGAAACGAGTGGTATCTTATGTCTGGTGACGAACGTTTCGTCGATGTAATTGCCGGAAGCCCCACAGTCCAGTAGACCGGATACTTCCAGGTTCTTGTCTGGCAGTTTAATTCGGACTTTCAGGGTCTGTAGCACCGCTGGTTGCATGGGCAGACGAATAGAACAAATAACAGAAGGGTCTGAGGAAGGAATGGGACCTGTCGTTGCCCTTCCTGTATACGACAGGTCTCCTAGTTTCCCGACTTCTTCTTCTGCGGACGCAAAGGACACGTACCCAAATAATGTCCAGCTGCTCCACAGTAAAGACACAAACGCAAAGACCTCCTTCGTTTCTTCTCTTCTTCCGTCAAAGGTCCCCTCATGGCTCCTACTTGCATGGGCTCAGGTCCGGACTCGGTCGACCCGAACGAACCAGCGGGTGTGTTGGTTGTCCGGGGACCGCTTCTGTCAAGCCGACGTCTCTCAGCCTTTCGTTCGGCTAGCCTTTGGTCAATACGGAGTACTTGATCAATCAAGAGTTGAAGGCTCTCTGGTTCAGGGATGTGAAGTAACTCATCCTTGTACTCCTCTCTCAGGCCTTGACGAAACAGTGTCTTCTGTGTAATTTCGGGCCACTGGGAGTCGGTAGCCAAAAGTCGGAAACGGCTGATGTAGGTGATGACGTCATTGCTTCCCTGTTTGTAGTCCATCAATTGATTCTGTGCAACGGAGGCCAGGTTCGGCGTCTGAAATACCTCAAGAAAGGCCTTTTCAAAGGCAGCAAAGTCATTCAAAATAGGACTGTTCGTAACCACAAACGGAGTTGCCCAAGCTAATGCGTTCCCAGTTAGGTTCCCCAAGATGTAACCAATCTTGGCCCTATCGTTGTTGAAGTAGGTAGACCGGAAGAGAAAGTGTATCCTGCAGTGGTTACAAAACTCTGCCACCCGTCTAGGGTCTCCGTCGAATTTGATGGGTGTTGTATGAGCCAATGATCCTTCTACTTGAGAGGTACTAGGTGCTCCTTGCGTTATCATTTGTCGTAATGTTTGATTCTCCTGACGCAGGGCGGTCATCTCGGCCCTGAGCGCTAGCAACTCGTTCCTCATGTCCTGCGATTCATCCATCTCTGAATCAGGAGGAAGGCGTCTCAATCTGTCAAGCTGATTGGCCCGAGAGGACCGCGTACCTGTAGTCTTGGTGGTTGGTCTCGCAGAGGTCGCCAGTCTGGAGTCCAGGAACCGATGAGATAGCGGCACGAGGAATCAGCCTCTCCACCACCCAAAAGAGGAACTGGGTGAAGGAAGGCACTCTCCCAGGTAAGCGTGACAAGAGGATGTAGGCTCAGATGGATGGAACCATAGTCCAGGTTGAGCTTGTAGTCAAGACCATGAATCTTCCAAGAACCTCAGTGCAGCGACAGTTGATAGATAGACCAGTGTAGCAGAAAGGTATTCGCAGTAGGCAAAAGAAGCTTGGCTGGTGCAGATGGTTCCAATGGTACACAGGATGAGATTCGGAGTCAGGCAAGACAGGAAAGAGTGAGGACAGTTGGAACTAGCAATCTGGCCAATTAGAGAACTGTAGGAACGTGCCCAAGATGGAACAGGGGGAACGCAGGCTAGTGTGGGATAAGTCCCATCTACTCAATGATGACTCAGGACAGAACTCCGGAATGGGCTGAGGGAAGACTGACCCAGGGCAGAACCCAGGTAGTAGCTGGAGGCTGGCTGGCCCAGGGCCGGACCCAGGTGATGATTGGAGGCAGGCAGGTCCAGGACAGGACCCGGGTAAGGACTGGAGTCAGGCTGGCCCAGGGCAGGCCACAGGTAGGACTGGAGGCAGGCAGGCCCAGGACAGGCCACAGGTAAGGACTGGAGGCAGGCAGGCCCAGGACAGGCCACAGGTAAGGCTGGAGGTAGGCAGGCCCAGGACAGGCCACTGGTAAGGCTGGTGGTAGGCAGGCCCAGGACAGGCCACAGGTAAGGCTGGAGGTAGGCAGGCCCAGGACAGGCCACAGGTAAGGCTGGAGGCAGGCAGGCCCAGGACAGACCACAGGTAAGGCTGAAGGCAGGCAGGCCTAGGACAGGCCACAGGTAAGGCTGAAGGCAGTCCTGGGAGGATAGCACAGCGGCAGCGTGCGCGTCTTGGAAGCAAGACGACACAAAGCCACAACAGGTTCGATCCCCGGGTCCGCGCTTAGAAACCTCCGAGTGTTTAAGCGCGTTATAAATACGTAACTAAGACAAAAAGAAAAAATCTAATCTTAATCTGTGTTTCCTCTGTAACAGCGCCTCGATGCCTCATGGGCTGCAAGTGCGCTTAACAAATGCAAATAAATAAAAATAAAATAGGCAGGCCCAGGACAGGCCACAGGTAAGGCTGGGCAGGAACAACGGGGTGAGCAAAGCGAACCGCGTTGAGACGCGGCCCGCTTTGACTCGCGGCCTCTTTTATGGGCCGCCGGCGCCCGAGAGGCCTGGAACGCAAACCGTTCCGTTTCCGGGCGCCGGCGAACCCAGAGCGAGGCTTGGGAGGCAAGCCCCTACGGCGCATGCGCGGAACCGAGAGAGAGGGCCTCCGCGCATGCGCCGAAGGCCGCCGGCCCCGTAACCCGTCGCTCCCCTCCCGGCGAGTCCCCGGACGCGAACGCGCGGGTAGACTCGCCAGGAGGAAATGGGAGCGGCAGACCCCAGTCTCCCGCGTGACATGACAGGGACAGAGAGAAAGCGAGCCACACACATGAGGGAGAGGTGAGACATACAGAAGGGCGGCAACTTAGAAATATGGGTTAGGGGCAGAGAAAAACATGCTGCAATAAAACAGGGTGAGAATGAAAATCTTACCTGCTGTGCGATTGAATCTTCCTTTGTTTGGGTGCCCGCAACAAGGCGACAACTTAGGCAAGGCTAAGGCAGCAGGCACACACTGACCGTCACTGTGGGGGAAGCTGTCTGTGCACGTGCCTCTCAGGGACTCAGAGCTCGCCTCCACAAAAACACTCCAGAAAGTTGCAAACCACGCGCATGCATGCACGCAGCAGCACGTCCGTCATCACCCGACACCCACTATACCAAATTTCACTGGCTAACAAACAGCCAATGAAATATTTTATAGCGTTACTAACCGGATAGAAAGACTACAAACTGTCCAGGCTACTGCGTCGCCGCACACGCAAAAGCAGAAAAATAAAATTTAGCTCAGCTCACCCTCCACTGAACCAACCCCCAGGCCCTAAACTTTCATAGGTGCCCACCACAGATCTACAAACACACACGACTGTATATCTTCCCAATATCAACACACGTCCCGTGTAACATGTGGCACCAGGGGGGGCATTGGGTGCGGGAACTGTGGTATTAATGAAGCCCTGAATGTGGGGGTCAACATAACTGTATTGTATCCCCTTTTCTCTCAGACACCCCTTTCATATGATGTTCAGGTACCTGCTAAGATGAATGAATAACTAGTCCCTGTCGTTTAGCTTAGATTAGATTGAGTGTTTCTAATGTTGCCTCTGACCTTCACCGCAAGGATGAGCCCAGCTGACCCTTGTGCACCAAGATCGACTGGAAAGAACAGAAACAGCCATATTAGCGCCTGGCATCCCCTATGGAGCAGGCTTCAGTATATGTGCTCACCAACCAGCTGTGTGAATATCTACTGGATACGATTTCATCACTGATGATGCGTTTGGCCTTTTTAATGTGCAGCCCATGTAATTTTTGGCAGAGTGCTTTCAGGCAGCAGAGTTCTTTGCTGACATTCATATTATATAAAACATTGTTATCCTTGCACACTATCTCTTTGCTTGATTCCCTAGTGGGTTGTATTTACTTTGGAGTGTGCGTTCAGAGGTCTACACCTTCAACAGTCATCTATACAGGGCTAATCAGGGAAGGGTGCCTTCTGAGGCTGGTCCTCCCCATCCCCTTGCACTATTACATTACACTAGCTTTGCCTGGCACTTACCCATCCCCTTGCCCACCCCCACCCAACACTTCTTCCTCTTCTCCCCATCCTTTCCCTGACCTGCCCCCTTCCACCTGCACTTCTTGACACTGGACTTGCACAATCCAAATGTCACAAGGCCTAGTAGGACAGTTATCGTTGTTTTCTCCTATGCCCCCACCCCTCTTTTGTCTTTTGACGGCTGGTAACACAGCTGTATATGCGCCATACAAATGTTCAATCAATAAATAAAAATACTACAAGGGGTTACATTATTTGCCCAGGATCTCACACTCTGGTTAAACAGTGAGGCTGGGATTTTAAACCATGCATGGTTTAACCACTTGAACACTTACCTTCCAAGCTCCATTTGGCAGAAATATCTAAAGTTTGGATTTCAATCCCTACAATAATGTCTTGTGGAGCAGAGCTCTCAAGTTTCCGATGACTATGCAGAGAATGCCATCCAGTCCCGATTTTCCCTGGAATTCTAGGACTTTAAGTTTTCCTAAATTTCAAACAGGAGAAAGACTACAGGTCCCACAATCCAAATGGCAAAAAAACAGGAACTTCATGGCTTTCTCACACGTGGCCCCAAGAAACGTCACAGCTCAGATAGTTCACTTCTAAAATACACATATCTCATATTCTATAGCAACATACAAAAAATGAATTCCTAGAGACACGTGTTAAACTAAAAGAATATTGGTGTTGTTTATTTTCCACATCCTGAGTGGAAAAGTAGAAGGCCCACAATGCAAAATATTACAAGCCTGAAAAAAAAAATCTTCTTTTTAAAACCACTACTTGTATAAAGGTTACTTGTGTCACAAATGTCCAGTGGGCTGCTGTGTGCGATGTTCTGAGAATTTGCCTATCCATATAAAGCAACCCTTTTTACACGTCAGACTTCACGGGAGGATAGTTCAGGGGCAACCCGCTGGCCTTGGAAGCAAGACAACACTGAGCAACACCGGTTGGATCCCTGGTCCGTGCTTAGAAACCTATCATTCATGGGAAACCTTTTAAAGGGGAGCATTATTTTAAGTTAACACCTTGTTGCTATGGTAATGAACCCATCTGTGACCAATAAAGGGCGTCCTGGTAATAAGAGACAGGGGCAATTGCAGGTCATTAAAATACTGTGGACAGCCCAGTCCAGGAAGCCGTGTGTGACCTTGCATAAGAAGGGCAATCCGCCTCTGCTGTGGACAGCCCAGCCCAGGAAGCTGTGTGTGGCCTTGCATAAGAAGGGCAATCCGCTTCTGCTGTGGGCAGCCCAGTCCACGAAGCTGTGTGCGGCCTTGCATAAGAAGGGCAATCCGCCTCTGCTGTGGACAGCCCAGCCCAGGAAGCTGTGTGTGGTGGCCTTGCATAAGAAGGGAAATCCGCCTCTGCTGTGGACAGCCCAGTCCAGGAAGCTGTGTGTGGCCTTGCATAAGAAGGGCAATCCGCCTCTGCTGTGGACAGCCCAGTCCAGGAAGCCGTGTGTGACCTTGCATAAGAAGGGCAATCCGCCTCTGCTGTGGACAGCCCAGCCCAGGAAGCTGTGTGTGGCCTTGCATAAGAAGGGCAATCCGCTTCTGCTGTGGGCAGCCCAGTCCACGAAGCCGTGTGCGGCCTTGCATAAGAAGGGCAATCCGCCTCTGCTGTGGACAGCCCAGCCCAGGAAGCTGTGTGTGGCCTTGCATAAGAAGGGCAATCCGCTTCTGCTGTGGGCAGCCCAGTCCACAAAGCCGTGTGCGGCCTTGCATAAGAAGGGCAATCCGCCTCTGCTGTGGACAGCCCAGCCCAGGAAGCTGTGTGTGGCCTTGCATAAGAAGGGCAATCCGCTTCTGCTGTGGGCAGCCCAGTCCACGAAGCTGTGTGCGGCCTTGCATAAGAAGGGCAATCCGCCTCTGCTGTGGACAGCCCAGCCCAGGAAGCTGTGTGTGGTGGCCTTGCATAAGAAGGGAAATCCGCCTCTGCTGTGGACAGCCCAGTCCAGGAAGCTGTGTGTGGCCTTGCATAAGAAGGGCAATCCGCCTCTGCTGTGGACAGCCCAGTCCAGGAAGCCGTGTGTGACCTTGCATAAGAAGGGCAATCCGCCTCTGCTGTGGACAGCCCAGCCCAGGAAGCTGTGTGTGGCCTTGCATAAGAAGGGCAATCCGCTTCTGCTGTGGGCAGCCCAGTCCACGAAGCCGTGTGCGGCCTTGCATAAGAAGGGCAATCCGCCTCTGCTGTGGACAGCCCAGCCCAGGAAGCTGTGTGTGGCCTTGCATAAGAAGGGCAATCCGCTTCTGCTGTGGGCAGCCCAGTCCACGAAGCCGTGTGCGGCCTTGCATAAGAAGGGCAATCCGCCTCTGCTGTGGACAGCCCAGGCCAGGAAGCGGTGTGTGGCCTTGCACAAGAAGGGCAATCCGCCTCTGCTGTGGGCAGCCCAGTCCAGGAAGCTGTGTGTGGTGGCCTTGCATAAGAAGGGCAATCCGCCTCTGCTGTGGACAGCCCAGCTCAGGAAGCTGTGTGTGGTGGCTTTGCATAAGAAGGGAAATCCGCCTCTGCTGTGGACAGCCCAGTCCACGAAGCTGTGTGCGGCCTTGCATAAGAAGGGCAATCCGCCTCTGCTGTGGACAGCCCAGTCCAGGAAGCGGTGTGTGGCCTTGCACAAGAAGGGCAATCCGCCTCTGCTTTGAAACTGCAATGTCTTAGATTGCAACGCTTCTGTACCCGCCTGGGCCCCCAGCTTCATTCACAATGTAAACACACATGAGAATGAAAGCCCCGCCCTCTTTTGATAGCTTCATTCACAATGTAAACACGCATGAGAATGCAAGCCCCGCCCTCTTTTGATAGCTTCATTCACAATGTAAACACGCATGAGAAGGAAAGCCCCGCCCTCTTTTGATATGCGTTTTCACTGTGAAAGAAGCCAGGCCTGGCTGAGAAGGTCCCCTGCTGCTCCCTCCAAGCCCCTCCCTCTCCCAAGCGCCAGGAGTGCCTGTGAACGCAGATGCCGAGCATATAAAAATGCCAAAGCCAGCAAGGGTTTTCTACGAATACAAGGAGAACACGTGTGCCATCTATGCAGGAGTGGGCATAACCACGGGGCCATTTAATGCCGTTTTGGGCAATATCAGCGTATCTGCAAGTAGTCTTCTCGCATTACACGCTCACTCTTTCGGAGAAGTTTAAAAAAGCATCTCGAATGACACCGGAAAGGCCCACACCACAGGTGTAAGTAAAAAGGGGGGGTTGTGGGACATTATTTATTAAAATTTTACTAGTGACCCAATTGCGATATTACTATCCACGGCCCGGAGACGGGCAGATGCTTTAGACTTTACTGAGAAAAACGCGTATAGAGTCAACGTGAAAGTAAAACGTGCACCGAGTGTCCAGAAACTGCGTAACAGCAGCGGTGTCATCTGCACCAGGCAGGCAGCAATCCGCGGAATCTGGCCAGTCCACGCAGACTCCAGTACAGTACTACCTGCGAGAGACACACGTAGCAGATTGACGTCACAGTATGTGACAGCACAGCCGTTGTAATGCTCGCCCTCCACTAACAACCCCGATTGCAAACCCGCATCATTGAGCTAATGCAGCCCGCCCGATGGATGGGCCAGTACACAATAGTTGGGTACCTTCATGCGCTCCACGCACACACACTCACTGACGGCTGCAGCGCATCTCGAATTGTTAGCAAGGGGTGTACGAGTTCGACCGGTACCAGGCATATGCAAACTGTGTCACAGCAGCAGCACTACCTGTGGAGCTGGTGGCCTGCTGCACCAAAGAATTTTGGAAGTAGCAGTACTTAGTGGCGCACCCAGAAAGTTTTCATAGGGGTGGCCACACGCGGAGTCTTGGGGTGGCACACCAAAACAAAACTGAAGGTGCCCCCGGCAGTACTGATTTCAACAGGTGCCAAGAACCATGGAAACGTAGCAACAGTGTTTGCATGGCTGGCTCAAGGGCGCTTGTTCTTCTTCTTGCTGATAGATTTTTATCCATCAGCGGTGATTTTTTGGGAGGCTTGAGCCTCATTACTCCATCTTCTCGGGTTGAGTGTGTAGTCGTGGGTTTGTATTCTTCTTGGTCTGTGTGGTCTTGTCACAGTAGGGCTGGTTTCACTGGGTCTTCGCAGTGATGGGCCACGGGTAGCGGTCGAAGGGGTTTGCAGTGGTGGCAGTGAGTCTTCTGATCAGAGGGTTCGGGTTCTGATCCAGTTCTTGGCAGAAGTTCTTACTCAGCTTCGCTAGATGTTCATCCAACATCTCTATGTCCAGGTCTCTGTGAAGGTCTGCTATCCTTGTGAAGATTGGAGCTCCAGATGATATCCGCAGGGCCTTGTTCTGGACTATCTGAAGACTCTTCCGGTGTCGCTCATGGCAGGTCATCCATGCTGGTGAGGCATAAGTCAGGGTTGGTCTGATGATCGCCTTGTAGACGTTGATCTTTGTCCGGAGGGGCATGGACTTGCTCTTCAGGAGTGGGTACAGCGCTGCCATCTTTCCTGTTGCCTTCTGCTGAGTATTTTCGATGTGGCTTTCCCAGTTGAGTTTGCTGTCCAGGGTCACACCGAGGTAGCGGCTGCTGCTCTCCCATTTGATGGTCTCCCCGTTGAGGCTGATGTGTGGGTGCTCCTTGATCTTCTTTCTGGTGAACAGCGTTGCAGTAGTCTTGCTGGTGTTGAGTTCTATCCGCCAGTCGCTGTACCACTTTGCGATGGTATCCAATGAAGCTTGCAGGTTCTTCGCCACTTCCTTTTCGCTGAATGACTGGGAGATGACTGCAACATCGTCTGCATACAGCGCCAGGTTCGTCTTGTGGAGATCTGTCGGGATGTCGTTGGTGAAGAGGTTGAACAGGAAGGGTCCGAGGTTCGATCCCTGTGGCACGCCTGCTCGGATGGGATGTGAAGAGGACGATGCGGTGTGCCCTTTATTTGGCGCGCTCCGTCGTTTCTTAAACCGTCCCTGCGCGTGCCCGCGGCCAGTTACGCCCTCCCCACCTCCTCCACAGCTGAGACCGCCCCCAGGCCAATTGTGCGTCGGCCATCACCCCGCTTCGCCTGAGCCAAGAAACGGGCCTGCCGCTAGATGTAATTCCGGCACCCATGCGAGGGGAGCCAAGCCTGCTGGAGACACCCTCTCTTCTCGTGGTATACGCACGAGCAGATAACCGAGAGCTACTGCTCCAGCACGGTTCAGCGCACGCCCAGACAAAGCTTCCAGGGTATTTGCATCACTAGTACATCTTCCACCTTGTTGGCTATTTCTTGTGGCGGTCAGGGCCGGGCGCCAACCCCCCCCCCCACCCCACCCCCCGTTAATGGTCTTTCATGCTGCATATTGACTCTTTACTCAGAAACAATAGGCGAGGTGGGCCCTCCAGCCCTCCTTCTGTTTCTGGTTGGAATGTTATCAGCAGCAGGCAGCCATTTCACCCAAGGAGCCCATGGTTTTTAAACATGCTGCTCCTTGAATGAAAAGGCTGCCTGCTGTGTCTGAGAGCTGGGGCGAACTGGTGGCACACATTTGGTGCACCAGCCGCTCCTTTTGTGAGCTGGGGGCAGCAAAGGTAATAATGAAGATTACCCCTGCTAATAGCGCAGGTAGTCTCGATTCTATACCAGCCCCGCACCCCCAACCCCAGCAGTCAGGGACTCTCATTAGGGGGCATTGCCTAAGACTTACGCCACGCGCCCCGTAACAAGCCCACCCCTGCCCTCAATTTAGTATCCCATTTATAGCACTGGCTTTGCCCTAGTAGCACAGGAAGACACCGGCCCCAGGCAGTATCCAACAAAGCTTTAACCACTTAGTCAGAAAAAAAGGACCGGGGTCAAGCCCATTTTCTTCCTTCGTTCTTATATTTCATCCAACGCTGCTTAACACTTTGAACCCAACCAATTACTGCCTTGTGATAATGTAACAAAACGTGAAGCCCCTGGTCCAACTTTCCAACTGGCCCAGTCGCTTAGAAACGCCGTAGCTATGCCCAGTGGCTCTGCGACACCTGAGCTCAGTGTATTGTGTGTAGCCTCTTGTTGTGTGCTAACGTGTGTGCCAATAGATTACCGCCCAATCCGTATTATTTGTTGGGCCCAGCCCATGTATGACACAGAGCTTTTGAATCTGCAAAATACAGAAACGCACGGACATGCTTCCCTACTCTAGAAAAGATTTCCAAACGGCAGCCATGTCTAAAACCCAATTCCTGGCACTACTCAAGCAGTACAGCTGTCTGCTTGAGCGGGCACGAGTTTCGCCCTCTAAGAGCTATACACATTGTTCAGTAAGTATACCCAAAAGCAAGAAAGGCTGACGCCACAGTTCTAAAGTCCCTCCAAAACAAACATGCTTCTCGATTAGCGCATTCTCCTCGCCTACACCATCTTCCACGACGCCTGGGTGTCTCTGACATTCGAGCTGCTTAACATTACGCTAGTACTTTTAAGTTACCCGTTTCCACGGTAGCAAAAAGGACCTGTATATCTTCATTTGTGACTGACTTATTGACTCTGAGAACAAAAGTATGGCGTGTATCCTTATCCCGGACTCTCTCGAGTCTAGATACTGAGAAAATAAAAAATATCAGCGTAAATGTTCACAAGCAAAGTCGCTCCCCCAAACAGAAGGCATTTCTGACTTCCCTTCCCCCCTCATTATATCCAGGATCTCTGTTAGGCAAGATAGTATGTAGTAACCCTGTGGGAGACTACACCCGCCTTGTCCTCTAGGCAATATTTAACCCAACCTTTGGTATAGGCCTGTACTACACAAGTTGGTAGAGTGACTGAGCAGCCAGGCTCATCTCAAGAGGGGCAATGTGAGCTGTAGGGTTGTAACATAGAGATTCACAGTGACAGGTATTCAAATAACACTTACACTAAAGGTTTCTTGATTAAATAATTATTTATTAATTTAACAGTCAGTTGAATAAGCAATATGTAACACTTAAATATACTTCAAAATACACACTCTCAGTTTCAATAAATCAGAAGATACCATTTTGGGATGGCACACAGACATGTCCTATACCCTGAGGTGACTTCAGTAACTAGAACACTGTAGACATTGATATATCACTGGTACATTTAGAGCAATACTGAGTTTGGTGTCAAAAGGAAAAGGTTAGTGAAGGAAACAATGGTTAACAACTTTCTCAAACAGGTAAGCACTTTTGTACCCCTCAATGCAATGTAGGTTAACCTTTTCCCAGCTATACAAGTAAAGAATGTATGACTTTTTGGAGGGACAGATTAAACACAAAGTCAGAGGTTAGAAGAGTCTTCAGGGAGCCGGGACAGCCAATGTTATTGGAGCAAAGCCTAGGAGTGCTGAGGCTCTTCTTGAAGGTAAGTAAACATTCTTGCACAATGTCATAGAGAGTTTTTGTTGAAAAAGAAATCACTTGTTGGGCCACAAGCTGGGAGGCTTGTGAGGGGCAAAGCTGCAAGCAACTCTGCAAAAGGCAGCAAGTGCAAGTCTCAGCTGAGAGCAAGCAATCTACACAACAAGAGGTAAGTACCCCTTAGTTCACAGTACCTTATGTCTGAAGAAACTGGCTCCAGCTGGCTTCTGTTCCTGTTGTAGTATGGCAGATCCTGTTGTTCCTGGGCCTCAGTTGTGGGGACAAGAGGGATGGCGTTTGGAGACTCCTGCACTACGATTCGAAGGTCGGCGGCAGCAATGGACAAAGTTCAGATCAGCGGCACTTCGCAGTTTCAGCTACTCGCAAATAGCACCACCGCGGTTCTCTGATACCTTGTGGACTTTCTTCACTTCTGGGGTCCAGAACTCTGTTGAGGTGGCTCAGGCTTGGTTAGTCCTGCTTCGAGGGAGTCTGGAGGAACTTCCTGGAGCTCGGGTCTGACTTAAAAACGATGCACTCGATTCTGGTGTTCCTGTCTCCCAGCACTTGGTTCCTGCAGCAGCAATGGAAGTACAGCCAGCAGAGAGAGGGGTTCCAGTCGAGTTCGCCTTGGGGCTGATTGGTCCCACCAACCCAAGGGGAGAAGTCGTCCTTGCAGGGCTTCTCTTGACGATCAGAATTCGGAGGTTCAGCAATGCAGCAGGGCTTCACCGGGCAAACCAACGGTCCAGGAGTTACAGCAAGCTTCTCTTCCAAGTTCTTCTTTGGATTCCTTCGTCCAGTGGTCTATTCTGCCTTCCAAGCAAAAGACCTGGCCTTTTATACAAGTTTCTCCCATTCATTCGCAGCCTCGCTGTCACTCACACAGCAGGGTGGCTGTCCTCCAAGGACTGCCAGCTGGCCAATCACCTTTGGGTGCATTCCTGTAACCAAGGAGACTAATCACAGGGAGTTTTGGGAACCTCCTTCGCTTCCTGCCCTGCCAAACACGCTGGAGCCAGAGGCGGGCTTCAGCAGTGAACCCTGCCAAAGACAAAATAAGCAAAGGGGTCAAACCTGGTTTGGCACGCAGAGTAAATCTCAAGAAGGACCTTTACAACAAGAAATGGCGAAAAAAGAAGACCACAGCCATTTTGACAAAATGGGCACGCATGGGAGCAATACTGTGGCTGAGGATTTAGCCTGCGGTAAGAACACACAATGGTAGGAAAAAGTAAACCACTGCCACCAGCCATTAATTGTAGAAAGGGTAACATAAAAATGTTACATGAGAAAGTAGACAAAGGGGATACTAAGTAACCCTCCCCGTCCCCCAGCACTCTATGTAAGATAGTGTGTGCTGGGTCTACAAAGTTACAAAAGGTAAGTAAAGTCAATTTCACTTTACTGCTCTTGGAAACAGTAGTCTATCCAAGAGAAGGTATTTAAACCTTTTAGAAATCCAAAGGAATTCTCTGTGACACACAGCACCCTCAGTGCAGTGTCACAATGTAAAAAGATGATGCATATGGAGTTTGTCAGACTCCAAAAACAAAGAGAATACAGAATCCAAATCAGATAACACATGGGTGAGTGAGAAAAAGGTCTCACTCACTCCAAGATTAAAAGTAAAAAGTCACAAAATCTGGCAAAAGAGCTGGGGATCTCTAAGGAGGGAGGATTGAGACACTAAAATTAACATTCTCCCTAACACTCTCCATGGAATGGAGAGTGCAAATATAGCATGTGCTAGGGTCAAGGGCTTGAGAGGTGAATCTAGGAAAAGGTCACGATTGAAAATATAAGTAGTGTGCAACAACCCAATAGGTAAATGCGCAGCCAAACTTGGGAAATGTCCATGTAGGTCATTGTTCTGCGACCTGTGGCTCCCCTGAAGTTTTGGACTACAATTCCCATCAGCCCTAGTCAGCAAGTCAATGCTGAGAGATCATGAGAGGCATAGTCCACAACATCTGGGGAGATGCAGGTTGTGAACCCCTGATGTAGGTGAATGCAGGGAATGGGCCTTAGTCTCTAATTGTTGTGATTTCTCAGGGAGATAGTCAGCGCTACAGATAGGGGTGTATCAGCCACTTTTATTCCCTAAAAATAGGCAAATACCCTCAAGAAATAAAAATAGGGGGTACAAATGCTCCCAACAAATATAGGAAACAGACACATAGAAGCCATATCCCTTTCTTTCACTCACACAACTCCATGGATATCTTTGGGTCAGTGGTACACGTAGTGCCACAGGAAGAAACTCTATTTGTATTACTGCCTGATCTGAAGAGGTAAACACGTATCTTTTAATGTGCATGAATATCTAGATGCAAAGAAATGTTTATTAAGAAACATTTCTGTTTTACAGATGAAACATATTTTTACTCACTTATAAAATACTCCCATCGGGAATGGAAATGACTCCCTAAAAACATTTTACTCACAACTTTAAAAAACAGGGAGTAAAATAATCCTATTTGAAAATCTTATCTGGAGCACTGGTGATGGTTGGTGTTTGCAAGTTAATAACATTGTGGTTTTATGTTCCACTTAATTCCAGATTCCTTGCCTTGCTAAGTACTGTGAGAATAAGTATTATTATTACAAACATTGATGGTACTCAGTTCATCAACCTCGGAAAGATGCAGGGCTGAGTCTGTCATGCCAGGATGCAAACCTTTGATTACTGGTAGATGCCTGAGTCGTGGAACAGTATTAATTGTAAATCTCTTTGGCACTCTTTCTCACTTGGTGGCAGCAGCATGGGACCACTGGTGTTACTTGACCTGTGTGTTGTTTACATTGTTTTCTTTTGCAATTCAAATGTCCCAATTTTTCCTGGCAGGATGTTCTTCATTTCTCGTTCAACTCGGTTCATTCTAGTTCAGTTGTCTCCTCTCAGGTTCTGCTACTTCTGCTTAACGTCAGGCAAAGAACTATGGTGTGGCTTGTTTAAACGCCATGTTGCACTCAACATATGTTCGGTGCAGTTAGAGGAATTGATATAAGTGTTACTTTGTGTTTATTTCTGGGATACATTTTAGATTGCATCATGTAGCAACATAATAGGCGACAGTGTTAGGACAATGTTATTGTGTGGAATACAACTTTGTAACTTCATAGCGCCTAGAGTCGGGTGTTGTGGAGCTATGTGCTTGTGAGAGAAGGGGCCCTGACAATAGAGAACACGATTGTAAGGGGATGTATTAATCCCATGTAGTGAACATGTGGAGACTCGACATGATTTAAGTTGGAGACACTGTTAGAATATTAAAGTGTTATGAGTTTTAGCACATCCACATAAGAACTTTGCAGATTGCAGTCCTTTCGTCGTTAGGGCATGTGTAGGCCACAGAATCTTTGGTTTTCAGAGGCTGACTTTCTTTAGCTCTGGGAGTTTTGATGACTGGGTGAAGGAGTGGGGGAGGAAGCGAACCACATTGGGCAGATGGCGTTAGCCAGCAAATGGTCACTAGAGGCGAGGATGGAATGCTTTGTTATTAGATTGGGATTTTATGGCCAGTTGGATTTGTAGGTACCAGGGGCAATCTTCCTGAGTGTACCAAGTCCTGCTGTTGAATGACTAGGGGAGTCCGGTTAGGTTGCAAGGGTTGAATTGGGGTTAGTCAATGCACAAGTGGGTGTTTAAGGGCAGAACTTGACCAGTGTTTTATGGTTCCATCTGTACTGTCAGGAAGATAACCAGGACAATATGCTAGAGGCCATATGGTTTATGATGGAAGTCGCAATGAGGTGACATGAAGGAATGTAGAGGGAGCAATTGGCGATGCCAGCATGTCTGGGGCGACAAGGATGTTCAAAGGAATGGTCACTGTTTTGTCTCCTCCATTTAATTTAGGAAATCGAGGCTGTGCACATCACAAACTGGGTTAAAATTTCTCTGACAAATAGGCCAAGTCAACTGTTGAATTGTTTTGAGTTAATAAATGAATTATATTTCAGGATGTCATGACCGATTAGAATGAGACCATCTGGAAAGGGGATAAAGCTTAGTAAATGTATTCAATGGGATTAGAGACTCTAGGGGATGTTTAGATTTCTTTGTATAGGGTTAGCCCATGGGGATTGTGGGATGACGTTGTAACTGGGGTATCACCCCAAAATATCGCAGCCGAAAGATCCTGGTGTCCATAATGCTGATTTCGAAAAGCGCACTTCAACGCATTTATATCTGGGGGGGTGGGTTAGGGTAATCATATTGTAAGGGGAGTATGGGTGTCTGTAGGGGTTCTCCCCTCACATATTGCATTGCAATATGCGAGAAAAAAAAAGATCACATAGATTCGTAACTGGTATATGTAATGAAAGCAAGCGTCCCCAAAAGGCAGTACCCTCCCCACAAAAAGAGGCAATAAAGGACACACCCCAGGAGGGAATGAGACCAAGACCAAGTGCGGGTGAATGTAAAGGGTTTTTTATCTAGTCAAATAGGGCATGCAAAGGACTCTGCAAGCTCCGAGAGCGCTCTGTCTGACAATAGCAAAGACAATCTTATTTATTACAAAACCACATCACAAGTCCTACACACTATAGGGGGCACATAGCCTCAGGCTATTGGGTGGCGTCGACTAACTGTAGGTGAGGCAGTGATGAGCCGCTCCAGGATTGGTGGACATCTGCGTGGTGCCAACGTGGGGTGGATGGGTCAGCTGAGCTCATCGGGGTGGGGCTGCCAAGCCAGGCACGGTCGGTGTCGTTGATAGATGACTGCACTAACATTCTGCCCTTGTGACCACACACACAAACACTCATCCAGTTAGACGATTCCAGTTGTCCTCTAAATCCTGCAATATGTTACTCTAAGAAATAATAGGATACTGGAGAAACAACATGCAATGTGAAGCTTTACCAATACATCGGTGCACTCTTACTTTTGACCTGGTGATCGGGTGTCATAAACTTGGGTGTTTGGTCTGAGGGCACGAGTTGAGTTGCCCTGTCATTCTGGTCTTGTTAGATGTAGTGAAGAATTACTTTATGATATTTTAGTACCGGGTTGAATACCTATCTCCAAGGCCCATTAACTTGGGGTGAAGTGGAGTACTACTGGATCAGCGAGGGTACACCTCTGGCCCCTTGAGGCGGTGGGGTTTAGGACCGGGTTGTAAATAATTCATTTGGCCGACCATGGCGGCCTCGGATATGGGGGAGATGAATACTTGAAGCCGGTCCAACAGAATGAGGGGAGGTGAGGCTATGCTGCCCGCGCTCCAGCAAGCCCTGGCGGGCCTTGGCGGGAGAAGGGGGAGATGGCCTTGTGGTTATAAGCACTTTTCTGTGCCTGAGCTACACACTATACCGCACGAGGGGACGGTTAATAAAGTTAGTAACATTAGGATGATTACACATTTCTAGTGTTTATACATTCATGTACTATTTCAAATACGACTATAAAAGTCTAGCACTGTTTCATATATCACAGACCATCGGTTGAATACATCTTAGCAATTACACACGGTAGCAAATGGATAACACATGAGGTAGCATTAGGTTTGGTTGTGTACTCAGGAGCATAGAAGCAATACGTTCAGAGGTGATGGTACATTTACATTCTTGTTCATAACATTTAAACGTGTCCCACTGTATGACACACAAATATTCTCAGTAATGCTTTTCTCGCCTTCCTTTGTACATTAGCAGCATTCGTTAGTTAGCCCTAGGTGGGCTGTGTCAAGCCCTTTCATCGAGTTTTCAAGACACATGGTGTCTTGCGACGGGCTGGGGTCATTCTTGCTTTATTTAGTGCTATAACCTTTTATCCCTTTCCCAACACCCATATTATAATTTATATACACTGTGTGAATTGGTAGGTTCTGGTATGTGGCTAACACTTCATTTAGGGAACATAGACAGGGGTTCTTACGAGGAGGGTATTGACAACATATATTTTAAATGTTAGGTGTTAGATGCGGGGTCGAGGCCTGTTCAATTGGGATGGTCTTTGTTATTTTCCAGACATGAACCGCGAGTCAGGTCACTTCGGGGACAGTGATGTACTGCAGAAGGTAAATGATACAGTGTTTGTTCTGATATTTGCGCGTGTCTGATTGCTCGTGAGAATGGGCCTCTAGCAGATCTACCATGGGGTGGAGGCGCCGGGCATGTGCATGGCTCTCTGTGCACAGTGAGCGGGGGCCTAGCTGCAGCTTTCGCAGGCAGGCTGTCTCATTGAGGTTTTGTTTGCTGCTATCTAAAATGGAGTCCATGGTCTGAAACAGTACAATTCAATTGGCCCTGTGTGTCGATCAGCAGCCACCCTGCCACCTGAGCACCGGTGCATGGGGGGCCTCTGACGAGCCACGAACCTCACGCAGGTGGGGCATGTCGGGGAGGGGGTCTCCCAGACCTATCCTCCCATACAGTAATCAAATAAATTATCTAATTTTGTCTATATAAACTGTCATTTTGTTGAGCACGGTAGGGAATTGTTAGTTTTCAGATTCACAAAGCTGACTAACCCCTTCCGGCTGTTTGCATGTAATTAAAACTTTCTTTTCTGATAAAGTGCCTTCACTCTCTTTTGGAGTGATTGTTTTTTCATATCAGGTTTTGGGTTTACCCTTCTAGAGAACTTTGGGCCTCATTACAAGTACGGCGGAGCAGTAAAAAGCGGCAGTAAAATTGAGGTAACTCCGTTATCGCTGCATTACTGCTCTGTCGTACCATAGATTTGACGATGAGGTGGAGGAAAAACCTACAGCAAAATGCTGGCGCTAATTCCACCACTTACTGACAAAAATCTGCAAAAACAGTAGAATTAGTGACAGTGGAATTACCGCTGGTGGTAATTCTGTCAAAATCCCCATCGAGTCTTATGGACTCCATAAATGGGGACTAACACCGCAATACCACCACTTGTGATCCAGCTGTGATTCCGCCGGCGGTATTATAGATTGTCACTGCTTTGACTGTTGCTTCACATCAGGTGTATATCATGCCAGTTTGTTAACCCACTCGTTAATTTAAGATTCACTCCCTAAATAGCAGCTACCTCTTGAGGTAGCAACAGTTGAGACATTACAGAGGAGTCTGAACCTTGGACTGAGACATCCGCCTACTGCACTTTTCTCCTTGAGGCTGAGGGCTGACACAAGTATGACCACTCTTGTACTGACGTCTGACAACCAATCCCTGGTGTCTCACACACCACAGCTCCCAGAATCTCTCCTCTGGCCCAGTCTCCCTTCTCCCTACTGAGGTATGTGGTCCCAGATTTTGAGGCACTGCTTTACCGTGCTATGCTCAGGCTTGGCTTTCTTGTCTTATTACCGTGATTCATCCATCATAAAGGATCATGCAGCACTCGATTTGGGCTTCTTCGAGTTTTGATTAGCCAGCGTCTGACTTGCTACAGCCCTGTGGATTTCGCTGGGTATCTTATCTTCGTGCTCTCTTCCTGACAGCTTTGCTTCTTAATGCTTCTTTTCATCTGCATAACTGCCTCCCGCTTTTTTTCAGGACTCCAGTTTCCTATTCTGAGTTTAGGTTTCTGTGCTTCTTCTTGAGATGTAGTTGGTGACGCGGTCCCCTCCCCGCAGGCTACTCTTCTCGAGACATGTGATGCTTCTTCTTCCCTCTCAGTAGCTGCACTTTTTTGCCTTAATTCTTAGGAGTGGCTGCGCATGGACTGTGCACCAATCCTTCATGGTATGCACTATGTAACTAGTATCAAACTTTGGCAGGCAGGAACCGCTTTTCCTACAGTGTTAGAAGGCTTCAGAAGATTTCATCAGCCAGTGGACATGTGCAGTGTGGTGCTGTATTTAACATGGTGGCAAATTTAAATGTATTGTGAAGGGTCTCTCACAGGCCAAGTGTTAAGACGGATTTCTGAACTCTGTCCTGGAGGCGCAGAGGTTCAGAAGGCCAACCTAATTACTTGGAACAGGGTAACCTCTGGACATGCCAGACCAATCAGGGTAGCGATCGCGGCGGTCAAGACTAGGTCTCAAGAGGGGTCAGGGTGACTGAAAGCCCGCAATGAGCACACAAAGCAAGGACACTTACAAATTACTCCAAACGGGTGTTATATTAAAAATATATACACATTTATTCCAAGGCCTTTGCAATAATGACCGTAGCGAGAAATCACAATAAAACTCTAGTAAACCAACACATACCAAACCAATACAATATATATACAAATACAAACGAGTCTAAAGAGTTAGACGCACGAAATGTGTAGTCCACCTAGAAGGGGAGGAAAACAGGCAGTGCGAAATAATAATTAGACCCAGTCCACCTTCAGAGGCACCTAACTAAAAGGAAGTCCAAGCCCTACGAAGAGTGGAGCCTTGTGCTCAAAAGTACCTGCACACGCTGGTGCCAACGGGCAAAAAGGGGAGTCTCTTCGAGGGAATCAGGCAGTTCAGTTCGGTGCACAAAAGAAGATGAACAGAGTTCCGCGACTCAAGCGCAGCCTCCACTGTGGGCAGAAGCAGAGCGCGAGTACGGAAAGGCGTGCTGTTTGACACAGCAGGGAAAAGCTATGGGCTCCTGCAGGAGGGCGACCAGTTGCTAGCTATGCTACTCACCGGTCCCCTATGCAAGCAGACCCAGGCTTCTCCGCGTCAGTTTCAGTGCTGGCAGGTTCAGGGGAGCAGGGGACGTCTTGTCGTCGTGTAGATTCTGCAGCAGCAGAGTTGAGTTGAGAGCGTCCCAAACGCAGTGAACCCGCACAGTTTGTTACCACAGCAGGGCAACGGAGCGGCCGTGTGTATCTCAGCCAAATGCACACTACTCACTTCAGACCTGGGAATGCCAAGTGTACGAATTGTGTGAGAGTGACAAGGACTCGAAATACAACACAACCTGATGGCGGTTACAGAGCAAGACTCCTGGGTAGGCTGGTCAGTCTGCTGGATGGCCCAGAGACACTTCCGAAGGCTTACGTGCAGGAGATGGTGAAGATGCCGAGAATAGCTGTCCCTGCTATTCCAAGGGTCGAAGTACCTGTACAGGCCTTCTGGTTCGATCAGAGGTAGAAAGGGTTTCACAAAGCGACAGCAGTGCAGAGGAGCAGTCCTTCAGCGGGTCACCAGCAATTCCTCGGTTCAGCCTCGTGGTTGCAGGATACATGGCTCCTGTATTCCTTTGTTCGTGAGAACTCAGGAGATCGACCTGGTAGTGGCGTTTCCAGCCCCCTCTTATCCACGGTTCCCTTCGCGCCAAAACGCAGGGGACCCAATGGGAGATCCGCTCATCAAACACTCACATCATACGTGGACCTATCACGGACCACGGTGGTCCCAGGCATTCATACCACTCTAGACTCTCTGGCACCCAGGATGTGTATTGGGACCAGACATCCCAGCCCACATCCTGGAGACACACACAAGGCCTGTAGAAGCCCGCAAAAGCATCTGTGTTTCGCGGGAAAGTACATGCCCAAATAAGGAAGGCCCCGGGTCGGCTCGACCTGGGGAAGGTGAAGGGGGCAAGACGGTCAGCGGACAGGACAAAGGAGCCTCGTGGTCTGGCCATTTTGGGAGCCAGGCCACCATTTTGGGCTAAGCGCGAGAAACGCGCTTACAACGCCAAAAGGAGCTCAAAAACACAAGAAACGATCGCTGCCACCATTCCCGTCCGTGATTCACTTGCACCGATCATTTACAATCCAAACAGAGTGTCTAGGGCCTGTAGAAGACTAGAGACCCAAGAGAGCAGTAACTTAGCTTACAGTGCCCTCGTGTCATGTTGCACGAAAGCTGCAACATGATAAAGAAACTACGGAAAACAGCGTTTCCCGGTACTGACGGTCTTAAGGGCATGTCAGTTTCCCCGTAAGAATGGAGCGAAAGCCCAGAGGAGTGGGCAGAAGGCTGTACTTCTCTTGCAAAGTCTAGATCATGGTGAAAACAACAGCAAAAAGTTTAGGGGTTGCCACATGGAAGGAAAATTACCCACAATTAAGAAATCTTTCCTAACACCAAGGCCCTGATCATGTACACGAAGGAAGAAAGAACATGTCAAGCAGCATGAGCATTTCCCTTTCACAACCACGATTCCTATGGATGCCAGAGCAAATTAAGTTGGCAATCTATGATTCATGGGAGGACCACTATAGCATATTTGACTTTCATTTTTGCATTGACACTATGCACTGCGATGTATTTCAAAGGAAATGGCACATCTGTCAATAAAACAACAGTTCATGTGTCCCACTTTCGATTTGGAGTCTAACACAAATGTCAAGCTTGGCGGAGGCGAGTATATCATTGCAAAGACTGATGCTCTCAGGTGTGTTTCCTTCTCATTCTCTCAGGTAGTGTTAGAATACACCTCTCCCTCACGCCCAAAGCATATGCTCCTACTGGGCCTTTAAATCATGTCTGGACTCACACTGAATGTGTTTTCTCCTTCTTCTAAGTAAGGTCAGAATGTTAACCTGCACCCACCCCCGCCCCCCACAGCCACCATCTTGCAGCCTGGAATGTACTTCCACAGCACTCCATCCTGTGATCCTGTTTTTGAGAGACTGAAAAAACATCTGCTAGTTATTCTCCATTTTAATATGTTTTCATTGAAATTACTTCAAGGTTAACTTGGGGAAATAAAAGCTTACTTCCTTTACGGCATACAATCGCCTAGGCAACCTGGGCATTGCAGCGACAGAGATAAGGGCAGAAGTCTATATCCTTCTATATATCTTTTTGTGTCCCATGTCAGCCCTGATGTGTCAATGGGTGCCACAAAAACATCACACAAATTTTAAAAAACATGCATATCAAACCACAGCACACGCCTCCACTGAGACAACTGTTCATATACACCACCCTCAACTGCCACTCTGCATCTACACACACTCAGGAAATGAACAACCTAACCACCACACACACACACATGACATGCTGTTCCTCAGGGGGATATAGCTCAAACCCCAAAACACACCCATCATCCCAGACATGCTCCCACCACACTACCTCATCCACCACAGACACCACCAGCACACAACAGGTAGTGGAATTCCATCATATACGAAGACACACTCACCTTCAACAACCTAACTGACCAACCACATAGATCCTTTGAAGCCCTATCTCCCTCATTTGCTCCCTTTCATGACACTCACACCCCACATTCATCCACCCTATACGCCCCCCATCAATCAATCACAACATCCACTCTGAATGATCTGACTTCACTACAGACAACCACAGCTCTCCCTGCACCAAGATCTGCCATGGCGCTTTCAACCCAGTTAGTTTCCAACCAGTCAACCCCATACTGAAGACCATCCTCACACTGCCATCCAACACATTACCTACCCCACACTCATTGCTGGCAATATCCTGAATTCGTGCAGGAAATGTGGCTTCTGTGCAGAATCTAATCTGGGTATCATGGTCAGGCCACTTTGACAGCCCTTTTACACTCACTCCTCTACGCAGCATCCCCCACCTGCAATATATATCCCCCTAACACTCAGCTAGACAAATCAAACTCACCTTAAATACAGCTCTTGTACCACCTTAACCATCATCCCTCTCCTGACCCGTCATACTCCTGAATAATTACACCACCACCATTACCCAAGCACTCAATCAAAGAGCCCCCTCATACCCAGAAGCCCCACAACCACCACTACAGATTTTGGTTCAACAGCTTCCTCCTCACCATCAAATATGAAGCCAGACACCTGAAAGAACCCAGCAAAAAAAATAAACATGCCACTCCACCAGGAAACCTCTCAAAGACTGCCGATCAAAATAGAAGATGACCATACACCGTGCCAAAGCCACTGACTGCGTCTAAGAACCTCAGTTCGCCCCAATTGCACACAGAACATTTTCAAAATCAAGTAACTCTCAAAATCATCATCCACCCCTTGAATGACACCAATATACACAATATCAGACATCCCCTCCTCTCTACAGACCCCCTAAAATCCCCCTACTCCCTAACCCTGCAACACACGAGACACATTCCACCCCATCGAAACAAGACACCCTCATTACCCTCAGAGCCAAAACAAAACCAGACACTTCCTGGATGACGCATGACAAGCTAAGGCTTCATCTAACTGCATAATCACCATGGCTCCACACTGAGTCAACATTATAAACCCCTCTCTCTCTCACATGGGACCAACCCTCAGCCCCCCACATTCAAAACAGGACAAATCTGCCCACTTCTCCAGCAACCATCCCTTGACTAGTCACCGCAGCAGCAACACCTCAATGCTTCACATCCTGGATGGCCCTCACAACATCACTAACAAATGACACAAAGCCGTTAGTCCTCTCAAATCAATCCAGAGTATTTGACAACATTGACCGTGCCATCCTCCCAAACATTCTGTCCCACAGGAAGAAACTCGCAGGAACCCTTCTCGAATGGTTTACTTTCTTCCTCACTGACTGCGGGGCATGGAGAAACGACCAGTCCAGTCATGTGTGGAGTACTACCAGGATCCTCCCTATCTCCCTTCCTGTTCAGCCTATATGTTGACTCTCTCAGACCAACTCTTAGCTGTCACAACATCCACTTTTATCAATACACAAACAATACAAAAATAAACTTCAAAATAGCCTTCCCCTCGGAACTCCACAACTTCAGAAACTGTCTCTCCACCATAACCGCCTTGATGTCTGCTCACCTCCAGAAACCGAAACCATCTAAAACAGAATTCTCCTCATTTGCCCCCTCCCCAACCCACTCCCCTCAAGCACAAACCTGACCTCACCCCCTGGATCAAATGATTTACCACAGACTTTGGTACTAACGCACTTCTGGAAGAGAAGTGATTCAATAATTAATGTAAAAGATTAATTATGTTTGGGACAGATTTTACATTTTTGGGAGAGATTTTATATTTTAATCAAGATTTAAATATTCGATAATGAAATATTATGTGTCTTTGAAATATGTAATTATGGTTGTAACAATGATTGAGCATAGTGTGTAAAAATATTTTTCACTATAATTACACTAATAAATATAAAAAAGAAAAAACACTTATAACACATCACTATTAGGTGCGCAGTGGGTGTTCTGATGATTAATTGAGAAAACGTGTGGGGTGACTATTTCTTTAACAGTTAGGCAATACACCGGCTGGTCTTTCTGGCACCGGCCCCGCCATACTGCTCTGCTTACCTTCAAGGATGCTCCCCATAGCACTTGCCTTTTGTCTACCCTTGAATCCTCAAACGCCCCTCTCCCAACCCAGCCCAGAGCCCCCAACATTCTAACCACCTCTCCACACATACGTACCTTCGCTAGGGCCCCACTCTTTCAGCAAATGCTCCAACTTTTCCTGCTCTGCGCCTTCCTCTCCAAATTCCAGCACTATGTCTTTCGGCATGCCAATGTCTTTCTGCCAGAATTGTGCACACCAGCATCTAGCTGCCAGCGCGTGGACCTACTATGATATTTATATATTTCAAATATCCATTGACTGCACATTCCACATATTCATGGTCACGCTCCTTGATTTTTAGCCGCAATCTAGATTTCTTTCTCTGACTATCTGCACTCGGGGAAGCCTTTCATCTTCACGGTCTTCCTTCTGGATATTTCATGCTGCCATATATCCTTGTATCTCCCAATGTGAGTATTTTGAAACAGTGGGCCTCTGTTTCATGGTTTCCTTTTGTGGTGAAATGAACAATTGCTGCTGTTTCTTGGGCTCTCACAAAGTACAAGCTCGGCTGAGTGTTGTAAAAGGCTGCTGTTGTCTTAAGGTGTGTCCAACTACAGTAAATATGTTAAAGTAATTCTTCTTTATGGATCTGCTTCTTGTTAGTAACCGGAAGATGTCTCGATCCCTTGGCCTTTGACTTGTGGAGGTGGGAGTTTTTATTCCCCGACCAAATGAAAGGGATCAGGCTATGAAAGCTCTTGTCGTGTATTGAGTGCTGGGAATCTTTGATCATATGCACTGTGCTCTCCACATTTCTAGTATAGTTGAGGAATTTGGATGTGTTTAGAATTGTGGTTGGACCTTCTCCTACATTTTCCAGGCCCACAAAGCATCTCCTATTGTCTCTCCTAATTCTGTCTTTCAAATCAGTATTTGCTCCCTGGTCTACATGTAACATTTGGTTCCAAATGGATAATTAATTTCTTTGTTGTTTATGAATTCTATTGAATCCTATTATCACCTGTACTGCAATTGAAAAGTCCTAACTCCTGATATGACATCACTACATATTTCACTGCTTTGACTTCGCAGACCTTGAGGTTGTTCCCGGAAACAAATGCTTGTCAGGTTCCTCCTCATGTCATTCCCTCTGATGCCTCACAGTAGCCCAGAACCCACGTCCAGCTCGGCCTGGCTTGGAAGAAAAGACCCTACTTTTCTCGTGAAACTCTAAATGGGCTGAATTAAGCCAATATCTATCTATCTATCTGTCGATCTTCTATCTATATATATAATGAACATTTGTGGATATGTGTGTGTGTCTGTTCGAAATGTTCAGCACACTTCCCAACATGCTACAAACCTGAAATTTGGCATGTGGGTATTTAGGTTCCATGGTGTAGACAATGTAAAAAGTATAAAGTATTTCTTTGTCTCTATTTCTTGGAGGAATTACTGTGTGAAGCACGGGTACAACTGCTAGTACAACATAACATTTTATATGGATGACTATCAACCACCGTCAATATTTACCCAAGGGATCTGAGTCACATCATAGACAACTGGAGCTTTGCTCTTGTTTTCTCTCAGATGTGACACTGAACACCTCAGTGGAGTATTTCCCCATCAGTTGATAGTCACCCATGTACAATTATATATATTTTCAGACAATCCAAACTACTTCATTAAGCTTTTCAGTAATTAATTTATGATGCCTGAAGTTAGGGCAGTTGGATGAAAGTCGGAGATTGCCTGGAAGATGTAATATGTCTCTATTCTATCAATACAGTGCCATTTTCTGTTTGATTTCTATTCATTTGTAGTGTTGGATTTGTAGCCTAAACGTATGCATTAGCCCAATGGTTCCCTCATCCTGTATGCAAGGGGTTGTTAATGAATGCAGGAATGGGGAGTTAAAAATCTTTCCAAAAGAATAGTGCAGGCCTCAATAATCACAACAAGGTCAACACGTCATGTTATGGCACAGTATTTGGTGTCACACTGAAATCAAGACAATTAAGCATGCATGCTCTCTTAATAAAGTCTTGAAAGTATTGAAGATGTAAATCATGTTTTAATCCTGGACTCTAGTCAATCTGCTCTCCGCACATTGTGAATTAGGTGAAGGCAGTTTTGAGGTTATGACAAGCTATGTTACAAGACCGGTACCCTCCCTGTTTAGACCATCACGCTCTTATGTGTTTTCATAGATACCATTCATTATGTATGTTTCTATGCAAACAAAGTTTCAGATTTTACCAGTGGTTACTTGCAATAATATCTTCAAATCCAATTTTCACTTCCAATCTATCTTTCAGAAATTGATTATCATAGGCCTACTGATAAAAGTGTACCTGTCACTTTTACTTCCCAAAATCAGGCAAACCTCCCTGCACAAAATATAGAGAGACTTAAATTACTGCCAACAAAACATAAGGAATAACAGGGCCCTGCCCCGGCTTCTTCCCACGTAGCACAATAGATATGTTTAGATCCAAGAAGATCTTTAATGTACAAATGCCTCTTTTAATTTGCATGCATTAGTAGGCAAAAGAAGTATGGATTGCAACAGGATATCGCTTTTGGAGTTCAATTATATTTGTACTCTCTTACAAAATAGCCCCAATTGGAATAGGAATTAATTTTTAGTGCATACAAATAATTTTGCTCACCCCTTCAACACTAAGGAGTAAAATTCTCCCACTTCAAAATCGTATCTGGAGCCTTCATTACTTCTAAATCACAGTTGGGCAAAGTGCTTCTAGAAGGACGTGATTTTCAACCCTTCTATTGCCAGAAAGTCTAATTCATGCATTTTCATTTGTTCCTGTATCTATTTTTCCAACACACCAACCCCCAAGTAAGATATTCACATATTTTTATTTGAAAGAAATACCTCTTTCTTAATATCAACCAATTTGAAGGAAATCATATTTTAGAGCAAAACGGTGGGAAAGTGCATTCTATACTTATGGGAAATAGTCATATACTCCACATATGGGGGCTTTTTTCTAAATATTGCTTACACTCTAAAAGAGGTGCCACCTTTATAGTGGTTCCGACTGACCCAAGCTCAGGCAATTATGACCTTTTGCACTCTGCTCTGTGAGCCCTGTGCTGGATGCTCCCTTGTGCCAGAATCTAGATGACACCTATTAAAGTCCATGGGGTAATTGCTCCATAGTTGCATGACAAGGATGGCTCCCACTATTGATGGCATATGTTTAGCCAACCACCAGATGATACCACCCACTACCTCCTTTACACCACTTGTGCCCATACTTAAATCTTAAATTCATAACGGTTCTTTGAACAGTAGGGTTCACTCCATATTGCCACTCTTTGGTAACAATTTGGCTTGTTCAAAGAGAGTCCAATATAGGGTATTTGGCACATGACCTGAATTTAAGAAATACTTCAAGAGTGGGTTAATGATTTTCAATTGCATATGCAGGACCTTCGTCCACCAAGGTGAGTTTTCATATGTCTATCATGTGGATGTAATGTAAATTACACAGGCATATTATCACGTAGATTGCATTTGGCCAATTACAGTTTTCAGGTCAAGATACAGAAGAGACAGAATTGTCTTTGTTGCCAGACAATGTACAAATCCAGGTTGAGCATTTTGTTTCTTGAGGAAAATGGTCACATTGCGCACACTCCTCGTGGGCGGCGGCCATTTGGGCAATTAGTACACTAGAGTGTGCTTTGTGTGGAAGTGGGTCATTAGGAGTTAAAGTTTAAATTCACCTTTCATAGTCTCATCCTTGGTGAAGGCAAATCATTGAGGTTTCAGAATTGTGTCGCTCAAATTCAAGATGTGGCGGTTTTATTTTTAATTGCATGTTTAAATTGATTTTCCAGAAGTGAATGCGATAATACACAAGTTACTGTCTTGTTATTCGGATCCTCTGTGTGGGATTCCAATGTGGACTCTCTTGGAATGTTATTAGTGTGTTTATATGCTCTCTTAATCAAATTGCATGGATATACTTGTTCTAATTGACCATGACTCAGAGCATGGGCCTGTAAAATTCCATAAGGGAGGAGCAATTCCTTTGAGACCTTAAACATTTTTAAAAGACAGATGCTCCATCAGGACCTTTGAATGGTAGCTCACGTATACAAGAAGTAAGTTACAGTCTTTCTGTTTCTGGTTAACCACTGTCACTGGAATACCATCTTCCGCCAGGACAGGAATGGCCTAAAAAGGAATTGATACCCGGAAAAAGAGACAGAGACCCATCGGGTGTACCCGGTGCAACTGGAACATACGACCCATAGAGACCACTGCTGTGGCAGTCCTGGAGCCTCAATAGATCTATTGGGGGGAGGGGGCAGGGTAGGTAGGGAAAGCAGAGTTTGAACTTGTTGTGGAGGGAGAAAACATTTAAAACTTGTATGGTGAAAATATGTTCTTACGTACGAAAAGATGTCTTTATACGTTGTAAGTGTGATAATTCACCAATAAACGAAAGGAATTTATAGCGTGTCATTGTGAGCAAGTGTAGCATAGGTAGATGTTCTTCATAGAATTGGAATAACACCTCTTCTGATGCATTAAAAAATGAAAAAAATGTGCTATTGATATATCAGACCCAGTTTGTTATGTTGTGATAAAATGGGGTAGATGCTGCATACAGCAAATACATTTTTGCAGAAAGGGGTCCATCTAGAGATGGACCATGGGATGGAGCAAAGGCATCTCCCATGATGGCGCTACTTTTATGGTTGAAAGTTCTGACCATTATATGCAAAACAGTCCTTTGTTAGCACAATTTCAACCCACAGGAGTAAACGGCCCCCACCGCCCCAGGTCAAAGGGTGGTCCTGGCCCAGCCCTCACCCTGTCAGCTGACAGCACCGAACGGCTCCCCTGCACACGTCAGACAGGAACCAGGAAGTAGGATTCCTGCTTCCTGTTCTGTGTCTGCGAGCAGCACGGCAGCCAGAGGCATAGAGAGAACATGGAGCATTGAGTCTGCGGCGCTGCCAGGAACAGTTAAGGAAGCCTTTTTTAGAGGAAAAAAACACCGAAATTAGCTATCCTGCCCTGACTTTGTCCCCAAATTAATTGCGTTGTTTACTCTCTTCTCGCAGGATTACAGAATCCTTTCATAGCTTTTTGTGCATTTCTTGCCGGTTTCACATTTTGTAGCATTCTTCAACCGTCTCATTTTTATATTTAAAGTGTATGGACTAGTCTCCTAGAAAATCAGCCTACCTTGTTATTTTAGCTCTCTGCCCATTTACATCTTTTTCAATGAATTCCATCCACTCCATGATGCTCCTGTCCCATCCCAGTAAAATAAAACCACGCATCTCACACGGCAAATAACAGTTTAGTGCTCGCAGCAATTTTATTTTTGCAGCAAAACCACCTTGGGTTTACCATATAGTCAGAGACTACCGTTTTCTTCCGATAGTTGCAGGACACCCCAGTCACACTTGGTTGGCATTTCTTCGAGATGTGCTTTTTCACTTCTTGTCTGCACTACCTAGGCAGCAGAAAAAGCCTACAGGGACACACCGAGTGATTTGGCAAATACAATCCTGTATCTTTTATTTGCCTCGCCTTTGTGCGTTCTCTTCCAACGGAATAGCCGCGAGTCACTGAAAGTACTGACAAAACTAATAGTACTTAAGAAAGGAAGCTAATTCTTGGCAAGCATTCCCACAAGGAAGGGAGTGCCAAGCAAAGGCATAGCCCTGATCCGACGGGGATCATTTAAGGCGAGTTACCTAAACTAATGACACTGCAGTTTTAGTCATCCGAGGGCATATTACAGTAACTTTGCGCCTGTGCAATTTTGGACAGCACGTGCACCCCTAGGACAGGACCTGCTCTAGTGCAAATGCCTATTTTTTTTTCAAAGCATTCTTGCATTTTCAAACTTTTTTTGATGGTGCAAATACCATGCAAAATAGCAGTGCACTGGTGCAAAGCTGTAACCTAGACCCACGTGCTCTGTCATCACTTCTCAGTACTATTCACAGCAAATGGTCTGGGTGTACCCACAACAGGCATTGGAATTCTATGGCTGCAAGCACTTCAATGGCAGATGAAGGGAGATACGTATTATTAGATATTGATCCTGCTTTTTAACTATGTGCGTTATAATAAATCTACAATCTGTCTCTGGGGAATGGGTCAGAGCAGTAGGTGGGCACAGTACATCTATTAAAAATATATTTGTTATTCCACTCCAGGACATGAAGTTACCACTATGTAAACTTAACGCCAGCATACGGAGTACATTATTACGTAGCAAAGTATAAGACTTAGAGAAGAGGAGGTGGTGGGCAAAATTACACCAGCGTATTACCACATCAAAACATTCTACTCATCAACAAAGCAAGCACATGCAGTGCACAGCATATTCTTACAGAGTTATTCCAACAAATACAACAAATCCACCAATTCTGCACAAGGTCAGACGACATGGCGGGAACCCTTCTGGCAGTAGCAACAGCTCCTCTGCATCGCCTCATCTGTCTCAGCTCTTGTTGCAGGCATTAAGATTTTCAGGTTTGCATAGGTTGTCTTTCTCAAGTTGCTTGGAAAGCCTACCATACTGTGGCCAGGCAGAGATTTCTAGGCCACTGAGGTTCTCTTTTTGGACAGGAGCAAAGCCAGTTTGATACATCTAGAAGTAAGCATCTCGTCTTTTTTTGTATTCAGTTTTATTGGATTTGATATAGTACAGCAATACACAAAGGTTTGCACAAACATGGGCCGGGCCAGCCAAGCACAAGTCCAATAGTTATATCAACTCCAAGAACCTCCCCCATATTCCCTCATACAATTTCAGTTTCTTACTTTTGCTCAAAATTACCCTCTCCATTAGAGACATTCTGCATAAATCATCAATCCAAGCAGACCTGCTAGGGACAGTGACATTATTCCAGTCCCTCAGAATGATCTCGTTTACAGAAAAGGACCGCTCTAAAAACCAGCACCTCTGTGGGTAGCTCAACTCTTCCTATAGGCTATCATCTCCCAATATTACAGTCTGAATGTCAAAATCCATATTTATTACTAAAACTCTATTCATGGTTCTTGTGACGTCCAACCAAAACAACCTCAAATTTGAACATTCCCAGATCATATGTTCGAATGATTCTTCCATGTGACCACAGCCCCAACAAACATCTGCATCATTCATACCTCTCTCAAGCATTTTGACTGGAGTCCAGTATACATTATTTAGTATCTTGACCTGACGGACTCTCTCCCCTAGATTCAGCGAAGTTGAGGAAACATTTCCACACATCTTTTCCCATCTCCCAGCCATGACCTCTGAGCCCAGACAATCACACAAGGCCCTCAGAAGTTGTTAATTCGGGCACCTGAACCTTGAAATTTGTCTTCTTTATCTGTAGTGGTAACATGCTCATCATATAATTTAAGCGTGCTGCACATGCCATTTTGATAGCATTAACCTTCCCCCAGAGTGATAACTTTAAATAAGACAATCTGGTCAGTTCTATCTTCAGTTTCAATGTTATGCTTTTCATGTTAACATCCACCATGCGATAAACCTCATTTGTTAGCCAGACACCCAGATATTTCATTTGTTTCGGACACCAACAAAATCCAAGCCTCGCGACACCTGTGCTAGAGCAGGCAGATGAAGCCGTCATTGCTTGGATTTTGCCCAATGGATTTTGTATCCTGAATAAGACTGAAAATCTTCTACTTGCTGCATTAGAACCAACAGTGAGGTGTCCTGTGTCTGTAGCACCAACAGCATGTCATCAGCATATAGCCACACCTTCTGCAACACATCTCCATACTGTACTCCTTCTATCTCCTCATCACGCCGGATCCTCTCCACCAGTGGCTCAATCGCCAGTACGAAGAGCAGAGGCGATAGCAAGCAACCCTGTCTTGTTCCATGTCCCAGCTCAAACGGCTCAGATGACCATCCATTAGAATTCACATCAGCTGTTGGCTACGAATAGAGTAACAATATCCATTGTATGATATCTGTACCAAATCTGTAGTTCTTCCAAAGTGAAACAGGAAACTCCACTCAATTCTGTCGAATGTCTTCTCGGCATCCAACTGAAACAGTGGAAGGGCTCCTACTGGTTAGGATCGATTAGATGCTCTAGTCTAGGGTGTTTTTTACCCTCACGGAAAGTGCTTTGGCCAGGATCCAATTAGCAGTATTGATTAGACATTGATGCATGTCTTGTCGTTGCTGGAAATACACCTATCCACCTTGACTCAATGAACACCTCAAGTAGGAGCTTGAAGACTATCCTCGGCATGATTCAGTAAAACTCAGCAGGCAGCCCATCCGGGCCAGGGCACTTCCCACCATTTAAGTAGGATATCGACCCCATCAATTCTTCCACTGATAGAGCTAGGTCCAAAGATGTTTTCAGTCTGTCAGGTAATTTATTGACGCCACAATCATCCAGGCAAATCCTTAAGCTTTCTCGACTCGAAGACCTTCAGAAGTATATAATGCAGCATAGAATCAGGGAATTCTCTACTAATCGTAGTGGGGTCAAATGTTAGCCCTCCTGAGGCTTGATTGATTGCACTTATTGTTCGATCTGCTTCCTGGACCCTCAAGCGGCAGGCCAGCAGTCACATCTTTCACCACCTTCATAGTAATTACACCTGGTTCTACAAAGTAGTCTTGATGCCCTTTCAGACAATAGCTTGTTCAGCTGATATTTTCTATGGGTTAACACCTCCCTGGCTTCTACTGTTGGACTCTTTACCTCTGGGAAGTTGGTGAAGTAGATGCACTACGGGATACTGTCAGTTTATCTGTCACATTTGTGTGTCATGAGGTAACCTCCGTCCAGAAAGTGGTAACTATAATTGGAGGTATTATTTATCTTTCCATCCTGCTGTGTCGACCAAGTGGCATCCCTTTCTATTTAATGGTTCATCCTATGTAGTATCACCAGGAAATGTTATGACATGAGTGTGTTTTTATACTGTTTATGTTCAAATCTGTAAGTCATAGAAACCGATTTATTGTACCTACATACTTGAGACTTTATTTTGACTGAAAATATAGCATCAGGATCAGACTCCAATGTGTTCCTCATTCTGTTAATGTACAATTTCTTGTCATCCATGCAGGTCCTACACACCCCAGAAGTCCCCTTAACATCAGAGCCTGCCTATTAGAACAGCAACAGCAAAGGGATCAGAAGGATGGGTAGTCTCGGGAGGATAGCTCAGGGGCAACATGCTCACCTAGGAAGCAAGACGACATGGAGCAACACTGGTTCAAACCCTGGGTCTGTGCTTAGGAACCTCTGAGTATTAACCGTGTTATAAATAACCTATCATATCATTCTACTGAGCCATCAGTTCAGCTATCTCGCATTGCTCTGGCCAGCCTACCCTTTTGCAGGAAGAATTGTCCAGGGGATATATTAGTATTAGGATTATGATTATTATGGTATTTATTGAGCGCAGACTTAACTTCGAGAAGCAACGGAGTGCTTTACAGAGGTATACAACACTATAAATGCATAAGAGAGCGCTTTTCAGAGGTAACAGAACAGATATACAGTGGGGGGGTAGGATACAGAGGGACACAGAGGACGAGTACAGCTGAACAAGAAGTATGGGAGGGCGGAGCGACCTCTGACGGGCCCATGGGATCAGAGCTCACCCTCGAGTACTTTAAGGCAAGATAGCTGCACCTTGAAGTGGATGGGGTGCAGGATTTTCTTACTCCAACACCAATGAATAAGGACAATTCAATGGTTTGGCAAAGGGAAGTCAGTTTAATGACAAGTACAAAAAACGGGGAAACATTTGGAAATCGTCAGTGATGCGATCGCCTGTCTCGCTTCAACTTCCCCCTTCTTCATTCAGACCGCAATAGTTCTAGAAATTTCTCATCATTGATGTGTAACACTCAAAAGTTTGTCATGTCATACAATTCTATTGGTTGGAAAAGGTAACTTAAGTATAGGTACTATATCTGTATATGGTAACGGAGTGTGAGGATTGGATAACTCTTATCGGGTGGGCGTCTAAGACCATCCCACTACATCACTCATGTTAGACATCACTAAAAGTACGATGTCTCATTGGTTCTACTAGCTATAGGACCCTTGATTATTTGGTCCATTGTGATTGGGTCGGTTACTTCACTAGGCATAAATCGCCACTTTAGCAGTATGCAGAATGATCATCCAGATGCGGTGTGCCCCAAGATTCACCCTGCCTCCCTTCCATTAATCAATACTTTAGGGCTATGTGTCAATTAGTTGGCTGAAGGTGGCCTCGAAATTGTAGCTTCTTATCAGGAGAAGTTATGGCATCCTCTGGTTTTGGATGACATCAGACGTGGGTACCTTGCTGCGCCTGGCTGGTCACGTGTGAGTACATCGTGAATCTGCTTTGATTTCATTCTATTTGCATGTTTGATTCTTTATTCGGCCTCGCCACCTTCCTGGGCCTCCTTATCTTGACCTTCACGTGGCAGGCTGCTATGCCCTTAAGTTTCGATTCTTCGAAGTTGCCGCTCTCCTCCATCCTTGGGTGACCTTGAATTCCCAGGCATGAGCTCTTCTTGCTACGTTTCGATTCCGCTCTTTCGTCTGGCTTTGTGCTGGTATATGAATCCTGGCCTGTTTGACCACTTTCATCCTGGGCTTAATTCTGCTTTTGTATAAAGTGGCTTTGCACTTATATAATGTGCTTTATTGAGGTAGATCTATAGTTGGCGCTTGCCGCTCTATTCTTCTAATAAGCATAGCAAGCAGTACTGTTTTCTTAGTTTCTTGCGTTCCAAACCTATTTACAGGCGTTAGCTGGTTGCGTACCTTCATCCTGTTTTATGGTTACGTTTCTTTACAGTTCAGCATCGTTTCTCCTTTCAAGTCCATTACATCATTATTCCTTACATTTCATCTTTGCGTGTCATCTTTTGGTTGTCATTTCGTTCATCTGAACGTCTGTCTGGGTGGGCCCTTGTGACATCATCATTCGTCTTCCATTTAGGCCTTTTGAGTTTCTTCTGGGACCGTTTGTAAGTAGTCTTCATTTCGTGTCAGCTGCTGGTACGGTTGTCTCAATGGGTACCGCGCTGCCCATGGTTGTCTGGTTACAGGCACTTCAACAGGTATTGCTCTTCTGATGGGCACTGGGCAGAGCCCTAGTGCTGCTCTCTGTTGGTTTATTTGCTCCTCATACGTCACATATCTCGGTGTGACTGTTCCTGATACTTCAAATGGGCCACTGGAGTGCAGGCTCGGTTCATCGACCACTTCTGCTTTCTCATTTTGATTCGTCTTTCTTGGTTCTTCTGTATCCATTTCTTCATCTTCTGGGTTTTTACATGACGGTGTGAAGGAGTGCCTCTTTGGAATCCTAAATTCTTATCACTCCTTTCAAACATCCTACTGTTTTCACGTGTTGGTTCTTAATCCATGTCATTAGTTGGCATTGTCCATTTGGGCTACAATAGATCAATTTTCCTTCATAATTTCTACGTTTCCTGGGGTACATGAATTTTGTTCCTTCTGGCGCATATTCGCTGGCCTTCACAAAGTCTCTTATTTCTTCATCAGTCAGGTTTCCAACCTGGTTTGACATCGATCATGATCTTCATCCCAATGGCTTTCTTCGCCGTATTCTTACATTGCGAGATGATTATCTTGATAACAAAATCCTAATAGTATCATCAATAGCAGGGCACCTAGAAACTTGAATATGTCTGCCATCCATTGTGGGACCCACGAGAATAGTGTTCCAAACCAGCTGTCATCATCCACTTCGTCGGTTTCGTCGATCATCTGGTTCTGTAGCTTCATTATCATCTCCATGGTATCTGTCAAGGTTCCGCTTTCCTTGTCGTGAGAAGGTATAAATGTGCAACATGATTCTCCGATTTTTCCACAAACTCCTCCATCCATCGCTGTGATCATGTCAAGTACAATCTGTTCTGTAGAGTCATCAATCGGATTGCTCTTAGTTCTTCCTTAATCGCATTGAATCCTTTTATGTTAGTGTTGATGGTCTGCAATAACTCCCATCTGGTTATCTGCAACCATTTGGTATTTACTCCAACTTGGATTCTTGGCATGAGGATCGTTGTGAACACTGATGAGGTGAGGCTGAAAAGCCTGTGTTCATACGGGATTGCATGGAAAGCTTATTCAAATTTGGCAGACAAGTAATTCTCCCTTTTCATTCCGGTCAACAGTTCCACAGATCTCCTTTTCCTCAGGTGGGCATCTGCTTTCGGGAAACTGTCAATATTCAGGTCACTTTTCAGGAGGACTAGTGCTGGAACATGGACATTCACTATTGTGCATATGCCTCCCCAGTCTTTTGGCAGTCAGATGTATGCTTTGGATCCACATGCCCAGTAATGATCCATAATTACTGCAGTTCTGTGAGTCATTCCTGGAGCTTAAAAAATGTGTTTACAGTTCTGATTCTCTCCCATTTTTCTTGTGCCATTGTTCCTGAAGCATAGTTTCGGGCTTTCCAGTGGCACTATTTGCAGGGGGTCCTCCTCCGTCTTCCACCCATGTTAGTAATCTTGCGTGTCTCGGCCATAGAGGTTTGCACAACCTCTGTGAGTATTCTATTGCTTCTTTTCAGGCTCCAAGGACCATCCATGCTCAGCAGATCACGACTCCTTCTTCTCACCCGTTGGGGGAAAGCACTGTTCCCCAAATCTGCATTTGGCCTCTGTTCTTCCAAATGCGAGCCTCTTCCGGCGTCTTTCCTTGGACATTCAGTCTCTGGTTTGTTTCTCATCTTATTCCTGCTCTTTTGACTTCAGGTCTTTCGTACCTGAACACGTGATTCCTAGTATGGGCTCTATTTCTTGTCTTAATGTCCTGAACATAACTATCTTCATCGGGATAAGCTGTTTCAGTTGTCCATATCAACGAGGCATCCCTCCCCATGAACTGGCCTCTGGTGTTGCACATTGCTACGTGTGACAGTCTGCTGTCGGGGCATCAATTTATACAGCCACGAAGATCTTGGATTTTCCCATGCTGTATGGTAGAAGTGCGCAAACGAAGCATTATCCTTCTGATTTTCTTCTTCCGACTTCTTTCATGTGTTGGTACCAGATGTTGTTTCCTAGATGTGCTGTGCTGTCCAGGTAGTCGTTCAGTTCACTGTTATCTTCATGCAGACTTTTCTTGATCCTTAGTGTCTTCCTGTAGTTAGCAATAACTACATCTCTAAACGCATCTGTGTGACTTTTCCTTGCTGGAGGACCCACGGGCATTCTGGTCCATGGAGCGGGTTTCTTTATCCGCATCGATGAGGTAGGTAGAGGGTTTGCAGTTCTCTCCTTCTCTTCTTGCATTCTTTTTCTGCCCTCTTTAAGTGCCTTTATCAACCACCAGACTGTCATCGGCCCAGTGTATGGCTGCATCATGGGCCTGGTACTTGTTCCTCGTGTTGGACCTTGTGGGCTTGTCAATACAGTGTCTGCGGTTTTACTTTTCATTTCCTCGTGCCGTTTCTTTACTTTAGCTATAAACGGGAATACATGATCTTTTAACATTTGTGTCCTTGCAGTGAATTCTCCTACAGCTGCTTCTGTCTTCTTAAGGGCTCTTGTTAGGTCTTCTTTCGTTGGCCTTTCTCTCAATTCTTTTCAGTCTCTTTCATTATTTTCTGGGACTGATTGTTCAGTAGGAAATCTCATACTCCCTGTTGCCTTCACTTAAGGTTCTGTGGCCATTGACACATGCCCTGGTTTGTGTGCATTCAGTGTGTGTGTGCATGTAGTTGTCAGTGCTATGTTTTAATTTATTCCGTGCTGACCCTGTCTCCAGCCTTTCTCTTCATTCGTTACCTCAAGTGTGTATGTGTCACTTTTAACTATATTCATTCTCAGGTCATTTACCTTACCATCAGATTTTCTCGGGACTGGAATTACTATATAGGGTCTGGGTGCTTTTGTATGATTCATGGTACACCATCAGGTGGGTGCGCTGAATTTGGAACGCTTCGTGCACCCATAAAAAATGCAGTTCTGATCGTTAAAGATAGCAAAATAATGATAAACACAATGCATAAATACATGATGGTACAGTATGTGAGGCAGCAGCATTTTCTCCCAGAGAAACGAGAATGCCCCTCTGCTTGCGGGAGAACCAGGTTACTGTTCTGGGCCCCCATCTCAATCATTTATTCAATGTCAATGTTATTGAATTCCCCCACTTCGATATTGTTCTCGAACAGTTTGTGTCATAAAGTGTCTGGTGCTTCACAAGTGTCCCCCCTCTTGCGGGTGACGATTGTCTCTTGATGCAGGATACAGTTCCCTTGCTAGACTATGGAAAATAGATTAGATTAACACTTCAGTACGTCACTTCTACTGTGCATGTTCAAAGTAGGTGAGTTCCCAGTCCACCCCCGGATCTGCTTCAGTCCTGGGGACATGCTGGATGCTGGTCAGTGTGGAAAAAGGTGGAGTTTTTGTCTCTGCTCCCTCGATCTGTCCCTCGGCGGAAAGATGACATGAAGTGAATTCTGCTTCCTCGATCTGTCCCTCGGCAGAAAGCTTCACTGGAATCTCCTCATATAGTCTCTCTGAAAGTTGGACAGCTCCACCTGCAGCTTAATACCATGGAGAAGCGTTCCCATCTGAGCGACATTAGCTGGGTTTCTGATAAATGTGAGGACGTCAACCTTGATAGGTCTGCCCACCATCTCTGGAAAGTCAGTGATTAGGTCGAAAGAGGACGTTATGGGCCAGTTGGCTGTCTTCGGGTGATAGGGACATTTGTCCTTCCTTGTTGGTTTCAGGATTACAGGCCCTTCCCTTGACGAGAACAATCCTTGCACTTTCCTGAAGCGTGGATTGCAACCAAATAGCTTAGTTTACGCCACAACTGGTTCAAAAGTTCAGTGTTCACTGGATCTCTAATGAAAGTCAATGTGTCGGTATTCCGTCTGACAATAGCTGGGCACTCTTCGATTATGCAAAAGAAAAGTGTATTGATGAGTTCATCTAGAATCGCCTATGGTGGAATCATTTGTGTCCTTTTCACTGTATTCAGGCAGTCCAATGAAGGCTTCTGCGATGACGGTAAGTAGTTGCCAGATTACTTTCTTGTTGGCAGGATCTTGGATACAGTCTGTGACACTCGTGACCCTTCCTACCAGGGATGGATATGATACCAATACTAAATGGAAATAGTTGAGTACGTCCTTTGTGATGTCTCTGCCGGGGGACACCATAAGTGCTGCTAAACAAAGTTTGGTATTGGATGATTCAGGATACTGTATTTTGCTCTTAAAGAAAAAGTACTTGATCACTCTCTGTTAGGGTCTCGTTTCTCAACAATGCTTAAGTGTGGCTTGGTTTACAAGTTCGTGTCGACAAACGTGTTGAGGCTTACATGCGCAATTTTCTTCTTCACCCTGCAACTGGGATGCACAGAGTGTCCGTTTTATGTCCTTATCCCCTTTTTGCTTAGAGGAAATGTCCAATTTAAGCAACAACTTGCAAAAGGTTCTTTTTATGTCTTTGCTTTGCTGCTCATGCGTCCTTCTTCCTCGTCATGGATCTCGTCTGCATGTGCTGAGGTTCTTCCTCGTTGTCTGTAGTTTCTTCGTGGTGGGGTTCAGCTAGAGGGCTTTCTCCGATATAGGGCTTAATGTCATTGAGAAAAATCCATGCTCTCCGGCCCTGCAGTTTTACAGCCGGTGGGGTGCAGTCCTCCACGATAAAAGTTGAATCTTGGCTCGTCCCACCTTTTCCATGTATTGTTCTTCACAAGTACAGCATCTCCCGGGAAAATTAGTGGAACACGTAGACCTTGAGCTGGGTCTGTTGCAGCGTCTCCCTCTGTATTTTGTGTTGCGCTGCACCCTTTTCGTCGTTGCTGCAGCTGTTCTGAAATTACAGTAAGGCTGGATGTCATGCAGTTCAGGTATTTCTGCATTTTGGATCCCAGGACCTCTCTGGTTGGCTGGGCATCCCATCTAGTCCTGTCCTGAGGGGTTAGGGGAGCATTCATTCTCCTTCCTGTGACTATCTCGTGTGGCGATAATATGATGGTCGGAGCCTGGTTGGTTCCGAAGAGCATACAATGCCAATGCAAGGCAGTGCAACCATCCCCTCTTTAGAGTAAGCTTCAACTTGGCTTCCTTTCCTTTAACAAGCCATTGAGCCTCTCACAAACACCATTACCTTCCGGATGATACGCCGACGAGAACTTGTGCTTTATACCAAGCAACAAGCTAATCTGTTCAAAAGCTGTATTTACAAAAAGAGCCCCATTGTCTGATCTCATCACTTCACATACCCCCATCTAGGGAACACTTCCCCCACTAGGAATTTGGCCGCACAGGTAGAGTCTGGGGGCCTCACCACGAGTTCGGCTGTATTCCCGGCTGTAATACCGCCGACTGTAATAGCCCTAGCACCGACCGGTCCGATGGTTTTACCTTCGGATCACAGGTTGGGCCTTAACATTAAATCCCCATTCCTGATTTGGTCCATTGGATCCAATGGGGAATTTTCGGTGCTAATACTGCGGGCTAATACATCCGGCTGTAATACAGCTGAAAACATGGATTTTCACCTCCAGAAAAAAGCTGGAGGTAAAACAGCTGATTTAGCACCCAACACGTGATGGGGCCAGCCCTTAAATGTGGCGGTAATACCGTTACCACCGCATTTAAGGGATACAGCCCAACTTGTGATGAGGCCCTGGGTGTGCACATGGACCTGCTTCTATCCATTTAGAGAATGGACACACCACTACAATTAAGTATCTATACCCGTTACACACTTGAATCATGTCGACATAGTCGATATGTAAGTGCTGAAAAGGCCCATTTGGCCGGGGAATGACTCCTCTTACTACTTTTAATGTGTGCCCAGCGGTGAATTGCTGGCAGATTATGCAGTTTACCAAAAAGAATGCAACATGCTCTGCTAAATTCGATATAAACCAGTCTTCGGCGAGCGTTGCTGCTAGATTCTCTTTTGACATGTGTATAGGGTAGTGCAATTGCTCCAATGCTATTTTTAGTAGGGCTACAGGCATTACTGTTTTAGCAGTGCTGTTTTGCCGCCACAATCCGTCAGAGGGGTTTAAAGATCACCCTCGACATTTCCACAGGTTCTTCTCGTCCTGTGGCGCCTCCCCTTGAAGCTCCATTAGTTGTCTGTCCCAGATTACTATAGGCTTCGGGTGTGGTACGTGCCACCATGATTCTTGCATGGGTGCACGCCACTTCCACTTCCATAACCGTCTCACTCTTGGATGCCATACGCTTGGCTTCTGTCTCTGCTGCATGGTTTCCGCGTGACACGAAATCTGTCCCTTTGGTGTGGGGGGCGCATTTCACAACCGCTATGCCCAATGGGAGCTGTAGTGCCTTATCCAGCCTGTCCAATAAGGCTGCGTGCTGCACTGGCGTGCTGTCCGCTCGGAGGTAGCCCCTCATTTTCCAGCGTGCTAGTCCTGCATGCAGTGTGGACGTCACATAGGCGGAGTCACTGTACAGCGTCACTTCCTGGTCTGCGTGATTCTCAATGGCGAGTATCAACGCCAATAACTCTTCAGCCTGTGCTGAATAGTGAGATGGTATTCGTGCACTGACGAGTACTTGAAATTCTCAGTTTGCTATGTGTTTCATTACGACAGCGCCTGTATATCTTTGTCCGTCTTCTTGATCGATTCTCAAAGAACCATCAATAAAACCGATCCCTCCTCCCGCCAGGGCATTTTCTTTCACCCTGGGGATTTCATCATAGAATTCTTCATAGTTTGCACAGTCATGGATCGGCTCTCTTTCAGTCACTGGTTCAGCTATGAATGTAGCAGGGTTCAGTGTTTTACATTGAACTATTTTGATCGATGGATTAGATATAATCACTTCATAGGCAGAAGCTCTTTGGAATGTCAATGTGCCCTTTGGTTTCTCCAAAATGGCGACTAATGAGTGCTCGACGTATAACGTCATGGAACATCCAATTACAATGGTTGTCGCCTTCTCTATGGCGAACGCTGCGCAGCTAAGCTTTGTCCACATGGGAAGTGACCTCTCATTATTGGGTCCAAGTTCCCACTGTAATATGTCTGGGGCTTGTACCCCAACAAAGTCTTTTGAGCGAGCACTGCCTTCATAACGCTGCCATCTGTGTGCGAAAACAGGCAGAATTCCTCTGCATAATTGGGAATCCCGAGAATTGGAACCATACAAATCGCTCTCTTGAGTTCTGCAAACCCCCTTTCCATCGCTTCAGATCATTCAATCTTTTCCTTTGTCATCTGGGCCTTCTTCAGGGCCTGGAGTAAGGGCTTGGTATATGAGCTGTAATCGAAAACCCATGCTCTAACATAGGTACATAGGCCTAGAAAGCTCTGCATTTGCTTTATCGTGTGTGGCTTAGCGATGTTCAATATGGCTTCAGTCCTTTCTGGGGTCGCCTTCTTGCCTTCATGTGAGCTCAGCTGGCCTAAGTATAGCACTTCCTGTTGACAATATTGTAGTTTTTCTTTGTCAACCTTATAACCTTTCTCAGCCAGTATAGTTGTTAAGATGGATTTCTGAACTCTGTCCTGGAGGGGCAGAGGTTCAGAAGGCCAGCCTAGTTTCTTGGAACAGGGTAACCTCTGGACAAGCCAGACCAATCAGGGTAGCGATGGCGGCGGTCAAGACTAGGTCTCAAGAGGGGTGAGGGTGACTGAAAGCCCACAATGAGCACACAAAGCAAGGACGCTTACAAATTACTCCAGACAGTTGTTATATTAAAAATATAGACACATTTATTACAAGGCCTTTGTAACATCGACCATAGTAAAGAATCACGATAAAACTCCAATAAACCAACACATCACAAGCAATACAATATATATACAAGACCAAGGGGTATAAAGAGTTAGAAGCACGAAATATGCAGACCACCTAGATGGGGAGAAAAACAGGCAGTGCAAGTAATCGTTAGACCCAGTTCGATATCAGAGGCCACCTAACTAGAAGGAAGTCCGAGCCCTACAAAGAGTGGAGCCTTGTGCTCAAAAGTACCTGCACACGCGGGTGCCAACGGGGAAAAGGAGAGTCTCTTCAGGGAAATCGGGCAGTTCAGAGAGGTGAACAAAACAATGAGGAACAGATCCCCGCTAATCAAGCGCGGCCTCAACTTGTGGGCAGAAGCAGGGCGCGAGTGCGGAAAAGGGTTGCTGTTTACGACAGCGATGGAGATCCACAAGCTCCTGCGGGAGGGCGACCGGTTAGGGTATTGACTACTCACCGGTCCCCGATGCAGGCAGACCCAGGCTTCTCCAGTTCTGTTTCGGTACTGGCAGGTTCAGATGCGATCAGCAGGAGTCAGGGTCGAGGGTGTCCCAAATGCAGCGAACACGCACATGTTTGTTACCACAGCAGGGCAACTCGGCAACCGCGTGTATTCCGGTCCCAAAGCACGCGTCTCACTTCAGACCTGGGAACGCCAATTGTAGGAATCGTGTGAGAGTGCCGAGGTCTTGGAATTTAGCAGCAGCCAGACGGCGGTGACAGAGCAAGGTTCCTGTGTAGGCTGGTCAGTCCACTGGATGGCCCAGGGACGCTTCCGAAGGCTTATGTACAGGATTTGGTGAAGATGCCGAGAATATTTGTTCCCACTATTCTAAAGGGTCGAAGCGCCTTTGCAGACCTTCTCGTTCGATCAGAGGCCGAGTGGTCTCGCAGGACGACAGCAGTGCAGGGTGCCAACCTTCAGCAGGTCACCAGCGATTCCTCAACTCAGCTTCTTAGTTGCAGGATACTTGGCTCCTTATCCTTTGTTCGTGAGAACTCAGGAGATCGACATGGTAGTGGGGTTTTCAGCCTCCTCTTATCCAGAGTTCCCTTTGCGTCAAAACGGAGAGGGCCCAATGGGAGATCCGTTCACAAACACTCACACCATACTTCGACCTATCACAGACCACGGTGGTCCCAGGCATTCAGGACACTCTAGACTCTCTGGCACCGAGGATGTTTATTGGGAACAGACATCCCAGCCCACATCCTGGAGGCACACACAAGGCATGCAGAAGCCCGCGAAAGCGTTGTGTTTCGCGGGAAATTGCATGACCAAATAAGGACTGTCCTGGGTCGGTTCGACCTGGGGGAAGGTGAAGGGGCAAGATGGTTAGCGGACAGTACAAAGAACCTCGTGGCATGGCCATTTTGGAGGCCAAGCCACCGATTTGGGCCAAACGCGGGAAGCGCGGTTAACATGGCAAAAAGGGGTTCAGAACACAAAGAAACGATAGCTGCCACCAGTCCCGTCCGTGACACACTTGCACATCTCATGATAAGTCCAGCGAGAGTTTCTAGGGCCTTTGGAATGACTAGAGACTCAAGAGCGCGGTAATGTGAGTTACGGTGCACTCTTGTTTCATGTTGCTCAAAAGCTGCAACATGAGGAAAGGACTAAGGGAAACAAAATCTCCCGGTACTGACTGTCTTAAAGGCATGTCAGTTTCCCCATAAGAATGGAGCGAAAGCCCAGAGGAGTGCGGCGGAAGGCTGCGCTTCTCTGGCAAAGTCTAGATCAGGGTGTAAAACAACAGCAAAAAGTTTGGGGGTTGCCACATGGAAGGAAAATTACCTACAATTATGAAATCTTTCCTAACACTCGCCCCTCCCAGACTAAGGACAGGGGGAACTAATCCACCCCTGGATGACTTTCTTGTTCAGGTCGGTTAAACATTCTGGACAACCCATCAGCATTGCTATGTTGGACACCTGTCCTATGCTCAATAGTGAAGTCAAAGCCTTGCAGACTTATGGACCACCTAAGCAACTTTGGATTCTCTCCTCATGTTCATTAGCCACTTTAAGGGCCTATGGTCAGTTTGCACAGTGAAGTGCGTCCCATAGAGGTAGGGCCTCAGCTTCCGTAGTGCCCACACAACAGAGAAACATTCTTTCTCTACTGTGGACCATCTGAGCTCTCTGTCCTTAAGCTGGCGACTAATGAAACCAATAGGGTGTTCCTTACCCTTCTCATCTACTTGTGATAGTACAGCTCCTATCCCAGTGTCAGAGGCATCTGTCTGCACAATAAAAGGTCTTTGGTAATCCGGGGTCCTGAAGACAGGGGCCAGGCACAAGGAGTCTTTTAAGCCATTGAAGGCCTTCTCACACTCGTCGGTCCAAGTTATCTTCTTGGGTTTCTTCGGAGTGGTGAGAGCAGTCCGAGTGGCAGCTATGGTACCATAGTCTGCCATGAAGTTGCGGTAATACCCTGAGTCCTAAGAAGGCTCTCACTTGGGTCTGTGTAGTGGAGGTAGGCCAGTCCTGCACTGCTAGTACTTTACTGGGTAGAGGCTGTATCCTCCCTCCACCTACTTCATGTCCAAGGTAAACCACAGAGCCTTGTCCAATCTGGCATTTACTAGCCTTTATGGTCAAGTGTGCTTTCTGAAGAGCCTGTAGCACAACCCCGAGGTGTTTCACATGGTCTTCCCAGGTGCCACTGAAAACTGCTATATCATCCAGATATGCAAGACAGAATTCATCCAACCCGTTTAACACATGATTCACAAGCCTCTGAAAAGTGGCAGGTGCATTCTTCAACCCAAACAGCATTACCCTGAACTGGTAAAGACCGTCTGTAGTTGAGAACGCTGTCTTCTCCTTGGCATGTTCTGCTAGGGCTATTTGCCAATAGCCTGCAGTGAGGTCAAACGTGCTGAGATACTTGGAGGCACCCAAGGTATCCACCAGCTCATCTGTTCGAGGCAAGCGGTGTGCATCTGTCTTGGTGACAGCATTCAGAGCCCTGTAATCCACGCAGAACCTCAATTCAGAAGTACCTGCCTTTGGAACCAAAACCACGGGGCTGGAACAAGGACTACTAGAGGGTTCAATCACCCCAAGATCTAACATTTTGTTGACCTCTGTCTTAATGTAAGACCGTACTTTGTCGGACATTCTGTATCCTCTACTTTTGGTAGGTACGCTGTCTCCTGTGTCTGTTATGTTTGCACCAAGGTGTCAAACCAGGGGACTGCGAAAACAGGGGGGAAAATTGCCTAAGCAAACTTTTCACCTCAGCCTGCTGATCAGAGGTCAGGTGAGGGGCCACTCGGACACCCTCAAAGGAGCTGTCTGAAGGACCGCTTTGGAAGAGGTTCAGACTCCTCTTCCTCAACATCTGAAGCCAGTAGCAGTGCTGCGATTTCGACTCTTGAGACGAAAGCCTTCAGCCTATTTACATGGAACACTTTTGGAGCCTGTCCAGGCCTTCCAAGGTCCACTAAATAGTTGACCTCACCCAGGGGCTCCACCACTGTGTAAGGGCCTGACCATTTATCATGTAAAGCTCTAGGCCTTATGGGATTCATGATCAGGACTTGCTGACCAGGTGTGAAGTTGATGAGGGAAGCTTTCTGGTCATACCAATGTTTCACCAGGGCTTGTCCTGCCTTCAACTTGTCACTAGCCAGACCCATCAGGAGTACCATCCGTTTTCTGAGCCCTAACACATAGTCTACTACGTTGGTAGTAATAGGGGGAGTGGGCATCTCCCATCCCTCCTTGACTATGGCTAAGGGTCCCCGCACAGGGTGACCAAACAGAAGTTCGAAGGGGCTGAAGCCAACACCCTCCTCTGGTATCTCTCGGTAGGCAAACAGTAAGCATGGTAAAAGAAGATCCCATTTTCTTCTTTGGGGTTCTTCCAGAGCCCCAATCATACTCTTTAACGTTCTGTTGAACCGTTCCACCAGACCATTGGTCTGCGGGTGGTATGCGGAAGAGAACTTGTAGGTGACCCCACATTCTTTCCACATAGCCTGCATATACTTCGACATAAAGTTGCTGCCTCGATCAGACACAACTTCTTTAGGGAAGCCAACCCTAGTAAAGATGCCAAGTAACGCTTTTGCAACTGACTTGGCAGTTACAGTTTTTAATGGGATGGCCTCAGGATATCTGGTAGCATGGTCGACCAGCACCAGGATAAACCTATTGCATGAGGATGTTTGCGGGTCAAGGGGACCAACAATGTCGATCCCCACCCTTTCGAATGGTATTCCCACAACTGGGAGTGGTACCAATGGAGCTTGGATTGTTGAGCCACTCTTACCAGATAACTGGCAGGAGGCACAACTCCTGCAGTGACTTTCTACTTGCACCCCCATCTTGGGCCAGTAGAAGTGCATGGATAACCTTTGCTTGGTCCTCTTAATACCAAGGTGACCAGCAAGGGGCACTTCATGTGCCAACTGCAGGGGGAAGGGAGAAAGGAACCACCAACCTCCTATGGTCTCCTTCTGTAGACTCTGTGGGCTCACTATACAGGAGTCCACCTTCCCAATAAATCTGATGCGTCCCAGGAGGTTCACCCTCAAGCTGGGAGCAGGCCTGTCTCCTTAGGCCTTCCAGAGATGGGCACTCACATTGGCCTTTACTGAATTCTTCCCTGTCAGGACCACCTTCTACTAACAAGTCGTTTAGTTCAGGACGGTCTTTAGGGTCAAATACTTCAAGTATCGCTGCCTCCTCGTCAGGTCCGGGCGATTGACCAACCTCCTCCACCGCAGTGGTAGGTGAGTTCGGGGAATATTTTCTTTCCCTCGTTTCGGTTTTCTGACTCCTTTAGCCTTGGGTTTCCCCTTTGGCTGGGGCAGCTCACTGATCTTGGTCAGTGCTGCCCTCGTTTGAGACCTTGTGCAGGGTCTGTCAGCTGTGTCTCCCACGAGCCCTAACGCTCGGAGATCATTGCCCAACAAGACCTTTCCTGGGACGCTTTTCTGAATGCTCACTGGAATCCTGACTGCTGTACCATTGATAGTAAGATTTACAGGTATTACTGGGAACATGAGAGGTGGGCCGTCAGCCAACTTATTGGGCATCAGAGTAGCTCTGGCAACTTCCTCTGAGTCTACCAAGGTAGAATCCACTACAGTTCGACTGCACCCACTATCCCCAAGAGCCGGAGTATCTATTCCATTGATCAGCACACTGTCTTTAAAGTAGTGCTTGGTATTATCTGGAATCCTAGCATAAGCCTCTGCGACTTTAGGCTCCCAGAAACCCTGGGAAACTAAAACTACCTCAGCTTCTATCCCACTGGGGAAGGATTCTGAGGAGAAGGATGCTCCTGTAATCTCTTCTTCCTCGTAGGAGGAGAAGACCAGATTAGCAGAGTGGACTCCCAAAGGTTTAACCTTACACCGGGGATCCACCGGGGATCCCCCTTCACGTGGTCAGTTGCTCCACAAGCAAAACAAGATCCATTGGGTCTGTTTACATAGGGAGGCTTATTATAACCAGAGTTCTGTTTCGGAGGCTGACCTCCACTACCCTGTGAGTGCTCTTGTGTCTTACCCTTATTTTTCTTTTTGTGGCCCTTTTGAGAAGAAGATTTATCAGTTTCTCCACCCTCCTTATCTTTGGACTTATTCCCTTCCTCCTGCTTAACAGGCTGGGTCTTGTCCTTATGGGACACTCGATGTGACACCCACAAATCTGCTGCAATGGCAAGCTTCTTTGGATCTATCTCCTTAGAATCTGCCAAATGCTGCTTAAGCTCAGGGGAAGAAGATGCAGAAATATGTTCCAGCATGACGAGACTTATCATACCTTCAAAGTTAGCAACCTTATAACCTTCGACCCAGCCAGTCAAGTTTTTTAAGGATTCAGTTACATAAGATACCCATGTGCCACCTTCTTTTTTCTTATACTCTAGGAATCTTTTTAAATATTGGGCAGGAGTCTTTCCAAACTTTAAAATGAGAGTTTGCTTCAACATTGCAAAATCTGCTCGCTCAGCCTTTGACATTTCCATAATGGCACTGCAGCCAGAAGGGCAGTCGGCTGAGTACCCAGGCAATTTTCTCAGCATTGTCAACTTGTTGAACTTCACATGCATACTCAAATGTATTCAGCCAGTCCATAATGTCATTCTTTTCCTCATACACACTGAGCAGATCTTTTGGAAACCGTGGATGAGAGGAGGCCCCAGACCCATGTGCAGGACCCTTGGATACATTGGTGACTTGAAGCTTGGCCAGTTCCAACTGGTGATCCCTGTCTTTCTGTTTTTCTACCTGTTCGATCTTTAGCTTGGCCCTATTGAACTCAAGGTCTTCCTGGAGTTTGGCCATATTGAACTCAAGCTCCTTCTGCCTAAACAGCAGCTCTTGCTTCTTGAATTCAAGCATGGCTTCCCCATCAGAACTGGCAGAGGAAACATTGGACATTTCACCCTCCCTGTCCTCATGGTCGCGGTGGACCAGTGCAGCGGCAGAACTGTCAGTTCTACCAGTGAGAGCAGACCCACCTCCTTCTGCACTGTCCTCGGAAGCTATAGCACCAAGCTGAGCGTCTTGCCACGCCATGATTCTTTGGATCATTTCCATTTTTGTGCCTTACGAGGAGACACCTCTTTCAGCACACATCTTTTTCAATGTTTCGGATTTAGAAGCATTTAAAGTTAACAAAGTACTTGTTTCCATACTGTTTGCTAGGCTGTCTTTTGGACATTTTGAAAGCCTCCTTGATTGCTTTGGAACCCTGCTTGATTACTCTGCCATCCTCTTCTCCTAAATCCTCTTCCCCTTTGGTACTGTCCTACGTTACCCTGGTTGTTCTGCTGTGGGTTAGCCACCTGTTGTATGTTCTGTTCAGCTGGGTTAGTTACCATGGCTCCTTCAAGACCATACTTTGATCATTTCTTTGTGCCAGCTTCGCTCCCTCACCCTTTCGAGTTTCCTCCTTCTTTCGATTCTTTTCTCACAACAATCTACAGTAATGTGCGATAGTTAACTGTATTTCAGTCCACGGTTTAGCCTCAACTCCTACCAATGTCTTGAGCTGTTTCTGCACTGGTTCTGGTAACCCTTGGCATAATATGTGGTAAAACACTGGTATAGATTTCATCCAAGATTCATGCGTTTCGAGCACCCACGCGTCTTGGAAATTCTGGACATAAATCAATGGCTCTTCTGACTCCTTCATTTTTTGAGTCATTATAGCTCCCATAGCGGAAGTGTCCGGGTAAAGCACTCGTAGCGCTTTCCATACTGCTGCTCTACAATTATTAAATGGTGCTCTGTCGTGTGCAGTGTTAATAATGATTACACCAGGGTACCCTGCCCGTGTCCACACATTGTCTGCTCTCTCACCAAGTATGGCGATCAGGAGACATTTAATGTCCCCTATAGCTAATGTGACCCCCCTGTCATTTTTTCTAACTTGTGTATCCACTACCCGGCTCCCGATGTCAGCATTGGAAGCTTGTTTTTCAGGTTTTCTCGATCCATGTGTGGCCATGGAATATATTGCAGTCTTGCTCTCCCTTTTTCTAATAGCGGAAATTGGAATGCGCAGCCTTCTTTCTCTTCCCCCATGGCTCTCCTGTCTATCGCTGGGATAACATTCCCACATCACCGTCTGCCTGGCAATGTCCTCAACCTGTCTACATAGGCGGGTGCTGACACCCCGCTCTGACCATGGGGTGTTCTTTCATGCTGGTCAGAATGTGCGGCAGACTCTGATGTCCTCGGTGCTGACTCACTAGCGTCTGACCATCTTACCCCTTTGTCCCTTGGGAGCAGCTTGTCGCTCCGTCTCTCTTCTTTATTTGTCTCGCACTCTGTCTCCTCTCTGGAGTCGGACATTGATTGTTCCCAATTCACACAACTCCTTGTGTCGTCACTGTTTTTACTGATTTCTAGTCTGTCCAGGGACAATCTCCTGCTCCCACTACTTCGGGTGACATCCTCAGTGTCATACAGCTGTGTGCTTTCCAAGCGCTCGTCTTCCCTTTCCCCTCGGGATATTTGTTCTAGCCCCATTTCATCATATATTTTATTGATCGTCTCCCCGATGCTTCTGGTGTCGAAGTCATCTTCAATACTTGCCCTGGTCGTGCCTAGTACTGAGTCGTACGCAGGAAAGAATGTTTCAATGTCTTACCATTCTACAACAGGATCGGGTTTTTTAACTTCCCACTCCAGATGTTCGAGATCGTGTGCCCTCTGTCTACGCTTACGTTCAATATCATCATCAAATTCTTTGCGCTTCCTCGCCTCTTCTCTGACCTTACCTACTTCCCTTCCTCTTTCATTTCTACGTTCATCTGCCCTTTGCACTTCCTCATCTTTTCGTCTCCTTATCCATTTTTCACGTACCCTTTGCTCTTCTTCTAACCTTTGCTGTTTCTGTCTGTATTGGTCATAGGCTGCTTTCTGTTTGCGATCAAGCTGCTTTTCTTGCTCTTCGCGATATGGCTGTTCTCGCCTCAGCCTGTCTTTCCTTCTTATCCTTTCATCCATTGACTCCTTTTCTTTCTCCTTCCTCTGTGCCTCATCTAACCTCTCCTTAGCTCTCACGTCATCACTTCCTTTCCCATCGAGTTTCAATAATATTTGTCCTCCCATCCATTCGTCTTTTGCAATCTCACCAGTTCTGTCTTCACTACCTTTCCATTTCTTTACCTCTCTCCTTATCGAGAGATGCGCTTGTCTGCGCCTGTTCCTTCCTTTCATCATCGCGTCTCCCCTTGTCCCTCGGGACTGCAGAGGTAAGATTCTGGACCTGATCCTTCCCTCGATTTTCATCACTACTATAAGTAGGTGACTCATATGTGGGGTTGCTGTACCCTGTAGCTGCTTTAAGCTCCCTTAATAGTGAGAGTCCTTCAGACTTACTTCCCTCGGTTTCTGTTTCAGGCGGGGCAGGTGGCGCGGTAGGAGTCTCACCCCCCTCCGTGCATACATTTAATATCCAGTCTGCAGGTGGCTCTTCCTACTTCGACTGTTTGAACATTTTCCAAAGTTCTAGAACAGCTCGGCGTTTCTCTAGCTTCTTGCCTGTATATGTGGCAAGCAAGTAAGTCGTCATATTCTGTTAGACGGCTTTAGATAAGGACCCATTTTGTGGCCACGGCATGAACATCTATTGGGCGGTACCCTTAACCCACTCAGTGCTGTATTTCTTAAGCTTGGGTGCATGTTTCGGCAGTTGTTTACATAAGTGTGCTAATGGAGTAATGTCTTCCATGCTTAACTCTGTTTCTAACAATACTTTCATGCAACTTCAACACTCCCAACAATATGAGCAAGCACCAAATACCACAAGCTCCAATCCAATCTTTTCCAGCCAGAACTTTTTGTATCTCCAATTTACTCGAAAAACATCCATTTGTGTGTGATTCCCTCTTGTCTATAGAATCGCGTAAAAACCCTACTTAGTTTCAAACCTCAGAGACAAAATTCCTTACATGTGACATACAATAGAACACGTACAACAGACACTTGACAGACTAGACAGACACCAGCTGGACACAAATATCTCTGCCTCTAATTTGTACCCCGACATGGAGTTTAAACAAACCCCTTTTACGACGTCTTTAAACATGGTAGTAGCCTAGTCGTTCCCTATTATGTGGGGCTCTGAGTTCACGTTTCTTCTGACCGCTATATTAAAGTGCAGCAATAAGGCGTATCCTCTCTCCTCAGGTGTCTGCCCTGGTATTCTCTAATTTCTCAGGTGTCTACCCTGATATTCTTTTATATCTCAATTATTCTCGAGTCATTATCCCCTTATATATATATATACATTCTTCTCTACTTCTAACTATTTTGTTTTTTCCACCTCCCTCCGTTACCTTTTCTCTTTACTTGTTCTAATGCCTATGACATTTTCCAAAGCATTCAATCTTTGTTTCACTCACCGCTCGCATGGTTCCTCTCGGGATCCTCGGGATCACTGCCTCCGTTACTGCCTCCTTCAGTCTTTTCGTCTGATCTGCTGCCCGTAGGAATGGAATGGAAGGGTTATGTTTTTAAACAGGTCCCATCAGGCCCATTGCAGTTTTTGGATCAATTTAAACTATCATTGTCCACGGGAAGCTTCACAGTCTACTCAGCCGAATGGCGAAGGACTTGTGATATTGCCGAAGACCTAGAGTTACTTCGTGTCGACGGTCAATAGGTGTCTTATTTTAATCAGTAATCAATAATTGATGGTCATAACCATCCTCTCTGCTACCAAGTGTACGGGAGGGTGCAGCAACCTCTGACGGGCCCATGGGATCAGAGCTCACCCTCGAGTACTTTAAGGCACGATAGCTACACCTTGAAGTGGATGGGGTGCGGGATTTTCTTACTCCAACACCAATCAATAAGGACAATTCAATGGTTTGGCAAAGGGAAGTCAGTTTAATGACAAGTACAAAAAACGGGGAAACATTTGGAAATCATCAGTGATGCGATCGCCTGTCTCGCTTCAACTTCCCCCTTCTTCATTCAGACAGCAATAGTTATAGCGATTTCTCGTCATCATTGATGTGTAACACTCAAAAGTTGGTCATACAATTCTATTGGTTGGAAAAGGTAACTTAAGTAAAGGTACTATATCTGTATATGGTAACGGAGTGTGAGGATTGGATAACTCTTATCGGGTGGGCGTCTAAACCCATCCCTCTACATCACTCGTGCTAGACATCACTAAAAGTACGAAGTCTCATTGGTTCTACTAGCTATAGGACCCTTGATTATTTGGTCCATTGTGATTTGGTCATTACACCCTTTGGCATAAATCTCCACTTTAATTAGCAGCATGCAGAATGATGACCCAGATGCAGTATGCCACAAGATTCACCCTGCCTCCCTTCCATCAATCAGTACTTTAGGGCTATGTGTCAATTAGTTGGCTGAAGTTGGCCTCGAAACTGTAGCTTCTTATCAGGAGAAGTTATGACATCCTCTGGTTTTGGATGACATCGGACGTGGGTACCTCTCCGCACCTGGCTGGTCACGTGTTAGTACACCGTGGATCTGCTTCAATTTCCTTTATTTGCGTGTTTGATTCTTTATTCGGCCTCGCCACCTGAGTGGGCCTCATTATCTCGACCTTCACGTGGCAGGCTGCTATGCTCTTAAGTTTCGATTCTTCGAAGTTGCCGCTCTCCTCCCTTCCTTGGGTGACCTCGAATTCCCAGGCATGAGCTCTTCTTGCTACGTTTGGATTCCGCTCTTTCGTCTGGCTTTGTGCTGGTATATGAACCCTGGCCTGTTTGACCACTATCATCCTGGGCTTAATTCTGCTTTTGTATAAAGTGGCTTTGCACTTATATAATGTGCTTTATTGAGGTAGATCTATAGTTGGCGCTTGCCGCTCTATTCTTCTACTAAGCATAATAAGCAGTACTGTTTTCTTAGCTTCTTGCGTTCCAAGCCTATTTACAGGCGTTAGCTGGTTGCGTATCTTCATCCTGTTTTATGGTTACGTTTCTTTGCAGTTCAGAATCGTTTCTCCTTTTAAGTCCATTACATCATCATTCCTTACATTTCGTCTTTGCGTGTCACCTTTTGATTGTCGTTTCGTTCATCTGAATGTCTGTGCGGGCCCTTGTGGTGTTATCATTCGTCTTCCATGAAGGCCTTTTGAGTTTCTTCTGGGACCGTTTGTAAGTAGTCTTCTTTTCGTGTCAGCTGCTGTAGGTTGTCTCAATGGGTACCGCGCTGCCCATGGGTGTCTGGTTACAGGCACTTCAACAGGTATTTGTCTACTGATGGGCACTGGGCAGAGCCCTAGTGCTGCTCTCTGTTGGTTTATTTGCTCCTCATATGTCACATATCTCAGTGTGACTGTTCCTGGTACTTCAAAATGGGTGACTGGAGTGCAGGCCTTATCTGGGACCTCCTCTACAAAGGTGGCATGGATGAGAGGGGCAGACGGTGTCTAGCAAGTCAGGTGGTGCCTGAGGCAACGTGGTGGCCTAGGTGTTGAGGTGGAGAGACTCCTTGTAGTAATATGGAATTTCTTGGAATTTTATGGGTTTTCACTCTCAAGTAAATGGCCTATTTTGATGCAATCCCTCTCGTCCCAAAATTTCACATTTGTCTATTTAGCTACTTTGGCTAAATAAACTGTGACCTATGGGGTGTGTGCAGTGGATAGGAAAAGACTCCAATTCCAATCGTTCACATGAGTGTGCCAAGGCAGATCCAACACCTGCCATGGAATTTAGGAGTGACGGGTTTCCATTAAATCAGGAAGAAGACCGCTCGCTCACTGTGGCCACATCTTGCTAGTCAAGAGAGCTTTAACAGTCCGTTTTTAAGTAAGCTTTATTTAGAAAGGGCAAGATGCAACAGTAAAATACACTTAAAAAATACACTCCTTCATTTTCAGTTAAGTAAGTAGATACCCTTTTGGGATGGCACACAGACACTTCCTACACCCTCAGGTGACTTCAATAGCTAGGACACTGTGGACATTGATATATCACTTTGACAGTTAATGCAATACTGGAGTTATGGTCAAAAAGGAGAAAGAGGTTAGGGAAGGAAACAAAGGTTAACAAGTTCTTCTGAACGAGTAAGCACTTTCACAATCCCCCAATGAACTATAGGTTAACACTTTTCCAGCGGTACAGGTAACTTATGTATAACCTTTTTAGGGACCGATAAACACAAAGTTAGAGGGTCAGGAAAGTCTGCAGGGAGCCAGGACAGCCAATGTCAATTGAGCAAAGTCTATGGGAGCTGGGGCACTTCTTGAAGATAGCACAAAAGTCATGCACAATGAGAGTTTGTAGATAAGAAATGACTGTTGGGCCACAAGCTGTAAGACTTGTGAAGGAGTAAAGCTGCAAAGCAACTCTACAAATGGCAGCCAATGCAAGTCTCAACTGAGAGCAAGCAAGCTACACACAACAAGAGGTAAGTCCCCCTAGGTACTCAGTACCTTGAGTCTGAAGAAAAAGGTCCCGCTGGCTTCTGTTCCTGTTGTAGTCCTGCAGATCTGGTTGTTCCTGGGCCTCAGTCGTAGGGGACAAGAGGGAGGATGTCTGGGGACTCCTGCACTACGATTTGAAGGTCGGCGGCAGCAATGGGCACACTTCAGAACAGCGGCACTTTGCGGTTTCAGCTATTCACAAATAGCACCACTGCGGTTCTTGGACACCTAAAGGGCTCCCCTTGCTTCTGGGGTCCAGCACTCTGTTGTGGTGGCTCATGCTTGGGAAGTCCTGCTTCGAGGGAGTCTGGAGGATCTTCCTGGAGTGCGGGTCTGGCTTAAAGGTGAGGCACTCATCCTGGTGTTCCTGTCCCCTGGCACTCGGTTTCTGCAGCAGCGAGGAAGTACAGCCAGCAGCGAGAGGGTTTGCAAGCAAGTTCGTTTTGGGGTTGATTGGTCCACCCAACCCAAGGGGAGAAGTCGTCCTTTCCGGGCTTCTCTAGTCGATTAGAAATTCTGAGCTTCAGGACTGCAGCAGGGCTTCACTGGGCAAACCAACGGCCCTGAAGGGTGCAGCAAGCTTCTCTTCCAGTTTCTTCTTCAGTTTCTTCTTCAGTTCCTTCGTCCAATGGTTGACTCAGCCTTCCTTGCAAAAGACCTCAGCTTTTATGCAAGTTTCTCCCATTCATTCGCAGCCTAGCTGTCACTCACACAGCATGGTGGCTGTCCTCCAAGGACAGCCAGCCCGCCAATCACCTTTGGGTGCATTCCTGTAACCAAGGAGACTAATCACAGGGAGTTTCGGGAACCTCCCTCACTTCCTGCCAGACACGCTGGAGCCAGAGGCTGATCCCCGCCAAAGAGGCTGATCCCCGCCAAAGACAAAACGAATAAAGGTACTAAACCTGGTTTGGCGCGCACAATAAATCTCAAAAAGGACCTTTCCAACAAGAAATGGAGAAAAAAGACTGGGGCAATTTTGACAAAATGGCACCCATGGGTGCAATACTGCAGCTGAGGATTCAGCCTGCGGTAAAACGCACAATGGTAGGAAAAATAAACCACTGCCACCAACCATTAATTGTAGAAAGGGTAACATAAAATTGTTACATGATAAAGTAGACAAAGGGGATACTAAGTAACCCCCCAGCACACCACATAATATGGTGTGTGATGGGTCTACACAGAGAAAAGGGTAAGTAAAGTCAATTTCACTTTACTTCTCTTGGAAACAGTAGTTTATCCAAGAGAAGGTATTTAAACCTTAAGAGAAATCCAAAGAACTTCTCTATGACTCTGCACTGAAGGTGCTGTCGGTCACAATACAAAAGGTGATGCCTATGGAGTTTGTCAGACTCCAAAATCTTAGAAACACAGAGTTCAAATAAAACAAAAATACATGAGAGAGTGAGAAAAAGGGCTCTCTCTCTCTCCAGGATTAAAAGTCCTACAGGCCAGCAAAAGATTTGGGGGTCTCTATGGTTGAAGGGAATTAACACAGAAATGATAATTCTCCATAACAAGCCCCACCACATGTGCCAGTAGTCAGCCCTCTGACCATACCCTCTCCAGTATCTGGGGTCAATTCCAGTGAACATCTTAGATAATCTGATCTGGTCCCACTGCCATCTATACAGTAATGTAATGCTGTGGAGCTTGCGTTGGCATGCTATTGATATTCTGTGGGCAATTACACACATCCTGCTCCATAGATCACTATCCAAGTCCGCACACCTGTCCTTCTCCCACCCTTTTCTGTATGCGTCGACTTTCCCCCCCTGTGCTGATAAGAGTGCCTGATATAATTTTGAAATCAATCCCCTGAACGCCACCATGCCACTCAGCACCTTCTCTTTGTCCGTCAGGTCTCTCTGCAGGGCCCCTTTCCACCTCGTCGATGTCAGTACCCCCTTAAGCTGTAGGTATTCGAATAATGAGAGTGGCCCTATCCCTAGGCATTCTTCTAGTGCACCTATATCTACAAAAGTCTTCCCATTCACCAGTTGACCCACCCCCTCCAAACCTGTGTTAAACCAGTTCTGGAACCTAGCGTGATCGGGATGTGTTCTCTTATTGGGGGGGGGGATATGTGGCTCAGCGGAGATGGCCAAGTCGTGACTTCCTTCATCTCCCCTTTGGTCCTCCATAGTGCCAAAAAAGGGCCCATTATATGGTGTCTTTTCACTACCTTCGGGACAGTATGCGGTGGGGCCCAGAGCCATTCTCCCATAGTGGCTGCTCTCTAGAGGTAATTTTTGATTTGGACTCCTTGTTTTTCTCGATCTAGCCTGAGGTGGGGGATCAATGCTCTAAATTGTGATGCTCTGTAGTATGTTCGCATGTTAGGCCGTTCTACTCCGCCCCGCTCCTTTGGCTGCATTTGCATTTTTTTATATGAGACCCTTCTCTTTTGCCCTTGCCATATAAATGTGCTAATCCCCTGTTTTAGTTCTGCAGAGTGGGTGTCTAGAATCTCTTGATGGGCATGCTTGGCATAGATATAGCACATGGAGAGCAATGTCATTTATATCACATTCAGTCTTCTGAGCCACGAAAGGATGAGCCTCGACCAAGCCTCTAGGTCCCTTAACAGTGCCCGCGGCAGGTGGGGTAACTGACCTCATGTAATTTTCCCAGGTTCCTGGGTAACTATATTCCAGAGTATTTTATGTTGCCTTCCTCTACCGGGATACCAAGTTCTCTTTACTCCTCCTTGCGCCCATGCACCTCCTTGCCTATGGGGAACAGGACCGACTTGCCCACATTTACTTTGAATCCAGACACCTGCTGTACTGCTCTATGGTCTGGAGTGCACTCCGTGCCGATTTGGCCCCCTTCGAGATATGGAGCTAAATATCCTCTGCGTACATGCTGAGCTTATATTCAACATACCCCACTCTTATACCTGCTATCTGCTCGTCTTGCTATACCTTAATGCCCAGTGGCTCCATCGCTAGCGCAAATAGTAGGGGGGGCAGTGGGCAGTCTTGTCTAGTGCCCCTCTCAAGTCTAATGACCCTGGATTTTTTCCCATTCACCACTAGCTGTGCTGTGGGTTCAGCATAAATTGCCCCTATGGCCCTCAGTATCCTGTCACCAAAGCCCACCTTCATCAGCACTGCAGACAGAAACACATTCTACTCGGTCGAATGCCTTTTCGGCATCAAGGCTCAAGAACGTGTAGTCCCCTAGGTCTCCGGATACATGTTCAATGAGATTTATTGTCTTTCTTATCCGATCGGCGACCTGTCTACCAATTATAAACCCGACCTGGTCTGGGTAAGCCAGGCATGGCATTCGCACCTGTATGCGAGTGGCTAGGATGCGTGTAAAAAACCTTCTCATCCATATTTAGCAGGGTGATGGGGCAGTAAGAGGGGCAATGTGCTGGGTCTCTCCCTTCCTTGGGTATCACAGTGATCAGTGCCTTACTCAAGGATGCGGGGGCACCACCTGTCTATAGTATATTGTTATATTCCTTCACCATGTGGTCTAGGAGGGCGCCAGAGAACCTCTTGTAAATCCCTGTGCTATAGCCGTCTTCACCTGCAGCCTTGCCACTGGGGAGGTGAGAGATTGTATTCAGGGCTTCTTCTGCCATTATTGGACTTTCTAAATGCTCTGTGTCAGCGTCCGTGAGTTGCACCATGTCTAACCTCCCAAGAAATGCCTCTGCCCCCCCCGGCTGCTTCAAGGCATTCTGTCTTGTATAGGCCCTTGTAAAAGTTCACAAAGCCCTCTGCTATGTCCAGTGGCGTGGTTCTGGGGGTCCCCTCTATCTCTTCCAAGGTTGTAACCCATCTTTCTGCCCCCTGGTCGCAGAGCCTCACTGCCAGGAGTGCATCTGCCTTGTCCCCTTTCTCTTAGTATTTTTGTTTAAGGTATTTGAGTTTACACAGGGATTCGCCTAGTTTTAGCTCTTTCAATTCTGCTTTTTTCCTGCAGGTTTTCCAACCTCCCGTCTCCATCCCCACCCTCTGCATGTATCCTCGCCTCCCCCACCATTATCTCACAACAGAGCCTATCCTCTCTGAGCTTCCTTTCCCTCTTTCTCTGCGCCCCTTCCCTGATTAAGAGACCTCACCATGTGGCCTTTCATGCATCCCATACTATCTTTAAGTCTATTTCCCCAGTGTCATTTATCTCAAAATTCTCAACAATGTCTCCTGACAGCTGATCGACACATACCGGGTCCTTCCAAAGGAGGTTGTTACACCTCCAGCTATTGTCTGCCCTGTATATTCCCTCTATGTCTAATGTCATCCGGACCATGCCATGTTCTATCCACCCCCCCGGTCTTATTTCACAGTCCAGCACTCTATACCCCCTCGCCCCGATCCCCATTTAGTAACAGATAATCTATCCTAGTGTATGTTGAGTGCGGGGGAGAAAATAAGGCGTAGCCCTGTTCTCCCGGGTGCTTCATTCTCCACGCCCTTTACATCAATGGCGCACCCCAGGTGTCCCCGTCACAATTCCTCTACACGATCGTCCCCATTTCTCATAGATTTTCTATCCAGAATCTCATCCTCCCAGGAATTAAAGTCCCCACCAATGACGCACACCTCAGCTGGCAAGGCCTGTATGTGGTCCAGTGTACTTTGTATGCACCCCACTTGGCCCTCATTGGGGGCGTACAAGGACACCCAGCACTATTTGCGCCCCCTCCAGGGTGCCCTGCACTATGAGTAGCCGCCCATCCAGCAATTTGTTCACTTTCGGGTCATGCAGCCTGCATTGCTTGTGCACAATGATCCCAACCCTGCCCTTCTTCACAGCTCCATAGGCCAAGTGTACCCGTCCTATACCCGCACCCCTCAGTTTCCGCTCCTCTCCCCTCACTTGCAGTGTTTCTTGCAGAAACAGCACATCCAAGGCAGCTTCCCGGAATTCCCTTGCGATCAGCGATATTTTCGTAGGCGAGGTCAGACCTTTCACATTCATGGTGCCAATGACCAGACTCCTGGTGCCCTCATTTGGCCTCATTTCTCACCCTTGCTTCCACTTCCTTCCCCTCTCTTCCATCTCCGTCCGCCTTGCACTGCTACTAGCCACACCATTCATGGAGAAAGTGGCATTCCAGACATATATGCCCTATCTTTGAAATTGCCCCCTTAAACAAATCAACCATTAACATTCCCATGAACAAAAAACAAAAAGCTGCAGTCCGCTGCAGAGATTAACAAGACGCCCTCCATCCCGTTGAGGGCCACTTAGGGAGGGAGATTGCCGGTTTGCCAGTACAGTGTTCGGTGCCCGCAACTGGGGACGCAGGCGCCTGGGGCTTAGCTCGCCCGTGCCGCCCCTGGCGCTCAGGTTGTTTTACGTGGGGACAGGCCATTCAGGCGCATATATTTCCGCCCTGCTTGCCCCTTCCGTCTTCTGTGTGGGCCCGGTGCTCGTGACTGCTGCCCCCTATTTATGGCTTGACTGTCCATCAGGTCCAAGATAGCCTCTGCATCTGATGTTAAATGACTGAGTGCTTGTTCTGCTTCATTCGCTAGGGTGATGCGGTAGTCCATCGTGTCTACCTCAAACTGCAGTGAGAACATGTACCCCAACCTGTACCTTATCCCCTTCTCCACTGGCCATTTTGTGAGGGGTCTGCAGTCTCTTCTGCTCAAGAATGTTAGGTTGGAGAGATCCTGGTATATCACAAACTTGGATCTGTTGAAGTCCAGTTCCCTTTGCTCACGTGCTTGGGGCGGAACCTCTGCCATGTCCCTATATCGTAGGAACTTAGCCATGATAAGATTGCAGGCCCTCGCCATATGGCCTGCCACCTCTGTGCACCCTTTCCAACTCCACCGTTTTACCTCCCTCTGCTTCTGTCAAGGCACTTAATACATTCTTTTTAGCGAATTAATTGAAATACAAGATTACATTCCATTCTTTAGTATAATAGAAAGAGATATTTTCTTCTCAACAGTTCATTAGTGATGTGCTGCTTTGTCTTTGATTGTTGTTGCCCCCACCCCATGCCATGAAAGCCTCCAGGATGGTTGCCTCCGTGTCATGGGGTGGTGGAAGCCATATGACTTAAAAAATAAATAATGTCTTTTTGAAGTTACTCTGCCTTCATAAGGACATTATTTCCTTTATAGTTCAGTACTGTAATTGAAATCATTTCTTTATGAAGTCAGAGTGACTTAAAAAAGAAACCATTTCTTTTTGAAGTAATAGGGCTCCCCTCCATCCCATGACATAGAGGCCTCAAGATCCTCTGCAGATGACAGGAACAAGCGTTCCTGGCTGCTGCAGGGAGCTGAAAGCCTTGTTCCCTGACACAACGGTTTAAAGGTAAGAACATTTATTTTCTTTAAATGTGTGTGCGTGTATGTACGTGTGTGTATATAATGTAATGTGCATGAGTGAGTGCATTATGTATGGGTGGCTGCCTGGGTTTGTCTGTGTGAGTGTATGGTGGAAGGGTGCACTCTTAAATGTATGGGTGGCTGGGTGTGAGTGTATGGTGAAAGGGTGCACACTTAAATGTATAGGTGGCTGCCTGTGTGAGTGTATGGTGAAAGGGTGCACACTTAAATGTATGAGTCGCTGTCGGTGTGCCTGTATGGTGAAAGGGTGCACACTTACATTAATGGGTGTCTCTCTCGGTGTGTCTGTATTGTGAAAGAGTGCACACTTAAATGTATGGTTGTGCATTTGTATGTATGGTGAATGGTGTGTGTGATTGTGTTCAGGTGCGCAATGAAACCTACATTTAAGGGGTGTTAACCCTTCAAATGTTGGGAGATGCACTAACTTCACAGGCTGTGGGTGAGGGGTACATTTATTTGTGCGGGGGCATCTAACTTCTTTACGCATTCTAATGAGCCTATTCTAGGGCAGCTTCAATGTAACAAGTACTTAACTTTCTCCTTTAAGTCTGAAAGCACCCACTTATGGACTGCTGTGAGAATGAGTGGTCTCCTGTCCCCTCTCTACTCTTCGGATCACTCCCCTGGTATGCAAGTACTAAACCCAAATCACAATTTAAATTTCCTAAAAAATTAAGCATTTGAATGCAGGTACTAACAGTGGAATGCTTTACGTTAGTAATTGTCAAATAAATCCTAATTGCCATCCATTTACAGGATAGGCAGGCATGATATGTGGTACTAGTGGCTAGAGAGGCATTTGGTGCAGCCAGTCTAGTCATTTCTTACTTTGGCTTGACTTTTTTTTAACTGGGCATCTCTGATAAAGCAGTCCTGCTAAGTGTAATTACCTGGATCGACTGGCATTTGAGTGCTGCCAGTTTAGTCATTTCCCACTGTTGGATTGTATATTTTTCCGGTCATCTGTGATAAAATAACCATGATAAGTCTTATTGCTTCAACTGGCATTTGGGTGCAACCAGTCTAGTAATGTCTAAATGTGGCCTGGCATGCTTTACTGTAATATGTTATTACATGCCTGGACATGTTTTCATTGTGACATGGCATTTTTAATAGCAAAGAATGTATTTAATTAAAGCATTATGGTTCCTGTGAACCTCTGGTGACTTGCATGTATTGGATTTTTTGAACAGTGTTACCCTACTGAGGAATGTGCAGTTGCTCTGGCCTTTTAGTCAATTATTCTCAGAGTGTGCTGTATAATGCATTAAAACACATATGTATATCTTTCTCCTAGTGCAGTGTGTGGCATACCCCTGCCGCAGCACGTTTGTGCGTATTGCACAAGCATGGTAATCTAGGCCATCCCGCAGTGTGGCGCGACCCGTGGTTTGTTTCCGAGCTGGGGGTTGGGGATAAGGCCCTCAGCATGGCTCTCATTGGGCCCCCAAAATGTGTGATATGCCACTGCCCTAGTGAGTTAGACAGACAGGGCCTTAGGGAAGTCATGACGACGAACAAACGACAGTAGGGCTTACCGAGCCCTAGGACTAATCGGGCTTAGGAACACCTGCGTTAGGGTGGCGGTAAACAATGGGAGCCAAAATTCCCCTTCCCCTTGTTCTGGCCCTAGAATCTCCAGAGAACCCATCAGCCAATCTGTTTGTTTAATATCAAATACATATCCTTGGAATTACATCAGATTCTCAGTTGTAGGTATGTTTGGCAACCACATCACAATAATTAATGATGTAGGATCATTGGAGTCGTAGTACAAAACATTTGGAGAGCCACTGCTTGCAGACCCCTTTCCTACTTATTTACCAATATACTTCTCGCTCCATAGATCACCTGCAAAATCCCACACATCAATGCAGAAACAAGTCTTTTACGCTATTTCCTGATCTACCTAAATATGCTAGCTACTCCCCTTCTTAATCTGCGCTTCCTTTCCTCCCCCCATTTGTCCTCTTGACCAGCAAAGACCTAGGGCTGCCTAGCCCAGCCGTGGGCCAGAATGAACTCTCCCAGGTGGCCTTTGCACCTGGAGACCACTATGGCGGTAGCTCGTGGCATATACATGGTCACATACTTTCTTTTTCTAGCAAACCTGTCAAGATATGTTTCTGAAACCTAGGCTCTGAAAGAAATCTCACTGATTGAAGGATTGCGCCAGTAGGGTAGCTAAGCAAGCGAAGTGCCTGCCTCAGATATTTGTGTAGGTCATGCTTACAGATTGGAATTTGGGGGTCGAATCCCGGCAGGCCTTCTCTGCTATCACCTGGGATCACTAAAAGGGTGGGCACCATTCAACTGAGTAATGGTAACAGCATTTATTACAGCACTCAGAAACAGAATACATTCCGAATGACGCTCTATATAGAGACGTGATATTGTTGTCATTCTAAAATTTATATTATATTAAGTGTTAACACTGGTACTGTAGCAGAAATGTCTTCAGCCATCTTCTTTCGTTTCTCCTTTCCATACCACAGGCAGTTAACAAAATTGATTTGCCTCGCCCTCCTCTTTTGGCATCCGAGTAGGCACCGAATCACGTTTTGATGCAGTTCCAGCTGTTGAGATTTAGGAAACGCCTGCTCTCTGCCGAGAAGGGCTGGCCTCAACTAAGTTCATATAATCACCAAAGCAAGATGCTAAATGCCTTCTCCTGTGACGCACTTCACGCACAGCATCCTGGACATCATCGCAGAGACTTCAAACGGGCGGAATGGACTGCAAGCTTATTGTTGTTTTTGGCGCAACAGGTAAGGACTAAAAAAAGAATCTGCAGTGAAAGAACTGTAAACATGAGTGTGTAATTGTGTAGTTCTCACCGTTATATATTTACTCACTGGGTTCTCACCACACAGATCACTTTTCCAATCTGATCAGTTCATAGCAATCTCATTTCAGGCCTAGTGCAAGGATTGTTGGCACCCTAGGAAAAGGTCATGTTTCTACCCCTCACTACCAATCCCATGTGTTGTGACTATACAACCCCCCCACACACCACTTCACATGCATGCCTTGACCACCATGTTCACAAGCTGCAGTTTCTCCATCATGTTTTAGACCTTTTCATAACACTAAAATTAAATTAATCTCTTACACACACACAATATGCAACACACAGGCTGGATTAGAAAGCATTAGATAATGTGGAGCAAGGTGAGTCAAGGCTACCTCTCCCTTTAGCGCTAGGTGGAGGTTGAACACAGCCAGGATCTAATGTAACATAATTAGATTACACTAGTGAGGCACACATAGAATTAAAACAACATTTAATCTAAAAGCGTTTACAAAATGGTGACATCAAAACAGAACAAAGATTATCCATGTGCATAATCAAATTGAATTCCCAATTTGCCACAATGCTCAGTACACAAAGGTTTGATGAACTATAGATCAGTAGACAGCACATAGCAAAAACATTTCGACGCTGTGTTTGGTGTTTCTAGTTCGGAGAATGTTTAAATTCTAGGGTACAGTCATCTAGTGGCGTGGATCACAGAAGAATTCCAAACTGTCATCAGGACTCGCAAAGCTTGTGGGCATAGGAGTTGAGTAGAGGGGACGGATGACTCGCCTGTCAACCATTAATCACTCATTAATGGTGAGCGCCTTCGGGCTGTACACGACGGTGCCAAGTAGATGACGTTGTGTATTCAATCGAGTTTATTTTCAAACCTGTCATGGTGGCCCAAGATGGGGACAGGGTACAAATCACGGATAATACTGCCTTTGCTCCGGTGTCAATCAGGATTAGACACAATAATGCTCTATCTTGTTCTTGTGTTGCCGGGCGTGTGTTCCAGTTATTGTCCGTGATCACAGGTCAGCCAGGGGACCACTCCGGTGGTGATAGTGCGCGGCACAAATATCCTTTAACATTAAAATATGTTCTCTGTAGTGCCATGGTGTCTTTTTTGGTGCATCACCAAAACCACCAACAAATACACACAAATTATAATCTGAAGCATTTCTGCATGAGAACCTTACATATTGAAGGACATGTTATAGTGGTGTATACGTGAAGTGTATGGTTGAGACAAAGGGGAGTGATACATTCAGTGGGGACAAGTCACTACACTGAGGGCCACAACCTAGATGTGTGGAAAAATACAATGTTCATTGTTATATTTAAAAGCGCATTCTCGTTAGCAGATAATTCAATGGGGTTGATCCCATTATATGCCACTGGGTCACCTTCCTGTGACAAGAGGAAGGTCTTAACGCAGATTTTAGTAAGCGTGGCTATAGGGGTATTCTTAATAACTGGCCTTAGGGATTTAAAGTAAATCAAGATCATGGTTTGCATAGTTCTCATTCTTGATCCTTTCGCCACCCCCTGCCCAATTCTTCCTCATGGATGAAAAGGGGCGGGGGGGTGTGTGTGTGTGTGTGTGTGTGTTTTCTTTTTAGGAAATTAACATATTAAATAGTTGGCAATAATGACTCCTGAGTTAATATTTTTGAGCTATAATTTTTTAAGCGCTACATGCCACCAAAGGTGTTACTTGTGAGAGAGATTGTGCAGGTCACAGTGTGCGGAAAGGGAGAAGGCAAAATCCTAAAATGAGCGATGCAGCGGTGCAACCTAGTATAAGGCCAGATTATGTGTTTATCATGCTAGACCTCTTAGACAAATTGAAACAAGAATATATTCAGTGGTCCTCTAAACATTAGAAAATCTGGTTCTTAGTGGAGGGATTGTGGGAAGGAGTGCCACCGGGAGGATCCTTGGTAATCGAGGGGTTAACTAGTAAAACATTTTCACCTTCACTGCCAAGTAGCCAGCAAGTTTTGGACTGCGAGCTAGGCAGGTGCAGGACTATAGAAGGCTTCGAGGGCAAGGCAGCGAGTCTTGAACTCCATATGTTGCTTGATAGTAAGCTACTGTTGCATTTTCAGCACTGGAGTGATGTTGCCTGATGACTTTAGGGAATGACGAGGCAAGTTGCATTATTGTGTGCCATTTGAGGTTTACGCAGTTTTCTAAGGCAAGCCACCCAAGATTGCATTGCTGTAGTTGAGGCGTGCGTGACATGACAACAGCAAGGACCATGGAAAACATGTTATTATTTTTTTTTTAAATGGATAAGGTCACCTTAAGCAGCTTCATATAGTAATATGTCACCTTAAGGTCTATATTCACTTGAGGCAAAATGGGGGCGCTGTATTACAGGTGAATTCCAGAATAGAAACTTTTGACTCAGGAGAAGGAGGCAGTTCTAATGCAGATATCCAGCTGAAGGTGGTAGAGCTACAGGCTGGATCCATCGGCCCTACAAATGCAATCTCTGTGTTTGAGCAAAAGGAGTTTGTGTTCATCCATACCTTGCCATGTGTGTGTCAGTTTCCTATGATTGCTGGTTTCTGTTGTTTTCAGGTTTTTTTGTTGTATATATTATATACAGCTGAATATGCTCAGCATAAATATCGTATAAAATCCTACATTTGTCTTGAGAAGGTGGGCCAGAGGAGTCATGTAGCTCTCCAAGAGGAGTGGGTAGCAAGGATGAAAGTGATCATTGTGGGCATGCGCAGGAAGGAAAACAGTTACACCCACGGTTTTGGTTGCAGAGTAAAAAGAGATCCTATTAAGGGCGGGTCCTTTTTTAGCCATAGTCTTCTAGGTGGTGTCATCAATGCTGGAATCAACCATGTCAAAGACCGTTGAGAGGTCAATCAGTGTTAAGACACATACATTTCTCAGGTCCCTGGCTGCAAGGAGTTGTTGCCATACAACTAAAATGGAGGGCTCATTGCCCATGTGTGGTCTAAAACACGACTGATAGTCACTTGTTAGGTTGTGTTGCTTGAGGTGATTAAGGGCATGTTTTTGTGGACATTTGCAGTTTTAAAATGTATTTATTTATGATTTTATAGTGTAAGGTATAACCTTTCAGGGGCCACCAGGGGGCGCGCTTATGGTTGCAGTATAGGCATTTGTCTCCCGGACCATCGGGTCGCTAAGTGGATAGAGCACCCACTTTGGACCCACTCAAACAGTTGGTCTCCTGATCGTCCTGTATCTGGGCACCTTGGGCACACGGGTGCAAAGTTGAAGGTGGATCCACCCATGGGGTGCTGAGATATTTGTAGAGGAAGGATTCTCGTGAAACCGAAAGTACTTTCCCTGACACAGCGCTCCATAGTTAAGCATGCCTGAGTGAGCTGAGGGCAGACTGGGTCTTGTAGTCAAAGGCCCATGTGGAAGAGCTGCCCCAGAGCTTTGAAATATTCCCACCAGGTGCCCAGCACTCATCACCAGGGTCCTGGCACGGTTGATGAGCGGCTGTCCCTCTAAAGTGAAGACAGGGACAGGAGAAGGTGAGGCAGAGCCACGGATCACTGCTGTCGGTCACCGAACCCACGTCAACTGCACCTGGCTTGGACGGTGCATTTTTGAAGTGGCTGGTGGTGCGGGTGGGTCGGCACCGTTGGCCCTTGGAGCCGGAGTTGGCCAAGGTGGCTATGGCACCCAGGATTTTGGGACTGAAAGGGGAAGACGGAGCCCCATCTTCCTGGCCGGAGTGTGTGCCAGTGGCAGTGGGGGGCCCTCACTGAAGCGGTGCACACTCTCAGGCCCGGCTGGAAGAGTGATACCCCAGACGGGGGACTTGGAGTTAAGGTGTGGGCCCCCTGGTCTTGGCTGGGGGCATGTGCCTGCCTTACTTAGCACACATTTGAGGAAGGTTCTGAGGATTGGAGCTGGCGTACAGGGTGTTGATGGTCCCTGCTCCTTTCAAGTGGAGCCTCCCTGGAGTGAATGAACCTGGTAGGGACTTGGTGGAAGTGGTGATCACGAGGTCCTGGGCCGTGCAGACTGTTTGACAAGGTGAGACAATTCTGAGGCCACAGAGACCCATGCAGTGGGGCAACGCATTCAGGGACAGTGACCTGAACAGTGATCCACACAATACGGCACTCTTGAAGGGGAGACTTCTCCCAAAGTAGCATCTCAGGGAAATACCATTATTTGTGTAGTGTGCCCAAGGAGTGGACCCCTGTCAGTTGGACGTGCGCTATGAAGAGCCACAACTGAAAGGCATTCTGTGTTGGGTGTCCCTCACCAGTGAGGTGTGTTACAGCAGAGGACTTTCACTTGTACTTGGGCTGTCAGAGGCAGGGGGAGCCCCCAGGAGGGCTTGAGCAGGTGAGGCGAGGTCAACAAGTGTGGTGGCATGAGAGGTGGAGGGAAGTGTGCTTTGGCCCCCTCTCAAGTGGGGTGGGCGACTGCAAGCGGGAGATGGCTGGACTGGGCCTGTGCTAGGACTTTCTCACCTCCTATCGACTGGATAGCAACATTGGGGCAATTTGAATATTTACAGACGCAGGAGCCCGAGAGTGGGATCTCGGAACAGCCCATGGCAGAGGGGGGGGTGGGGGGTGAAGACCCGGGTCCACCAAGAGGGACATTGGTTCTCTGAGGGAAGAGATACAGGGGATGAGAGTGGACATTGGGGGTAGACTGGACAAAATCAATATTAGGATTGACAAGATGGATGAGAGACTTCAAGAAGTGGAAAATAACCAGTCGTCCCTTGATACACTGGAAACTCAGATGGGCATGTGAGTGGCAGAGTTGGAGAGAAGAGAAATGGAAATCACCCTCAAGATGGACAATTTTGAGAATCAGGATAGTCGATAGAGAAGCAGTTTGAAAAGATAGGAGAAACGGAGAGCACCATGAAGTAGGTCGGGTAAGAGCAGAGTGGAAGAAGGGTGGAGAGGAACGGTGGGGGGGGAGACACTAGGGGAGGACACAAGGAGGGGTGCAAGCAGACGAGACAGAAAGGGACAAGACAATAGTGGACGATTGACTAAGTAGACAAGAACTCAGATGGAAGAGCAGGCAGTAAACAAGGCAGTCCGGTAGGCAAATCAGGTTACCAGTGCATCAGGAATAGAGCAGCCATTAAAAAGAGAACCTAGAGGACGGTGGAGCACAGCAGAACACAGGAAAATATACAAAAGAACAAAGCAGTTGACAAATGTAAACATAGAAGAAGGAAGAAAGCAGCAGAACACAAAGCAAAACAGGGCAGTCAATTAGGAAGAGCAAAGGGGGTGTGTCGGTGCAGGAGGCTGGAGAAGGGGGCACGAGGCACATGCGATAGGGAGTTGCGAGGGACCACGCCACCAGGGAGGTGCCGCTGCGAGCGAACCGCACACACACCCGCTGCAGGGCAAGAATATAACTTTTACAAATGCACAACTTAATGTGCCACGGAGCACCAGTCCTCACCCCAGCACCGGAGAAGTTGGCGTTGCCTGATGATGGTGGGGATGGCCTATGGGGACAGAGGGAGAAAACACATGTTGGTGCATGCTTACCTGATGTCTGAGCAGGGGTTTGGGCGCTGGGTCCGAACAGGTCTAAACTGGAATTGCCCTTTTATTCATCTTCCCTTCGCTTCGGACATCCGGCGAGATACGCCCTTGATCTAAGAGTTGAGAGCAGAAAGGAAGAGGATGGGCTAAGAAGATGGGTGGTGCTTAGGCCAGGTGACCTAGATCCACTTGCACCTGCTCCCCATCTGAAAAGGAAAAGGCTGGAGGGCTTCTTATGTAGGGAAAAAGAGCAGCAAACGAAGGAGCCAGGTGGGCATGGCTTAGGCCCGGAGGGCTCCTTAAGTAGGGAAAAAAGAGCGGCAACTAGGAAGGCACCAGTTGGACAGTGCTTAGGCCGGGAGAGCTCCTTAAGTAGGGAAAAAGAGCGGCAACCAGGATGGCACCAGGTGGGCGGGGCTTAGGCGGGTGACCTAGATCCACTTTCACCTGCTCCCTATCTGCAAAGGAAAAGAGGCTGGAGGGCTCCTTAAGTAGGGAAAAAGAGCAGCAACCAGGAGGGCACCAGGTGGACGGGGCTTAGGCCAGGTGACCTAGATCCAGTTGCACCTGCTCCCCATCTGCAAAGGAAAAGAGGCTGGAGGCCTTCTAATGTACGGAAAAAGAGCAGCAACCAGGAAGGCACCAGGGGGGCAGAGCTTAGGACAGGAGGGCTCTTTAAGTAGGGAAAATGAGCGGTAACCAGGAAGGCACCAGGTGGGCAAGGCTTAGGCCAGGTGACATAGAGCCACTTGCCCCTGCTCCCCATCTGCAAAGGAAAAGAGGCTGGAGGGCACAACAGAACATTATGCTAGAAAGAGAATATAATAGCTACAATATATGGCACCAAGGGCTCACCCATACCTCCTTTACAAGGAAGCTTGTGTACATGTAAGTACCTTACTGTAGCCTTATCTTAGATCATTGCTTACATTTCAATAACTTTTGCACATGTGTGTCCATGTCAATATGCATGTTAATCCTTTAAAATGTGGAAAATGTCAGTGCCTGGTAGCTATGTAGTTTACAATTGTCTCTCATTTTGGGAAACCTGTATCTTTCACATACATTAAAATGAATTTCCTACTCTAGGTGCCCAGGGAGGCGCAGTTGCCTGACCTCTTTTGAAATGCCCTGGCTTTGCTGTGAGAGCGGTTACCAGAGATGTCAACAGGCCAGCAGCCATTGCCCTCAAGGAACTTGGAGCAGAGATAGTGAAAGGGGATCTTGATGATAAAGAGGCCCTGGAACATATCTTAAAAAGGAGCTTATGGTGATTCCTGGTAACCAACTACTTTAGCAGTAAAGAAAAGGAAGTCTGCCAGGTAAAACTATTGTAACTTTTGTTTTCTGTGTTTTAAAGTATCTACCGATTGATACAGGTTTCCTGTCATTTAATGGCAAGCTTAAATTCCACACTTGACAGTTTCTAAATACTGCACCGTCCTGAAGCGGTGTCTATTTGTAGGCATTTTGATATAAGGCAAGGTGTGCCACATGCAGGTCTCCAGATGTTTTGGACGTCCACTCCTATGACCCTCGTCATCACTACGCTGCCTAGGGCTAGTGTGAGCTGTAATCCAACAAATTGCTGAACTTTACATCTTGGAACCTGTGCACCTGGGGCGTGATTTATTAACCTGTCCATTGAAAGGGCGCTGGTGAACACTTTGTGGGGCATTTAATACAGTGGGCCTCATCACGAGTTGGGCGGTAACGCCGGCGCTAATAGCGCTGGCGTTATCTGCCCTACCGCCAAACCCACCGGCGCTATTAATGCCGGATCACGGGTTTTGCGGAACTGGAAATCCCCATTCCCCATTGAGCCCATTTGGGAATGCCCCATTCCCCATTGGCTCAATGGGGAAATGTCGCACTCTTACCGCCAGTGGATTTTCCCGCCGGCGGTATGAGTGAGAAATTTCGGCAGATTTCCCCCCATCTAAGAGCTGGGGGGAAGTCAGCCAAAACCCTGATTTGGTGGACCCTTAAATGCAGCGGCAATAGCGCTACCGCCACATTTAAGGGTTACCGCCAAACTCGTGATGAGGCCCATTATCTATGGAATACATTTTCGCACACCTGTCCTCCAAGTCACGTCATGATTTCTATCATCTAGAATACACTTAACATACTGTTTAATGTACAGCATCACATGTAGAATGAAGGAGACGTGATGTCTGCAACTGCGTACCCAGTGCCCCCTTCGTTCTTCATTAAATTTGCCAAAAATATTCACGAAGAGTTTTGCATTGTTTCACTTTGACCAAGAAAGCAGAGGGTGTGAGGCTACACCACAGTAGTTTGTCTCGATAGTGTATACATCTCATGGTTCAGCTAGGTATAAAATAAGCTTGCACTATATGAGATTAGTTAAAAAGAGTTACATAATCTCCTTTTCCACTATCTTTTGGCTTTACAGGTATGAATGTAAATGCGTGTATTATGAAGTTCACTGAAGGTTTTGCAGCGTTTGGGTGCACATGCGCAAGAGAGAACGATGGACTAGCATTATTCTTTCATTTACCTTGGAGCTATTCAAACTAGTAACTATTTCGACCATCATGCACCTCTCAAGAGCTTATAAGAGCTGGTATCTAGACTCTCCCACTTTAATTATCTTTAATTGTTTCTAGGTACTAACCCTTAAACTTAATATTATGTGTAAATCCGAAAACCGCATGTCCAACTGTAAACCTGTGGCTACTGGAATGCGCTGTCACTCTGCTACAAAAGGAACCTTTATCTCCCTCAACGTTCTTTCCCTCATCCTCCCTCAATTTTTATTTCTGTACCCCATTGAGCTTTGAAATGTTTTTCTCTGGATGTAGTACGTTACAAAACTTCCATAAATAAATTAAATAAAGAAATTAGACTTTGGGTGAGTACGTCTAAGCAAGTTCCTTCAATTCAATTCCCCAAAGCCATTCATTATAGGCAAGGTTATACCCACAGCTACACCATACATATCATAGAAATACCAGCACAAATCGATCATAGAATGCACAACATCCATACTGAATTGCAAACTGACAAGAATACAGCACAAGGCGTGAAAATTGAATAAGACTTGGGAACAAACAATTACATTCTTTGTCCAGGATTTTAATCAGTGGTCAACCAGGCCTACCAATGTTAGACAGAACGTTGGGCTTGATTTACAAAAGCGTTTTTACAATGGTGCAATCCCATTGAAAAACGTTTTGTAAATCAGCGCATTGTCTCTCTTTGGTACATGGGGGTTCAATATGTCACTCAGTATGTCACCCAGACGATGGCAATAATACCTGCATAATCATACATCGTATTTTAAACCTAATATGCTCTCCTTAATGCCACTGAACTCAAATACTGTCTGCATTATTATGGAAACTGAATGGCTATTACCATTATTATTACTATGACTATAATAATAGGCTGGTGTGCTGGAGCCGAAAATGGCAGTCATCCTAAGGTGACTTTGCCCTGTCACATAGTTTAGTAGCTACAAATAGGAGTCCAGCCCATGGGCCTCTTCAGTTAAGGACGTTGAAGTAAATGGCAATCTTCTAGCCTTCTTCCCTCAGCCTCTTGCCTTTGAGCCTTTGCTTTGCTGCGTCCTGCTAACTGTCTGTGTACCCATTCCATTATTGCCTCTTCTCAGCCTTGCCCTCACAAGCAATTCTCATGCTATCTCTTCCTTTGCCTTCTACTTCTCTCTGCACCACTCAGAAACATCTCAACTGTCTTTCCATACTATCATCTCTTCTCCTGTAAGCCCCCTCTTCTCATTCAACTACTCCAGATTTGACTAGAGAACTCAGAACTCCAAAAATGTCTTTTTCACTTTCACATGGGTCCCAGATCCCTCTGGGTTGTGTCAGGAACTCCCCGACTTGTTTTGCAGCTTCTCTTTCTTCTGTTTGGGTCCCTCAGCCCGTTATATTGTCTTAGGCTCTCCCCGACTTCTGCGGGGCCTCAGCCCCTTGACTCTATCTTTCTTCGCTCTTGTATGTGTCCCTGGCCCTTGTATCTTCCTCTTGTGGGCCTCGCCCACCTTCATGTGGGTCCCGGACCCTTGTGTGTTGCTTTTGCAGATTCTCGCCCCCAGCTTTACTCAATGTCCAAATGAACAGACCTTTCCTGTCAGGTAATGTTCCACGCATGACATTTTATACAGTTTCTTTCACTCTTTTTCTTCTTGTTTTTCTCAGGTCCTTCGACCCATTTACTTTGGCTTCGCCCCTGCAGTTCACTTGGGCCCCATACCCCTTTGTATTGGCTTTCCAGGACATTTGGTTTACTCCCCTTCCAAGTGACTTCTGATGCAGTATATATCTGTGTCTTTATATTTCTTTTAGGGTCCTTAAATCGAGTATTATCCCACTCAGTTTGCACCAGACCCAGACCCTTCTTGAGTTCCCCTTGTTTGGTTCCCAGCCTCTCCCATGGACCCAGGCAGCACCCATCCCTTGCTTTCGGGTTCCCGCTGTGTGGCGTCCTGCTCGGGCTCTTCCAGCACACTGGGCTACCTTCCACTCCTCCTCTCTCTGCTCCTACTTAGGTCTGCGTCCATGCTCCAGTGGGTCGGGCTGCGTGGCCTCCCTCCAGGGCGCATCCCAAATATTTTGTGTACTTGGTTTCTCCTTGGTTTCTCGTGGCCTGCCAGTTCTTGGCAGAACCCTCAAGACGGCAGCGTCTCTCTCTGCGGAGGCATCCCGGTCTATAGCGTCTCCCTGTGTCTCTGTCTGCGGCATTAAAACTTCGCTCTCAGTTCCTCGGGGGCTGGCTTGACCAATGACATAGTCTCTAGCATGGCTGAAGGCCATGGCTAGTGGCCGGTTAGTGTTGTACAATATACAGGGCTGTGGGCACTGGCCATGGCCGAAGACCATAGGTAGTGGCCCCTTAATGTGTTAAAATATACAGTGGGCATGTCCGAAGGCAGTGACCACTGGCTATGGCTGAAGACTATGGCTAGTAGTCGGGTAGTGTTGCAAAATATACAGTGGGCATGGCCAAAAGCTGTGGCCACTGGCCATGGCAAAAGGCCATAGCTAGGGGTCTGTTAGTGTTTGAAAATATACAGTAGGCACGGCCGAAGGTTGTGTCCACTAGCCATGGCTGAAGGCCTTGGCTACTGCCCCTTAATGTGTTATAATATACAGGGGGAGATGGTCAAAGTGCGTGGCCACTGGCTGTGGCAGAAGGAATGGCTATTGGCTGCTTAGTTTTGTGAAATGTACAGTGGGCACCAGCAAAGGCTGTGCCCACTGGCCATGGATGAAGGCCATGGCTAGAAGCCCCTTAATCTGGTAAAATATATAGTGGGCATGGCCATGGACATTGCTAGTGTCCGGTTACTGTTGTCAAATATATAGTGGGCCTAGTCGAAAATCTGTGGACACTGGCCATGGCCGAAAGCCATGGCTAATGGCCCCTTAATGTGTTAAAATATACAGCCAGCATGGGCTAAGGCTAGGGGCCGTTAATATGTTCAACTGTACAGTGGGCACAGCCAAAGGCCGTGGGCACTGGCCATAGCCGGTTAATGTTGGAATCTAATCAGAGATTCCATCAGTGATGTCATAGATGATGTAATTAATTATGTCACCATTGCTGTCATCAGTTATGTCATCATTGTGGTCATATGCTGCACAACAGGGTGATATGATATGGGTGCACAAAGATTTTTTTCGCCACCACTGGCCATAGCCTTCAGCCATGGACAGTAGCCACGGCTTTCAGCCCGTGCCACTGTATATTTTAGAACACTACCAGACCACTAACCATAATAATTCCAAACAAAATACAAACATGTGGTCTACACAATGGCTTACGTAATTTCTTTCATGCATGTCTCATCTTCTCTGCTCAGTCACCATAACATCTTTGAAAGACACTGCATTACATTTCATCATATATATGCTCTTCCTATGGAAACAGCAACTTAACCATAACTACACGGCCATACCGTGGCCGTGTAATTTAGGAAAGTTTGTATGTTCAGTGTGTGCTGCAGCCCCATAACAGTTGGTGCGCTGAAATTTTGGCCCAAGGTTGGCATACCAGTCTGAGGTGTACTGGCAATAGTGAAACCTGACCAATCCCACCGCACAGGGTGGGATCCGGACCTGTGCTGTGGTGATCGGGGGGGCCGCTGGTGTAATGCGGGCCCCTCCGGCGTATGGGCCCTGTGCGCTGCAACGCCGCGCAGGAACAGACACGGAGACGTCTGCTTGCTCCGGCGCTCCGGCTCCAACTGCCGGGCGCCGCCTTTATTACTAACTGCGCATGCGCCGGCTTGTAGGCCGCGCATGCGCATTCTGTGTACTACGTACACAACATCCCTCCTTTTCCCCTCAAACAACAAAACATTTAACATGGGGCCAACGTGGCTCAAACATTATATACTTAACAGACTTTTGTTGCTCAGGTCGCTGAGTCCATAATAAAGTCTTGGAACCTTTGTGGAGGGCGGCGCCCCTCTCTGCGGGGGTACCTGGGCAGTCCCCTTTTGACATTCTCTGGCTCCGCAGGGTCTCCGGGCGTGTCGACGTTCTCCGGTGGTGCTTCTGCCGCCTGCCTTTGGCCAGGATCCGGTTCTTCTTCAGAGGTTGCTGGTCCTATGCGTTTGAAGAAAGACACATTTCTGGTCACTGTCCCACGCGCGTTCGCCGCCGTGACCATGGATCCCTTGACGTGGGTAACTCCCATCGGGTGTGTTTCATATGTCATTGAGAGTTTCCCCTCTGGTTTCCTGTTCCGGACCAGGACGGTGTCCCCTACCGCTATCTCTTTTTCCGGCAGCCTTCGCCTCATTGTCTCCTTCTCGTTCCTCGCGGCCCTGTCCGCTGCCACTTGTGTGTCATCAATCACCCCCGGGCGTCGCTCTCCCGCTTCCGGTATCAACCCTTTGGGTATGCGCTTGAATAGTGCCTCGGCGGGCGCGATTCCGGTGGACTGATGTGGGGTGGACCGGTACTCACGGAGGAATTCGATCAGATTATGGCGCAGGTCTTCCCCTCCATTGACGGAGATGCGAAAAATTTTGTTAAGTGTCCGCATGAACCGTTCAACCTCTCCATTGGCTCTCGGCCACAGTGGGGTCACTTTACGGTGCTTGATGCCTCGTTCTGCGCAGTATCTGGCAAAACGCTGCCCTTGGAATGGAGCGCCGTTGTCCGAACAGATCTCGAGCGGGAAGCCGTGGGTGGCGAAAATTTTGTCCATGGCCAGGATGGTGTGATCGCTGGCGGTGGATTCTACGAGTTCCACCTCCGGGTACCTTGACCACTGGTCCGTTACCACTACGAAGTGTAGGCCTCTGCCGGTCGAGCCGAAGTCTGCGTGGACGGTACCCCACGGCACGTCGCTCCGTGGCATGGCTTGGATGGGCGGGCTCTTTTCTGCTGGACTCGCGGCTTGGCAAGGGATGCAGGCCTTTACGAACTCGGTCACCCTGTGTTCCAGGTCGGGGAACCAGACTTTCAGCCTCAGGCGCGCCTTCATCTTAGCCATGCCTTGATGTCCTGTGTGGGCTAGCTGGAGAACTCTTGTGACCAGGGACCTGGGGATCACGATCTGGTCTCCCCGCAGTAGTAGGCCGTCCGTGGACACCGAGAGCTCGTGTCGAGCCTTCCACAACAGTTGCAGGTCTCTCTGCACCTCTGGGTTTCTTCTGGCGTTGTTCAGGAGGACGTCTCGCCATTCCCCTGTGGCAACCGCTCTTTTCACTCGCAAGAATGCCTCGTCAGAGTTCGAGTCATCTGCAATGTTCTCCCTCGACAGGGCTACTGGCAGGGCTGATTCAACGACGAGATGCACAGCGTCCCCCGCGTCAGATAACTCTACCGGATTCTGGGCGTCCCTCGTGCCGGGGTGGCGGGACAGGTAGTCTGCGGGGTTGTGGGTGCCTGGGCGGTACACCAACTTGACGCTGTATTCGATGAGCGATAGCATCCATCTTTCGATCCGGGGAGGCGGCTTGGAGGAAGTGCCGGACAGGATGGGAATCAGGGGTTTATGGTCAGTGACCACGACGACGGGTTTGCCGAGGATGTATATCCTGAAGTGTTTGCATCCCCACAGGATGGCAAGGGCCTCTCTCTCGATTTGCGAGTAGCGCCTTTCCGTGTCGGTGAGGGCCTTGCTAGCGTAGGCAATGGGTCTCATCGCTCCCAGTTCATCGGCCTGCATGAGGACTGCCCCTAGTCCTACGGGGCTGGCGTCAACTACGATCTCTGATTCTCGGCTGGGGTGGAAGTAGGCCATTGTCTCCTGCTCTGACAGGGCCTCTTTGATGGCATTGAATGATCTTTGTTCCGCCGCTGTCCATTGCCACGGTACGTCATTCCTGGTGAGTGCTCTCAATGGTTCTGATAGGGAGGCTAGGTCTTTGATGAATCTGCCGCAGTAATTGACCATCCCTAAGAAGCTCCGAACTTCTGCAGGAGATGTGGGCGGAGGTGCGTCTCTTATGTCTTTTACCTTGCCGGGATCAGGTGAAATGCCGTTCGCATGGAAGGTGAACCCGAAGAATTCCAGCCGATCTTTTAGGAATTCGCACTTTTCTTGGTGTAGTGTAAGACCTACCGCCTGGAGTCTCTCAAACGTGCGTTCTAGCCTTTTAAGGTGTTCGCTCTCTGACTTGGCGAAGACCAGAATGTCGTCGGACATGTTAATGACACCCCTCAGGCCGGACAACGCTCCTCTTATGGCGTTCTGGAAGACCTCAGCCGCGGATGAGATCCCGAAGTTGAGTCTCTTGTATTGGTACAATCCTTCGTGCGTTGTGAACGTAGTAATGTACCTCGACTCGGGGTGCAGTTCCAGTTGATGATAGCCAGATCTGAGGTCTAGTTTGGAGAAGACCTTGGCGCCTTGGAGTTCGCCGACGATATCGTCCAGGGTGGGTGTGAGGTGGCGCTCTCTTTTGATGGCAGCATTTGGTAGCCTCATGTCTACGCAGATGCGCACAGCCCCTGGTTGCTTCGGCTTCGGGGCCACTACGATGGGTGAAACCCACGGGGTGGGCCCTTCTACCCGTTCGATGATGTCTCGGTCCATTAGCTGTTGCAATTCTGCTTCTACTTGTGCCCTCAGGTGAAATGGAATTCGGCGGTGTTTGAGGGCTGTCGGCCTTACGGATTTGTCGATGTGTAAGCGAATGGGGTCTGCGTTCAGTTTGCCGATACCCTTGAAGAGACTCGCGAACTTGTGTAGCATGCTCTTTAGATCTTCCTGGTATACCCCAAATGTGAAATGCACAATGTCAAGCGCTTCTGACGCAGCACAGCTCAGCAGCGAATGGGGGCAACAAATGCACCTTGGATGGGTAAGGGGGTGTCGCCACCGAATGCATATATCCTCGCCGTTGATGTCGACAGTTCTGGTGGGCCTGGCAGGGCTACGTAGTGTTTGGTGGCTAGCACGCAGACTGAAGCCCCGGTGTCGATGAGGATGGGGGTGGGAGTGCCCTTGATGTTGACGGTGCACTTGGGTTGGCGTTTCGTGCTGGAACATCTCGCGATGCTGGAGATGAAGAAGACTTCTTCCTCCTCCTCCTCTTCTTCTTCTGCGAGGTCTAGGTCTTGCAGGCCTTGATCAATGGAGGAGATGCCTCTCACTCTGCGAGAACTGCCTCGCCCCACTCTCTCTGGTCCTCTCGCCGTTGTAACAGGGGCAGCCGCACGGCACGTTCTGGCAAAGTGACCCGGTATGCCGCACCGGGCGCATGTTCTTGACTTGGCTGGGCAGTCACCGCTGTGGGGGAGGTCATACCCACAGTTCGAGCACGATGGGGCGGTGCTTGGAGTGGGCGCGGTGTCGGGCTTTCTCGGCGCCCATCTCGACCTATTCGCAGCCGACCGTCCCACTGCAAATGCGTCTTCGTTGTGTCCTGGTCGCGAGGCAGCGTCCATTTTCGCGCCTCTGGCCTCTGCTAGTTCATGTGCTCTGCCCAGGTCTAGAATCTGCTGGAGGGTTAGGCCAGGCTCCCTCAACACTTGCCTCCGAAGTTTACCGGAGCTGCACCCCTGCAGTAGTTGGTTGCGGACCATTTCCTCTTCGTCGGCCCATCTGCAAGAGGTCGCCAGGTGTCTCAGGCGGGCGCAGAATTTGTCTAGGGGCTCATCGTCCAATTGTTTCTCAGCGCCCATGACGAACCTGTCAAAATCCACGTTGGCCATGGGTAAGAAGTGGTCTTTGAGTGCCTGCTTGACTGCGTCGTAAGTGACCACGGGGATGGTCAGGGAGTCGTAGATCTTGTGGACTTCTGCGCCTGCTGAATAGATCATGGTCGCAATCTTTTCATCATCGTCGTTAACCCCTGCTGCCCTGAAGAACATGTCCAGTCTTTTGACCCACAGCAGCCACTTCGGTCCTAGCTTGGAAGGGGGTCCAGTGGCATCAAACACTGGCATGGGGGCTAGGGAGCTGCGGGCTCTGCGGGGAATCGGGGCTGCGGCATCCTCATCGTCTGCGCCGTCACCCATTTTTTCGCTTGGTACTCACAGGTGGTAGATGCGGCCTTGTGGTAGTGGTGGGAGCGAAATCCCCTTCTTTCTTCTTAGGTGCCACAGTCTTGCACCAGCAAGACTGTGGGTGTTCCAAAAATTGAATTGTTGTGTTTATTTTTTTTTTCCTGACGCCGTCGGCGAGTGGCGCACGAGCACCCTGTTGGGCCGCAACCACGGTCGCCACGCGTGACGGGGAGCGGGTCGAAGAAACAAAAATGGCCGCCGGTGCGTCGTCAGTCCGTGACGCGGCGGACTTAATCACAGCGTTGCAGCCGGGCACGGGAGTGGGCCGTGGCTCCTCCTCGTCGCCAGTGTGGTGATCGGGGGGGCCGCTGGTGTAATGCGGGCCCCTCCGGCGTATGGGCCCTGCGCGCTGCAACGCCGCGCAGGAACAGACACGGAGACGTCTGCTTGCTCCGGCGCTCCGGCTCCAACTGCCGGGCGCCGCCTTTATTACTTACTTCTGTGTACTACGTACACAACATGTGCTATCAGTATGGGCAGTTTCGGGAGATTGCAGATTTTGCGATTGTTGGCTCCAGCCCCACAACAGATGGGCTGAAGTTTTGGCCTGAGGTTGGCATACCAGTCTGGGGTGTACTGGTGATAGTGAAATATGACCAACAAAACCTATTCAACCCTGCACAGGGCGAGGTCCAACCCTGTGCTATCAGTATAGGCGATTTCGGGAGATTGCCGATTTTGCCATTTTTCAATAATAGGAAGTTATGACCCAATAAAACATACACAAGGCTATAGCAGACCCCCACGTGCATGTCAGCTACAGACCCGGGCAACGCCAGGTGGTATGGTTAGTAGAAATATAAAGGAGATTGTTGATGAATAGTGCTGTATGAATACTAAAAGTATTGCTAGTACTTGACCAATTAAGGTTGTACAAATTAATCATTTTGTAGAGGAAAATCCCTTCGCACTGAATTTACTCATTGCCTTCTGAATTATCTAAAAATAAATGTTTACACACAAATTAAATTCTATCTCACTTTGTACATACATCTCTGTATGACAGACTTACTGAGGATGTTAAAAATCCAATAAATGCACATTATATGACTACATTGGCCATGAACAACGTGGCCCACCAATTGGAAGTTTAAGGAAAGGGTGGAGGGAAGGGGACACATGGAGTGCAGATGTTTTTTAAAAAAAAAAAGAAAATTGTTCATGACTGCGGCTACAGCTGAAACCGATGCGATTGAGCAAACCGCACACACAGCTATTTTCAGCAATGAATGGGGGAGTGTATTTGCCGCTACAGACCAACACATATGTGGTGCAGCCGTGGACACTCCCGTCACTTGGAAAAACACTATATGTAGAGGTATAAAAACAGAAAAGAGGTTAGTTGAGAAGGTGGTATAAAGACAATATGTGAAATTTTGGAATCAAAGATCCAGGAAACACATTTATTTCTTGGAAATGTGCAGCTATTGTCAGCTATATGTATACATCTGTACCCACGGCTACAATAAAAAATGCAAAAAAATACATTTCAGCAACACAAACTGCATAAAAAAGATCACAAAAGACATAGTGCTCTATTATTGCAGTCCGTTTTTCATTTAAACTATTTTTATAATTTAGAGGGGATCACGGAAAAGGGCCGTTTTGGGGGACGAGGGAAGGACGAGGGAAGGACGAGGGTGGAACTGGGAAGGGAAGAACGTTAGGCTTTCATACATATAACAAGGGGTAAAAAAGGGCACATATTTTTGGAGGATTTTTCTTGCTTTTTTTCTATTTCAATTTTTTCACAAAACGGGGGGGTGGAATTGCCACATAAAAAAAGGGATGCCTACTGGTGGCAGTGAACCTGGTGTTTAGAAATGGTAGGGTAGGGTGACATCTCCTGCCACAACCCAATTGTGACACATGCAGAACATAACTTTGTACCAATTCAGATTGCGGGCTGGAGGCAGTGGAGCAGGTTCAGTAGCAGTCCTTGTTGATGGCATACCAGCTGCAGATGCACTTGTTCGTGGCGGTGATGTAGCTGGAAGTACAGAAGATATGGGGACAGAGGTGGAAGTGTTTCTAAGATACCACCATGCTGACTGGGGTCCGTGGGCCTTCCAATTACTCATCGTTTATCGAACCCGAGGTTATGATGACATCTGCATGTGTGCCATTGACCAATCAGAACGCGTGCTGTGGCTGCATGGGTACATATGACATATATCTGCATCAGCAGCCTCAACCAATGACAGCGTGAGCTGCGTAGACACGGCTACACACACGCCGTACAACAAAATCTGTGGATGCAGCATTGACAAATCGGAAAGCATGCTGCAGCTGCGCTGGTACACATGACATATATACACGTCAACATCCTCAACCAAGGGTAGCGTGAGCTGCGTAGACGCGGCTATTGAATGCCAGTGCAAGGTAGCCGCAAAGATGGTCACTGCTGCCTGATTGGACTGGGATATCCATAGCCACGGATATTCTCCACACCCATACCAAATCACTTAATATTTATCATTGCTTTCATTCCTTGCTAGTGAACAGGTGTTCTGAGTTACTGCAAGAGGTTTTGGCTCCTTATACCTTATTTTTCCTTCCTTTTTACCCACTTCTACATAATCCACTTTTCCCTCGTCTTATTTGATTTGTTCTTTTTGACTGTTCTTTGTTTTCTTTTTTTAACATTTTTTATTTTTCTTGGCATTGTCATTTTTGTTGTTTTATATTTTCTCCCCTGTCAGACTTTTAACCTCATGTCTGACAGAAGTGGCAGCAGGGAGGGCGATGTGGTTTGGGTTCCAAATCCATCTCCGCCATGGAAAAGGCCTACTGGAATGAAGACCTGTGCAGGCAGTTGCAGGTACTTCCGTGTCAAGAAGCACTGTTCCAGAAAGGAAGCTGAGGAGGAGCAATGCACCTTGTGCCAGAAGCTGCTATGATGTGTCTCTTTGACTGTTCCATCACAGAGTTTGGGCACATCTGTGCTTGTAAATCATCTAGTTCATGTCCACTGGAATGATGTTGATGATGCATACAGGAAGGCCCATTAGCACCAAAGGTGAGGATGCATGGGCCTTGTTCGTCATGTCGGCGAGTATCTGCAGCTCCTGCATCAGCACCTCCAACCACCATAGAAGTCACAACTTCTCCAAGTAGAGCCTTGAATTGCTTTAATCTTAGACTGGAGCAGGATCACAGATTAAGGTTTCTTATAATTTCACTCCTTCTTCAAGATGGTGATCCAGCCTACATTCATGTTATACTTTCCCCATAGAGAAACCCCTACTGCAATGTAACCTTCTGCATGATCTCACAAACTACCCGACTTCGATATTGCTGTCACTTGTTATAAACCCTTAGGCATCTTCACATATGTGGTTTAATTAGGTACAAAAACTCTGCTTTGTTAATCCTTTCTTGTAAGACTCTTTGATTCACTGTTTGCTCTAGCATACTGGGTTTAAAGTTGAGTTTTCATGTGTTTTTGAATAGATAAGAGTCCCGTCCGAATAATAAAGTTTCGAACCTTGAAGCATCTAGGTACTTAAAACCTGTCAACTTGCCCCATGGAACCTCCCCCTCATCAAGAATGTGTGTGAGCCAGGTATAATGGTATTCAGTTGATTGGTGTCACTGGTATGCCTGAGAATGCTGTACCTGGACCACCATGTTTAGAATAGGAGGCCTGTTGCTAGTAGTCATCTTGAAACACCTTTTTGGTGATACCTGAACAGCACCAGAGGCTAGGCAACAGCAACTAATGTCACTGATAAATCTAACAAGATCCAGGTACAGACACCATCAACATTAGCTATTAAACACAGATCATGAAGCAAGGACACCAGTCTTTTCTCCATCTCGTCCGCCTCTCCAAGGGAAAACCTAGGCTAATAAGGATCTAAGTTATCCTGAGCTTCAACAAAACACTGCAATTGCTCATTCACATCTCGCTACCCACTGCAAGATGTGATTGATGTCTGCTGAAATGTTAGGCTCTAAGCCAGATTTTTGCCAATTAAACCATCACAGTATCTTTCAGTCCCCAGGATAATTGGCTATTTTAATGAAATCTTAATTATTTGCTGATTGGATCCTTGATCATCACTGCAAATATGTCAAAAGAATAACTTGCTGGGAACAGATCCAATGGAGAGCATGTTGCTTTATATTTTTAAAACATGATTTCCTACGGGGACATATCCAACCAAAAAAAGGAGGAACGTGGGCATGCCAATACCTGGGCTTGGATGCAAACAATCTTGGCTGTGTAAATGTAAGCAAACTCATCACACAACCATCGTATTGGCATCATCTAAGTTGTTACACACGTGGGTTGTGAACTTTGTTTAAGCAATTGAAACAACCTGGCTTGTTGATTAGTAAATATGCCTGTTGTAGAGTAAGCATGATTAACCTTCCATGATGTAGCTTGGTAATGTCAAAGAAGTGAAACATAAACCTGTGTCCTCCGATAGCCTTCCAAGGTCCAAGCCTAGAACGCTCTACAGTTCAGGCAGCTCTCATGTGACCCACTTACATGCACATGTCCATTAAGAGGGTTGAATCCCTCACTAGAACTGCCACATCTAGGGCACAGTTAATCCAGTTGTTAACATCCTGGACCAAATTCCCAAGATTGTGTATAGCAGAGGAATTGGACAACTGTGAGCTTTAACCCTGTAGGTGTTTCCACATGGAGGCCTTAATCACCATAGAACACAATGACAAGACAGCCTTGTTTGTAAATTTCTTTAACAAGTCAGGAATTGCCAAATTATTGAAACATACAAATGCCATAGGCTGACCCATGTTTAACCACTAGTTGACTGCAAAGAATACATCTAAGGTATGGTCTTAAATGGTGAAAGTATTAAGAGATTTGATCGAAAAGTATCATCTGCCCCCACTACTAGTATATATATATATATATGGGAGAGGAAGCCCTACAGATAAGCAGTGTACCAGCCATTTTGACTCCCTAAAAACAGGAAATTCTCCCACCAAAACAATAAGGAGTAAAAATACTTGCTACCAAAAATAGGCACAAAATGACATAAAGGAGCCTGTCCCCTGCTTCCAGGGTGTGAGGACCACTGACCAGCACAGAGTATCTAGTCATAACATTGCTCACTAAAACATTGTGGGTGGGAGCAATGTCATTCTCACTTGTTCCAGGAACCATCATCCAGCACTGTCCTCAAATATTCTATGACTGGAGTTAAAATAGCAAATAACACTAGTCCTAGAATATGTGAATTTTTGTCGGTTAGAAAAAAACATCGACACACAGGCGATGTTTCGGTATGTGGTATTAACACACCGAACCCCAGCATAGCAGTGCCACAGGAAGGCGCTCTAATGTTATTACTGCCTCATTTGCGCTGGAACTTTAAAGTAAAAAGGCATCTTTAATTTGCACAAAGTCGTAGCTGCAAACAAGTACGGATTACAAACCAAAATATCTATTGTACAGTTAAATATTATTTTTCTCATCTAAAAGATACCCCCATTGTTAAAGGGAACCTTTTTACCAAAAAATAATTTGATGTATGCTTCTTTGAGGGTTCTTTAGTGGGTGACCAACATATGACGCTGTGGCAGAATACGCCCTGAAGAAGAACCATTCGGGTGAAATACACTGGCCATTGGCATCTGCTACTATAAATCATTAAAACTGATCACCTGTCTTTACACTTTTAAATTGAGAAACTTATCATTTAACCAGATGGTCATAGGGTGTGCAGCCCTCACTGCAGGCTCTTAGCCTTGGTCTTTCTTCGGTTTGTCATTTGAGCGTCCGGTGCAGAGGCACGACTGGGGGTCTCCACCTTGCTTAGGACCATGCACTATTGTTTAATGTTTGTGTACCTTTGTGTATCTATATAACAGTGCCCATTCACTCACCATTTATAAGACTCGCAAAATTAACAATAGGCATTCTGCTACAATGACCAGGAAATCTGATTTTATATTGTTTTTCTAACAAGAAATGCTGGGTATGTCCATAAAGACATTGATCATCGGGGAATTGTCCAGTACGCTGCTGCAATGCCTTGAAATGAAAACCGCCATCTTCTAATCCTATTTCCTTCCCCATTCAAGACGCAGCACCTGCCCTGTTATTCCCTACCTTACTTTATCTCCAACCCACCACTAGCCCACATCCTCTGGCATCCAGATGTCATCAAGCCCGCTATCAGTAGCAATACCTTGGACCTATGGCACCAATACCGGTTTAGTAATCATAGATAATGACGTACGTTTATAGGTTCAGTTGCTTCCCCCGTTACAAGGTGTTTAGATAAAAATGCTTCCGTGTAATTTGCGAAATACCCAATAAAATGAAAGGACATAGCTGCTGCAAGTAAGTGGTGGAGCTTGGGTTATGGGCCGGGCAATGCCCATGGGCTCCTTTTAAGATCCAAATGCGACCCCATGCTTCACACAAAGTGGTGAATTGGTATTGACCAGTGTCCCATGATGAGACCTTCGCCCAGGGGAGTTGCTAGGTCTGGAAAACACCCGGGGCTAAGCTGATGTCGGAACTGTTGGGACTGGGGGCTAGCTGGTCTTTTGGCTGTAGCTCCTGAGATTCTATCCGGGGCTACAACCAAAAGATCAGGGGCTATAGCCCCCTCAGCCCCCCCCTAGCAACGCCCCTGCCTTCGCCTCTTCTGGCAACCCAGTCTCCCTCGGCCATTGTTGCTATTACTGCAAAAGCCAAGGTTCCACTAGAAGTGCCATCACATCAGTACTCCATCTTTCTCAGCCCACTGTGTCCCAGTCCTAGACCGCTACATGATGCAAAAAAGGCAGCATATCCCAGAGCGCACCACAACACCCTCAGTACTCTGGACACTTGCTAAAAGATCAGTAAAAAGCCTGCAAAGACCCAGGACCACAGTCAGTAATCACTGTCATGCCCAAGTCTCTCAGAAAACCTTTGCCCCTCCTCCCCCGAGATAACACAGAGGATGCATGGTGTGAATGAAAGTCCAGAGAGGAGTTGTGGTGTGTGAGATAATGTCCACCGAGGGGTAATTGTGTTTTGTGGCACTTCAAACTTGCTATTTATGGCCCATTCAAAACTCCTCAATGGGCATTATGCCTATTTTGTAATGCTAGCCATCAACCTCTAAGAAGTGTTTTCTAATGGTATGACATTACGGAATAGGAACAAAAGTTATTTATCTCTCTGTTGGCAGAATTCAAGCACTTCCTCTTGAAGCTGTTCCCAAGTTTCTGACCCAAAAAAAGAAATGGCCCGACTGGCCAGGTATCCCAGGTCAGTATCAGGTAATAAAAACGCGGCAAAAATGTTGCTGGTAAAAAAAATAATTGCCGCAAAAATGCCGTTTTTTGACCCAGTAAAGGTGTACCCCATTATACCATTTAAGGGGAGCAGGGGCTGCGGGGGTGTCCCCTGCATCCTTTACATGATTGTGGCGGCAAAACCACAGCATTTTTGCCACAATATTTTGTATTCACAGCCATTTGTTCCGCGATTTTAAGACATGGAACCTCCTAAGTCACATGGTGCTGCTACATGAGGCCATGGGAATTGGCAATGGGTAATTTCTATGATACAGCAACAGGTGTGATCACCATTCCTCCAAATTGTTAAAAAAGTGAAGTATAGAACTGGAAAGATAGGAGCAGAGGAAATGGAGTGTGTCATGCGAGACAGTTTTAAACAGCAAAAGCAAAGCTTTTGTCATGTTCTCATCTTGACCTGTGTATTTGTTTCAGTGTGTTGCGCCAAAACACTGCTTGCCGTTATGTTTTAAGGGGAATAGTAGTAACATGGGTTAAATCTTTTCAGTTTGAGCTGCGCAACCAGAGTGTCTCCAATGGCAGCTTGCTCGCCATCATAATTGGGGCAGATCTAAGATTTGTTAGTGCAGTATATTTCATTTTATTTATTTATTGGACATGTGTATGGCTCCTTTACAGCAGAAAGTGTTTCCAGGCGCCACAAGACAAAAAGGGGATGGGTGACAGGGGAGGATAAACAACAAAAAACGGTCCTTCTTGGCCTTGTGATATTCGGATTGTGCAAGTGCAGTAAACTGAGTGCGGGGGTAGGTCCCGGGGCTGAGGCAGGTTAAGTAGTGGGGAGCTTGTGGAGGGCAAGTGTGCAGGGAAACATGGGTAAGGATAAAAGTGCAAGGAAAAGGGTAGACAAGCCTCAGTAACCTAGTCAGGGAGAGGTGCCTTAAGGAAGTGCTGGTAAAGCGGTACTGCAGAGGACTGGTAGGAGGAGGGCCTGGCCCCTGTAGGACTCAGGAGGGACCTGGAAGCTAGTCATAGAAGCCCGGGGGCAGGGGAGAGGGAAGGGGGAGGAGAAGAGGAAAGTCTTGAGGAGTTTCCGGAACTTAAGAAGGTCCCGCTCAAGTTTGAGAGAGGCAAGGAGGCAATTCCAGAGGGAGGCTCCTGCTGAGGAAAGAGATCTACCGCCTACTCTCTGCTTGAAGAAACGTTTGACCTACAGATAGTTAGAGTTAGAGAGCCAAAGGACTCTAGCAGGGAGGTATTTAGGGAGGGTAAGTTGGATATAGCGCAGCCCAGGCCCAGGAAAGCCTTGTGGAGGATGCAGAGGGTCTTGAATTTGCTTCTTGCAGCCACGGGAGCCAGTGAAGAGATTTTAGGGCTGGAGAGATGTAGTCCCTGGGCTTGAGGCCAAGGATAAATCTTGCAGTCCTATTTTGAATTTGTTGAAAAGGGCAGAGGGAGGAAAGAGGCAGATTGAAGAAGAGGTTGTTTCAGTAGTCCAACTTAGAATGAAACGGAGCTCTGGAGACATTGAGTTTCTGGGGAAAGGTGAGGAAAGGTAGAATGCCTCTGAGTAGGTAGAGCTGAAAGTGGGTCTTCTTGGCAAGGTCTGTGATATGAGGTGAGAAGGAGAGAGGGGAGTCGAAGTTAGGTTTTTTGCCTCACAAGAGGGTGAGGGCAGGGGGCCAAGGAGGGGGGCAAGAGATTAGGGGGGAAGGAAGGGACAGGGGTTCCAATGAGAAGGATCTCAGTCTTACTGGTATTAAGACAGAGACCATTAGCAGCACACCATGCCTGAATAGCAGTCAGACAATCGGGAATGACAGAGGAAGTAGAGGAGGTAGAGGAGGGCAGCCTAAAGGAAAGCTGTTTGTCAACAGCATAACACTGGAAATGAGGAGAGCAGGTGGAGATCAAGTGGGCAAGAGGAGCAAGGTAAATGTTGAAGAGCCACAGCGAGTGGATAGATCCCTGAGGGACGCCGCAGATATAGAGTGAGGTACAGGAGAGAAAAGAGCCCATTTGAACCTGAGAGGGCCGATTCGAAAGGAAAGAGGTCAGCCACGGCAGTGCCAGGTCTGTGATGCCCAGAGTATTGCAGAGACGAGTTAAGAGGGTGGCATGATTGACGATGTCGAAGGCAGAAGACATATCAAGAAGGATGAGAACAGAAGAACAAGAGTCAAGATTAGAGAGCAGGTCATCAGGGGTATTCTGGAGAGCAGATTCTGTGCCTCTGGCTGCTCTGATGCCAGACTGGTGGTCATGGAGACAGCAAACAGCTTCAGTTTGGTGGGTTAGTTGGGTGATGGCCAACTTATCCAATAGTTTGTCCACAAAGGGGGTAGTGGAAATAGGGCAGTAGTTACCCAGGCTGGGATGGTCCGCAGATGGCTTTTGGAATAGTGGGTGCACAAGGGAGTGCTTGAGAGGTTGTGGGAAGGATCCAGTGGCAAGAGTGGTTGCAGAACTCAGCCAAAGAGGGAGCACAGGCAGCAATATTGTCCTTGATAGTTCTGGATGAGCAGTGAAGCACCTGTTTAGAGAAGACTTTCATAGAGCAGACAGTCTTGGTGATCTCATCTGGTGTTATAGGTGAGCAGTAGGAGATTAGGAGGCAGGGAGGGAGAGGGGCCAAAGGAGGCCTGAGAGCAAGTGGAGGAGGGAGGGGAGAGGAGAGTGAGGACAGGATGTCATGAGTTTTGGTTGTGAAGTGGGAGGCCAAAGCCATGCAGAGGGCCTGGGAGGGAAGAGAAGTAGAGACTGCAGCAGGATTGGGAAGTTCCTTACAGATTTTGGAAAGTTCTGCCATATTGTTGTTGGCCCCCGAGATGTAGGCTTGGATGTGGGCCACTTCCTGGACTGGATGGAGAATCTGTAATACCTTTGGAACAAGCTGCAGGCCAGTTTGTCAGAGTATGTGCGAGAAGCCAGCCACTTCCGTTTTGCAACTCTGCACTTGCTTTTCAGCAAGGCAAGGTCGGAATCATACCAACTGTTGCACTTGGAGGCAGGCTTCATGCGGATCCTCATGGCAGAGGCAAGTGTGTCGACGGTGTTGGAGATGGAAAGGTGAAGGTTAGCAAGAGCGGAGTCTGAGTGAGAGTCAATAGCAAGGGTGTGGGGGGGATGAAAGAGGCGGCAAAGGCACCTATTGACACTCGCTTCATCATTCGTATGACGGAAAATGAGACTTGCAGTGCGGACAGAGGCTTAGCCGAGGAGCCCTGGAGCTCCAGATGAAAGGAGAGTAGAGAATAATCAGACCAAGAGGGAGGGGTAGAGAGAGGGTTAGAGAGATCTCAGATGAGATGAGTCCATCCAAGGTCTGACCGGCTGAGTGGGCCGGACCAGAGGGGAGAATGGCGAGGGAAAAGGAGTCACAGAGGTTGCGGAAGGGTAAGGTGGCTGCATCAGGAGAGTCAATATGAATATTGAAGTCTCTTGAGAGGAGAAGCTTAGAGGTAGAAGTAAGGTGAGGGCGTCCTACTCAGATAGGAAGAGGGAGACCGGTCCAGGAGACTATAGTTGGTGGCGAGAGTGATTGAGAGGGTAGAAGAGGTGCAGAGCTTGCAGACAAGACATTCAAAGGAAGAGTAGGTTTGAATGGGTAGGATAGAGGCAGGTACCCATTCAGGGAAGACAAAGGCCACTCTACCTCCAGGCCGGTTAGGTCTGGACTTGGAGAGGATCTTGTAGCCCACAGGAAGAAGTGTGTCAAAAGCAGTGACAGAGCTGGCATTGAACCACTTCTCAGTGAGGGCGAGGACATCAAGGTCAAGGTCTTCCAGGAGGTGGCAGATGTCAGAAGAATGTTTGACAGCAGAGTGACAGTTGAGGGTATACTGGCATCGCTTGACTAGGAGCTTACTAACAATGTCAAACTGGGAGCAGACTGGGAATGTCAAACTGAGAATTTATGGGAATGTCATAGGAGCAATTTACTAGGATGGCAATCTTATGGCAAATGTCATATTGGGAGCTTAATGGAAATGTGGAGTTTATAGGGAATGTCAAGCCTACAGGGAGCTAAATGGGACTGTCGCACAGAGAGTTTACTGCAGTGTTAAGATTATTGGGAATGTCAAGCTTAGAATTTACTTGTAATATCGCACTTATTGGAACTGCCAAGCTTACTGAGATTGTTAACATGGGAGCTTGCTTTGATTGGCAGCCTTAGTGAAAATCTCACGATGGGAGATTATAGTCAATACCAATCTGTGAGCTTACAGGGAATGTAAGTCTGGCATCTTACTGGGAATGTAAAACTGGGAACTCCCAGAAATATTAATCTTACAGGGAATATCCAACTGAGAATGAAAACTGGGACCCTACTGGGAGCTTACTTTCAATATCTCCCTTACTGGAATGCCAAACGTACCTGGAATGCCACATTGGGAGCTTACTGGGAATGTCAGCCTTACTGGGAATGTCAAGTTGAGAACTTACTTGGAATGACAAAGTAGCAGCTTATTAGGTATGTCAAAAATTGAATTTACTGAGAATGTAAATCCAAAAGCGTACGGCTAATGTCATACCACACCATCACATGACATCAGGAAATAGCATGACTTGACATTTCAAGGCATATCACATTACATCATTGCTGACCCAAACATCTCAGCAAACGGTCACCCGGTATCCCTCCTACCCCATTGTTCAAAATCCTTGAGCGAGTGGTGTTCAACTAGAACACCAAGTACCTTGAGGCTAGTGGCCCTGGAGGTCCATTTGAATTTGACTTCCATTTTTAACACTTCACAGAGACTGGACTCATGCATGTCTCCAATTTTATCGCAGATGCTCACCACTCCAAACTCTCTTCTTTACTCATCCATTGGGTCCCCTCTGCTCTTTTCAACACTTGTTGACTACTCCTTTCTCCACCTCCTACCTGGAAGGTCGCTCCTCTGAAAACTCCTGTAAGTTGCACACTCTGACCCCAGCCCTCTCCATATCAGCATCCTTCAAAGATCAGTCCTTGAACCTTTGCTCCTCATCCTCTATACCCTTGCCCTAGGAAGATGTAGCTCATCCTTTATCCGTCACTATTACCTCTTGCTGATGACACTCAAATCTTTTTCTCTGTTCTTGCCTTCGCCCCAGCCATCTTGAAATGGATCATTAACTTGTCTCACTGCAATCCTTCACTTAATGGCTCTTTACTGCCTCATGCTGAACTCCTCAAAATGGAAGTCATTTTCCTCCCGGCTTTCAAGGATATTGTCCGATCCGCTCTCCTATCTTCTTCTTGCCAGACCTTTTTGTTCCCTTACTATAAGCTCACACGCTCCTCTTTCATAGTGACCTCCAACTGCAATAATTCATCAGTACCACTGCCTTTGACGCTTGTATTAACCTTCTCAACATTGGGAAAATGTGTCAATTTCTTACTCGCCACTCTATGAAAACTCAAATATTGGCCCGTGTGTTCAGCAAACTCTACTACTGCATGTGCCTACTCCTTTGCTTGCTTCTCTATTCCTACCTTCCTCTACAGTGTGTTGAGGGTGCCATGGGGCATAGTGTTTGGTTGGGGGTGAGGGTGCCATGGGGCATAGTGTTTGGTTGAGGGGTGGGGGCCATGGGGCATAGTGTTTGGTTGAGGGGTGGGGGTGCCATGGGGCATAGTGTTTGGTTGAGGGTGAGGGTGCCATGGGGCATAGTGTTTGGTTGGGGGTGAGGGTGCCATGGGGCATAGTGTTTGGTTGAGGGGTGGGGGCCATGGGGCATAGTGTTTGGTTGAGGGGTGGGGGCCATGGGGCATAGTGTTTCGTTGGGGGTTGAGGGAGCCATAGGGCATAGTGTTTGGTTGGGGGTGAAGGGGCCATGGGGCATAGTGTTTGGTTGGGGGTGAGGGTGCCGTGGGACATAGTGTTTGGTTGAGGGGCTGGGGTGCCATGGGGCATAGTGTTTGGTTGGGGGTGAGGGGGCCATGGGGCATAGTGTTTGGTTGGGGGTGGGAGCCATGGGGCATAGTGTTGCACTCCAAGAGTGAACCCAATAATAAAGCTAAAACAGGCACAGTTAGGAGATGTACATCCTTTGCTTTTTGAGGAAACCTGACTCAACGAAGGCCATACTCCTCTTGGGCAACCCAAACAGCAAACTATAGCAGTCCAAAATAACGGAATGTCCAATCTAGGGTCAATAAAATATATATAAGTTAATTAAACAGACGAGATACAATAACTAAATAGAAATAAATTATAACAATGGAAAATGTGTAGTACAAAATGTAAGTTTGAAATGCAAATAAAAATCGTTACCCCTCAAAAACATATTCTTTTTCCATGTGTTTAATACAAATTGGGGGTTTAAAAAGCCTCTTGCCACGCCCCGCCTACCGCCCCACCCACATTTGCTTTTCGGCCCACTATAGCCCTCATGTAAGGTACTTTCGGCCCTCTGTCAAAATCAGTTGTGCACCCCTGCTCTACACAAAGTCCTTTACTTCTCTACCTGCAATCTCTACAAGCTACCCTGATCCTCCCCCATGTCTATGCACCAACAGCAGGCAGGTTGAATCTCCATGCACAGCTATTCCCTTTTCAGGTTCCTCCTCCTAGCCTACAAAGCTATCAATGGTGTTGCTCCCCAGTATTTGGCTGACTGACTGTCAGTCTACTTACCATCTCATTCCCTCCACTCTTCCTCTTAACTCAACCTCCCTGTCTTATGCTCCCATGCCTCCTCTCGCTTCCACTCTTTCTCCCTACTCTAACGCATTGGACCTCGCTGCAGAAGGCAATCAAATCCAGCCCAACTATGGATCTCTTCTAAAGCCTGACTTAAACTTCACTTACTTGCCAAAGAGGGAGCTCCCCCGCCTCTTTCGCATCCTCCCTGCCTGAACACATAGCTTCCTCCAGTGCTGCCTAATAATGTAATTTTGTATATTATGTACAGTGCTTTTTAGTTTGAAGCACTTGTCCGCCCTTAAATTAATGTTACCTTTGTAAATCACCTGTTTCTTATATATTCTTGTTTTGTTTTGTCCCTGGTCTAAGTCACACTTTGTTCAAGCATTGGTGTGGGGTGTGCAGGCAGCGGGAGTTGTAGGTGTATGGTCGACAAAGGAGACCAGATATCAATAGACTGCACTGCTATAAAGGAAAGAAGGGTGTATGGGCAAATAAAAGCTGAAGCACGTTGAGAGAAAGGGGCACACAAACGTCTATTCGCAAGAGGCATGTTGTGCAATCATCACACAGGTGACCTCTGAATTCATGCGTTTCCAGATAGGCAGAGATACAGTTTAACACCATGCACTCTAGGATTTTTAAATAGTGGGAGAGAAGGGAGGCAAGGCAATAACTGGCAGGGCTGTTGAAGTGAGTTGGTGGTTTCTTTAAAATAGATATGATGGTGGCTGGTTTGAAGCAAGTTGGAAATATCTCAGAAGAGAGGGAGAGTTTGAAGAGAGGGGAGAGGTAGGCACAAGTAAGGGGTGATTCTGGAGTGCAAAGGGGTCTGCGGGAGCTCAGGATGAGCTGGCAGACCAGATGATAGGTGCCAGTCTATACAGAGTGGCTCTGTTGGTGAAAGGCCAAAGAGAATGTAGGGGAGGAGAGTGGGCTGGGTAAAGAGAAAGAGAAATGAGGACAAGGAGAAAGGGTGTCATGAATTTTAGAGATTGTAATGCAAAATAATTAGCAGACAGTGAGGTTGGATGGAGAGAGGCTATGGGAGCGAGCATGGACTTGGTGGACCTGTGTAGCTTAAAGGGGCGAGTGCGGAGGGAAGGAAAGAGGTTGGTGCAATCGTGTGACTTGGCAGAGTCAAGGGCAGAGGAGAGAGAGAGAGAGTGAAGGGATTTCTTGCAAAGGGGAAAGAGAAAGGGGGGAGGTTCCCAGAGGCACAGATTGGGGCGAATTGCTGCTGGATGGCTCAGGAGAGACAACCTTGAGAATGTGGGCGAGAGGGAGTGAAAGACTGTGCTAGATAGTCGTGCTCCAAGGGAGCGGTGATTTAGGCTTAAGCATGAGAAGCCTTTGGATATAATTTAAACTAGTAAAGATATGCGAAGTGGATTTGCTGAAAACTGGCAATGATGTGCTATTTAGGCATCATATAAACTGATAATGGTGTGCAAGTTGGATTGAATCCATGAATAAACAGAGAAAGTAGTATTAATTATTCAAGCTACGTGTGTACTGATAATGGAATGCAAGGGAGGGCGCAGTGAGGACCGCAGAAGAGATTACAGGGACTGATTCACAGACGCGTTTTATAATGGCGCTATCCCATTCGGGAAAGCTTTGTGACATGTATTACACAAATTGTACTTCTGGCAAATACGATGTAAAAAATGAACATGTCATGGAGCAACAGAACTGTGCCAAAACACTCTGCATATCTACGCCTCGTGCGAAATGTCATTAAATGCAGTGTAGGCAACCTAAAGCACACCTGGTTTAAGCGGCGAGCAGGCCTTGCGGCTCTGCACTGGGGCTGTCGCTGTTCTGGGAGGGACATTTCTAGCATGGGGCTACACATATATTTTTCATTTTTTTAAATAAAAGGATGGATTGTTCACAGTCAGCTCATGTGCTATTTTGTGTAATGGTGCTTGGAGAATGTATACAAATATGATTTCCTAGCAGGGTGAGCTTTACTTTAATGGAACGTAGTGTGTTTTCTATTAAGTAATAAAGTACCAATTTTTAATCATATGTAATTTATAACGGGCTTAATACCCGGAGGTTTCTAAGCGCGGACCTGAGGTTCGAACCTGTGTTGCTCCGTGTCTTCTTGCTTCCAAGACAAGCACGTTGCTGTTGAGCTATCCTCCTGGGACTATATTTGTGTTGATAGTAGCCACCCAGGGCACTTGGGGAAAATAACACCACGATGTTCCCAATGCATGAGTATTGATTACCTTGTGTGAATTTTTTGCATAACAGGGCAAACTAGTTGCGGATTTGGCCAAATGTCTGGGGCTGAAGCACGTAGTTTACAGTGGACTGGGGAATATACAGGGATGGACTGGCCTATAGGGAACTCTGGAGATTTCCCGGTAGGCCTCTGCACCCTGAGCAGGGATGGACTGGCCTATCGGGAACTCTGGACATTTCCCGGTAGGCCTTCTGCACCCTGGGCAGGGGTGGACTGGCCTACACCCTGGGCCTCTTTTCTGTGGTAGTTCCAAATGTTCCCATAGGAAAAGGGTTGGATTTGCTGAAAATGTGTTATTTGGGGCTACTTTGAAAATGATTTCCAGGGCCTCTTTTGGCTCCCAGTCCACCCCTGAGAATATAGTGCGTTTCCTATTAAGTAACAAAGTACCAGTTATTAATAGTTGTGTTGATAGTAGCCACCCAGGGCACTTGGGGGAAAATAACACCAATGCGTGATTATTGATGACTGTGTTTGAATTTTTGGATAACCGGGCAAACTAGTTTCGGATTTGGCCAAATGTCTGGGGCCGAAGCACGTTGTTTACAGTGGACTGGAGAATGTGAAAAAGTTGACCGGTGGAGACTTGGAGGTACCAAACTTCGATGGAAAAGGAGAAGTGGAGGAGTATTTTTGGGCCATTGGAGTTCCAATGACCAGTGTTCGTATGGCTTTTTACTTCGAAAACCTCCTCACTGACATGAAACCAAAGAAAAACTCCAACGGAGAATATGATTTGGGTAAGTCCGTGCTCAGTTCTATGAATACGAAACTGCGAACAACTAACGGTTTTCAGTTAAGCAACTAAAAGATAGATTCCTCTTCAATATTTCTGCAAATATGGTTTCTCTTTATACCGTGACACTATACTTGCGACTGTAGGGTCTATACGATTACGAAATGCTGCTATACTACTATTGATTTTAATGTAGCAGCAACATTGAGTTTGAGGGATATGATATGATATTTTGAAGGTGAATGAGCTCAAAACCTGGGGAATTGTAGAACGAATGATAGTTATCACAGGGTGCTCCTCATAGTTGGTGGTTGTTTAAACATATTCAGGTTAGATATGTTGTAGATCGGAAAAAACCTAAATGTTTGAAGTGAGATTCTAGATGTTTGGGGTTTCGTGCTGGCACTCGATACAAATGAGATGTACTTGTCTATATCGTTTCGCAGTACCATTTTCTAAAAATAAATAAATCATTGAAAATGCTTGAGAACTCTACTATTGGTTCAAATTCTATAGCAGGTGTTTAACACCTGAAAAATCAGGTCTCAGCTTTGTTGAAGTGCTTGTGGTGCTGACCTTTGTGATGTCATCTTTGATGTCATGGGTGTTAGACTTAGTAGTGCACAGTGGTGGCGTGAGTTATGGTTGCTTAGCCTACCATAACTGGAACATTTCTAGGGTTTTTCCGTTTTACTTGTAACCATAACGTCCCTTTTAACAAAGTTTTTTTTGTTTGTTGGGAAAATCAAGTTTTATTGCCATTTTGAATATAACAACACAAAACAATATCCATACATTCCTTAATATTGGCAACCTTAGGACCCCCCCTCCACCCTCCCCTCCTGTCATGCGTCCTCAATCTTCTCTCCATCAAGACGAATTGGACACTGAATTATACCTCATATCTGAGTCTGGGTTCTCCTCATGGGTACACCTGAGCCCAAGGTAGTTGAGTCTCTATCCCTAGCCCCTCTGTGAGTCCTCTGAACAATAACAGCATTACCCCCTGTAAGATTTGTTCTTTTCTACCACATCCCCTCATCCCTCTTCAACTCCACTGGTTCTACCGCCCATATTTCTCAAAGAAAGGGAGCCATATACTTATTAACCCTGGATTCTGTCACTAGATGTATTAAGTATTCCATGTTGTATATAGCCCGGATCTCAGTGACCCACTCCTTTTCTACCGGCATTCGCGGGTTCTTCCATAATTGGGCCAAGCAGCATCTCACTGCAACCATCATGATATGAAACATAGGACCCTGTTCCGTTTCAGGTTCCTCCTCCGTGGTCACCCTGAAGAGGACGAGCCATGGGGAGGGGTCCCTCTGAATCCCATCAACCCCCATGATCAGACCTCCCTCCAATATGTCTGTACCATAGAACAACCCCACCACATGTGTATATAGTCTCCCCTGTCTCGGTGACACTGGCAACAGTGCGGGTCATATCCATCTCTCATCCGGGCTATCCTAACCGGGGGATAGTGCCACCTGTGCAACATTTTAAGGGCCTAATGCCTATATTGAAGGGCTCCGGTGTATAGATAAGCCCGCCTGCACATTTGGGTCCACAACACATCGTCAATTTCCTTACCCAAGTCCTGTCCCCATATAACTCTTGAGGATGGAGGATGTCTCGGGACCGCCGTAAGAAGCAATTTGTATAATTCCGCTACCAGCCCTCGGGACCCCTTCTGCGTAATCATGAATCCCTCAATATTCATCAGCTCGTTCTTGAGGTTCTTCCCCCACCTCTCATCGGACAGAGCTCCTTTTAATTGTAAGAAACGAAAGAGCGACAGGTTGCGCAGACCCAAGGCGTCTTCCGGCCCCGCCAAGGGTATGAAAGCATTCCCTACCCACAATTGTCCCGCCCTGCTTAGGCCCACCTCATACCACTGTTGGAATGCAAGTGGTTCCTCAATTCCATTCCGAACTGGGGTTGCCCAGATGCAGCTCAAAGGTAAGGGCCATGTTGTCAACCACCTGTTATCCCATCCCTCCCTCCAGAGCAACCATAAAACCTCCAGGACCGGGTGCTGCAGGACACTATTCGGGATGAGGGCCCTGGGAACCCACAGCCATTCCGCCAGTGTAACCGGGGTTAGTACCTCATTATCCATAGACATCCATTGCTTCTCTGACTCCTGGTTAAAGTGTTCCACAAGAACTCGCAGCTGAGCTGCTTTGTATGATGCCGCCAGATCCGGGAATCCCACTCCGCCCTCCTCCTTTGATCGAATTAACATCTCATAGGCAATCCTATGTTTCTTTCCTGCCCAGAGAAATCGCAACATGGTTTGTTTCACCTTGGTTAGGAAGGACGCATGCACAAGTATCTACAACATTTGGAACAAAAACAAAAATTTGGGGAGAACCACCATATTTAGAGTTAAGCCAAGCCATCCATGACAATTCCACTCCCACCCATCTTTCCATATCCCTTTTCACCGCGGCCCAGAGAGGGAGAAAGGTGTTAGGGAAGAGATCTCCCGGGTGTCGAGTCACCTGGATCCCCAAATGACAGAACGTCTCTTTCTGTACCTTAAATGGGAGCCCAGCCACATAATCCCTCTCCTCATCCGACAATCTCCCGATTGAAAAGACCACAACTTCCCCAGGTTTACCTTGAAACCCGACAGTTGGCCATAGCATTCCAGACTCTCCAGCACATGAGGAACCAAGTTCGAAGGGTGGGTGACATAGAGTAAGGCATCATCCGCGAATAGGCTTATCTTGCAATGTATCCCGTCTACCTCTACTCCCCTAATCTCCCCATTATCTCTAACTGTGGCAGCCCAGGGCTCCATCACCAGAGCATAGATCAACTGGGATAGAGGGCATCCCTGATGCGTTACCCGGCGTAAAGGGAAAGATCCCGACTCCTGCCCGTTCACCACCACCCTAGCCTGCGGCTCGGAGTACAGAGCTGATATCCAGCCTGTCCATCTTGGGCCTATTCCCAATGATGTAAAAACTTCCCTCATGAAGGCCCAGCTCATCTGGTCGAACGCCTTCTCAGCGTCTAGAGACAGTAGAATCGCCCCCTTCTCTCGCGCCACCTTTGAGCTCATGACGTGGAGAGCCTTTCGCATTCTGTCCGCACCTGCCTTTTCAACACAAAGCCCACCTGGTCTGGGTGGATCAGACAGGGGAGGTAGAACTCCAAACATTTGCGTCAACATTGAGGAGGGATATAGGCCTATACGAGGCGCTACCGACGGGGTCCTTCCCTGGTTTTGGTATGACTACTATCAGGGCTTGGAGAAAAGACGGTGGTATTGTGTCCCCTCCCCCATTAGGTTGAACAGCTTGGCCAAGGGCCCCGCCAGTAAGGATTGATATTGTTTATAAAAGATCTGCTGTAAATCCGTCTCCTCCTGGGGCCTTCCCCACCTTTTAACCTCTTGATAGCTTCCAGCACCTCCTACTTCGTCACCTCCACTTCCAGAGCATCCCTTTCCAACCCCATGCAAGGAGGCTGCGATCGGCCAAGTATTGTTGCATGTCCTCCGCCAGCTGCACCGTTGTTCTGGCATATAGGTCTTTATAGAACTCAGCAAAGCAGCCCTCTATCTCCTTACCCCCCCTCTGAGTCCGTCCCCCTCCATCTCAGTTTCCCTCCACCCTCCTTTCCACTCTGGATCCTGTCACCCTATTTGCCAGGAGAGTCCCAACCGTGTCCGCCCTCTCATAGTATCGCTGCCGGGTATATCTCATCCTCTTGACCACCTCCCCAATTAAGACTGTGTGGAGTTCCTATGTCTTGTCCCTCATGTCCCCCAACTGGGCCACCCTGTCTACATCTGCCTGGTTAAGCTGCCTACGCATAGCTCTTAAGTCTTCTCGGAGCTTGGTTTCTATCAGGGCCCTCTCCCTCTTCTTACAAGCCCCTTCAGCAATGAGCAAACCCCGGATGGTAGCCATGGCCACCTCCCAGACCGTCGCCACACCCGTCTCCCTGTTGTCATTGGTTTCGAAGTAGGCCTGTATCTCCCTCCTCAAAAACTATCAAAACACCTGGTCTCTCAACAGATTGTCATTGCATCTCCATCTATAGCACCTCAGAGTCTCTGGTATTCGCCAGCTCCCCATTACAAGTTCATGATCTGACCACGTAATAGCTTCCACCATTGGGGACTCGATGCCAGCCTCCTGTTCCCTTGGGACCAACAAGAGATCGATCCTTATATATGACTGATGTGGAGGGGAGAAGAAAGTATAACCCCCGGGTGGGGGCCAAGCCCTACGCCACACGTCCACCCAGAAGTGATCCTGGAGGAGATCCCTCAGGGCAAGATTGTCTCTCGTTGCCCCCTTTGGTCCCTGACCCCTTGCTGACCACCAATCCAGCTGGGGGTCTAGTATCAGATCAAAGTCACCTCCCAGCAGCATCGCCCTCTCTGCCCACCCATCCATTACTCTGAACACCTGTCTCAGATACCCCTCCTGGCCCGTGTTAGGTGCGTTGAGGGTGGCCAACGTGATTCGCCTACCCTCGTGTATGCCTTTTTATACCTAGAAACCTCCCCCCAAAACCCCTCTTGGTTTCAATCTCTTTCAGACTGAATGATTTACCAAGGACTATACCCACTCCCTCTTTCTTAGAGGATCTATGAGAAGCCAAATAATTGCCACCTATCTCTTTGCCTTGTATTGGTGATTCCGCCCTCTGCCGATAATGCGTCTCTTGCAGAAAAAGAATCAATAGCTTCTGCTTACAAAACATGTTACTGGTGAGGGATTGCTTGTTCTGGGAATTCAAACCCTTGACGTTCAGTGTACCAACCCTCCCCTCAACCATTCCCCCGTCTTAGCCTTCACCCATTACTTCATGTGTGCCCAATGAGGCTCGAGGCCCCCCCTCTATTTGAGATCCAAGACAAACCATGACTTCGCCCCTCCCTCTCCCAACACCCGCTGCCTCCCTCCCCGCCAACCCCTCTCACTCTTCCCTCGTGTTGAGGTGCTTTGTATATCCTTTAAGCAGTTCTGGACTGCTCTTATTCATCTGGGTCAGTCGGGAGGGTTGTTTACACCCCCTTAATGTCAAACGGAAACCCGCACCCCCCCATCCCATTGCGCCCTTTTCAACTTCAGGCTTTCAACCCTCTGAACATCATACAAATGCTAACAAGTGAAACTTCAAACAGAGTGCAGCACTGGCTCTCCTCAGACCAGCATTGATCAAACAAACAGTGACAACTCCATGGCCAACCAGCTCTCGTTAGGACCCCGAGCGTATCAAGGGCATCCCCGAGAGGATGTAGGTTACCAGCAGTGTCTATCGCTTCAATCCCTCAAGTGTATTCATTCCTCCGAGGGGTGGTGTTCAATTTCTGGAACTTTCGTCCTCCTTTACCCCCTTCGCTTTCCACGAGCTGAGTCTGGGCCTCTGGGCCCTCGGGTAGGATCCACCCCCCCCCCTTCGCCATGTCCTGACGATAGACCCTCTCGACCATCAACCAAGTCCTCTGTGGCCGTCTGAATATCTTCTTCTGCCACCAGGTGGTGTCTCTCCCTCTCCCATTCAAACACCAGCTAGAATGGGTACCCCCAACCGTATTTGACCCCCTTCCCCTGCAACCATTTAGTGAGGGCCCCGCATTTTTTCCGTCTCAGCAGGGTGATAGCCGAGAGGTCCTGGAAGATGGCCACTTCGAGTCGCCCTATTGTATTTCCCTTAGGCGCTTAGCTTTTTCGAGGATTCTTGCCTTGCCTCCATAGGAGTGCATACGAGCCAAGACCGTGCGGGGGCCACGGGTTCCACCTCCTGCCCGGTGCACTCAGTCTATCGTGACCTTTTCACCCACCTACATTCCAAGGACTGTTCTTATTATGTCCTGCACCTTGCGCTCTAGGCTTGACGGGGTCTCACCCTCCACCTCCAGCAGCCCGAAGAATCAGAGGTTATTTTGCTATAACTCTGCAGTATTTGCAAGGCTGGGGATGGAGCTCAGCAACCAGGCAGCCATCTTGCCTGCGCCCCCTGGAGGCCTCCTTAACAAAGTTTTCTAATTGAATTTCATAGGTTTTTATTCGTGCAAGTTAACCATAACGTCCTTTTAACAATGTTTTTTCTGTGAATTGCATAGGTTTTTATGAGTGAAAATGTTTCATGATGTTAGATCACTGTATATAAGTTATTAATAATTCCTCTTTTAACATGTATGAAAGAACTGTAAACCTCCTTTAACAAACATATTTTTTTCAACGCATACTGATGCGTGTCGTTATCAGCAGCGCATGCTTGGGATGCAAGTCATGGTTGAATTGCCTAGGGCATGAGGTTTGACCATGACCTCAGCCCCACCAAACCACCTCCGTTATCCATTGCACCTACCCTGCATCCTAGTTCAATGTCCACTATACCCTCATAATGTGACCAATGGCCAGCGCTCGTGGCTTGCAACCAAGGCCAATCTCCACAGTCCATGGGGCCTGGGCTTCAGCCATGCTGTATTCCCCAATAGTCAAATCAGAGTAGACATTTGTCATTGCCGAGGGCCAGGAGCACTGCCCAGGCAGCTATATCACTATTTTTTGTACTTACTTTTTGACACTTTCTTGAAAATGAAAACACAGAATGGAATTGCAAAAGCATGCTATCAGGTCCTTGCTGATGCTCCTCCCACAAGATTGTTGTAATCCAGTCCAGCACTTCAGGCTGTAGCTGCAAGCAGATTATGTTTTCCCATTCAAACCTAGGGCTTCGGCCATGCTGAACGCCCCAATAAGCAAATAAGAGTACACATTTGTCTTTGCTCAGGGGCAGGCCCATTGCCAAGGCACCAAAGTTATATCACAATTGTTTGTACTTGCATGTTGACACTTAAGAAAAAATAAAACACAGGACAGATTTGCAAAAGCATGCTTTTGAGTTCCTTGCTGATGCTTGTCGCAAATGTTTGCTGCAATCCTGTCCAGCAGTGAGAGCTGTAGCCACGAGCAGAATTGTTTTGCCCATTTGTCACACCTCAGGGAACCTAGCGGCTTTGGGCTAAATGGAAGCTGCGTCTTCCATTGCTGGTTCCTTCACGTACGACGAAGCGCAGAGTCTAGTCTTTTTTTTTTCTACGCATTCCGACGCCGGTTCTTTAGCCACTCACTTCCGGTGTCGGATGCGTTGCAACGAACAGTTTTCCCTGATCGCCTGCGCTGCCGTACTCCTTACACTTCGCTCCTCAATGTTTTGTCTCTTTACCGTCTCCTACCTCCCTGTCCTCCCTTTCTGAATTTCCAGCTTATCCTCTCGCCTCCGTATCCTCGTCCTTCCTCCTTCTACTTTCCCCTCCCATCTTCCACCGGTCCCTTCCTCCCGTCTTGTGTTATTTTTCCCTCAGACTTGCTTTCTTTCATTCCTTTCCTCTCCGCCCCTTTCCCCTTTACCTTCAGCCTTGCCATTCTGTGTATCGACCTCCTTCTGTTCAACGGACTGCCTTGCCTCATCCCTATTGGCGTTTTCTTGTACTTCTAGTGTACCGACTCCTGCCTGTCCTACGGATTGCCTGCCTCTTCCTGAATTGTATTGTTGCTACCCGAACAATTAACCCGTGGTACTCAGACTTTCTACTGCTGGTTATACACCCAAGTTTACCATCCCTGGAATTTCCTGATCCACTCATCTATTCAGCAGAAGCATACCTTTTTGGGGTTTTTTATGCCTCTGGCTTTTTCCCCACTGTTTAACGGCTGAGGAGGGTAGCCACAGTTCACCCATTGGGTGTCACTGTGGCGTCCTTTCACGGTCGTCCTTATCTGCAAAAAAAAAAAAAAGGGGAAGACTCGAACTCAGGATAACCCGAAGCTTGCATTACATCGGAAAATCAGAGGTGAGGAGGAAGGGGAGGACAGGGAATCAGACTCTTCACAAGTGGAAGAGGATATAACAGATATATCCGACAGTTTGCAACGCCAACAAACCATTATGGCCACTCCGCAACAGGTGCAGGAGTTAGTGGCAGCAGTCCAGAACTTGAACTTAGAAGTTCAAAATCTCAAAGGCGCAAATGCCACTTTACAGCAGAGAGTTGCTGAACGAGACCCACCTACTACGGATCTACCTCCATTACCCCTAGTCTCAGGGAAGTTTGATGGGACGCCCAAGAGTTTAAAGGAGTTCTTGGATGCTTGTAACCTGCATTTCTCATTTCGTTCCCAAACGTTCTCTTCGGGGCATGCTAAGGTCGGGTTTATGATTACTCACATGTCAGGCAATGCACTGGCTTGGGCTACCCCGCTGGTCAACAGAGCAGATCCTGTGTTACAAGATTACGAAGCATTCAAGACATTGATGAAACAGACCTTCCTACGTACTGAGAGTACGTATTTGGCCTCCGAGGACCTGTTGGACATCAGACAAGGGAACTCCGACTTAATGTCCTACATCACGTTGTTCAAACAAATAGCCGCAGTGGCGGGCTGGCAAGAACAGGCACAATGCGCCATATTCCGGAGAGGTCTGCGAGAAGAATTAAAGGACGAACTAGCACGCATAGAAAGACCTCTCACCTTCACAGATCTCATCACAGCCACATTGCGGATAGATTTTCGGTTAACCGAACAACGAGCAGAACGTCGAAAGACAAAGATTGGGATCCCTATACCTCCTGTTTCCCTCCCTCTGACATCACCTTCCTCGACACGCTCCACGCGAGAAGAGCCTATGCAGATAGGTACTACCCGCGCCCCTCTCACGGTTGAAGAATGCAGAAGAAGGTGAGAAGGAAGTCTGTGTATGTACTGTGGATCTTCGACTCATTTACTTCGAGACTGCCCAGATGTACCCCCGAGACGCTCGGGAAACGGGCACCCTCGGTAAGTTTGGGGACTCACTACCGAGGGAATAATCCTAGTCCCTTTGTTACCCTTTCAATCACTACCTTGGAAGGTAGTAACGATGGTGATGGCAGTTACCCTACTGATCGGCAAGCCCTCTATTCAGACCCAGGCTCTCCTGGATTGTGGGGCCGCAGGCAATTTCATAGACACTCAGTGGGCAGAAAGCCACAGGCTTATTCGAGTAGCCAAGACCGAAGATCAGAAGGTAGAGGGTGTCGACGGAGAACCTTTAAGCTCAATCCTGATCACTCATTCCACAGAGATCCTCACCGTGTGCATCATGTAACATTCTGAACGTTTATCCTTTGATATTATCCGAGCAGCTCACTTCCCTCTTATCCTGGGCATAGGTTGGCTTCGTCGACACAACCCTTCCATAGATTGGACCAGAAACCTTTTAAGCTTCCACCCAACCTTCTGTAAGAAGAACTGTCTGCCCAAACCTACATTTGCAGCAATACAAACAGCCAGTGGAATAGAATCTAAGACAATACATTGTTTATCCTCCTTTCTCAAAGAATACACTGATGTGGTGACAGAGAAAACACCTCTTGAGCGTCCTCCTCACAGACCTGAAGATTGCAGGATCGATCTAAATCCTAGGGCCTTGGTCCCCTTTTGTCGGATGTTTCCTTTGACACTTCAAAAAGAAGATATCTGTGAGAATACCTTGATAAGAATCTGGCCAGTGACTTAACTAGGCCTTCTAGATCTCCTGCAGGGGCCTCCTTATTCTTCATCCCCAAGAAAGACACACTGGAACTACGCCCGTGTATCGATTACAGGGGGCTAAACAAGGTAACCACAAAGGACAGGTATCCCATGCCTCTCATTTCAGAAATCGTTCACGCCGTTCAGTCGGCCACAATATTTACCAAACTAGATCTACGGAACGCTTACCATCTGCTTCGTATCCAATCTGGGGATGAGTGAAAGACTGCGTTTAGGACCCCCTTTGGACTTTATGAATATCAAGTAATGCCATTTGACATTGTCAATGCTCCTTCCATTTTCCAACGCTTCATGGACAGACTCTTTTCTGATCTCTTAGGACACTCAGTCATCATCTACCTAGATGATATCCTTGTCTTCTCTCTCACCCAAGAAGAACATAATATCCATGTGCTGGAGGTGTTTCACAGATTACAAGAAAATCATCTCTCTGTCAAACTTGAAAAATGTGTCTTTTCGTCTAAGTCCATTTCCTACTTAGGTTACATCTTTTCCTCTGAGGGCATTGCCATGGACCCACAAAAGGTCAATTCCATCCTAGACTGCCCGTCTCCTAAGGCGGTTAAGGACATCCAGAGATTCCTTGGCCTTTCTAACTTCTATCAAAAATTCATCCCAGATTTCTCCCAACAGGTACTTCCTATGACCATTCTTCTTAAGAAGTCCTCCTCTCCGTTCAAATGGTCCCCCCAGGCGAAGAAGAGTTTTCAACAGCTCAAACGGACCTTTTGTTCGGCTCCTGTCTTAAGACAACCCGATCAGCACAGCCCTTTTATTGTGGAAACTGACGCCTCTTCAGCCGCTGTAGGAGCGGTCTTACTACAAGAACACCATGGTAAGGAACACCCGGTGTCCTATTTTTCCAAAACCCTAAACATCAGCCAACGTAACTACTCTGTAATAGAGCGAGAGTTACTCGCCATGAAGTTAGCCTGTGCTGAATGGCGCCACCTCCTCCAAGGTGGGGAACATCCTTTTACCCTTCGCACGGATCACAAAAATCTGCAAGTATTACGGCAATTTGAATGCTATAATACCAGGCAGGCAAGATGGGCACATTTCTTCGCCCAGTTTGACTTCGAGATCACCTATATCCCAGGCGAACAAAACCTGGTAGCTGATGCCCTGTCCCAGCGCAGTGACTATCTGTCTGAATCGGAATCCACGACTGAGTTGATGTTTTCTAGGTCCCAAAGAATTGGAGTTATTTCTACCTTTTTACAACGAGTCAAGGACGATTCAGGAGGAAGATTCGAGGACGAAATGCATGACAACCTGACTGAGTACGTCGTTAAAGACGGACTATATCTGGTAAACGACAAATTGTACCTACCCACGCCAGCTTTAAGAAAGACCGCACTATCCTGGTGTCATGACTCCAAGTTTGCCGGACATCGTGGTATTCGTTGTACTCAAGATTTTCTAGTACGACATTTCTTTTGGCCCAACATGAGGGAAGATACCAAACAATATGTCCAGTCTTGTACCACCTGCCTTCGGAACAAATCCACCACGCAACGACCTCTGGGATTGTTGGAACCCTGTGCCATTCCTACTGGACCTTGGACCACTGTATCTACTGATTTCATCGTTGATTTACCAGAGTCGCAAGGTTGTACCTGTATAACGGTGGTGATTGATTCTTTCACCAAGTTGGCACATTTCTCACCCTTACCCAGAGTACCTTCTGCCTCCTGTATGGCAGAAATCTTCTTGAAAGACATATTCAAGTTACACGGTCTACCTACTAAGATAATTTCGGACCGAGGCAGCCAGTACACATCCCATTTCTGGTCCGCTCTCTGTAAAGGTTTGGGTATAGAGAGAGCTCTCACCTCGGGATTCCATCCACAATCTAATGGACAGACGGAACGCCTCAACGGTACATTAGAACAGTATCTCCGGTGTTTCGTTAACCAACAGCAAGACAATTGGGTCCAGTTACTCCCGATGGCCGAATTTTCTTACAATCGCGCTAAACACTCTGACCTCGGAATTAGCCCTTTTTTCAGTACTTATGGTTACCATCCCCGCACCCTACTTCCATTAGCTCACATAGAGATCTCAGTTCCTTCTGCTGAAGCCTCTTTGACAACTATCCGGGAGGCACATAACAAAGCTAGGCTGGGATTGAAGGAGGCCCAAGAAAGAAACAAGACCCAAGCGGATAAACACCGTAGACCAGTTCCTGAATGGGGTGTTGGTACTAAGGTACTCCTGTCGACCAAATTCCTACCACGTTGGGTACGTCCCTCAAAACTGTCCCCTAGATATATTGGACCATACAAGATCACTCAAGTCATAAACCCTGTGGCCTTTCGCCTACAGCTACCGTCAAGCTTACGCCGAGTTCATCCGGTGTTCCACACTTCTCAACTAAAGTCGTTTGTTGAAGATAGATGGACCCGTAAGACAAGCAACACCTCAGCACCTAAAGATCCTTCTAAAGATGTCTATGAGGTGGCCCAGATATGTGACTCCCGGTATCATAGAGGACGCTTAGAGTACCTTATTCGCTGGAAGGGATACCCTACTTCAGAAAAGACCTAGGAACCTAGATCTCATTTGAATACCCCCCTTCTGTTGTACAAGTTCCACCGTAGTAATCCGAGCAAGCCAGGAGGAGTGGACCTTAGGAGGGGGCATACTGTCACACCTCAGGGAACCTGGCGGCTTTGGGCTAAATGGAAGCTGCGTCCTCCATTGCTGGTTCCTTCACGTACGACGAAGCGCAGAGTACGAGTCTAGTCTTTTTTTTTTTCTACGCATTCCGACGCTGCTTCTTTAGCCACTCACTTCCGGTGTCGGATGCGTTGCAACGAACAGTTTTCCCTGATCGCCTGCGCTGCCGTACTCCTTACACTTCGCTCCTCAGTGTTTTGTCTCTTTACCGTCTCCTACCTCCCCGTCCTCCCTTTCTGAATTTCCAGCTTATCCTCTCGCCTCCGTATCCTCGTCCTTCCTCCTTCTACTTTCCGCTCCCATCTTCCACCGGTCCCTTCCTCCTGTCTTGTGTTATTTTTCCCTCAGACTTGCTTTCTTTCATTCCTTTCCTCTCCGCCCCTTCCCCCTTTACCTTCAGCCTTGCCATTCTGTGTATCGACCTCGACCTCCTTCTGTTCAACGGACTGCCTTGCCTCATCCCTATTGGCGTTTTCTTGTACTTCTAGTGTACCGACTCCTGCCTGTCCTATGGATTGCCTGCCTCTTCCTGAATTGTATTGTTGCTACCCGAACAATTAACCCGTGGTACTCAGACTTTCTACTGCTGGTTAAACGCCCAAGTTTACCATCCCTGGAATTTCCTAATCCACTCATCTCTTCAGCAGAAGCATACCTTTCTGGGGTTTTTTATGCCTCTGGCTTTTTCCCCACTGTTAAACGGCTGAGGAGGGTAGCCACAGTTCACCCATTGGGTGTCACTGTGGCGTCCTTTCACGGTCGTCCTTATCTGCAAAAAAAAAAGGGGAAGACTCAAACTCAGGATAACCCGAAGCTTGCATTACATCGGAAAATCAGAGGTGAGGAGGAAGGGGAGGACAGGGAATCAGACTCTTCATAAGTGGAAGAGGATATAACAGATATATCCGACACCATTCAAACCTATCCAAATTTTGAAAACCTTTAACACATAGCCAGTCTCTGGAGGCCATCCCACTTGAACCGCAATGCCGGTCCCTGGTGGTCATGGCCAGTAGCCAGATTCCAGAGCAGGAACAATGCAGTGAAGTGGCATCAGCAAGCAATGGAACCTTCTCAAGCAGCAGGCACTGAAAACAGGCTCTGGAAGTAATCCTTATTATCTCTAGGAGGCAGAAGCAGGAGCAGAAGTAAATGTAAGAATATGCCAACAGACCGGCAAGCAATGATATCTTAAGCAGGCAAGAAACAGTCTGTCATTGAAGCAAAAGGAGTCTGTGGAAACAGCAGTAGCCACGGCAGTGAAAGGCAGGAGCAACCATATAGCCATTCAAAGTGAAGCTTGCAATCTTCCCTTTTACAGAAGTATTTACAATAAGGAGTTAGGGATCAGTTCCAGAAAAAGAGTCTCCTTGTCAGGCATGGGAAAATGAGATTGAGATACCTATTCCTACCACACCAATAGGCAAAACGCTCTGGAGCATGCATGCTGAGGACATGGAGACTCCAGACCCAGAGTGGTATAGGACCTGTTAAGAAAAGGGCAGCAGTGAAGCAAAGCCTGGTCCAATGATGCCAAGGAGGTAAGAATTGTCTGGAAGGTCCCAAAAGTGTCAGGACTTGCGAGAACTAGATACATTGTGGCTCCTTTTTGTTATGGGCTACGTCTGGGAAAACATAAAACACATTAATGTTGTTTGTTCCACCATTGGGATTTCCGCCTTCAAGACAGATTATGCTCCTCTCCTCCTGAATACTTACTATCAGGAGGTCAGCTCTTCTGCCACTCTTGTTTTCCCACTCTTACATCAACCAAATGCTGATAATGGCTTTTTATCACACTTGCTCCTCGTTTACTTTATACACTATTGTCTCTTCTTCTCTGTGACAATAGGTTTTATCATTGGTCTGTTTCTTAATTGCCCTCTTTAGGTTTTGGCAATATTGGTTGTTGGTAATGTCTTTTAATATTGCCCTCTCTTGGCTTTGGCAGTGGTGGTTTGTGCTACCTTTAAAATTGCAATTGACCCCAATGTACTTATTCTGCCACTTTAGCTGGTAAACATCTGATTTGTATGCAAAATTATATTATTCTGAGTCTGTCATTTCCATTTATTTACATTAGTTTGGTATACAATAGTGTTAACACGGTTTAGCGGGAGATTACGGAGTTATGTTATGTTGATTTATACCGCTCACTGCTACAACCCAATCACAGTCTCCCGGCACTCACGTGGCTCTGCAAGAAAGAGAACAGGGTTGGTTAGTGAGGGAAGAGTGATAGGATAGGTCCAGAACCAGGAGAAGCTGGCGTCTGTGTGTGTGTGTTGGCTTGCCAATGGTTGGTTGTGTGCACTGGCTTATTGAATCCATACGGGTAAAGTCCAATGCCTGGGTTGTTTCTATGCCTGTTATGTAGAGTGTGTCTGTGTGTTTTATGTGTAGATTAGAAGGTATTTCAGGCTGTGCGCACTGGCTAGTTGTATCCGTATGGGTAAGGTCCAGTGTCCAGGTTTGTTGTTGTAAGCTTGTGTTACTTGTGTTGGGTGTGCGTTAGTGTACAGGTTGGCTAGCACAGTGGGCGTGTATAGCATATGGTGGTGTGTAGGAGGGAGCAGGAGCGCATGGTTAGTACATTGGCTAATCTCTAAATTCTTCTATGTGGCAAATTTACACAATTCTATAGTGATAAACCTGGTTAATTTCATAGTCTAAGTGTGACGCGTGGCTAATATTCACAAATCTGTCAGATGTGATGCAAGCTGATATTCAAAGTTCTGTTTAGATATGGTGCAAGCTAATCCATACAATTCTGTCTAGATGTGGCACAGGCTAGTATTCACAATTCTGTCTAGATTTGACGAAAGCTAATATTCACAAATCTGTCTAGATGTGATGGAAGCCAATCTTCACAGTTCTGTCTGAATGTGCTGCAAGCTAGTATTCAAAAACTGTGTGGATGTGAAGCAGGCTAATATTTACAGGTCTGTCTGGATGTGACTCAAACTAATATTCACAGTTCTGTCTGGATGTGACTCAAACTAATATTCACAGTTCTGTCTGGATGTGACGCAAGCTAATATTCACAGTTCTGTCTCGATGTGATGCAGGCTTATATTCACTGTTCTGTTTAGATGTGGCGCAAGCTAATCTATATAGTTCTGCCTAGATGTGGCACAAGCTAATATTCACAGTTCTGTCAAGATGTGGCACACGCTAGTATTCACAATTCTGTCTAGATGTGATGCAAGCTATTCTTGACAGTTCTATCTGGATGCGACGCAAGCTAATATTCACAAATCGTTCTGGATGCCAAGCAGGCTAATATTCACAGTTCTGTCTGGATGTGACACAGGCTAATATTCAAAGTTCTGTCTGGATGCGATGCAAGCTAATATTCACAGTTTTGTTTAGATGTGATGCAAGCTGATGTTCACAGTAGATGCAGTAACACCTAAACTGATGGTCTACAAAGCAATCAGGCCAAATGGGAGGTAAGGCTAGTTACAACAGACTAAAGTTAAAATGCGAGGTATGGCTAACTAGCTACAGTCAGGCTAAGTGTGGATAGTGGGAGGGTGGCCCAATAAGGGTACTACAGTGAATGCAGTAGTACTTACAACTGATGGTTTTTAAAGTAAACATGCTAAATGTAAGCTTTATGCAACAGACTACAGACTCTTAGATAATATTATAATAAGATGCTAAAATAAGATGGGTCAGACAGTCCAGTGGGGAGCAGTTATTGCTATTCCCCCTGTCCAGACCTCGCCTACCTTGTCAGTCACTGCTGGTTGACGGCCACACTCCTCACGATCCAACACAGGTTGGGGCTGCTTCCGGGGCCCTTAGCCAGAGGTCCTGCAAGGCAGGAGGGCTGCCCTGGTTGGGTGTAGGTTAAAGGGGCATCTAACCAATCAGGGTTTGGGGACAGTGCGTGAGGCAGGAGGTGACATGGACTAGGCCGAGATTCTACACTCGTAGTAGTGAGTACAGCAGCCAATGAGGGTAGGGGGCAGGCTGTGGGTGGAAGGGACACCAAGCAGGAGGAAGGGGCTGGGGAACGAGCACAAGGGGAAAACACGGAACAAAAACCCAGAAAATACAATGAAATATGAACGCTACACTGATGGCATGGATTAGGCACTCACCTGCTCCCTGGAAGCTAAAGTGGGATGTAGGGGTGTTTGCCGAGATTGTACACTTGCAGTAGCGAGTACAGCAGCCAATGGGGCAGCGGGGCAGGCTGTTGGCGGAAGGGACACCAAGCGGGAGCTGGGGAACAAGCACAAGGGAAAGACAAGAAACGAAAACTCTGAAAAGGCAATGAAATATGAACGTTGCACATATGGCATGGTTTAGGCACTCACCTGCTCCCTGGAAGCTAAAGTGGAATGCAGGAGAGTTTTCTGAGATTGTACACTCGCAGTAGCGAGTACAGCAGCCAATGGGGGCAGAGGGCAGTGTAGGGAAGGCATGGTATCACAAGTATGACAATGACACAAAAGATACTATTTGTAAAACCTTTATGAACTTCGTGGGGTTTGGAAAAACTCCTACTTTACCCTATATCTAAAATGGGAGTTGTCTCGACCATCAAATAATAAAGAAAACAGTCTTAGTCATGTCTGTCAAATCAAAATGTCCTCTTCTAACCAAAACCTAATGCCTGCCCTATCTCTTGTACAAAAAAGGGCGTAAAGGAGGTATGTATATAAAAGGAAAATCAGTGTTCGACAAAGAATAAATGTGGCTGAATCAGCTTTCCTCCCCATGTTCAGATGGCAGGGAATAAGGCAGTCTCTATATGCAGCATGACACACTCTGGCTCTGACTTTAACGCTGAAACAGTTCAGAACGTGGATCGAGGGCCAGCTAGCCTTCCATGTTAAAGGATGCTGTTCCAGTCTTCCCCAAATAACGAATCAAAAAGTTCACACCGTTCTCCCTCTGTCGGACACTTATCTCTTAAACAAAAAAACAAAGTTTCAACGATGATCCCCCTCTGCCGGGCTCAGACCTTGCACAGTTCAATGCTGGCTACTGTCTGCTGGGCTCAGACCTTTCATAGTTCAACGACAAGTCTTTTACACTTCGGGTCGCCCTGAGTTGGGCTCAGACCACTTTTTGGATGTCAAAGACTTTCGAATGTGCAGGGTTTCCTTTCAGACCACCGCAGAACCACTTTGACTAACAACTTAATGTTTCGCTTTTCCTCTCCCCTTCTTCCAGGGTTAACTTCGTTCACTTTCGTTTTACAGTTAATTTACTTTTATCGTCTCAAAACAATGTAACTTTCACAGAGACTTTCGAGTGGGCTACTCCTTTTCGCCTGACCACTCCGTTACTCAGTATGGCTGATACCGCAGCTGTTCTTGCTTCAAAGTTCATTTGCAGGTCATCCACTCGCATGCAGCCTTCAATTGGGATATTTTGTTGCAAACTTCAATCTTTCTTAGCACACACCAGTCTCTGAGGTCGCATGCCAGTTCACCAGCTGTGTGCGGTTCTCTCTTGCTTTTTGGATTTGCAATTCACGAATCAAGGTTATTACCACAGGCTTGGCCTCGCCTCCCCAACTCTGTCATTCACCCGTGAGGGTTGCTGGCGTCCTGGAAACACAATACAGTCTTCGGTGTTGGGATCTGGCCTTCTCCACATGTCTTTTCCGGCCTTGTGGAGGCAACAACCCCCTGTAAGGAATTCTTGGGGTTTTCGGCCGGCTGCTCTCATCCCTGGGTCTGTCCCTCTGCTCCAGTAGGTTCGCCTTCGCCCCAGAGGTTTTGCTTGTACCCATGTTCCACCTTGCTCAGAGGTTGTCTCTAGGTTCCGCTTTTTATCGGTGTGAGGAGAGCTAATTGGAGTCAGGAGTATGCACTTGAAGTCAAGTGCCTGACTTTGCCTGAGGTGATTAACAGGACATGTCCAGTATGATGTATAAGAGTTAGTCTTGTTACTCTCAGTCGCTCCCTTCCTCGGCCTAGTGTTTGTGCAGAAAAGGGGAGGGGTAGTTGAGATATCGGATCCTAAAAAATAGGAGGGGTTGGATGTACAAAAAAGGGGGAATACCCTGTCTCACCATCGGCTGCCTCACCCCAACTGTCTGAAGACCCATCACCCAGGTGATCCTCCCGGAGTGGTCCACCCCCAGGGCCTGGATCCAAAGATCATGGCCATGCCCTGGCCACCTAAGAGAGAGATCACTGGGGACTAGCGGGTCAGACACCCTCTGGTTTCTCACAGCAGGCTGTGGGCGGAGGGGACACCAAGCAGGATGCACAAGGGGAAAACAAGGAACAAAAACCCAGAAAAGGTAACAAAATATGAACGTTGCACCCATGGCATGGATTAGACACTCACCTCTTCCCAGGAAGCAAAAGTGGGCTGCAGGGAGGTTCGCCGAGATTGTACACTCGTAGTAAGGAGTACAGCAGCCAATGGGGGAGGGGAGCTGGCTGTTGGCGGATGGGACACCAAGCAGGATACAGGTGCTGTGGAATGAGCACAAGGGGAAAACAAGGAACAAAAACCAAGAAAAGGCAATGAAATACAAACGTTGCACCCATGGCATGGAGTAGGCACTCACCTGCTCCCTGGAAGCTAAAGTGGGATGCAGAGGTGTTTGCCGAGATTGTACACTTGCAGTAGCGAGTACGGCAGCCAATGGGGCTGTGGGCAGAATGGGGACCAAGCAGGACACGGGGGCTGGGGAACGAGCACAATGGGAAAACAATGAACAAAAACCCAGAAAAGGTAACATAAAAAGAGTGTTGCACCCATGGCATGGATTAGGCACCCACCTGCTCCCTGGAACCCAATAGTGCGATGCAGGGTTGTTTGCCGTGATTGTACACTGGCAGTAGCGAATACGGCAGCCAATGGAAGGAGGGGGGCAGACTGTGGATGGAAGGGACACCAAGCAGGACGCTGGGGCTGGGTACGAGCACGAGGGTAAACAAGGAACAGAAACCCAGAAAAGGCAGCGAAATACAAACGTTGCACCCATGGCATGGATTAAGCACCCACCTGCTACCTGAAAGCGCAAGTGGGATGCATAGGTGTTTGCCGAGATTGTACACTCACAGTAGCAAGTACGGCAGTCAATGGGGGAGGGGGACAGGCTTTGGGCAGAAGGGACACCAAGCAGGAAGCAGGGGCTGGGGAACGAGCACAAGGGGAAAACAAGGAACAAAAAAAGAGAAAAGGCAACGAAATATAAATGTTGCACCCATGGCATGGATTAGGCACTCACCTGCTCCCTGGAAGCTAAAGTGGGATGCTGGGGTATTTGCTGAAATTGTACATTTGCAGTAACAAGTACGGCAGCCAATGTGGGGGAGGAGCTGTGGGCGGAATGGAACCAAGCAGGACGCAGGGGCTGGGGAACGAGCACGAGGGGAAAACAAGGAACAAAAACCCTGAAAAGTCAATGAAATATGAACGTGGCACCCATGGCATGGATTAGGGGCTCACCTGCTCCCTGGAAGCTAAAGTGGTGATTATGGTGTGATCCAGGGTCACATACAACTAGTGAACTCACCAGGTGCTGCGAACACGTTTGCTCGCTCCGCTGCCTTTGTGTCTTCTGCCTCCTCCGCTTCTCGTTACAAGGTAAGATTCTGCTTTCTGATTCCTGCGGCCCGTGCCGGTCGGGAGAGAAGCATTCCTTGCTCCGCAAGCACTCCGGTGCTCCCCTTCCCCCAGAGCACACGCTACTTGGGACAAAGCTTTTCAAATAAACACTTCCCGCCGTACAACCTCTGCATGCAAAGTCCTCCGGGGTAAAGCTTTCCGAAACACCGATTTGCAACCTCTGCATACAAGGCCTTGAAGGGCAGAGGCCCTCACGAAGCCAGCCTCTGCTTCACACACATCGATAGCTCCGGCATCAACTGCAACCTGTAGTGTTGACCATTAGTCCACCTTCTGCTTCTCCTGCTGCTTCTTCCCCTGGTTTGCACCTGAGGGGGTCTTTTATACTCCCCAATCCCTCTCAGGTGTGGGTCATTACAATCACTAGACTGTACCTTGCAGTCTAGTGCCTCCAAATGTCTCTTCCTCGTCCTAGTATTTTGGGCATTGTGGAACTTAAAGTCCCCAATGTTACAATTCGTTTTTCCTTCTACAGTTTCAATTTTACAGTAGTGCATTAATAGTGTATGGTCTGTGGGAAGGTTGGTAGAGGCATCGTCACATTCCTACTGACCTGATTGCCACCCCATGTGATCCTCCCGTAGAACACCACTCCCAGGGCCAGGATAAGGAAGTGTCTGCCTTTGCCTGGCCACATGGGAAGGGTCCCAGGCCAGGTTTTCGTGTGGGAATCATCTGATTCATCACATATCCAAAAGGGAAAGAAAGCAAGGAGGAGAACGGCAACAAAGCAGGCACTCTGTCATCCCCTAAAAGACCAGGAACAAGTAGAACTTGCTAAGTGAAATGCTCCCAATCATGTACGGGAAATAAGAGAACACCCAGATAAAATGACCCACACCCGTGCCTCAATCACCAGAACACCTCTCACCAATGAAACATAAGGTCCGACTATCCTTGTTTCAAGGAACTCGGTTGATGCAAATTCATATGAATATTCTTCTGGTGTCAGGGTGCTGGAAATCTAATCCAACGTTTCAGCACCCCATAATGATGGGTTAAGTAATTCCCCATTTGCACTTCACTTCAGCAAATTATACCCCTTAGATTCCTGTGTTACTGGATAATTTACCTCTATGTCATGTATACAACACCTTGTTATCACCATGCAACGCCTTGTTGCCATATCTTCACCCTGCAATAGCTAGTAGCCATATTATCATCCTGTAATGCCTTGTAGTTTTATCTGCCTGTAACATTTTGAAATGAAACACAAACCTGGGAAATGCTATGATCGTGCGGATTCGTTTCCTGCACACTTCAATATCTGCACATATGCCTAACATAGTGGACCAGGGGAAGGAGGTTTACATATGCTAGGACCAATATCAGACTTCATCCCCTTTGTGTTCTGGTACCTCCCTCATATCAATGTGAGAATGGGTCTATGAGGCACAGCATGCAAAAGGAATTCTTTAGAATGGTGCGTGGGGTGTGTTACATGGTGTGGTTGCTGGCATGTGGCTCAGTCACAGGACAGGCTGTGAGTATGCATGCATGCATGACATGTATATTGCATTACTGAGTATACCCCAACTATTTACTTCTCATTTATATAGATTTTTCACTTCTGCTACATACCCAAGATCTAAGTTGGGTGACCTATGTGGGTGGTCATGTATACCGGAAGTATGATGCTGGGTAGCAAAATGGCACCATGTGTGGAACCTGGGAAACGAGCACAAATGTCACTTAGAACGAGGTTTGATTGCACGTTCCAGGAATGCTACTATTTCTTGTTCCGCTACACCTGCTCTGACACCTGGGAGGCACCAATGCCACATGGCTGCATTCCAAAGCTGCATTGACATTAGGGAAGTGTGCTGTTCCACAGAACCGCCCCTTCGTGGCATTTACCCCATCTGGCGTTTGTGGGCAGGGAGGAGTGCTGGGGAGCATGTCATAAAAGGGCATCAGGCACCTGTCCCAGCACTTTCAAGAGTGCAGGCTGCAACATGGCATGCAGCCTGCAAACTGTGTGCTGAAATGTGCCAGTGGAACCAACGTGCAGGACAGATACCGACTTCAGCAGTTGTTGGATCGCAGTTCTGACACCTTTCCCACTCTGCTTGTCAGCCTGAAGGAGGGTCAGTAGGTCAGCTGTGATCTTGTCATTCAGACAGAATAGTGTGTTATTAAGTGCCCATCTATCAGTGTCCAGAGTGCTGGTCTGACGGGAGAAAAGGGCACATTCCTCACCACATGTCTACTCCGCTTCTGGTGGGAATCCTTGGCTGCTGCACACACCTCTACAGGTCAATGACGTAGAAGGAGAGCACCAATTGCAAGTCTTTGGGGAAAATGTGGCCCTTAACTCCCTTTCGACCTAATGGTGGTAAATTCTCATCACTTGGATGTATTTCTCTCCACTTGTTAGGTTTAAGTAACTGCAATCATTTCTTTGAAGGATTCAGCGCACGTGTTGCTGTTTTCTGAGAGTTTATTGACTTGCAATCGGGTGTGATTGGCGTCTTTATTGTTGAAGGTAATTCATCTGGTACTAATTACCCCAGAAGAATGACCATTATATTATTTTTTGGGCGGCTATTGCTCTATCTGTAATTCATTGAACGCTGGTACGGTAAAAGTGCAGGTAATTCCATTACTGGCACTTGTTACTGCTACAGTTGTACTCCTGTTGAGGCCGAGTGTATCCAGCACACTTCCCAGCGCCTCTGTAATTGCATGTGGGATGCTTTGAAATCTTAAAATGTGTCCATTGTACAATGGTATGTTTTTTTTAGTACGATGCCAAACAATTGAAGATTTGTATTCTATTTTTTTTTTGTTGGCAATGTTCAATAATTATCTTTTGCAGTCCTTTGCATTATCCCAATGTACATTTTGCCACACAGGCCCTTGCTAGTATAAACCAGAAATGCCACCTGAAAGGTGTGTTCGTTTGCTTTCCTCACTGGAAATTGAGTGTTTCAACACATATAATGATATCATATTGTGGCAAAGTAACCATTAAGACTTGCATAGATCTCATTGTGAACATGGCTCCATCTGCTTTGTGGAATCTGTAATTTCACTACTTTAACAACCAGATCTTTCAAATGCTGTTTTCTCTGATATGCAAACAGTTGTATGCGCCTGACTATTGCATTTAATTCCTTTTGATTTGAAATGATAGACCATCTTTTCTTAATCACCTCTTGAATTTGTCTGGCCAGCTACCAGAAAAGTGGTAGCACGTATCAATTCCTCTTGAATAGTGTTGTCTTATGATGCAATAATGTGATCTTCCCTTAGCCACAGCATATGCAGCGTGCTGCCATTATCAAATCGTGTGGGTATTCTCGCTCCAGGAATGTATATGTCCTTTTAGCCACCAGTTCCTTAAAATCCTCATCATTTGATGTGATCATTTGCAGTTTAAACATTTGGGAGAAGGATAACTCCCTCTTTATAGTGTTGTCATTCACTGAAAAGGAAAAGCAGCATCAAAATATGAGCTGTGAATTTTGCAAATGAATAAATCAAAACGTTACCCTCAATCATTGACCCCGCTGAATCAAAGAATGGGGCCTGCCATGCTTTCTTAGAATGTTTTCTGCTCAGCCATGTTGTAAACGGTTCTGTGGACTTGTGTGTCATTCTGCACCACAAACAAACTGTCAATATTTCTCAGCCGCAGCTGACCACCATGTTGCCACTGTGGGCTATGGTCAATGTACTTTTCCTTGAAATAGTACAAGAACATATTGTGATAGATAGTGGCGAAGCACATGCCCATCGATGGTCCTGTGTTTGCTTGCAAAAACTATTTTCGAAACAAAAATACGTTTGGTAAGAACAGTTGGCAAACGTAATCACAACAATCCATGGTTCAGATCTTTGCTCTCAGACCTCACCAGCATCGAATGTAGTGCTTGCATGCCTTCAGTTTTCAGATCATTTGTATACAGAATATTTCCATCCATTTCTTTTGGCACTCTTCTATGCTCAGCAGAAATTAATTACCAAGTAACTTTAAACAATCCAGTTTTGGCACAAGCATCTGTAAAAATGTGCCAATATAACATGCAGTGAGACAATAGGATAGTCGGTTGGTTATGTTACAATGCCATTGGCCCTCATTACAACCTTGGCGGAGGACCATGGTGCTATTAGCACCATGGTCCATGCCGCTAAGTTTACGATTCCGCCATGGTGGATGGCGGAATTACCGCCCCATTCCAAGGTGTGTGGGGCGGTAATTCCCCATTCGCCCTTCCCCATTCCCATTTTTGCCCCCATAGGGCATAATGGGAATAGGGAAGGCGCGCATTACGGTGCCGTAATTAGCTCCAAATTCTCTTTGAAGGTTGGATTTTTAACGCCTGCTAAAAGCAGGCGTTAAACACCAACCCGCAAAGGGACACTTGTAATCAGACGTTAAGGGTTAACGGCGCCGACGGCGCCGTTAAACCCTTAACGCCTGAGTTGTAATGAGGGCCATTGTCATTGAGCCGCTTGAACGTTTTTCTCGGGAGGATAGCTCAGGGGCTACATGCTCACCTTGGAAGCAAGAGGACATGGAGCACCACAGGTTCGATCCCCGGGTCCACACTTCGAAACCTCTGGGTATTCAGCGCGGTCCTCGGAGGGTGGGACCCTTACATTAGGGTGCACGGATCACAGGTGAAGGAGAGCTGGAGCCATCTGTGTGCAAAGTCTGTAAATTACTGGTCTGAGCGACAGCCCCACCCTACGTTTTGTATTGCAGAACAACCCCACTCCAACATCATAAAACAATGGCAATATAAACAAAAACTGGTTTTATCAAGTTGTAATTAAAGTATTTGTATTTATTAAATGTATATAGCGCTTTATGCCAAAGCGCTTGGGCAAAAGTAGACAACAGTATTGTAACAAATAGTAACCTTTCATAATCTCATGAACATGTGCATTGTCGAAACTCCGCTCACATAGATTTTCCAGCCACAAGAATTTTGATTGCTGCTTCATAATCTATTTTTGTTGGTCATTTTGCTCTCAATTCGAAATATAACTACAACCAGCATCTTCTCTGCCGCCAATAGAGGCCGCCAATATGTGTTTACCAGTTTTATTTTACTGAAACTCCTCTCTACAATGGTAATGGCAGCATAGCCAAGATCCTAAGGTCGGTCCAACCATCTGGAAGCAACACATCTTCCTTTGTATGGCGTTTTCCTTTTTCACGCAGTGTTGGCAATGTGTGTGTGTCGCCACTCAACCAAGTCGACTTTAACTGATGAAACTAGTGAAATCATCTCCACATTTTCGTCCATTCCCTTGGTTTCTGCTGCAAATCCTATTTGCTGACTCCTGCCCGGACTGCCCTCTGGCCCGATCAGAAGGTAAGCGACCAGAGGACACAGAATAAGCGGACACGTGTTCAATATCTTTATGCATTTGCAAAGTGGTTTGATGGCTATTGGTTTATTGGGATCAATGGTGATACCCCTCTCGACTCATTCCTCGCTCCTCCTTTGCCATGCTGGGTTTGTAGCTCAGTGGACTGTGTTTGACCTCATGGCCACAGGTTCAAATCCCGGAAGGTCCACTCAGCCCTTCCACCTTCCCAGGTCGATAAAATGAGTACCATTACGTTGGATAACAATACACGTTTGTTATTAGCGCCAAGATGCCCCTTCAGGTCTGAACGTGCGCTCTGCAAAGGCGCCTGGTATGTTATGATGCTTCCTTGCCCACTGGACATGTGTACCCTAATTCCTGTGGCCATCCTTGGTTCCATGACCCCCAGAACGCAGAGTGCCAAGTCGAATATCAACCCACATCTACCCTTCTGCTAACACTTCCGCTGATAACGCTGAACCTCAGTTCTCATTTAACAGCGCCTTTTTCCATGTGCAAAAGCGAACTAAGAGGCACTGAGGCGTTACATAAAAATTATAAATACATGTTAACCTATATGTATCATTCATTTTGATCCCACTTTTCCCCCTCAATATTATGTTCTTTTTTAATTGAATTGTGTTTTTAGTTTGTGCTAGATAATGCGAAGAAAAGGCTGCACCAGGGTTCTATATTCAGGGTTCTATGTGGCCTGCATAGTGCTCTTGTGAATGTGGGACTGTCTTCAGCGCTATATAATGAATACAGTTGAGTGAAGTATATTAGTAATACATGTAATGCTGTGATGGGGATGGTAAAGCTACCCATAAGGTCACAGACTGCCCACCGTGAAGCACTGGCACCATCCCCTAGCACGGGCTTCCCACACATGATGGTGTTGGGAGAGGGAACACTTCCGGGTGTGATACGTTAAATACCAGGCCAATCCATCACATGTGTGTGCTCTTCGGATTCCTTCCTCACAAAGTTTACAATTCATATCGCTTTTTTTTTTTACAGATTTCTCCAGAAGAATGTGCAACATTGGGATTCGCCAGTGCAGGGGAGCTAGGCAACATGTTTCGGTTTTATCATCTGAAACCAGACCGTGATATTAAGCAAACTCACAAACTGAACCCAAAAGTCAAGCTCTTTGACCAGTTTCTCGCAGAAAATAAGGACGCTCTGAAAGCTTTGTGAATTTACAGCGTGAAGTGATTTCTTGCAAAAAAAATGTTTTTATTGTATTTGATTTATTTCGAACCTTATACATAAACATGCAAAAGAAAAACAATGCAATGCATCGACATTCTTAAAACTATAATTTCTTGCAAATCCGATGCTCATGTTGAAACAAAGAAGGAAAATAACCAGCATAAAATGGGAAAGGCGTTCAGTTTGTACACTTTTTTGTTTTAAGCACAATACACTACATGCGATCAATGAATTTTGGATTGAATTTCACAAACTGGGGTCGATTTTCCAAAAGAAATGCAACGCAGGTGAGGGGATGAGTGTGAGAAAAGGATGCTGGGTAATTGCAAAGGGGGACTTATAAACTTGCCTGATGCTCGCCTTCGCGCCCACTTTGTGAGTATGGTTATGTAATAGCCCACTGTAGAAGATGGGGAAGGAGGGACATTTGTATAGAGAACTAATTAGTATTCTGGAAAATACACTTGAAGAATGGACGCATCACACATTTACAGTGGGTGACTTCCACTCTTTTTTGGATAAACTCGTAGATGGCGTTCTAGGGAAGTGCCAATAAAAAAAGGGGGGTGGGGGGGTTTACAACCTCACATTTAGATTCTGTTCTTGGTGAAAGGAAACATCGATTGAAACATGATAAAGGGTCCTTAAAACAATTAATCGGGTCACCAACACAGAAACCTGTGAAGTTAAAAAGGCTAAGCAGGTAAGTAGGAACTGGGTCAGAAATCATCAGGCCCAGCATCTGCCAAGGGAGGGGGAGCTAATGTTAGAGACCCTTAAAATTAAAGATTCATACAATTCATTTTTGGTCACTAATTAACTCTGTAGGTAACCCCCAGGTGGTATCGCGGCTGAATCCCACACCGGAGTTAGAACGGGTAAAGCATTTTCAAGTTATTGCCTCCAGTCCTGCACTTGTTATAGAACGGGAGGAAATTGTCACTCGTATCATTAAGGCCAGCAGATCTAGGGCAGCTGGGCCAAATAGGCTCACAAATGGAGTCCTTACGACAGATCCTGAGCGGTGGGCTTCTACCCTCCTCTTTCTTTTTAATGATGTGGTGAGACGGGTATGTACCCCTGTACATGGGAGACCTGCATAGTGTTACCTATTTATAAGAGGGGATTAAGAACGGACCCTAAAAACTACCGCCCTATAATATTGATGGTTGCGGATAGTCAAATATTTGCATCCATCATCCTTGTACACTTGAATTCTTGAGCGGTGCAGGCAGGACGGTTAAAGTTTCAGACCGGTTTTTTGTTAGCAAATGGGTACTTCACTAAATGGTCTTGTAGTCAAGTGTATGCAAGACCTTGCTTTGTCTGGCAAATATAAGTCAGTTTATGTGGCCTCAATCGACTTAAGTTCAACACTTGACTTGGTTAGTCGTACTGGACTATGGGCGAAGCTTCATCTTTGGGGCATCCCTGACTCACTCTTGAGGATACCGAGTGGCTTGCATTCAAACTCCAATATACAAGTTCGTTAAAATATGGACGTGAGTTTGTGCATGAAAACTGGAACTACGTCAGGACTATGGCGGGGATGCATTCTTGTCCCCTGCCTATTTAATGTATATGTCTTGGACACAGAGCAGTTTTTAACAGGGTTCTTTGATATCACCAAAATTGGCTGATAGGAATATGTGCATTGCTTATACAGATGATTTTCCCTTATTCGATTGCACGGCGATCGGTCTACAGAGGCTAATGGATTAATTTGCTAAATATGCACTTGAAAATCATCATGTGATTAATTCAGTCAAAACTAAGGTGATGTGTCTCAGTGCAACATGTAAGGTGTCCAAATGTACCTGTTTTTTTAACAAATCTAAGCTGGAAACTTGTTTTAATATGTGAGCATATGGCGCTTTTAGTAACGTGCATGCAATGGATGGAGATGCAGAATAACTCTGACACCAAATAATCAAACCAACTCAGGAAGATGGCAAAGGTGCTGTTTTATTAACAATTAGCTAAAACAGGGAGTTACAACGGACGTTCGCTCGAGCTCTCAGTACATGTCTCATAAAAACATCCTTATATACAAAAAATACCTCAGATGTGATGTCATACTACGTGGTCAATAATAGAAAACCTATCAAAGGCTGTGATAGGCTTAAGGGGAACATCTAAGTATACATTGCATAGGAACTAGGATTGTGGTTGGCACGCTCGTGCCATGTCTGGATCATTCGGTACACAAGCTTGGTTACACAGTACAAAACATAAGGAAATGCATACAGTACATGCTTAGTTACAGAAACATAGAAATTAGAGAAACAGTATAGGTGGGGGGGATAAGGCAGGAAGAGCAAGAAGTTGGCTGAATAGGGTGGTTTTTAGAGCTTTCCGGAATGCAGAGAGGGATGGTTCCGCTCTTAAGTGAGTTGGGGAATGCATTCCAAAGTGTGGGTGCAAATGGTGGAAACCAATGCCTTCTGCTTTGGTCCTTTTTATGGTCGGGATGCAGTGTTTGTTGGCATGACAGATTCTTTTCGGGCGAGTGGATACATCTCGTGCAATGGTGTCGGAGAGGTAGGGTGGAGCATTGAGTGTGAGATACTTGTGTTTGAGCGTCTTAAACGTGATCCGGTCTTTCACGGGGAGCCAGTGCGCGTCACGTCTTGCTTGAGTGATATGGTCCCTTTTAGGTATGTTGAGAGCAGCTCTACGAGCATTGTTCTGGATAACCTGGAGGCGGTTCAGATTTTTAGTAGAGGTCCCTGCAAGGAGGACGTTGCAGTAATCTAGCTTCGCTCCGATAGTAGCTCTAGCGATAGCGAGGCATTTTTGTTTGGACAGAAAAGGTTTAACCTCGATGAGCTTCGTGGTGTGGGCGGAGGCTGAGACAATGGCGCTAACCTGACGTGTCATGGACAGAGTAGAGTCTAGGTAGACACCTAGTGTCTTTACAGATGGCGAGACAGGGATGATCGAGTTGTCTATGGTGAAGTTTCAATATTGTTGGTTAAGTTTCACTAAGTTCTCTTTGGGGCCTATCATGATGATCTCTGTTTTATCACCGTTTAGGCACAGCCCATTTGTGGGCATCCAGGCTTGGATGGTGCTGTAGGTTAAGTGGAGTGCTACCGCGTCTTGGTCGTAGGAACCAGAGAGGGGTAGGAGTACCTGAGTATCATCGGCATAGTTCGTGTAGGCTATGCCGAGTGAATCCAGTTTGTCAAAGAGCGGTTTGGTGAACAGTTTATAGAGAGTGGGGGCTGTGCAGGAGCCCTGTGGGACCCCGCAATGTATGGTTGTGGGAGCTGCGTCTGCCTGGTTGGAAAACACTTTCATGGCTCTTCCATTTAGGAAAGAGGTAATCCATGTAGAGGGCTCATTGGAAAATTGGGCTGAATTGATGAGGTGAGAGGTGAGGGTCTTGTGGTCTTCGAGATCGAAGGCAGCCGAGAGATCCAGGAGGAGGAGGAGAGCCGGCTTGCCGTTGTCCATGATTGAGGTGATTTGATTTTTGAGATCAAGGAGGGCAGTTTCGGTGCCATACCCTTTGCGAAACCCTGATTGTCTTCTACCGAGGATATTATTAGACTCAAGAAATAGTTAGATTTGATTATGAGCTGCTTTGTCCAGAATTTTTAAGAGGAAGGGGACAGTGGTGATGGGGCGGTAGTTGTTTGGCGATAATGGGTCTAATGATGTTTTTTTTTTTTAGTAGGGGGCGTACCCACGCTTCTTGGAGGCTGCCTGGGACAGACATAGAAATGAAGGAGGCATTGATGAATGCTTTAAGGGGAGGTGCTAGTTGCTTGGCGCAGTCTTTGACTAAGTTAGGGGGGCAGATGTTGCCTTTACAAATGGATGGTTTGAGTTGTTTGAGGAGATTGAGGACATCTTGTTCTGTAACATCTTAGAAGGAGAGAAGCTGTTTGGGAGGCTCATCGAGCATTTAGACATGTGGGGTGGTTAGGTTGATCTTGGGCAGGTCTTTTGATTGTGCTAGGATTTTGTTCTGAAGCAGTGCTATTTTTTTAAGCATGGCTGCTTGATTACTGGAGCACCAGGCTTCATCTTTAACAATCTCATCAGAGCTGGTGGCTGGGGTGATGAGTTCCCTAAATACGGAGAATAGTTCCTTCAGTTGAGAATTGGCTTTAGAGATACGTGCATTGAAGGAGACAGATTTAGCATGAGTGATAGCTTTTTTTGTATTGTGAGGATATTTGTTTGAAATTTTCTTTGGTGGTGTTATTAGGGTTAGATTGCCACATGGCCAGAGCTTTACGCTTGTCGGACCGTAAGGTAGCTAGTTCATCCGTGAACCATGCTTTAGAGTGTATTGATTTTTTCTTTTTCTTATTTTCAAGTGGAGCAATAGCTTCGATGGCATTGGTCATCGTATAGGCGTAAATGTTTGCAAGGGTGGCTGGGTCGTTGGAAAAGGGAGGCTCGAGTTCAGGGGTATCCAGGAAGGGAAGGAGGTTTTCCTTGGTCCATTTTTTGGAGCTTCTCACTAGGGCTGGTGGTGCATGTGTGAGAGCTCTAGCCGATTGGGTTGCTGGGATGGAGGATTGTATGCAATTGTGGTCCCTCCAGGGCAGGGCAGAGATAGAAATAATGGAGGTATGGCAGTTGTGGTCCGTCACCCAGTCGAGGGTGCGGCCCTTGCAGTGCATGGGGTTAGTGACATTCTGTTGTAACCCCATGTTAGTGAGCTCTCTGTCTAATGCTGTTGCAGTTTTATCGTTGGGATCATTGAAAGCAAGATTGAGGTCTCCTAATAACATTGTTTTACTGGAATTTTTACGGTTGTCTCCTAATAGGTGCAAGAGTTGAGCTTGGAACTCAGGGGTAGTGGGTTCTATGTAATAATGTCGCCACAAAAATCTCGCCATGCAAAAATATCGCCGAAAAATGGGTGGTTTTTGTGGCAACATTATTGCATGGAACATGCGGGGGACACCCCCGCAACTCCCAAACTTTTTTTTTAAATGATTTGTTTTTGTTGCCCCTATCCCCCAAATAATATCGGCCCCATGACATTTTCCCGGCGATATTATTTACGGCGACCATATATATGGCGATATTATTACCTGATACCGGGTACTGGTGGGTGGTCGATAGATGGTGTGAATATTTATGGTGCAGCTGGGCAGTAAGGACAATTTTGCACAGATAGGCATGACCTTCTCAAGGGGTGTTGCATTGCCTAATGGATAGCGAGTCTTTAGTAATTAGGGCTATTTCTCCTCATCTCATCAGTAGTCTGTCTTTTCTGAGCTCGGAGTAGCCAGGAGGGAGGGCTAGGGATATTGCAGGACCGGATGCATCATGAATCCAAGTTTCAGTTATGGCTAGTAGGTCTAAGTCGTGGACGGTGAGGAGGTTGTGGATTTCAAGAGCATGGGCGGGGAGAGCGAGCATTAATGAGGGCACATTTGAGGGGAGGGGGTGGTGGGGTGATGTTGGATTTATGTGAGCTCGAGGACTGGACGAGGGTATTCTCATGGATTTGGATGGCGTTAAATGGCCTAGCAGAATGGGGTAGGTCTGTGTGAGTGTGTGATCTGAGAGTGTTGGTGGTCTTAGGAAAGACACAAGCACGGTTGTGTAGCTTAGGGTCTATGGTGTATTTGGAGGCGTAGGTACGCTGAGAAGGAGTACTCAGGCTGAGTTTCCTGGTGGCAGTGGGCTTAAGGAGGCTCTGGATTTGGGAGGGTGCCGTGTGCGCGCTAAGCCTAGATAGTCTAGATGATAGGGCTGGTGGCATGTAGGTGATTGCAGATGTGCTTTGTGAGTTGACAAGATTAGGTTGCGCATGTTGTGCGAGTGGGACATGGCTGGTGTCGTATTGCCAATTGCGTGTAGAGGCCAGGGTAGGAGTTCTGCAGTTAGTCATTGGGGGAGGAGCAGAGATGCAAAAGGTGGTGATTGTTAGTGCTACTGCTAGCACTATGTGATAGCTTTGATATGTCAGTTGCGGAGTGTACTGCATAATTATGGGATGAGTGCCGCGTCAGGAAGCCTGAAACAGCGCCGGAGCGGGCATGCAGATCGGGCCGAGCGATACGCAGGAGTTTGGGTGGTGAGGTGAGCGAGGGTGTACAATGGAGAGGTGGCAGTAGTTGGGAAATTAAGGATACTGCTATTAAGCTTAATATGCACGCACAGGGAACAAATAGGTTTTGCAGAACATGCTCAAGTACTAGGCACAGTAATTCAGACAATTGAATATATGACAATGAGTAAGTCATGAGGCAATTAATCAGTGAGCAGGCACAGGTACAATTACACTATATCGGGTACTGGGCACATAAGAAAGCTGCAATTAATCAGTGAGCAGGCACAGGTACAATTACACTAGTTCGGGTACTGGGCACCTTCATCACCCATGCCTTCTGCCATGAAGATTGTCTTTGAACTTGGCCTTGCAAAGTATTCTTGTCTCTTTGAATATATGGGAGTGCAAGCACTCACTATCGTTCTTCTAGGACTCCATGCTCAACTCCATTTCCATATTTGGCACACGTGACAGGAGACCACAATTTGGTCCATATTGCAGCAATTAAATGTCTTAAATAAACAAAGCTTGGCACGCTTGGTGTTCTTTCTTTGCACCTTAACAAGGGATGATTCAGATTTGCATGTTCACTGCCTTCAAGAATAGATAATCGACCTTGGGTGCTTCAGCTTTGTTACCAGGCCAGACAGCCTCGCCATTCATTTCCACAATCTCAGCTTATTCTTGCTGTGACACAGTTCTCTCCTTTTCTCTCCATGGGTCCTGGCTTACTAAATTCATGACACTGATGTCTAGTTTCTATACAATGGTGGCTTCGCCTGCAGTCTATTCAGTACATCTAGCCAGTTTCTAAGATTACTTAATCTACTTTTGTTACAGCATCTGTACAATTATTGAACGGCTTGGATTTTCTGCAGTGCTTTGCACACGTGCAATCTTCTTTTCGCATAGGAAAGTTTACTCGATTCTTAACTTTCTCATCAGTTTCTGTACGATCCATGCATTCTCTTCAGCCAGTATCCTCAGGGCGTCACGCTCGTCTTTTGTGACGTCACCAGCTCCTCTTTTTGCTCCTTTTCATATTCCTTCAGGGAGTTCCTCCCTCAGATTATCATCTCTTCGGGGATACATTTGCTAGGGCTGTCTCAGTGGGTACCTTCTTTCGAATACTCGCTGTGGCATGATCACAACTGCTGGTGTTAAGTATGGCACGATCTCAGGCTTCCAACATATAGGAGGTAGGGGAGTGGTATTTCCTACAAAGGCATTTAACTGCTCCTCTACATTCCCCCCTCTGGTCGAGTCCTCGACGACCTCATCAATTGTCTCCACCTATTGATATTTTCTCTTGAAAAAGTGCTTTTTTGGAGTCCAGATCTTCATCACCCCTTCAGGGTGCTGGGTGATTTGACATGCTCATTTACACTACAGGTCATGTCGGATTACAATAGACCCATCATCCCACATACTTCTTTTGATTCTTTGGATACAGGAACTTCGTTCCTGCAGGTGCTACGATGCTGGCTGACATCGATCTTGATCGTCATTCCTACTGCTTTCTTTGCCATCTTCTTGCATTGGGCGGTCACTATCCTGTTTACACAGAATCCAAACATCACGAGTATTGCTCCCAGAAACTTGAAAATGTTTGCCATCCACTGCAGAATCCATGAGAATATGGAAGCAAACCAACTGTCATCTGTAAGGTCCTCTGTGTTGTCTTCCCATCTTGTTATGCAGGTTCTTTAGCAATGTTATGGCTTCTGTCAAGGTCCCATTCTCGTCATCGTTAGAAGGTATGAATGTGCAACATGATGACCCGATTTTGGCAGAAACTCCTCTTTCCATTGCTGTGATCATATCAAGGACATATCTGTTCTGCTGGGTCATTAGTCGTATGGCCCTCAGGTATTCCTTGATAGCATTGAATCCCTTTATGGTGGTGTTGATTGTCTGCAGAAGCTCCCATCTCGTAATCTGCAACCACTTGGCATTGGCCATCGTCTGGATCCCAGGCATGAATATAGTCATAAACATTGAAGCAGTCTTGCTGAACAACCTGTGTTCATAAGGAATGGAGTCATATGCTTCCATTGATTTGGCTGAGATGTAATTCTCTCGTCTGGTTCGATTGAGAAATTCAAGTGATCTTCTTTTTCTCAAATGGGCAGCTACCTTTGGAAATTCTCCAATGTTCAGGTCACTCTAAGGAATCACTAATGCTGGAACATGGATGAGCACGGAGGAGCATACTCCACCCCAATCCTTGGGCAACTTCATTTAGGCCCTAGGCCCACAAGTCCAATATCGACCCATGAGGACAGCTGTCCCTACTCCCATCCTGGAAATGTCAACTGTAGTTTTGCAGTCTTTGTTATCTCTGTGTCTTCGGAAGCACAACCCCCTTTTTTAGTTTTTTCAGGAGTGACCTTCTGTTTAAAATCAGAATCTTTTATGTGGCCCTGGATTGCATGGTGGTAATCAAAAAAATTGTGTTTTTTTTCCCCTGAAGAAAGTTCATGCAGTTATAGCTAAGAAGAACTGAAACATGTTGGGATCTGTTTATGTTTGAGCTATAATACCCAGAAAGTGTATGAGGTGTCAAATCCGTTTGTGTGTATGCCTACAACTGTTAAATGTAGTTATATGTATGTGAGTTTTGTGACTTAGTTGTATTGTATATCTACCATGTGTTTTATGTTGGGTCATGTTCATGTAGAACATTTTTATGAGTTTTTTTATCCTTTGTAAACTTTATTAAAATTTCTAGTATTGTGTATAAATGTTACGTACTTGGTCTATTTTTTCAGGACTATAGGTACAGGGAGGTTTTTTCACTAGGCTATTGGTATAGATCAGTGTCATGAACCATCGGACTCGTCCTTTTTGGACTTCCTGGTCCCTGACCCATAGAGGCCTACACGCAGCAGTACATCCAACATGGCCACAGACCACGGAACGCTGCGCACCAGTTTCTGCATTGCACGCATCACATTCCATAAAGCGGCCACGCCCCCGCGGCTCTGTGCGTCTCAACGCTACTGTTTACTGAGGGTGACGTGTGTTGCCAAAGTTCGCTCTCGTTAATTACTAGCTCCTGGTTCCTGGCTCCTTGAACCCTTCACCTTTCTCCAATTTCCCTTGCCCTCCTTTTCATCCCGGATCTCCGCATACACTCTGCCGAGCGTAAGCTTCGCTTTTTCCAGGAATTCCCGGATATTCTGAACGATCCAGGATTCGGATCATGGAACGCACGCTGGAAGCCGAGGACACCCGCGCGGGCTTATATAAGACCTGTGCCGTACGATGGAAGACTCCAACAAAGAAAGAACACAAACAAGTGAGAAGGGGGGAAGCCTGTGACAGATTGAGATGCCAACAAACCGACAGTGATACGGACATAGAGGCGGCTGTGCAAGACCTCATGCGTGGCATGCAGGAGTTAACAACAGAAGTTGAGAATCTAAAGGCCGAGAATGCCGCATTAAAACAGTTAGTCCTATCAAGTGATTCCGCAACCAAAGAAAGTGTACTGCTGGGCGGCATTGTGGATAAATATAATGGCTCATCAAGAAACCTTCGCGGATTCCTTGATTCGTTTTTAGTCCGCTTTACTTTTAAGCCCTATTACTTCTCTACCCTCAGAGCAAAGGTGGGCTTTATGATTTCACATCTTTCAGGGAATGCACTAACTTGGGCTTAGCCCTTGGTTAATTCTGGAGATGCCCTCCTGGATGACTATGATGGCTTTGTACAAGCCTTAAAGGCCATGTTTGACCGCCCAGAACAGGTCTACAGTGCCCAGGAGCAGCTGCTGGACTTCCAACAAGGTTCCCAGGATATGCTGACCTATGTGACACGATTTAAGCAACTGGCCAAGGACGCAGATTGGTCCCCGGAGGCCTGCTTTACTCTTTTTCAAAGAGGATTGAATGAGGAAATCAAAGATGAGTTAGCAAGGGTAGTGTCACTGCCCAAGGCTCCTTTCCCAGGGATCACCTCACCTGGGTCTTCACTGTGGCTGAGTACCTTCTGCCTCCTTCTCCGGTCCTTTGGTGGTTTCTCTTCTTCTCCTTCCTTCTTTAGAGATCCTTTACCCTTCTTACGTTCAAAGAGATAGGGACGGTCTCCTCCCGAGGCCACTTTGACCGTTAATAGAACAAACAGTCAAGTGAACCCTGGGGAGCCCGCTCCTTCAAACAGGGAAAAGGCCTGATTGGCAGAAAAAACCCTGTGTAGCTGCAGATGACGATGGCCGGTTAGATTTGAAGGTCCAGAGGCAGGTGTGGACTTTCTACTATGATCTTGGTTGTAAATCCAAAGGATAGCGGGGCTTTTCTGGAGGAAGGAGCCCGGGAAGGAGAGGTAAGGAAGAGTCGCTGTAGAGGACCTCCGCAATACACACGGAAGTGGGCAAGGAAGAGTAAGCATGGGAAAAGTACTCCCGGAGAAACAGGTAAGATCAGAGAGAACGAGAAGTCAGAACGAGAGAGAGCACAAGAGAGAATGAGTGAGAGAGAGTGAGAGAGCGCGAGTGAGTCTGAGTGAGAGAGAGTGAGAGAGAACGAATGAGTTTGAGTGCGAGAGGGTGAGAGAGCGAGAGAACGGAAATGTAGTGAAAGTAACCCCGAGCGGGTGGAAGCCGACAAGTCGGAACCCCGCCGCCGGGGAAGGCAGGTCTGCGGCAGCTCGAAGCAGATAGTTGAAGCAGAACTAGACAAAGCCGGAAAAAACGTAAACAAAGTGATATGCAAGGAAGGCAAAGGAAGAGAACCGCAAACAGACGAGAAGGAAAGGGCAGCTGCGAAAATATATAGCAGCAAGGGGAAATGCTGAAACGGGAGGAAATCAAGGAAGGCACTGGTACGGAACAAAACGAAAGTCAGCGAAAGCGAGTTGCAACGTGACTCGCGGGGGGGGCGTGGATTCCATATATGCCCGTATCAAAAAAAAAGGCTAGACCGCTAACAGACAAGCCGTAAAGTCCTAATAGCGCCTCCATCTTGCCCATAGCTTCCATGGCCGCATCGGTGTGACAGTATGCCCTCTCCCTATCCCTTCTCCTCCAAGTTTCCCTGGGTGAAGGCGATGGAACAGTCTAAGTAGACGTGGGGCGTGAATGTTACGTCTGGGTTCCCAAGATCGTTCTGCAGCAGAGTACCCTTTCCAGTGGACCAAATACTGTACGATGCCATGTCTGTAGCGGGAATCCACCAGCCTCTCCACCTCATACTCTTCAGGGTCAGGATCCTCGATCCTTGAGGAGGAGAGTCCACGACGACTCATGGGATCGGGATGATAAGTCTTCAGAAGAGAGGTATGAAATACAGGGTGAATCTTCTTCAGACTAGGTGGTAGTCGTAAGCGAAACGCGACAGGGTTAACCTGAGACAAAATAGGGAATGGACCTATGAATCGGGCTGAGAATTTCCCTGGGTGAACCCAACGTGGAAGATATTTGGTTGATAACCACACCTTAGTTCCTACTGTCCACCTGGGATTAGGTGATCTCTTCTTATCGGCGTATTTCTTGTAGCGGATCCTACTAGCCTCCAACTTCTGCACTGCCTCCTTTTGGATGGAACGAAGCTCATGAAGGCGTTGATCAACCAGGGGCACTGTAGTAGGAGGTACCCCAAAAAGAGGTATGTGTCTCGGATGATACCCATAGGTAAAGAAGAAGGGACTACACCCTGTAGCGGAATGTTGGGTATTGTTGTAGGTGAATTCGGCCAATGCTAGATAAGACTGCCACATGTCCTGTTCCTGATGACAGAAACAGCAGAGATATTGTTCGAGGGTGGCATTTAAACGTTCTGTTTGGCCGTTACTCTGGGGATGGTAACCAGAAGATAAAGCTCTCTATATGCCCAACGAGCTACATAACGCTGACCAAAATCGTGAGGTGAATTGAGTCCCCCTATCAGACACAATGGTCCGGGGCAGGCCATGTAATCTCACCACATCTCTCAGAAATACTTCGGCAGCAGCAGGAGCAGAAGGCAGACCAGGCAAGGGAGGAAAAATGTGCCATCTTGCTCAGGGTGTCTACAGTCACCATGATAGCTGTGTACCCGTTAGAGGGGGGAAGATCTACAATAAAATCAGTAGAAATATGTTCCCAGGGTTGAGACGGTAGAGGTTCCTGTTGGAGCAGGCCTAAAGGTCGGTGAGTGGTTTGCTTGTTGGCGGCACATACTGGACAACCTGTCACATATGCCCTAATGTCCTTTGTCAATGTCGGCCACCAGAAATATCTAGAAGCCAAATGTAGAGTTGCCTCTTGGCCCTTATGCCCAGCCGAAGGAAGGTCGTGGCACCAATACAGGGCTTGAGTTTGGAGTTCCTTAGTCGGTAGAAACAGTGCACCATGATGAAAGTATAACATACCCCTATTAACCAGGAGTGGTGGGTACTCCGATAACACTTCGGAACGACAGGTAGCAACCTCTACATCATGCAAGAAGGAGCTAATCATTCCCAGGATTCTCTTGCCCACAAGTATTTCATCCTGGCCCTGATTCTCTTAGTACTCCAGGCTCCGAGAAAGAGCATCTGCTAAGGCATTGTCCTTACCGGGAAGGTAAGTTATTTCAAAATCAAATTGGGAAAAGAAATAGGCCCAACGAGCATGTCGGGAGTTCCGACACTCCATCTGCTGTAAAACCTTCAAATTTCGGTGGTCTGTACGGACCAGAAAAGGATGGGCAGCTCCCTGTAATAAATGTCTCCATTCAATGCAGGCCTGGCGGATCGCTAGTAGTTCTCGTTCCAAAACTGAGTAATTCCTTTCACTTGGTGTAAGCGACCTAGAATAATATGCAACCGGATGTTCCATTCCATCCTTGCCAACCTGCAGGAGGGCGGCTCCAATTGCTCCTCCTGAGGGTGTCTGTCTCGACCACAAAGGGGAGAGACTGGTTAGGTTGCACTAGAATGGGAGCAGTCGTGAAGGTCTTCTTAAGTAACTGGAAGGCTTGGTCGGCTTCATAATCCCATTCAAACTTCTGACCCTTCTTAAGAAGACGAGTGATGGGCAATACTATGTCAGAGAAATTAGAGATGAATCGTCTATAAAAGTTGGACAGACCCAGAAACCTCTGTATCTCCTTGGGACTCTTTGGAGTAGGCCATCTGAGGACTGCCCGTAGCTTTTCGGGATCCATCTGTACCCCTTCCTTTGAGAGGATGAACCCTAAATATGACACTGAAGCAGCCTCGAAGATGCACTTCTCTGGCTTAACCAGGAGCTGATTATCCTATAACCTTTGGAGGACCTGAGTGACATGCCTTCGATGTTCAGAAAGGGAAGAAGAAAAGACCAGGATATCGTCCAGATAGACCACTACAGAGGCATATAACAAATCCGAAAAAATCTTATCGACAAAACGCTGGAATACAGCAGGGGCGTTCACCAGACCGAAGGGCATGACTCTATATTCAAAATGTCCCAGAGGAGTCCGAAAGGCGGTCTTCCACTCATCCCCCTTCCTGATTCTCAGCAAGTGATAGGCTCCCCGGAGATCTAGCTTGGTGAAGATTGAAGCTCCTTCAACCGCCTCAAGTACCTCCTTTATAAGGGGCATCGGATATCTATCTCGAATCGTCAAGCTGTTCAATCCCCGGTAATCTATACATGGCCTGAGTTCAGTGGTGCCCTTCTTGGGAATGAAGAACATTGAGGCCCCTGCTGGAGAATGAGATTCTTGGATCAAGCCATTTTGTAGATTGGCATCTAGATATTCTTTCAGTGCCCTTCTTTCCGGGAGGGACATCGGATACATACGCCCGAAAGGAACCGATACTTCAGGCTTCAGATTGATCGCACAGTCCTCTGCTCGATGAGGGGGTAGAGTACGGGGTAGTTTATCTTCAAAAATCTCAGTGTACTGCTGGTAATACGGAGGAATCGTCTGAACAACAGCCGAGGAGGTTGGAATTGCGACTCCCCTCCCCTCAACAGGAGATGCCTGGGGTAGACACGAAGCCAAGCAAAACGGCGACAAAAAGCTGACAGTGTTGGCAGACCAGTCAATTCTGGGATTATGTTTGCGTAACCAAGGTATGCCCAGGATGACAGGGAAGTGTGCAGCTCTAATAACATCAAAGGTAATCTGTTCTTGGTGCTGAAACAAAGACATGGTGGCTGGACCGGTCTCCTGGGTGATGGGTCCGGATGAGAGAGGAGCTCCGTCAACCCCCTCAACTGGCAAAGGACAATGCTTTTGATGTAGGGGAATAGCTTGTTCTTGCGCCCACTGAATATCAACAAAGTTTCCTGCGGCACCGCAGTCCAACATAGCCAAGGTTTCTAATGAAGCGAGTGAATCAAAAGTAAGATGAACTATAAATACCATAAGTCTATGGTCCTCTTCCGACACTTCCTGTAGCCTAGAATTGCAGGGATCTTTCAGCTCCGCCCGGTTCCTTTCCCTGCTCAAGACCGGGGAGATGCGTTTCCCGAACGTCTCGGGGGTACCTCAGGGCAACTCCGAAGCAAATGCTTCGAGGATCCGCAGTACATACACAGACCCTGATCTCTGCGTCTTTTTCGTTCCTCGGGAGTCAACGGACCTCTAGTTGTTCCAATTTGCATAGGCTCTTCTGTCTGTGGTCTGGTAGGGGTATTTGCCGTTGGATTTCCTCCAGACTGATGAAGTCTAAACCTCCTTCTTTCAGACTTTCGCTCGTGCAATCTGTATTCCAACTGCAGAGACATCGTGACCAAATCCTGGAAGGCAGCAGGACGTGCCATCCGAGCAAGCTCGTCCTTGAGTTCATCATGTAAGCCTCGTCGGAAGAGGGTCTGCTGTACAGAATCCGGCCACCCTGCCTCTGTCGCCAATTTCATAAATGTGGAAGCATAAGTCTGGACATCCTGGTTTCCTTGACGGAGGTCTAGGAGGGCTTCGTAGGAAGAATATTGGACCTCCGGTCTTTCAAACCTGGCACGCATCAATTGAGTGAACTGAGTGTAGTCATTAACAGCAGGATTTGCATGGGCTATCAGTGGAGTAGCCCAAGCCAAGGCATTACCCACAAGGTTGGAGACCAGAAACCCTACTCTGGCTCTGTCAAGTTCATAAGCTTTAGGTCGAAACGTAAAGTATATCATACAGGCATCCAAAAATTCTTTCAAGAGTTGAGGCCTGCCATCATATTTCCCAAAGGAGAATGTCAGTGGTGGTAAATCGCCACGGAAATCTTCTCGAGCCGCTACCTGTTGACGTAGGTTGATATTCTCTGTTCTGAGGTTCTGAACTTCTGCCTGAAGGCCTTGAATCACTGTCACCATCTCCTGGTATTGCTCCAAGGAGGCCATAGTAGCTGTTTGGCGTTGCAAACTGTCACTGCCCAAGGCTCCTTTCCCAGGGATCACCTCACCTGGGTCTTCACTGTGGCTGAGTACCTTCTGCCTCCTTCTCCGGTCCTTTGGTGGTTTCTCTTCTTCTTCCTTCTTTAGAGATCCTTTACCCTTCTTACGATCAAAGAGATAGGGACGGTCTCCTCCCGAGGCCACTTTGACCGTTAATAGAACAAACAGTCAAGTGAACCCTGGGGAGCCCGCTCCTTCAAACAGGGAAAAAGCCTGATTGGCAGAAAAAACCCTGTGTAGCTGCAGATGACGATGGCCGGTTAGATTTGAAGGTCCAGAGGCAGGTGTGGACTTTCTACTATGATCTTGGTTGTAAATCCAAAGGATAGCGGGGCTTTTCTGGAGGAAGGAGCCCGGGAAGGAGAGGTAAGGAAGAGTCGCTGTAGAGGACCTCCGCAATACACGGAAGTGGGCAAGGAAGAGTAAGCATGGGAAAAGTACTCCCGGAGAAACAGGTAAGATCAGAGAGAACGAGAAGTCAGAACGAGAGAGAGCACAAGAGAGAATGAGTGCGAGAGGGTGAGAGAGCGAGAGAACGGAAATGTAGTGAAAGTAACCCCGAGCGGGTGGAAGCCGACAAGTCGGAACCCCGCCGCCGGGGAAGGCAGGTCTGCGGCAGCTCGAAGCAGATAGTTGAAGCAGAACTAGACAAAGCCAGAAAAAATGTAAACAAAGTGATATGCAAGGAAGGCAAAGGAAGAGAACCGCAAACAGACGAGAAGGAAAGGGCAGCTGCGAAAATATATAGCAGCAAGGGGAAATGCTGAAACGGGAGGAAATCAAGGAAGGCACTGGTACGGATCAAAACGAAAGTCAGCGAAAGCGAGTTGCAACGCGACTCGCGGGGGGGGGTGTGGATTCCATATATGCCCGTAGCAAAAAAAAAGGCTAGACCGCTAACAGACAAGCCGTAAAGTCCTAATAGCGCCTCCATCTTGCTCATAGCTTCCATGGCCGCATCGGTGTGACAGGTAGCTCGCCCAAGTTCCTTCCAGGCTCTTATGGATCTCTCCTTACAAATTGACTTCCACATCCAGGAAAGGAAGGCAGAAAAGAAGAAGACTAAAAGGATTTGCCAAAAAGGCTCCATAGAACCTTCCTCCAAACCCGAGCCATTTTCTGCCCCCTCTACAGACCCAGAACCCATGCAAATGGGGGCCTTCCGTGGACCCATATCCCCGCAAGAAAGAATGTGACGGATTCACACTGGGTTGTGTATGTATTGTGCCTCAGACAAACATCTTGTGAGAGAATGTCCCTTGGCTCCCCCACAGCGTTCGGGAAACACCAGCTCCCGAACCTAGATGGAGCTCAGTTTCGGGAGAGAGATGTTTGCTCCACATCTATTCCATCCTTGAACTCTCCTGGACAAGGCAATCTAGTGATCTTACAGGCCTTCCTATCGCCTTCCAAGAAAGAAACCTACCCTATTCTGGCATTAGTGGATTGTGGGGCCATGGGGATATTTATAGATCAAGATTGGGTCACTACCCACCACATTCCATATGAAACTCGGGGCATCATGCAGCCTGTAGAAGCTATCGATGGAAGGCCCCTCTCTTCAGGACCCATCACCTTACAGACCAAAGAGATCCAGCTCGCCATAAACCATCATCGAGAGAATATCAGATTTGACATCATAAAGTCTGCCCATTATCCAATGGTACTGGGTATGCCCTGGTTACAGAAACACAACCCATACATCAATTGGGCGGCAGGATCCTTGTTTCTTGGATCTGAACATTGTATATCTCATTGTTTATCCATGGATTCCTCGCCATCCTCTCCTGAAGAGGCGCCCACAAAACAGCAAGGCCCATTCACAGTCTCAAATATTATCCAGGTTCCTCGGGCCTATCAGGATTACGTGGATGTATTCTCAACTGCTATCGTTCAGTCCCTACCCCCTCACAGACCTGAAGACTGTGCTATAGATACTGAGCCTACGGCAGTAATTCCCTTTGGAAGAATGTTCATACTATCCGAGCCAGAGAAAAAGGCCCTACGAGAATATTTGGATAGCAACCTAGAAAATGGCACCATACGACCCTCCAAATCTCCAGCAGGAGCTTCATTGTTTTTTGTTTCCAAAAAAGATACAAAAGAGCTCGGACCCTGTCTTGATTATCGTGGTCTAAACCGATGTACCTTCAAGGACCATTATCCGTCACCCTTAATTTCAGACATCCTGGAAGCAGTGAGAGGAGCCGTAGTCTTCACGAAATTGGATCTCAGAGGTGCCTATCATCTAATCCGTATAAAGGAAGAAGACAAATGGAAAACAGCCTTTAGAACACCCTTTGGACATTTTGAATATCTGGTTATGCCCTTCGGACTTGCCAATTCCCCGGCGGTCTTCCAACGTTTCATGGACCGAGTGTTCTCTGATATGCTGTTTCTCTTCGTCATAGTTTACCTGGATGATATTTTAATATACTCCAAGGACCATCTCAAGCATGAAAAGCATGTTAAGGCAGTCCTACAAAGATTACGTGAACATAAACTCCTTGCTAAACCCGAGAAGTGCATTTTCCATGTCTCTACTGTTCATTATCTAGAATTCGTCCTCAGTCCTGAAGGAATCGGAATGGACCAATCAAAGGTAAAAGCCATACTATCCTGGCCAGTCCCAACCACCGTGAAGCAAATTCAATCCTTCCTGGGGCTTGCCAACTTTTACCCGAAATTTATACCATCCTTCTCTGAGATAGTTCAGCCAATCATTACACCGTTGAAGGAAGAAGGATACACCCTTTCTCTGGTCAGCAGCCCATGATAAGGCCTTCCAACAACTAAAATCGGAGTTTACATAAGCCCCCATCTTGGCTCAACCAGACATTGATCGACCTTTCATAGTGGGGACAGATGCTTCTAACTACGCCATCGGAGCAGTTCACAAGCAGGAACTCGAGGACAAATTAGAACACCCCATTGCTTATCTATCACAAACTCTAACTCCCAGCGAGACTCATTATTCTGTCCTAGAAAAGGAAATGTTAGCCATCCGTCAAGCCTTTACAGAGTGGCGTCATCTACTTTTGGGGGCAAAACATCCTGTTTAGGTCCGTACGGTCCTGGGACTCATAACATAATTGCTGATGCCTTGTCCCGACGTCCCGACTATGAAACTCTTGAAGATCGATCCTTTCCCAAGATGTTTCCTCACACAATTTTTGTAGCCAAAGCAATTAGCCTCCTGGAAGACATTCGAATTCAAACCCAGTCCTCCGAGATCTGGAAGGAATTTTCTGGAAGGAATCGATGTAATCTCAGAACAAAGGATGGGTATCTGTTTAAAGGCAATTACCTGGTTATTCCTACACAAGAACTGCGACAAAGGATCATGAACCTCTGCCACGATACCCTCCATTCAGGACATCGTGGCATCTTCAATACTCTCTGTTTGATACAAAGACAGTTTTGGTGGCCTAAAATGAGAGCCGATGTCCAACGCTATATCCAAACCTGTGCAATCTGCAATCAAAACAAGCATGACAACAAGAAACCGGCGGGACTCCTGCTCCAACCTACACTACCAACAAGGCCCTGGGAATTCATTGCTACAGATTTTATTGTAGAGTTGCCACTTTCCAGGGGATACACAACTATCATGGTCACCATTGACTTGTTCACTCACATGGCTCACTTTACGCCCTTATACAAACTACCATCTTCCTCAGAACTTGCTGGAATTTTCCTGGAACACATATTCCGACTTCACGGACTCCCTTCCAAAATCATATCAGACAGGGGACCCCAATACATATCTCAGTTTTGGAAACACCTATGCCGTATACTAGGAATCCAACAGGCCCTCTCCTCAGGTTATCATCCTCAGACCAATGGAGCTACCGAACGTGTGAACCAAACCCTGGAGCAATATCTTCGTTGTTTCACAACCAAGGTCCAGGACGATTGGTCACTTTTGATACCTGTGGCTGAATTTGCCTATAACAATTCGGACCACTCGGCTGTCAAAGCCAGCCCCTTTTTCTGTAACCAAGGGTTCCATTCTTCGGTTCTCCCATCCTTGCTTCCACATCCTACACCAGTCCCTACACTCGACTCTTGGATTGAAAATCTCATCAACGTGCACAAACAAGCCAAGGAACACCTTGGAAAGGCCAGAGCCACTACCAAGCTCTATGCAGACTCCAAAAGAAGACCAGGTCCCTCCTATGCAGTATGTGGTAAGGTCTGGCTATCCTTGAAACTACTGCCCCGACATTTAAGACCAAATAAATTGGCCCCCCGGTACTATGGTCCCTTCTCCATAAAGGAGATCATTAACCCAGTGGCCTACCGACTCAAGCTACCAGACTCCTGGAAGAGAGTCCACCCAGTGTTTCATACATCTCTACTGAAACCATACATTCAGTCCTCCCGGACTGCTCCAAGGTCTACACCAGTGATTGTCAACGACCAGCTGGAATACGAAGTGTCCAGAATATGTGATTCCAGGTACCGACGTGGTCAGCTGCAATATCTAGTTGAATGGAAATGATACCCTTCCAGTGAACGCACCTGGGAACCATTTACAAACCTTAATGCCCCCTGACTACTCAAAAGGTACCACCTTATACACCCGGGCAAACCCGGAGGAACAGGCCTTCGGAGGAGGCATGCTGTCATGAACCATCGGACTCGTCCTTTTTGGACTTCCTGGTCCCTGACCCATAGAGGCCTACACGCAGCAGTACATCCAACATGGCCACAGACCACGGAACGCTGCGCACCAGTTTCTGCATCGCACGCATCATGTTCCATAAAGCGCCCACGCCCCCGCAGGGTCTGCGCATCTCAACGCTACTGTTTACTGAGGTTGACATGTGCTGCCGAAGTTCGCTCTCGTTAACTACTAGCTCCTGGTTCCTGGCTCCTTGAACCCTTCACCTTCCTCCAATTTCCCTTGCCCTCCTTTTCATCCCGGATCTCCGCGTACACTCTGCCGAGCGTAAGCTTTGCTGTTTCCAGGAATTCCCAGATATTCTGAACGATCCTGGATTCGGATCACGGAACGCACGTTGGAAGCTGAGGACACCCGCGCGGGTTTATATAAGACCTGTGCCGTAACGAAGGAAGACTCCAACAAAGAAAGAACACAAACAGGTGAGAAGGGGGAAAACCTGTGACAATCAGTCAATTTGAAAAAAAATCTAAATTGATTTCTTGTCACTTTCTCCTTTATACATAAATATTTGTGGTCTACATCTGACCGTGTGAGAGAGGGAGTATCCAAAGGGGTATTTTACCTTTAGTAAGGTTAATACTTGGTGCACTTGTTCATTCTCTAGAACAGTGCCAGCTTCTACATTTCTCATCTTTAATACAATCATCAAATGTCTTTACACTTGCAACTGTAAAATCTTCTCAATTATTGCGATGAGAAGCCATCTCATCACTGGGCCATTTTTAGGATCCTGGAAAAAAGTGTGAATATCAATGTCTCTTCTGACAAGAGCAGGATAAGCTTTAAGTATAAACACAAATACAGCAAGCACAAGCCGATGAACATCACTGTCAGTAAGGACCATATGTTTAACTGCTTAGAACAGGTAGTCACCATGAAATCAATCTGGATACTGCTCTTGTTTCCAATTTCTGATCAATAACTGACATTTATAGAATCATAACTTTGATACTTCAATGTGTTTCTAAAAGTTCATTTTCAAAATACCTGAAATTCTCTGCAGGTCTTTGCACTCCTGCTAAAATATCTATAAGGAGAGTCCACTGAATTCAGTTCAATACAAAATCTGTATTATCAGCTGGTTGCTTCATCATCCTTCATCATCGATCGAGTCTGCCCACGCTGAAATTCTTCTTGCCTTGCTTCTGGATCAGCAACAGTGGGAGGGCGGGTCTCACCTTTATAGGTTTTTATGTCACCCAGGTGAAGTCAAGCTCGTCTTCCTTGGACCATTACAGCTGAAGGGGTTATATTCTCAACGCAAAAGGGACCATTGAATTGTGGCTCATGCCACTTTCTAGTAAAGTTTTTAATGAGAACTAGGTCTCCAACATATAACTTAGGTGCCGATAGTAGTTGAATTGGGTTGGTTGTTGAATTGTCTTCTTCTGTGTTCTGAGACCAACCCCCCTTGCACTTGACTTGATCTGAAATGAGAGAAATGCTAGAGGTCATACATGTCAAATAGTCGTGCATCTCATCACTTAAGGTTTTAGCTACACTCTGGCCATCACTTTTACTTCTAGACGGAGGAGTGAGGGGGGTTCTCATGCGACGCCCTGTCACTAGTTCATGCGGGGTGAGGTGGTGGTCTGATCCTGGCTGATTCCAAAGGGTATATAAAGCTAGGGGTAGGCAATATAGCCTTCTCTTCTTCAAAGTCAATTTAATCTTGGCAATCATTTCCCGTTCACTTGTGGGTGATAAGCAGAAGAAAACGTGTGCTTTATGTTCAATAGAAGCCCTATTTGTTCAAATAGCTCATTAACAAAATGTGGCCCATTGTCGGATCTCAGCACTTTACACATACCCCATCTCAGGAAAACTTTGCTGCACACTAAAAACATTGCTGCACAAGTGGCATCAGGGTGTGTACATGGACCTGCCTCGATCTGCCTAGAGAAGGGACACACCACCACTAAAAGATACCTATATCCATTACATACTTGAAGCATATTGACATAGTCGATATGTAAATGCTGAAAATGACCATCCGGTCGAGGTATTACCCCTCTAATTGTTGTCAGTGTATGCCCAGCAGTAACCTTTTGACACACAATGTACTTTACCACAAATAGTGCAACGTGCTCCAGCAAATGGACCAGTCTTCCGCAATTGTAGCAGCAAGACTCTCCCTAGTTACATGCGCGGGGTAATGCAGCTGTTCAAGCGCAACCTTTAATAATACTACTGGCATTCACGGGCTTTCCAGTGCGGTCTTGTTGCCATGATGCTTCTGCGGGGGATAAAGAACACCCACTTTGTTTCCACAATTCCTACTCTTCTTGTGGTGCACTCCCTTGAATCTCCATTAGTTGGGTTATCGACAATTGATTAAACCCATCTTGCACTAACATGGTTGTAACTACTTTTTCTTTAATAATCTCAGTATCAAAACTTGAAATATCTGGGGAATATGCAACCCTTTTGGCTTCTTCCTCTGCGGCTCCATTCCTGCAAGAGATACAATCTTTTTGCTTAGTATGCGCTATGCTTTTAACGACCGCTATGGCCACTTGGAGTTGTAGTGACTTAATAAGCCTGTCCAAAAAGGAGGCATGCTGCACTATCGTGCCGTCCGCATGGCGGTAGCCCCTCCTTTTCCAAAGTGCTAATCCTGCATGAACAGTTGACGTCACGTTGGCAGAGTCACTGTACACCGTCACTTCCTTCTTGAGCGCGACAATTTTGCTGCTTGCGCTGAAAAGATGTAGCCCTGCACTTATACAACTTAAAATTCTCCATTTAATCTGCATCTCACTACTGCAGCACGCGATTGCCTTTCCCCACTAGTCTGATCCATTTTCAAAAACCATCAATAAAGAGAATTTCCCCTCACGCCAAAGCATTTGGGGTATATCATCATACAGTTCAACATATTTAGCACAGTCATGCACATTATCACCTTCTTCTATTGGCTCAGCTATAAACATGGCAGGATTCACTATTTTACATCTTACAATCTTAATCGTCGGATTAGAAATCAGATGAAGCTCTTTGGGGTGTCAATGTGCCTTTGGGTTTCTCTAAAATGGCAAGTAGAGCATGTTCCACAAAGAGCAGCATGGAGCAGCCCATAACAATACTTGTAGACTTCTCAATTGCGAACACGGCAGCGGCCAAACATTGTTCGCAAGGAAAATGTCCTCTCATAATTGGGTCTAAAATCCCACTGTAATAAGCTAAAGGTTTGTACCCCAATGTAGTTTTCTGTGTAAGCACTGCTGTCATGACTGTCCCATTTGTATGCAAAAACAAATAAAATTCCTCAGCATAATTGGGAATTCCTAAAACAGGGGCTGTACAAGTTGCCTTTTTCAGCTCCTCAAACCCTTCCTCCATTTCTTCAGTCCATTCTATTTTTACTTTATCCACTTTTGCTTTCTTTAAAGCTTGCAAACAGGTGGCCTCATTACGAGGCCGGCAGTAACTGAGCCGGGAAAACTGGCAGGTTACCGCCGGACCCGTACTACCATTCTACCTCCATGATTCCTGGAATCACCGGGGCATTACGACCTTGGTGACCTGGGAATTCCGAAGGCGGAATTGTGTAAGTCCCCATTCCCATGGAGCCCATAGGACTCCATGGGGATGGGGACCATGGAAACACTGGTTCCGTCTATGACAGAGCCGGTGTTTCCATGTCTGCCTGCAGGCGGGTGGCATTAAACCCACCAGGTCAGACCTGGCGGGAGTGACACCTCCCGCCTGCAGGACTCTTAATCAGCCGGTCTGGAAAGAACGGTGGCAGAGGTTTTACCACCACCGTTCTTTCTGGACCGGCAGGGTCGTAAACTGTCCTTTCCCACAGCTCGCGTGTTTCAAGTTGCCAATTCTCTTGAATATCTTAAATGTAAGCAATAGTGTTTTCATATTCCTTCATTTTACGTGTCATAATTGCACCCATATCTGATGTATTGGGGTAATGTACCCTGAGAGCCCTCCATACATCTGCTCTACAATTATTAAACGGTGCTCCGTCATGCGCTATGTTTTGTGCTGTCACACTTGAATATCCAGCTCTCCTCCATATGTCATCAGCCCTTTCCCCAAGAAGAGCTGCCAGGAGACCTTTTATGTCCCCTATGGCCAGCGTGTTTCCTCCTGTCATTTTTTCTAATTCATATTTCCATTTTCCAGCGCCCGAAGTCAAACTCAGGAGCTTATAACTTAAGTTATCCTTGTCCATCTGCGGCCATGGGATATACTGTGGTCTTGCTCCCCCTTCTTTTTCCAATAAGGGAAACTGTGTGAACCCCAACCCAGAGTTGGCGCCCATAATTATTCTATCCATGGCAGGGACGATCGTCCCGGTCTGTCTCCTTGTCGGTAACCACATTAACTACTCACATATGGCAGTGATTCTCCCTTCCCACTGTACGATCATCCTCAGGGAGGCTCTGGATATGCTATGGGATCTGGCGTCCTATCCTTAGGTTGTTCCAGATCAGACCTTCTTACCTCTTTATCCATTTGCAGGTTTCCTTCAGGGGTGCACGCGCTCCCTCCTTCTACCCCAAGACTGGATTCTCTTTCCCTGTCTGACATGTCTTGTCCCCAACTAGTGGGACTATTATCTTCCTCACCTTTGTCTAAATTCAAGCTGTTTAAGGACAATGCTCTATGTCCGTGACTGAACAGGATTTCTTCTTCGCTTCATGATTGAAATAATAGGAATTGATCCCTCTTCTCTCGAATTCCATACTTGCTACCTTCCTTTAATTCTTGATGGGCCTTATCAATCTTTTCTCTGATGCTCACTGCATCAAGGCTTTCTTCTTCCAATACTACTCTAGATGCCGTTGGCATTGCTTCCTTCATCAGGGGAATCTCTTCTATCCCATCGTATTTCTGGGCTTGGCCCTACTGGTTCCTTACAAATGAGACTGGTAACAAGACCCGGCTGTCTTCTTCTTCATTCTATTTCTTCATCTAGTTCTCTTTGCTTTCTCGCATCCCTTCTAATTCTTTCTTCCTCTTGCCTTTGCTCCTTGCTACTTCCCTTCTTTCTTCTTCTTCCCTTTGTCTCTGTAATCTTTTGTCCCTTAGACTTTGCTCTTCCTCCTCTTCTCTCTTCCTTTCTCTTCTATCCTTATCTACTATCGCTCTCTGTCTATTGTCATACTTTCTTTGCTCTTCTGCGTGTTCTTCTTTTTTCTCTTGCTCCTCCTGATATATCTGTTCTCGTCGCTCCCTGCTCTTCTTTTTCTGCTCGTCTTCTTTCAATCTCTTCTCTCGTTCTTTGTCTTTTCTTTCTTGTTTGTCCTCATCTTCTCTTTGCCCAACTAGGTTGTTGTTTTTCCCATCTATTTTAAGTAATATCTGCCCTGCCATACATTTGTTCTGCTCGAGCGCTATCTCATCAACTTTATCCTTCTCTCCTTTCCATCTCTTAATCTCCCTATCTTTTTCTGTCAACAGATTAGATCGCTCACTCCTTTCTTCTTTGTCTTGTATGATCTTATAGATCTCTTCTTTTCTCTTATTCTCCTCTGAACCATCATCGCTACTATAAGCAGGAGGTTTGTATATTGGATTACTATACCATGTCACCGCTTTCAACTCCTTTAAAGGATATAACCCTATTTCTTCCGTACTAGCACCTTTTACTTCGGGTGAGGTAAGGGGAGCTGAGGGCTCAACACCTTCCTCCTTACGCTGACTAAGCATCCACTCCTCAGGTGGCAGATCTTCCCTTTCTTCTTGGTACATTTTCCAGAGCTCTAGAATCGATAATCTTTTCCCTAATTTCTTCCCCCTGTAGTCATGTGTTGCAATACCGCTTTTGACAACGATCCTCCTTGTGGCCACGGCATGAACATTTTATCTGCCATGCCATTCACCCCTTCCGCACTATACTGTTTGAGCTTGGACATATGCTTTGGTAATGTTTTACATAAGTGCATCAGATGAGTATCTCAATACCTACCAGACTTATGAAATAACCTTCATACTCTTACTTAAATCACCACTTATTCAACGCCTTTAAAACAACAAATATGAGCACACACCATCAATCGCCGCTAAAACCTCTAATTTCTTAATTAGCTATCTTTACCTTTTGATTGATACCAATCACTTTTCTATGCTTAATCACTATTGCTCCTCAACATTTTCAATTACTTCACAACTTCAATCACTCTTCGATATTTTTACTCAACAAACAACATACAGAGTAGTTGACATTTACACATTAATAAACACTGTGATCACCTTTTTCTATCTCGCCTTTACTTTATACCCTATACAGGGTTTGAGACGTCACCATACATAAACCTGTTCACGCGTTATATGTTTCTGCTCTACCCCGTTGGGATTTGAAATGTCTCTTCTGAAACTCCTGTGAGCCAGGACTCCTAGCGCTACCTTTTCTTCACACAATATTTCATGTTACTTAAAAAATTGTCACAATCCCATCCCCTTCATTTGCCATTACCCTTAGTCTACTCACCATTCGTTCGTTAATCGACTTGAGGGTTTCGGTATTGACTTGTCCTCCAATCCAACCACCTCGCCTATCGTCCGCAGAGCGCGTGTGGAAACCGGGCAGGGATTTCATCAAAGGGGGACCTGCCCACCGTCTCGGTTTTTCTTGCAAGTTTATTTCTATCGGCTGCTCTCCACAGGAAACCTTGCGATCTTCTGGCTAATGGCGGAGGATGCCAGATCGTCCGAAAAGCTGGAGACAAACTAGTTTGGATCTTTTCCAACCATCCGCACCGCTACCACGTGAGCATATGGCCCTTTTAGTAACGTGCATGCAATGGATGGGGATGAAGAATAACTCTAACACCAAATAAACGTACCACCTCAGGAAGATGGCAACAGTGCTGTTTTATTAACAATGATCTAAAACAGGAAGTTACAACGGATATCAATGGACGTTCGCCCGAGCTCTCAGTACATTTCTCATAAAAACATCCTTACAGACGTGACGTCATACTAAGTGCTAAATTAAAGAAAAACTATCAAATGCTGTGATAGTCTTAAGGGGAACATCTAAGTATACACTGCATAGGAACTAGGATTGTGATTGGCTGCCCACTGTCAGCTGGAAGACTTATGCCTACCTCTAAAAACATGTAATCTTTAACACTATTAAGTACATAGTTTATCATTGGTCTTCAAACTATAAAGCCGTTCGTCATACGACCCTCTATAATTGTGCCATGTCTGGAACATTCAGTTCACTTAGCAGCACATAAACTCAGACCCAGGTGCCAGGAGCTGGACTTGACTTTCCCTCCCCACTCAATTAGCCCAACACCTCTTATCACCCATGCCTTTTGCCATGAAGATTGTCTTTGAACTTGGCATTGCAAGGTATTCTTGTCTCTGGGAATATATGGGAGTTCAAGCGCTCACTATCATTGTTCTAGGACTCCACGCTCAACTCTATTTCGATCCTTGGCTCACGTGACAGGAGACCACGATTTGGTCAATTTTTCAGTATTTAAATGTCTTAAATTAATAAAACTTGGCACGCTTGGTGTTCTTTCTTTGCACCTTGACAAGGGATGATCGGCTTTGCACGTTCACTGCTTTCAAGAATAGATAACCGACATTGGCTGCTTCAGCTTTGATACCAAGCCAGACAGCCTCGCCATTCGTTTCCACGATCTCAGCTTATTCTTGCTGCCACAGTTCTCGCCTTTTCTCTCCATGGGTTCTGATTTACTAAATTCATGACATCGATGTCCAGTTTCTACACAATGGCAGCTTTGCCTGCAGTCTATTCACTACATCTAGCAAGCTTCTAAGATTACTTCATCTACTTGTGTTACAGCATCTGTGCGATTATTGAACGGCATGCAATTTTTGCAGTGCTTCCCACACGTGCAATCTTCTTTTCGCATGTGAAAGTTTACTCGAGCCTTAACTTCGTCATCAGTTTCTGTACGATCCCTGCATTCTCTTCAGCCAGTATCCTCAGAGCATCACGCTCGTCTTTCGTGACATCACCAGCTCCTCGTTTTGCTCCTTTTCATATTCCTTCAGGGAGTTCCTCCCTCAGATTATCATCTCTTCGGGGATACATTCGATAGGGCTGTCTCAGTCGGTACTTTCTTTCGAATACTCGCCGTGGTATGGTCACAATTGCCAGTAATAAGCAGGCCACATTCTCAGGCTTCCAACATATAGGAGTTATGGGGGGTGGGGTTTCCTGCACAGGCATGTAACTGCTCCTCTACATATGATTTACCTGGGTTTCCCAAATTTGAAAAAATCAAACAAAGTATAACAGAATTTTTAAGGACTAAGGCCACTGTCATTTTGGTTCAAATGAAAAAAATGTACTCCAAATTTGGAAAGTTTCATTGAAACCTCTACTTAATTTCTATAAGGGGAAGGTTGTCCCTACAATACTTTATGGATTAGAAGTAATGCATGTATAGATTCTTGACACCCTTCCCCTACTTGAAGCTTATCTATGGAGAAGGGTTCTACGGCTACCAAATTGCATCCAAATTGCAATACGATTTGAGTTGGGGTTAAAATCACTCAGGGTTCGCCCCGAATGGTGTATATTATCTCTACACAGGAAAATACTTGATCCACCAAAAGAATCATTGTATTGTGACTTCCAACAACTCAAGGACAGCAAGAGAGAAAAGTGTTTCAATGGATTGTCTGAATACTGTTCTGGAGTTTTGTTAGAAATAGATGCTAGGGAAGTGGATCTTTTGGATAATAAATAAAACAAAAACTGTATCACAATGATTGGTTGTCGACCATAGAGACTGTGCGTAGATACTAATCTACTGAATATTTAAAAATATGAATACAGAAAGCGGAGTATCATTGCTCCTTATTTAAATCTGTATCCCAGTATTTGGGCAATAGATGATTTTCTGAGACTTAGAATGAACTTGCTTCCTACTATACAGATTTTAGTTGCAGAGGGTAAATTCCTAAAGAAAGATAGATTCCTCTGCTGTGGAAAGAGCTGAAAGTAGCTTTCTTTTGGGATGATGGGTGTAGTCGCATTCCGAATCCGCCAGTACTGGGCTGTGTCACAGAATGGCTTGCTGCGTCCTAGTGCCTCATCATCCACACAAAGCACTAGTTGTTGCCGCAGGTCGGGATTAAGAGGCACAAAACTTTGCGTCGGCCACAGCACTGGAATAGCAGAGGTGGTGAGGATTTACTCTGGAGTCTTTTGGTTGAGCCATGTGCATACCGGAGCTGAAATAGGATAGCAGGTAGTTATGGGCCAGACGTAGGGTGCATTGCCTGGCAGCATTGATGTGCACTGGCAGAGCTGTGGGCTGGTGCCACCTCTTTTTTAGAATGCGGGCTGCAGATTAGTTGTGAGCTGTGTGCGCATGACTTTTTTTGGGAGCGTTAGTACTGGAACAGCAAAGGAAGCCTCAGTGGGTGGAACTGTTGGGATAGCAATGGGTCGAACCAAAGCACCTTAGGCATAAGGACATTTTAGTACGGCGGGGCAGACAGTGAAACCTGTCGATGCTCTGTCTAGCAGAAGTTGAACATTGATTGATTTGATTTATGTAGATGTTGTGCTCGTATTTCAGTTAATGTGGGTAAAAATGATTGGTTTACCACAGAATGCTCTCAACTATTTGTTTTTGTGTGTATATATTAGTCATTTGTTTTCTGAGAGTCAGCTGCTATGTCCATGTGTTTTGTGCAACACAACATGTGCTTTATCAAGACCATGATCCTGTAATGTAAATTCCACCTTGTCTGCTATAAACGTCTTGTTTTCATCCACACTCTTGCTTGATATATAAGTAAAATGTTTGTCCTTGCAATTGTTCCTTGCTCTGAAGTCGTGTTAAAAACAAGCAATGCCAAAGCCAACAGTGCTGGCTTGTGTATTGGTGAGGCATTTGCCAGGCACTGACATCATATGCCGAGGTAGTATTACCAATATGGCAATGCCTGGCAAATGCCTATTCCAGGCCAAAACTGTTGGCTTTGCCAGTGCGTGCTTATTTTAGGTCCATCCCAACCACCCTGCACACATCAATGTTCACTATTACTAGGTGAATCCAAGTCATCATTGTATGCCAACATGTTATTACACGCAAATAGAATAATTCATCACATTCTCCCTGCGATAGAGTATCATATGGGGCACTAGCACAATGGCAGCCATGGGGTGGAAATCGAGCAGAGATAGCAGCTTTCAGCAATACTTGGACAAAAAGAGTGACATGGTGGGGCAGAACTGGGACAAGAGGCAGGCAGCATTAAAATGTGTTACAGTGGTAAAGCAAGTACAGATTGTTAAGTTATGTTATTTTATGAGTTGTGTTGTAATGTAACAGACACATGAACCCTCCAGAAGTAGCATTTTCTGTTAAGTCGTGAATTGACGCTATTCATGGATGGTGGTTTGAGGGCCACTTTTTTTGAGGCGCGGGGTGGGTCACTTTTTGGAGGCGAGTGGTGGGCCACTTTTTGAGGCAAGGGGTAGGCCTCTTTTTTTGGGGTGTCCGGGCCTATTTCTTGTACCAGTCCGACCCTGCTTTGCCCCTGTGAAATGGGCAGGTCGCTATTGTGAATACAGAGAGTTATGTAGTTGAGAGGAATGGTAACTCAAAAAGTGCATCCTCTTTTGCAAATGTTTTGAGCTCTCTTACTGGCTTTGGATTGCCCTTTGAGTCTCAAATCAAGACTTTAGCGAAGATAAAGCATATGAGCCGATCACAAAACCCACCGGGAATAGGATGGAAGCCGCAAAATGCGCCTCGCATCCTGCACATGCATTTTTCCACACGTAAATCCCTTATTTACAACAGAGGTTTTGGAGCAGGCAGTTGGGGTTGCTCCAGGAGCAAGGGAATTGCTACAGACAGCTGTTCCGTGCATATGTATGTATTGGACGCGTTCACAACACCTAGATATGCATTGGCGGATCTACCTCATGTCTCTGGGCGACTGGGCCTATCCCCTGCCTAAATGCGGTCAATAAGCACAGTTGCTTGGCATTCCAAATGCTATTGATACATTTCCGCCTCAGTTTCAGAGGAGAAAGTGTAAACAAACAGAAACGCACATGCCAAGTATGACATTTTCTATTTGGGCCACAGAAATTTCGGTAGAGAGCTGAAAAGACCCCTGGCAGAATTGCTCGTCCCCCCACCTGTGCATGGCTTCTGACTGAGTAGACGAGCTCCAGGGATGCACGTTTGTTCTCACTGCGCAGCAGGCTTGGACTGGCATGGCAGCATGGCCAGTTATGAATTATTGCACAGTGCAATTAGTAGTTTCAATTTTACTGACCAAATATGATTTAAAATGTGCTTTTTATTTTTTTGCAACATATTTCACAATATCCCACCGTAGTTGGCAACTCAAACATTTTGTAATTAAAAAGTAACAAATTGCCATTTGTGATTGTGGGCCACTTTTACATGGATTCCCGAGCCTATTCCATATCCCAATGTGGCCCTCTTTCACAGCATTTCGCACCAGCAGATTGACTATTGTGAATAGGTCTACACATAGAATACTAATGTTCTCTCCACTCTTCGTGTACCAGCCCAATGTGTATTCCCTGTGCAATCAAGGATAAAAACATACAATAAAAAACGTTATTGATCATTTATTATGTTGAAGTCTGTCCACCGTTTTGAAATATGTCACCCCTAAGAGATGCAGTATTTACGTAATTCTTAAAAATGACTGAACAACTTAAATGGCGGGAACTTTCTCTTTAAGGACCGAGCTTAGGCCACTTCTTGTCTGTGCAGCAACAGGGGATTTTCAGACATTGGCCCTAGGACTTGGTTTAGATATGAACATTGTAGAGTCCTGTTTCTATGTTTGACACATTGCTTGTTGTCTATGTCTGCCCTGAGAGGAAATGGGGTGAGGACAAATCGCGTGTAAGGGGCTGGGTTAGGCAAATCCCGTTCGAGAAAATAAAAAAAAGAAGGTTGCATTGCTTCGAAGCTCCGTGTCTGAGTCATTATTAAAGGCGCTACATGCTTATGTCTTTATTACAAACTTGTGTCCAGTTAGTATCAACCTAACATTGGTGATGAGACGGAAGCGTGCCTTGCGTGCCCGCGGGCTCCTGAATGGCATAATCCTGATTGCGGTGAGTAACAGACTGCGCTCGACCTATGGATGCCGGCGGGCCTCCTGCTCCACCGCGCTCCCCCTCGTGGCGCTAAGCAGATATTTCTAAGCAAAAGAAAGGAGCGTTTGATGTGCGCCCCTCCCCAACCATCAATGTTTCATTGTTGTGACGTCCCAGTTAGTCTGTTCGCGCATGCGCGAGCTTCGTTTCGGGCCAGCGCATGCGCAGGGGTTAAAAAAACTGCGTACAACGGCAGTTGCCGCTGGGACGCGCAAGCAGCAACAGCGCGTCCCGTGTCTCCGTTCCTGCGTGTGTGCGTGTGTGCATGTTGGGCGCGTGTGTGGGCCACCGAAGGCCTGTGTGCCCCACCCCCACAACACAACAACTGGCGACGAGGCGGGAGACCGCCGTAGTGCTTGCCTCACATTCACGGCTGTGAAAATTGGCGACGCTACGTTGGATGGAAGCACGGACTCGGCGCGGACATTCCGGCAATTTCGAAGGGCAAGCACACAGCAGTAGCGGCCTGAAAGGGTGCTCGTGCGCTGCTGTTTAAGTGCTACCAAACAGTTTTTGGAACTTTTGGTCGCCCCAGAGCCCTGAGGACGATCTTCTCAACACAGACACCCCGTTAAGGAGTGCTGCAAGACACGACAAGGAGGTGGATTAGCCAGCAGCAATCCGAGGTACGTGCGAAATCAACCCCAGTCAGGTTTGCGGCCTCTGAGGCATTAAGATATGCCTGTGCGACCTGTGACCATGGCAGAAAGCGAGGACGAAGGAGGAACTGCGGCAGGAGCGACGAGAGCACAACAAGGGTCGTTGCTACCACTGCAAGAATTTGATGTATCAGGTTCCCCGTCAAAATTAGGTCCAAAGTGGTTGCTATGGATCAAGAAACTGGACATGTATTTCATGGCATCGGGATAACTGATGATGACGCAAGAAGGGCGACTCTGTTGTATTCAGCAGGTCTGGACGTAATTCGCATATATGAATCTCTCAACCTGCAAGTTACCACATATGATGCCGTCAAAGCTGCATTGGAGAATCACTTCATACCACTTTCAAATGTTGATTTTCGAAAGATTCCTGTTCTGCGGGGAAAAACAGAAGGAAGAGGAATCCCTGGATCGATTTTGTGCCAGATTGCGGCTGATGGCCACCACGTGCCGATGGGACAATGAGGATTTGATGATACGCAATCAGGTCATCCAAGGGTGTCGTTCCGGGAAATTACGGAGACAAATTTTGAGAGAGCCAGGGTGGACCCTACAACAAATACTTGACAGCGGCAGAACGTATGAGCTGGCGGAAGCGAGAGGTGCCAGGATGGACGCTGCAGTGCGACCGGGCGCATCTGAGGATGCGTTTGCCATCAGCAAGCGGGCTGGATCGAAAGACAAATGGGGTCCGAGAAGGGAAGGGACCCAAACACCATATGGGTCTAACGTGATTTGCCAAGACTGTGGGTATGATTTGCCTCATTTGGAGGAGTCTCCAGCAAAATCAAGATCGTGTGGCAGGTGCAATGGACCGGGACACTATGCGAGAATGTGTCGGGCCCCTGCTCCCGTCCCTGTGCAGAGAGGCCCGGCTAGAGCTCGGGGGAGTGGGTCAAGACGACAGCGGAGCAACGTGGCCCTGGAGCAGGATGTGCAGAGACTACAGTTGGCCGAGGAGGAAGAGGAAGAGGAGGACCAAGTGTTCTTCATTTCAAACATTGCCTCTGGAACCAAGAGAAAGAGACAGCCCAAGTGTGTAGTGGACATTCAAGGAGTGCCGACACAAGTGCTAATTGATACCGGGGCATCGGTCTGCGTACTGGCGGAAGAGCACTATCAGAAAATTCCAGGCCCTCCCGCAATGGACAGGTCGGCGGCGATAAATATTCACGTTCGGCGGGGAAACTCTGCTGCCAATCAAGGGCGTGTAGTAACTCTGGTATCCAAGGGGGAAAAGACAATCAGGGCAAGATTATTTGTCACGGACGTGAGTCCCCATTCCTTACTCAGCTGTGCAGCATCCGAAGCACTGAACCTGGTGCATTTCGCATACCAGGTGTATTTGACGGGCATTGACTCACTGCTTGTCAAGTTTGGGGGCATTTTCGAAGGGGTCGGAAAGTTGAAGGCACCCCCTGTGCGTCTGCACATTGACGAGTCAATTCGTCCAACAGTCCTGAAGCATAGGCGGATCCCTTTCCATCTAAGGGAGAAGGTGGAGGAGGAGATGCGGTTGCTCGTCAACATGGACATCATTGAGAGGGTGGAGGGGCCTATGCCCTGGGTGTCACCAATAGTGGTTGCACCCAAGCCGAAACAGCCTGGTGCAGTGAGGATATGTGTAGATATGCGCCTCCCTAACGCCGCAATCAAAAGGGAGAGGCACTTGACGCCCACCCTGGATGACATCGTAGGGGAGTTACAGGGGACGAAAGTGTTCTCTAAATTGGATCTGCGGGCTGGCTACCACCAGCTTGAGCTCCATCCAGACTCGAGGTTCATCACCACATTTACGACGCACGAGGGTCTCTACCAATTCAAACACCTGAGTTTTGGCATTTTGTCGGCCGCCGAGGTGTTCCAAAACACCATCTGGGGAGCTTTGGCAGGCCTAAAAGGTGTGTTGAATATGAGTGACGATATTTTGGTGTTCGCCAGCTTTGAAGCTGAACACATGAAAAGGCTAGAGGACACACTAAAAAGACTGCACGATCTGGGTCTCACTCTACACCGTCAAAAGTGCGAATTCTTTAAAGACCGAATTGGATTTTTCGGATTCATCTTTCACGCCGCCGGCGTTTCGCCTGACCCGGCAAAGATCAGAGACATTCGAGAAGCGGCCGCGCCACAGTCTCCTACGGGGGTAAGGAGTTTCCTGGGTATGGTGACGTACTGCGGGCGTTTTATTAAGAGCTTGGCCTCGCTGGCAGAACCGCTCAGGGCTCTGATTCGGAATGATGCAGCATTGAAGTGGGAAGCTTGTGAACAGGAGGCATTTCAAGCCCTCAAAAATGCCCTGTCCGATGAAGACACGATGGCGTCCTTCAATCCATCGGTGGAATCCGAGATTGTGGTGGATGCCAGCCCTGTAGGTGTGGGGGCGGTGTTGCTACAGCCAGATGAGAGAGGGGACATGCGACCGATTGCATACGCAAGTAAAGCCCTTTCCAGTACCGAGATGAGGTACTCGCAGATTGAGAGGGAGGCCCTGGCCATCCTGTGGGGCTGTCGGCATTTCCGCCTCTACATCTTGGGCGAACCCGTCGTGGTAGTGACAGACCACAAACCGTTATTGCCTATATTGGCGGGAGTTTCGTCAAAACCACCGCCGAGAATAGAGAGGTGGATGTTGGCCCTCATGGAGTACGTGGGTGCGGCTAATATACAGACCGGGAACCAACAACCCGGCGGACTATCTGTCGCGACATCCCAACAAGGAGAATACGGAAGCAGAGAGCGGTGAAGAGGACTGCCAAGGTTTGCTCTGTCAGGTGGTGGAAGGGGCACTGCCAATGGCTCTCTCGAGACTGGCCATAGCGACGGAATCCTCCAAGGATGAGGTCTTCGCCATCATCAAAGCCGCGGTGAGGAGCGGAGATTGGAGGGAAGTGCTGCGCAATAACTCACGGCGCCACGAGGAGGCACGGAGGGACCTTCAAGCGCTCTGGCGAGTGAGAGACGAGCTATCTATCTCTGATGATGGACTCCTCCTCAGAGGGAAACAAATTGTCATACCACAGGCGCTAAGGAAAAGGGTGTTGGAACTGGCGCACATTGGTAATCAAGGGGTCATCAAAACCAAGGCGGGGTTGAGGCCCAAGGTCTGGTTTCCAGAGTTGGACGGTGACATTTTGTTGGACATTTTGTGGGAAGATGCCTGTCCTGCCAAGCGGCAACCTCGGGAGACAAGGCCCCGCCAATATGCTCCATGGAGCGCAGCACGAAGCCTTGGGGGACGGTGCATGTGGACTTTGGCTCGACGGGTCGAGGCATGTACTTTCTGGTGGCCGTAGACCAGCGGTCGAGGTACCCAGAGGTTGAGGTGGTGGAGTCGACGGCCACGGAGTTCACCACCAGAGCGTTGGACAAAATGTTTGCGACGCATGGCTTCCCGGACATACTGTGTTGTGACAATAGACTCCCATTTACTGGCAGTCAGTTTGCTCATTTGCTCCGAGAAAGAGGGATACATTACCGCCGCGTGTCTCCACTATGGCCACGAGCTAATGGAGAGGCCGAAAGAATGATGCGGACACTCAACAAGGTACTGAGGATTTCAGCCAGTGGGGGTGAAAATCTGCGGACGAAGCTCGTGGAATTTCTGAGGGAGTATCGAGCAACGCCCCACCAGTCCACAGGGGTTGCTCCCGCAGAGGCACTGTTTGGGCGGTGCCCGAGGGGAATGTTGCCTGAAATGGAGGGCAGAGGACCCGGGGTCATCGACGACGTGAAAGTTCAGGAGCAACGAGAGTCGCGCAACCAGAAGGAAAGCGAGAGGAGGGGTTTGCGAGAAATGGAAATGCAAGTTGGAGATTCGGTGCTGGTTCGCAATCGGCACCCGGAAGGCAAATTGTCTTTACCTTTTGAACCTCGCCCCTGGAAAGTAACGCATGTCAAAGGGACCATGGTGACGGCAGCGTGTGAGCGGGGCACCGTCACCTGCAACCGGTCTTTCTTCAAGAAAGTGGACATGCCGGAGGGAGCCCAGACCCCGGGTGAGGCTGGAGGTCCCGAAAGGAACCCCCGAGCGCACGAGGACGTGCCATCGAGGGAGAGCACTCCCGCTGGAAAGGGTGACCGACCCCTGCCGACGGTCCCACCCCGGTATCCTGTCCGACGGGATCGCAAGCCACCCGTTCGTCTCAAGGACTACGTCCTGGACTCAGGGGACTGAGCCTGCAGCAAGAGAGGCCGCTCCCAATTGGTGAGAAAAGTGTTCATGTTTACCTGTTCAGGGGAGCCTGTGCACCCCTAGTGTTATACTGTTTCTCGTTAAAGAAAAAAAGGGATGTGACGTCCCAGTTAGTCTGTTCGCGCATGCGCGAGCCTCGTTTCGGGCCCGCGCAGGGGTTAAATAAACTGCGTACGACGGCAGTTGCCGCCGGGATGCGCAAGCAGCAACAGCACGTCCCGTGTCTCCATTCCTGCGTGTGTGCGTGTGTGCATGTTGGGCGCGTGTGTGGGCCACCGAAGGCCCCTGTGCCCCACCCCCACAACACAACAACTGTGGTGGCAAGCCTGCCCTGCATTCACCAGTTTCAACATTCAATCCGGCGGCAAGCCAGCCCTGGGTCAGCTTTGGCATGTTCTCATGCTGGCAGCATAGGTAATTCGTGCTGGGGATCATACGGCTCCAGGATACAGAAAAGTCATCAATTTCTCACTACAATTAAAGGTGAGGAGTAGGGCAGCCACATACACATACCATGTCAGAACAGCTCACAACACGGGCCAAGTGGGTTACACACTCACACAGTGTCTCCCAAGATTGTGTCAACCCCTGTCATCAACACTGCACTGTGAACAAAGCAAGCCCATCACATAGTGATCATGTCTGAAAGGGAGGATCCCAGTGTCAACAACACCCTGTCATCATTTTCCCCTGGTTTGCCAAGCAGAATGGAGGGAAGCCATGAGTCTTTACAGTTACTGGCTGTCCCACCATTTGAAATTTCAGACACCAGCAGCCTTGCACCACACTGAAGTAGATGGTTAAAGGAACTATACATTTAAATTGATGCTACTGGAGTAAAGGAAGAACAGTGCAAGACATTGTGTTTGAGATGCCGGAAAATACCAAAAGACACATTATCAGGAATTATTGACTCATTAATAGGGTTCAAGTCGAGGGTACACGTGGGGGGACGGAGTCCACCCACTTTTTTCAGAGGGTGGACTCAGCCTCCCCCCCCCCCAGCTAAAATGAGAAACATTGAATGTCCTCTTTGAATTTATTAATTGAAGCCAACCTTGGGGATCGAAACACAGTTGTAAGGTTTGCAGGCCGAACACTTCATCACTGCACTATATAACCTGATGAAAAATAACAAACAACTAAAGTTGAAATGTCCCATTTCGGTACTGCAAGTTCCAGGAAAAGCATTTGTATTGATTCTTGGAGTTTAAAACATGCACACCTTTTAACGTTTTAAAAAACAGTATTAGAAGAAAATATCCTCTCTTGGTTTTGTGTATGTTGATTTTATGAAAGGCAAATGCCATTTGTCCTGTGCAATTTGGGTGGTTATGCAAAGCCAATTTAATGAAATGTGCATATTTCATCTTGATATGCTAATTTCTGGTGACGTCACATCCCATTGCGTTTGTTGATGAGTCCCCCCACTTTAATTTTGAGGACTTGACCCCTGCTCATTAAACAGCTATTTTGCTCCGCATAGGAATCTTGATTATGAGAGACATATTTCACACCACCACCCCAGACAAAGGTGACACATTGGACACATTTGTAATGTGATTGTGGGAAGAGGGTCAAGCATTGTAATTTGGACCATTATTCAACAGAGGAAGCTCTGAAATCAGAAGTAATTGCACGGTGTGAGTCTGCAGAGTTCCAGAAAAAAGTCATACAAAAAACAAATTTCTAGAAGAAATTCTGATGCTCGCTAGGGCCGACATGGCAATCTCCATGTAGGCAGAGAGCCTGGGCAACATAAAAACATTGCAGACAGCGGCTGCAGCGCCCATATGTCAGGTCCAAACAACTGACAAATCTACTAACAAGGAACAACACAAATGCTATCGGTGTAGTTACAATTTTCCTCATGTTAGCCCATGCCCAGCAATTGGTCATGCGCGTGATTCCTGCAGAGGTGAAAATCACTTTCAGCCCATGTGCAGGAACATCACGTATGTACAACCATCTGCAGACCAAAGAAGCTTGGGCAAGGGCACAGATAGTCCTTGGTCAATGAAATGGTGGTCGTCTACATCCAGGTGGAAAGGATTCCCCAGGTAAACTCCAGAGGTCTCAGCGCAGAACCAGGAGATGTACAGAAATAAGAGGCGAATATCGAAGAGCATCCACTCAGGAAGAACCAAGAAGAAAGTCAACAAGACAAAAGATAAGATTCATGGCGGCCTCACTCAAACGTCAAGATGACTTTGACTCATACTCAAATGGTGATAGCAAGAGAGGGTATGTCCATAACACAGGAAACAAGGCAGCAGTAGAATATAGTCCAACACTATTGCTGCTACTAAATGGAAGTGCACAAGAATTCCTAATTGATACAGATGCCACAGTTAGTTTGATAAATAAAGACACCTAGCGAGTGCTCAAAAATACTGAAAAGCTTTGCCCTCCCAACATTAACATATATCCCTATGGATCTAACACACTGCATACATGTACAGGGAAGTTTGAAACAACCGGCTCATACAACGATTATTCTGCGAAGCTGCTCATCTACGTCGTGAAAGGTGAAGTACCAGGAGGGAGCATCCTCAGCTTCAAGTCCACCATACAAATGGGGTTGGTGTACATACTGTACCAAATCATGTTGGGTAACACTGCACATTAACCCCGATGTACGACCAGTGGCACAGCATTATCAGGGATTCCCCTGAATATTCAAAAATAGGTAGAAGACGAAATGCAATCCCTGCCGAACCAAGACATTATTGAACATGCAACATGACCCACCCCATGGGTCGCTCCAATTGTCCCGGTGCCAAAGAAATAAAATGGTGGAAACATTTGACTTTGTGTGGATATGCGAGCACCCAACTTGGCTATTGAGAAAGAACGGCATTTGTCTCCAAGAATGACAGATATGGTTAATCTATTACATGGATCAGAGGTGTTTTCCAAATTGGACCTAAACAAGGGGTATCACCAGTTAGAGTTGCAACCTGAAATTCGTTATATCACCGCCATTATGACACATTTAGGATTATTTTGGTATACGAGATTTAGTTTTGGGGTTTCCTCCGCAGCTGAAATCTTTCAGAACGAGATCCGGCAAGTCATCAAACACATCCCTCGGTGCCTCAATTACAGTTATGACATTTACATTTTTGGTGCCACACAAGAGTCACATGATGACTAAAGTCCTTTGGACATATATTCTCAAGCTAAGGTCTACAACCTGATCCGTCCAAGGTGCAAATCTTGATTAGCACACCGACTCCCACGTTAACTTCAGCAGTACAATCATTTCTGGGTATGGCCAGTTAGTGCACAAGATATATAAAAAGATTTTGCTTCGATTAGTACACCACTACGACTTCTCACTAGCAAGGGACAAGACTTCACATGGACATTGGAGTGTGAGGAAGCCTTCTGGGAGATAAAATCACACACCTCGTCAGCATCCTGCATGGCCTATTCTGACCCTGATCTAGAAACAGAGCTGACCACGGATGCAAGTCCAGTAGGTTTGGGGGCCATATTAGCTTAATTCAAGCCAGGTTCGTCCTCACGCCGACATATTGTTTCATGTGCCAGTCGAAGCCTATCATCCCTCAAATGCACATACTCATAGCCAAGAAAGAAAGCTTGGCTGTAATCTGGGCGTATTTGTTTGTTTGTTTATTTATTTGTATAGCGCTCCAGACCCGGGGGTAGAAGGGCGCTTAAAGAAGGTGGTTACATTTTGAGGTATACAATTGCAAAATAAAACAATTTAAGAAATTCAGGATACAGCAGTTACATATTGTGATATATACAATTGTGAAGTAAGAAAAACGCAGAGCAAATTTGCGGACATGGTTAGTTGAGGGGATTGTGTGCCTTCCTAACTAGGTGTTACTCTTTGTTCAGGAGCCAACCGAGGGAGTGGCTGCAGAGTGGCAGTCTCTGCAGTGCCTTCAACGTGTTCTCTACCTGTTTCCCGGTGACTGTGTGTTTTGCAGTCTTTCTACTGTGGCTGCTGAATTGAGGGCGGACTTTCTTCAAAATCCCTCTTTTCCCGCGGAGCGGCCACGGAGTGGCTGCAGAGTGGCAGTCTCTGCAGTCTATGGCCGCTAAGGCAACTAAGGCAAACTCAGACTTCTCGCAGCCCGAGGTGAAGAGCCCTCGTCTACGAAGTTCATGAAGTTCAAGAAGTGCTATAAAAGAAATGGCCCACTCGGAGACAAGCTCGTCGCGTCGAGGTCGAGGTCGGGAAGGGGATCACTCGGCAGCACGACATGTGCCTCGCACCACAATTGAACTTTGTCCCCGCCCCAAAAAACTCTCTTACCGACACTGGCCGTTCAGTCCCGCCGGAGCTCCTTTCTTCCGCTTGCAGCCTCTCGCCGTGTGAGCCGGTTTCTGCGTCGCTTCTCGGAGGAGAGGAGATGCCGCCTGCAAACAGTGAGTTGGCGCTCGGGGGACGGGGGGCGGGGGAGGAGTGTGGTGGATGAAGCGAGCCAGTCGGGGTCGTACAGCCTGATGTTTCATTACCTGCATGTGTGGCCGCGGACCTGACGTTGGAACCAGCTCGCCAATTTCCCCCGCTGTATTGGGGGAACTCCCTGCTTGTGACGGGGCGGTGGGGCACCCCACACTGCCAGCTATCACACCCCAAAGTGCAGACCGAAACATTATTACAGTTGCACCAATGCTGCACCTCCCTAGTTCCCCGCCGGCGATCAACTTAAAGGGGCGGCGCATCACCTTTACATGACCAGAGAAATGAGGGGGGGGGGGGGGAAGCAGGAAGTAGCTCCCCAGAATCCAGAACAAATGGTTCAAAAAGTCCCTGTTCACCCGAAAGCACCTGTAACAAACCCAGGCAAGGGCAAAACCAGCAAACCATTGCATGTCTCTACGAATGCCCTCCTTCAAAAGAAAAAGGCTGCACCTGCGCGTAGAAGACGGTGCGCACACCAGCGTCAGAAGCCGGTTCTCAAAGCACTATCTAACCTACATCCAAGATCGCTAAAAACATCAGAAAGTGCATCAAAATCCCCTCAAAAGGGAGTCTCGATTTTGTCAACGACTAGCAATAAATTCTTCGCCAACTTCTTCAAAAAGAGGCATTCCCAAACGGAAGAACTTTCAGATGCGGAGATGCTTAGCGCTGTCTCAAATCAAATGTCTGTGCAAAAACCACTGGAGAAAACTTTGGCCCAGGGTCCAACTTTCCCGTTGGATCCCGCCCGCTTTTGATTCTCCGACATGGAACCTGATGCCAGAGTCAGATGGCACTTCGGTTCGCCACAACTTAGACCATCCACTCTGTCTAGACAATCCTCAAACAACCACAACAACGGGAATGAGGAAATAAACTCCCCCTCTTCGAGAGACTCCAACAACTCTGGAAGGGACGCATCTAATTTAAATCTGCAAGCGAGGGAGTTCAGGGGTGCCTCCCTCGCACCCTGGGAAAAACCACCGCTCCTCTCGTCTCCACCAGGAAACAGGGGTCTCGAGCAACCTCTGGTAAAAGAAAGAACTGTGCGAAAAGACGTAAAGGGTAACCAGCCTGGCTGGTTTTCACCTGTTCCTGAGCAGCATAAAAAAGAACCAGCCATTACTGACTCAGTATGGGCCTCTCCCTCCTCGGAGACATCCAGACTTGTGGACCTGACTAGCCCTCAAGTTTCGCCTGAAACTCGGGATACTCAAGAACTTGAAACCAGGGGAGCTGTCAGACAAGAGAGACTAGTTCAGTGGCTTCTGACCCTGCTAGCCCGGCTCCGTGTGGTCCCACAATAGGGGCCCGAAACTCAAACTCGCAGACTTCACCAAGTCCAACGAGAGCTCGCCGTTCAAGTGAGTGTCCTAGCTACCCTCCAAAAGATTCTTCACCAAAAAAGACAGATTTAAGGCTAATCATGTCGACTGTAACACTGGCCATGGCACCATTCTGTAAATTATATGAGTCGATAAATGACTCATTGAAAGACCATACTTCAATTATAGCCATGATGAACAGTCGTCTTATTTTTCTTGAAGGGTATATAAAAGCGCTCAACAACAAAATGGAAACACGTTCTGTGGACGAGCAGGCTACATTAGTGCAAGACGGCCTGGAAATTGTTAGAAGTCTGAGCCCAAATAGATCGAAACAAGCACCGCCACTTGAACTTTGCGCCCATACTCCAAAAGAGCGACCGACCGTGCCACTTAAGAGCCACATGGACACCACAGGGGCAGGTTCCCCTGCGACAAGCATCTCGGGGATAAACCTAAAAAAGAAAATTGTCACTACAAATGGTGCCGTCTGCAATGATAACATCATAATTTCGCAAGAGTCGGACACACCTCAAACAACGTTTGGGTATGAAAAAATCCCTGTACAGAAAGGGCAGGGGCGTCTGCAATCGGCGAAAGTAGTAAGCTTTACTTCTACTCAACCAAACATCTTATACGAGGCGCCCTCTACAAAGAAATCGGCTCCTCGCATTTGGACTGAGAACCACTCATGCCCGAAAGCATCGGAAACATCAACTCCCCACGACAGCTTATACAGCAAAAGAGGAGAACCATCTCGACCCAGTCCTAAAAGAGCTAAAGACACAGATACCGAGGTGGATGAAGAATTGCTAAATCTCAGCGTCTACTCGTTACCCGATGACCAGGAAGCCAACAGCCAACCACAATCTGACAAGATGTCTTCACCCTTTCACACTCTAGAAAGCAGATGTAAGAAGCTCACAAATAAGCCTTGTTGGGGGCAGGGTCAACACAAAAATCAAGAAAAGGAAAATAAATATAACGTCGATAAACGAAGCAAAAGAGCACAGCGTAGCCCTTCTGTCTCCCCTTGTAGGAGGAACTCAAGTCCCGCTTTTCCTCCAGACGCTGATACAGGTGTTAAAACACGATGGTTTCACGCAACCCGGGCCAAAGGCCCATTAGGCAGGCAAACCTTATCCGAACATCAAAAAAAGGACAAAAAGACCAGAAATTCCCCAAGTCACAATTCAAGGGAAACCTCCCGGACAATGATCCATCTACCAAAAACAGCTCGAAGCTTCAAGATTGAACAACTCCCAGACAATAAGAAATACGTGGTCTTAAACAGAGGCTATGTGCTTCAACTCCTCAAGTGTGTCCCGTCACTTAGACACGTGGAAGCCAAAGACCTTGCTCGACTTGAACCATTTCATGAAGGAAAAATCGCAAGTGCTTACCTCTATGTAAAGACAAACTGGGCGAAAATCCGGATTTCAGAAGCAGCAGAGAACCTTCTGAAGTTAGGGTTTGATCTGTTTGAACTGGAAGATAGTCTCGACGCCTCTTCAAACAGGAACATTCCAACGACGGCAAAGCCAAGCAATTTCTTGTGTCATACGAAAGAAAGCGACAAACGGGAACAGACTGCGAGATCCTCGGAGCAAATGTGTGGTAATTTAAAACCTTGTTTGAACCATCCACCCTCCACGGCCAGAAATATACGAACCGATTTCCCACAGCTCCCCCGCGATGCTAAGAAATTGGCAGGCCTCTGCATGCTACTGGCAGTTCGCTGTATATTACTTTGCTGGCTTCGCCCCAGAGTGCCTACCTACGCCCAGTGGCTCAGATCGGTCACATGGGCTCATGATACTGAGCAGTCCTGGAGTGCTATACAACATCCCCACTCCAGACCAAGGGACATCTGGCCGAGATTCCGTGACTATATTTCTGCCATGACCTCGCCCCCCACCTCTTCTTCTACATCCCCAGATGCTTCCCCCTAAATACCATACTATCCCGGGGCATGTATATTACTCTATGTGTGTTGCCGATTATTGATATGCTACATTCATGCAATTGTATATGTTTCTTCCTCATACTGTTTGTAAATTATGCTGGTGCCTTGTGGTCTTCCTCTGGTCCTTTGTTGTGCTGTCAAGTCAATAAAAAAAAGAGTTTTAAAAAAAAAGAAATATACGAACCATCTCTCTGAGTTCGGGATCCGAATCAGCTACCCCGCGACTACTGGAAAAAGAACAAAGTAAATCTGCTTATAAAGATCCTTGGGGAATTGGAAGAGTTCCTACAGGTCCCACGTTAAAAATTCAACGTATTGTTACCCAACCTACTAGAACCAACGACTTGGAGCTCCAAAAACCTCTTAAATCTGCTTCATTATCGCAACTTTGGGCCTGGCTACCGAAGGCCCTGACGCTCAACAAGAATAGCAATCCATCAGACATCGGGATGTTCCACTCTCCACCAGATCCATCCCCGAGAAAGAAGAGCTGTCCTTGGGGTCATGGAACACGCAGGGTTTTTTACATCTCACAAAAAAAGGAGATTTCAACCTTGGAGGGTTCGATATACTCTGCTTACAGGAGTCGTGGATGACAACACGTCCAGCCATGGATGGATACGTTATTGCCTGTGCACCAGCTATTAAAGGAATTTTTGGGCAACCATCTTCCGGTTTTATAACAGCTATCCGAGAAGGTTGTGGATTACAGCTAATAACCACATTTAGATCGACCACTTACCTTTTAGCCACCGAGATAAATTGGGATCACGCAGTGGGAAAAGAAGATGCTCCATCCCCACAGCTCCTGATGATTATGAACGTCTACTGGAACCCTGCTGCTCAGAAGGACTCAGATTTTATAGCCTTGATCGGAGAGATTATTGACGAAGCAGGCATAAAGTCTCCAGAAACCTTGTTGATCCTCTGCGGGGACCTAAATGCCACCTGGGCCCCGCAGGGGGCAGTTTCCTCTACTACATCTCCTCAATTGCCCAGGAAAAGACGTGGATCAAAGTGGCTGACCCTAATGTCCTCGAGAGACCTGCTCTGTGTTGAAGAACTTTTTCCCAGTGAAAATAGACCCCCGACCTGGGAACGAGGAAACTCGAAAGCAGACATAGATCACATCTTTATAAGTAGACAACTGGTAACTCAAACCATTTCGTTCAATGTCTTAAAGTCCACAGCCAGTGACCATAACTTACTGATGTTAAAGTGGAAAACGGCCACAAAGGAAAACTTGCACATGATTGCGCAAGTAGAGACAGAAAATCAGCAAACCCGCCTAAAGCTTTCGGCGGCCTCAATATTAAAAATCAAAGACAACTATCAAAGGAAAGGAATGGGTTCCAGTGGACGGGAAGCACCATTTGCGCCAGACTATCAACCTTTATTGATACCATTTCTACGAAAACCTAACAGTTTAGGACGCAGAAATCAACCACACTTACATGAGTACAGTCGTGAATTTGTGGAGCAGAGGCGACTTGTGAGACAAGCGAAATTAAAGTTTACCACACATCCGACGCCATAGACTCAAGATTGTCTAGTGAAGATCACGAAAGCTTACAAAGCCTGGATTCGACATCACAGGCTTCAGCTGTATCAACAGGATGCAGAAAAAATGTTAAAGTTGGTATGCGGACACCATCCACGGGAGTTTTGGGCCTTGTTAAGGTCCTCATCTATCCCTTTAGAAATAAGTCAAATTAACCCTATAAGTGAAACGGAGTGGACTAACTTCTACAAAAGCCTGTTCCAGGCTCCACGGGCACAAACCCCTCTGGAACCTGACACCAAATTAAAGCCCTGGGTTGATTTGAGTGACACAGCTGGAATAACAAAGGTCCTCCTAAGGATCAAACCATCAAGAGCACCGGGTCCAGATGGTATCACAAATCTGGACTTAAAACAAAATGTAAAAGAATGGGCACCACTAATTAGTGAGATTTTGAAACGTTGAAAACACTCTAGGCAAATTCCGGCGTCATGGACCACATCAATTCTATGACAAGACCGGAGGCGATCATTATGCTTTATCTTCTTTAATACTGCTTAACACAGCTTTTCAAATCATGTTCATATCAAAACCTTTTTCTTTTTTTTTTTTAACAAGAAATGTAAAAATCAACTCAAACTTTATCAACATGGATCCTTATAACTGGATCACGGCCTGTCTTTACTACAAGTCCCATGAGGCTCTAGGTAGCCTGTAGTCCCAGCCTCCATGTGAACCACCAATAGGAAACCACTCCCTAGTATAAGGCCTCCTCTGCCTAGGTTCTTTCCTCTTCTTTTTGCTGCTCACACAGCTAAGTACTTTTCTTCAGCCTTTCAGTGCTTTATTTTCTGTACACGTATATTTATTGTAGTAGCACAACGTTGTTATATTCACAAGCGCATATGATTTGTTAATATAATATGACAGGCAGCGTTGTAATTCGAGCGCGCGCTCGGTAGTAATGAAGGAAAACGAACGTGATATTTCTTCGTGATAATAGCACAAGTCGGAGGAGGGCGGCGCCCCGCGAGCGTCATCGCCCGCACTAGGGGCCCGCCCGCCTCCTCAGCACATTATCGACAATCTCCTCATGCCGCGGGAGCCCGGCCCTGAACGCGGCAGTGGCGCCGTGGAATTACCGGCGCTCGGCTTCTGAGCATGCGCACAAGGGAGTTCGATTCAGTTAACGGTCGAATCTCCCTGTGCGAGCATCGGAGGCATTTCCCCAGTGCAGGAGTCTCGTGTTTTCACCGGAACTAGCGCTGCTACGTTCCGCGGCCGCTACCCAGATGCAGCATTATAAAAAATGTTTTTAAAAAGTTGATATACTTTTCGAATCTGGCGGCTTACATTTACCTGGAGGAAAGCTCCTCCTGTGTGGCTCCCTTGGACATTGAAGGGGACTCCCATAACCCAGTCACACCCAGTCACTTTGGAAGAACAGCCTTTCAAGCAAGTAATATGGCAAGTGATATGGGAGATGAATACTGGGAAGAGGAATATGAGCATGAAGGGGAAATGCATGAGGAGGAGAGAGACCTATCTCTCAGCTTCAAGAGAGTTCTAGGAGACTCTCTGACTAGAGCAGTAGCTCAAGGTGTTCAACCACTACAAGATAGACTCCAGATACTGGAGGGTTTACTGGGCACTAAAGCTGGCGTTCAAGAAGACCCAGGGGAAGGGACCTCCACAAGACCTCTGGAGAAAGATAATAGGGGGCGTAAAGCGGCCCGGAAGAGGAAGCACTCTTCTACCCCCCTGGGCTGTATCAGGGGACAAGATGAACAGCCCCAGGAGGCAGATGACGCGTTCTTTAGGCTTAAAAAAGCTTTTCTGGTGAGATCAGCAGTGCCAAGCCTCATACCCCCATCCCCAGGGGCGGATAATGTGGGGAAGGAGGGTTCCTCGTCGGATAGTGAAGATGAAGTGGAAGACGACGAGAGCAACCCGAGCACAGAGAAAACTCTGATCCAACCCAGTTCAGGAAAGAGTACAGCCAGCAAGGTGGAGGCCACCCCTGATGAGGACATATCAGATATGTTCGAGCCGGAGGCTATTAGGCACCCGCGCTCTACGGAATGGACCCCTTCTCCAAGGGTAGCCATTTATATGGCTCAAAAGATACGCAAACCGCTTGAAAAAGAAACGAGATTTCGGCTCAGGTCAGAATGCCCCAGGCCAGATTTGAACGGGAAAGTCGCCGAAACTCCCGAGTTAGACCCAAAAATGCTCACATTCGTGACCAAAGCGAATAAAGACGTAAGGAAGGGCATGGACTGGGCCTGGCGTTCCTGCCAAGATAAGGTTCTGGACCTTACAGGGCCCATTGCGAAGATTATGGATCTCGCGGAGAGAGCTAAGGACACTGGAGAGCCAGTAGATCCGTACGTGCTAGCTAATTGGGCTCAGCGAGCCGTATGCCTTTTAGGCAATGCTAATGCAGCGCTTTCAGCAGAGAGGAGACGATCTACGCTGCTCAAAATAGATTGCAAACTAAGTGACTTAGCTTCATATGAAGCGGAAGAAAGCGCTCACGGTCTGCTCTTTGGGGATACCTTCGTAAAGGAAATGAGCAGGTTCGTGGGCACATACACGGCCCTCGAGAAAGCTCAGACAGCTATTAAGAAAGTTTTTCCCGGGCGTGTTTTTGCCGGGGCCGGTCGATTCAGAGGCCGCTCGACCGGCCGGTTTAATTCCAACAGAAGGCCGCAGGGACCGAGAGCACAGTATTGGGAATTGCGACAGCAGGACGCCTTTTTCCCAAATAGAGGCAGAAGCGGTAGAGGAAGACGCGGAAGATGCTACTCCAGGCATCAGTCTAACAACTCAGGTGAGAGTACGCAAAGCAATATACCCACCAGTAGGAGGCAGGACAGCGCTTTTCATGCACAACTGGCGAGAGCTTTCAGCAGATGCTTGGGTTCTCCAGACCGCGCAAGGCTACAGGCTAGACTTTATAAATTACCCCTGCCAGAAGAGAATCCCACCGCGCTTGCTTTGTTCAGCAGCAGAGGCGACATTACTAGACAGGGAATTGCGAGAGCTAGCTCAGAAACAAGCCATAGAGAAAGCACAGCCTCATTCGACAGGTTTCTTGAGCAACATGTTTTTAGTCCACAGGAAGGGCAAAGTCCGACCTGTGATAAATCTGAAAGAGCTGAACAGCTGGCTAGTCTACAAACATTTCAAGATGGAAGGAGTGCATCTGCTGGCAGATCTGCTCAGGACAGGGGACTGGTTAGCACGGTTAGACCTGAAGGACGCTTATCTGACGGTTCCCGTGGCCCCCCAGGACCGCAGGTTTCTCCAGTTTACTTGGAGGAAGCAGAGGTGGCAGTTCAAGACTTTGCCGTTCGGCCTAGCATCAGCCCCGCGGGCTTTTACGAAGCTAATGAGACCTCTGGCAGCGGCCCTCAGAGACGAAGGTATTCGGATGATCATCTATCTAGACGACATCCTTTTCATGTCCGAAGACAGAGAAAGGCTAGTCAGCCAGGTTCAATGGGCAAGCAAGCTCATTGCAGAATTGGGTTTCCTCATCAATGTAGAAAAGTCGGATTTAATACCCAGCAGAAGGATAGAGTTCCTGGGTTTTGTGATAGACACGAGGAAAGCTTCCCTGGAACTTCCCGTAGCCAAGATCAGAGCGATAAAGAAAGATCTAAGGACAGCTCTGAAGAAGCTGGTTATATCTCTTTGCAATCTAGCCAGGATAGTGGGTCTCCTAGCAGCATCTATACAAGCGATATTTCCGGGCATTATCAAGCTCTTCAGAGGCTCAAGATACGATTCCTTCAGAAAGGTTGGATGTATCACCGCTTAGTCCTGCTAGACGCAGACAGCAAAGCGGAGATTCAATGGTGGCTCAGCAATATGGAAGCCTGGAACGGCAGAGCAATTTTCGGAGACACTCCAGAGATGGTCATAGAGTCGGATACCAGCAGATCCGGCTGGGGAGCGAGATGCGGTCTCATCGAGACCGGAGGAAAATGGTCAAAAGGAGAGTTAGACATGCACATAAATTGCCTAGAGCTGTTGGCGGGCTCATTCGCAGTAAAAGCATTTACCAAAGATCAAGCGAGAAGCTGCATCCTCCTGCGCATGGACAATATATCTGCAGTGAGGTACATCAACAAACTAGGGGGCACGAAATCCAAGATGCTAGCCGAGTTAGCAAAGGATTTCTGGCATGCTTGCTTGGAAAAGGAGATAGCAGTGAAAGCAGAGTATCTTCCGGGAGCAAAGAATACAGTCGCGGACTGGAACTCCCGATATCTAACAGATTCCTGTGATTGGAAACTGCACAAATCAGTCTTCATGAAGCTGCAACAGAGATGGGGTCCCTTAGGTATAGATCTGTTTGCTTCGAGACTGAATGCCCAACTGCCAAGGTTTTTCAGCTGGAGACTGGACCCAGAGGCATCCGGGACTGATGCGTTCATGCACGACTGGAGGGAACAGGTTCTTTATGCCTTTCCCCCCTTTGTGATGCTGGCGAGGGTCCTAGCGAAGACGCGCAGAGAAAGAGCGGAGCTAGTGATAGTGACACCAGAATGGAAGTCGCAAGCATGGTTTCCAGTTCTGATGGAACTTTCTATGGATTTCCCGCTGAGGATTTCCCACAGGTCAGATCTCCTAGTCAATCCGAAGGGCGAATATCATCCGCTGATTCAGAACAAGACGCTGCATCTCCTAGCGTGCAGAATTTCAGGCGCAGGTGGTGCTTGCCAGGCCTTTCAGAGCAAGCTACAGAGCTTATCAAGGTTTCATGGGCCCCTTCCACGATCAGGAGCTATGATTCCGCTTGGCAAACCTGGGCCAGATGGTGCAGGGGGAGGAGTATTTCTACCATTTCAGCTCCTATAGAACAGGATTTGAACTTCCTAGCAGCTTTGACAACCAGCGGTAGAGCTTTCAGGACAGTGGGGGTGTACAGGTCGGCCATTTCGGCGGGACACGATCACATAGACGGGAAACCAGTAGGGGAACACCCAGCGATAACTAGACTCCTTAAAGGAGTGAAACTTACTAAACCTCCTTTACCTAAATATGCAGCTCTATGGGACGTTAACAAGGTCCTACAATTGTTCGAACTGTGGCCCCAGAACGACCTTTTATCGAGCAAACAGCTATCAGGCAAGTTAGCCACTTTACTTTGCTTAGTATCCTGCAGGAGAGTATCAGACGTGAAGGCCCTAGAGGTGGATAGAAAGATCTTCTAGAAAGAGGGCATAGCGTTTAACTTGGTGCAGCGTACCAAGATAAATTCTAAAGTAATTAATTACCCATATTTTCCAGACAATAGCAAGCTTTGCGTAGCGTGATGCATTAAGTGCTATGAAGCAGCGACAGCAGCGCTTAGACCTCATGGCGTCACTCAGCTGCTTATTGCGCGAAGAAAGCCTTTTAAGGCAGTAGCAGCGTCGACTATTGCCAGATGGGTGAGAGAGATTATGGATCTTGCTGGCATAGACATTTCTGTCTTCAGGGCTCATTCGACCAGGGGATCAATGGCTTTGAGAGCTTTTGCAGCCAGAGTTCCGCTGCAGGAGATCCTCAAGGCGGCGGACTGGTCGAGTGATTCAGTTTTCAGAACTTTCTATTTCAAACCTCTAGAGAACATGGCATCAGTAGTGATTGAAAGCTTTGAACAAGCATAATGATCGCCTCCGGTCTTGTCATAGAATAAAGTTTGCCAAAGCGCATAGCGCAGGAAGTCTTGATTCTATTAAAGACACGGAGGCGATCATTATCCCTCCCTAAAGGAATGTTGCACTGTATAAATTGGACAGTTTGTTTTATTAACATGATGTTTTCTCCTTAATAATAGGAAGCGAATTCCCCACCCTAACATATCCTTTTGGTTTTTATTTAAGGGGAAGAGATGAAAAACTCAAGAGAGTGATGCAATATTATTTTCGAGAGAGGATTCCACCGCTCCAGACAGGCAGGAAGGATGATGCCAGTTCAGGAGAGTCAGACTTTTAAAGACAAGTGCAGGAAGAGCATCAGAAAAGAAGAGGAAAGGATCTAGGCAGAGGAGGCCTTATACTAGGGAGTGGTTTCCTATTGGTGGTTCACATGGAGGCTGGGACTACAGGCTACCTAGAGCCTCATGGGACTTGTAGTAAAGACAGGCCGTGATCCAGTTATAAGGATCCATGTTGATAAAGTTTGAGTTGATTTTTACATTTCTTGTTAAAAAAAAGAAAAAGGTTTTGATATGAACATGATTTGAAAAGCTGTGTTAAGCAGTATTAAAGAAGATAAAGCATAATGATCGCCTCCGGTCTTGTCATAGAATTGATGTGGTCCATGACGCCGGAATTTGCCTAGAGTGTTTTCAACGTTTCAAAATCTCACTAATTAGTGGTGCCCATTCTTTTACATTTTGTTTTAAGTCCAGATTTGTGATACCATCTGGACCCGGTGCTCTTGATGGTTTGATCCTTAGGAGGACCTTTGTTATTCCAGCTGTGTCACTCAAATCAACCCAGGGCTTTAATTTGGTGTCAGGTTCCAGAGGGGTTTGTGCCCGTGGAGCCTGGAACAGGCTTTTGTAGAAGTTAGTCCACTCCGTTTCACTTATAGGGTTAATTTGACTTATTTCTAAAGGGATAGACGAGGACCTTGACAAGGCCCAAAACTCCCGTGGATGGTGTCCGCATACCAACTTTAACATTTTTTCCGCATCCTGTTGATACAGCTGAAGCCTGTAATGTCGAATCCAGGCTTTGTAAGCTTTCGTGATCTTCACAGGCCGTGATCCAGTTATAAGGATCCATGTTGATAAAGTTTGAGTTGATTTTTACATTTCTTGTTTAAAAAAGAAAAAAAAAAAAAAAGAAAAAGGTTTTGATATGAACATATTTGAAAAGCTGTGTTAAGCAGTATTAAAGAAGATAAAGCATAATGATCGCCTCCGTGTCTTTAATAGAATCAAGACTTCCTGCGCTATGCGCTTTGGCAATCTTTATTGTGGTACCAATCTACAAAAAAGGCCAAAAGGAAGACCCGAAAAACTATCGCCCCATAGCGCTGCTTGATACCATCGGCAAGGTCTTTGGGTCTCTTCTTCTCCAACATTCCAGCAATGGGTTAAACAAGCGGCGTGTGTCGACCCGTTCCAAACGGGTTTTACGAAAGACAATGGAACAGCAACTAACATCCTGTTCCTTAGCGCTTTGAAAGACAAAGTCCTTGGAGGGGGCCCCCGAGTCTTCCTCGCGTTTGTCGATTTAGCGCAAGCTTTCGATCAGATAAACCGTGCAATCTTGTGGAAAAAGCGGAGTCTTTGGAATTGTCCGACAGACATTCTTCAACCTATTCAAGCGCTCCACAAAGACACTAAGCTCCGTGTAAGGCTAAATCAAGCCGGGCTCCCGTCAGCAGAAATCCCTGTGGAAAGAGGGGTAAAACAGGGCTGTCCATTAGCCCCAGCCCTCTTTATCGCCTATCTTGGCGACTTTAAACAATCTGAACTAGCCATTCGCTCTTTTCCACCGTCCATGGGATCCCAGAAAGCTACAAGACTTCTCTACGCTGATGACCTTATACTAATGGACATGACGCCGATTGGCCTTCAGCGCCAGTTAGATAATCTGGCAACATACATCAGAGGAAATGACCTCACAATAAATGCATCAAAGACAAAAATTCTGGTCCTAGAAAATAGGAAGCGACCTAAAGAAAAACTGCATTGGTATTTGGAGGGGAGCGTCTTAGAACAAGTATACAACTTCAAATACTTGGGAATAATATTCGACTGTTCAAGCATAAACTCTACTCTACAAAGTTCGCTGTTGGCCAAAACGACTAAACTGGCGGCCCAAGCCCGCGCTCTGGATAACAAATTCGGACGCTTCTCGCTGCTTCCGGTGCTCAAATTCTATCGTGCAAAAGTGGTGCCTTCTTTCACCTACGCAGCGGAAGCCCTGCCGCATACTCCTGTGAACTTTTGGTTGAAACTAGGTCTTTTCTGGCGTACGGTACTAGGTCTCCCAAAGACTACATCGATGCCTTTAATCAGAAGAGAGTTAGGTCTTTTATCTCTGGGAGGAACCACAGAGATCAAAGCAATGGCACTCTATAGGAAAACATTGCTCCCTGGTTGTTCTCAGTTACTCGGCATAATACGCGCAGAAACTACATCGGAGCACTGCAAAGTCCTAAACACCTGGGAAGCTGCGTGCAAAACAAAACTGTCCGAAATTCAGTCGTCTGAGAAAGACCTGGTTTGTCACCCGCAAAAAATAAAAAGGAGAATGGCTGAGCTTGATTGGATCAAAACCCTGGACATTGCTAGTAAGGCAAAATCAGTCAGCCATCTCCCGCCCTATCAAACCAAACTGAACTTGGTCCCGAACTATCTGCCCAAGTTCCCTAGCAGACCGGCCAGAAATCTGTTTTTGAGAGCACGCCTTAACTTGCTGGCAACAAATGAGATTCTAAAATTGAGAGGACAAAGCACTAAGAATACATGTCGTTTTTGCAAAAATGAACAAAAGATGGAAACGATACGTCATCTGCCCGGCCACAAGAGCAACAGGCGAGACATTTTTGTTACCACACCTGTTGGCGTCCTACACGAAGGAAGAGGAAGTATGGTGGAGCCGCCTGATGAGCGGGGAAAAAACAACCTGCACTATTGCCACAACACAAGTGCTTAAATCTATATTGTCAACGTGGTCAGAAGCCTCAGAAACTCAAATCTTGTAGACTTGCAATGTGAAACAGCAAAACTAAGTCAGCAGAAACTTGTTTCGAAAAGATGCTAATACACTGAGTCTCTGAGAATCGCCCTGTTCGGGTTTGAAACTGAAATTGAAATTGTTCTACAGCTTCTTTGCTGCGCTGCCTTTTCTGACCACTTATCTAATCTTATCTAATCTACCTTCTCTTCTCCTCCTCTACTTTCTATTTTCTTTTCTCCTCTTCTACTCCACTTCTCTCCGTTCTCTCCTTGTCTTCTTCATCTCCTTTTCGCCTTCTTCTTTTCTACAATGTTTTGTAAAAATCAATGAATTTGATTAAATCAAGTAAATAAATAAAATAATATTTTTCCTAAAAACCTGGAATGACTCAATGGTTTTTATGTTAAAGGGTAGGGTGTTCCAGAGTTGGGAGGCAAGTACTGTGAAACTGGTTCCTCCTGCTCTTTTTAATGAGAATCTGGGTACTGTTAAGCATAGGGTGTTGGATGATCTGGTGGTTCTTGTGGCAGGTTTTAAGGTGAATTTGTTGGACAGATAGGGGGGGGCTAGGTGGTTTTGAGCCTTATATGTAAGGCAGATGGTTTTCAAGTCTATTTTTTGTCGAATGGAAAGCCATTTGCATGACTTCCTAATATTGGAAATGTGCTCTTGTCTGGGAATGTTAAGTGCTGCACGAAGAGCGTTGTTTTGTAGTACCTGTAGTTTGTTAATTGTAGTTTGGTTAGCACCTAGGTACAGACTATTGCAGTAGTCTAGTTTAGACTGTATGAGGGCTCTGGCAAGCATGAGGCAGCTGTTGGTGGAAAGGAAGGGTCTACTGGACCTAATAAGCTTGCCGGTGTAAGCAACGACAGAGGCAATCATGTTGGTTTGTTTGTGAAGGTTAGAATTGGCATCAAGATAAAATCCAAGGGTTTTCACATTTTTGGCGATGGGGATAGTGTGACCATCGATCGTGATATTGATGTAGTTGGGGTTAAGTTTGGACAGGTTGCTGGGAGAGCCGACAAGGAGGAGCTCCGTCTTCTCATCATTCAGGCAGAGGCCACATGAGAGGCCATCCATGCCTGAATGATGGAGAATATTTTGTTAATCCGGGTGACGTCTATGTGGTAGTTGCCTGTGATAGTGAGGAGTATCTGGGTGTCGTCTGCGTAGTTCGTGTAGGTGACACCCAGGCGGTCCAGTTGATCAAAGAGTGGCTTTGTAAATATGTTGTACAAAGTGGGGGAGACACAGGAGCCTTGTGGGACCCCACGTGAGATAGGTATAGGGTCTGCTGCAGCTGTTGTGGAGAAGACTTGCATGGTTCTGTTTGCCAGAAATGATTGTATCCAAACGATGGCAGGGGGGGAGAAGTGAGCTGCGGTGGCCAGGTGATTGCAGGGGATATTGTGGTCGACCAAGTCAAAGGCCGCTGAGAGGTCTAAGAGGAGAAGGAGTGCAGTCTTGCCTTTGTCTTTGATTTCATCATTCTGGCTTTTAAGATCAACAAGGGCAGTTTCTGTGCCATGTTGAAGTCTAAAGCCAGATTGACGTAATCCTAGCAGTTGATTGGATTTCAGGTATTCTTGAATTTGGAGATAGGCGACTCTGTCCAGTATTTTTAAGAGGAATGGGACTGTGGTGATGGGTCTGTAGTTGGTGAGTATGGTTGGGTGTAGGGATTGTTTTTTTCAAGAGTGGGAGAACCCAGGATTGTTTTAGGTGGCTGGGGATAGAGTTGTTAGTGAATGATAGGTTGATAAGTTTGGTTATGAAGGGGGATAGGTCTCTGACTGCGTCTTTTATGACTTGGGCGGGGCAGCTGTCCCCTTTGCAGTTTGAGGGTTTTAAGGAGGTGATGATATTTTGAACTTCTACTGTGGTTACTTTCTTGAAAGTGAAGCTGGATATGGCGTCGAAGGGCGTTGGTAGGTTAGGGTTAGTAGGCTTATTGTTTGACAGTTGTTGACGTTTGTCCTTGATTTTGGTTTGGAGTCCTATGATTTTATTGTTGAGGGCGTTTTGGATGCTAGTGCACCAGGGGTTGTCTTTCAGACATGTGTCTGTGGGTGGATTGGGGTTTTCGAGTTCTTTGAGAATTCTGAATAGTTCTTTAGTGGAAGATCCTGCTTGATCGATTCTGACGTGGTAAACTTCTTTTTTGCTGCAAATTATTTCGTTTTTATAGAGAGTGATTATATTTGTGAGGTTTAGTTTGTTTTCTGCAGAGAGGTTGGCTTTCCAAGTGAGTTGAGCCTTAGCTTTCTTTTTCCTGAGTGCTTTAAGTTCAGGGGTGTACCATGTGTTAAGGTGCGCTCTTGGTTTATCTTTGCGCAATTTCAAGGGGGCAATGGTGTCCATTGCTTTGGCCATGGAATTGTTGAAGGTGTCGATTAGTAGGTTTAAATCAGTGTTAGCTGGGAGTGCATTAAGGGTGGGCAGGACCAGGGGTAGAAGGGCCTCAGCAGTGATGTTGCATTTGCTTCTGGTGAGGCATGCTGGTGCTATAGGGCGTTTTTCAGGTGTGGCGTTGGTGATATTAATCTCAAGAGGTATGGGTGGTGGTCTGTCCAGGCTAGAGGTTGGGGGTCCTTACAGATGGTGTTGCAGTTGTGGGTCGCCACCCAGTCGATAGGTCGACCTTTCTGGTGGGTGGGGAGGGCAATGAGTTGTGCAAAGCCATGTTCTGTTAAGGCATTGGCTAGTGATGCAGCAGGTGCATCGTTGGGATCGCAGTAACCAAGATTAAGGTCCCCTAGGATAATGATTTGTGCTGATGGCTTAGAGTTTTCAGCAATGAGAGAAGTGATGTCTTCTTCAAAGGCCCCTGGGGGGCCTGGAGGTCTATATATGAGGTGAAAGGTGATTGTGCTTGTGGGGGGAGGTTTGTAACTTGGCCGTGAGCAGCTCACAAGAAGAGGGTGACACGGGGGGGCTGATCTGAAGCCTAAGGAGGATTTTGAGATAATTGCTACACCTCCTTCCCTGGCGTTAGGTCTGTCGGCTCTGAGTATGGAGTATTTGTCATGGATGGCTAGTGATAGATGGGGTCCGGATGCTTTGTGAAGCCAGGTTTCTGTTAAGGCTATGAAGTCAAGATCATTGGTTAGAATGATGTCGGCGATTTCCGCGGGATGGGCAGCAAGGGATCCGACATTGAGTAGGGCTCCTTTTAGTGGGGGTGGGGTAGGCTTGTTAGGTGCCTTCTGCTTCTTGTTGGTTTTAGAGGTGGATATGGTAGTGGGCTTGTTGTGAAAAGTGGGGAGCCTAGTGCCTCGTCTGTAATTGCGGGCTGTGAGGTTGGTAGTTGAGGAGGGGGTCTGTCCAGGAGGCTTGGGTGGGGTGAGGGGTTTGGTATTCATGTCGGTGTGGTTGGGCTTTGTGGATGGCAAGGAGGAGCCTGGAGTGCAAGGTCTAGGGGTGTTGAGGGTTGATTCAGCGTTGGCTGGGAGGTTGAAGGCTATGGGGGGTGTAGAAGGCAGGTAGTGGGGGCGTGGGAAGGAAGGCAGGGAGGGAGGGAGGGAGTGGGGCAGGGGATAGGGTAGTGTCTCGGGCATCTGAGTTTGGCTAGACCATCTTTGTGGGCTATGTAGTTATTGCTGCTGCATGGTACGTTGTCCAACGTAATGCAGAAAGGGAACATGGTAAGAACAAGCCAGGTGACCATGGTCTGGCAGCGGGGCCTGAGCAGTGCAGTTAGTTAGATGGGTGCCGCTGGCTGTGGCTGGTAGTTGCTGGTTAGAGCTGGGCCTCAAGTCTCTAATTTCAGAGTGATATATATGGGCTGGAGTGCCGTGGGGCAGCATCTAGGTTCAAAATAGCGCAGTTGGACTAAGGTGCAAGGGGGGCAGTACTTAGAATAAAAAAAGCATAAGGCTAAAATGCAGTACCTAAATTCCGAGAGCAGAATGTGCGGTACCTAGATTCTAAATTACATGTGGGGCTACATGGGAGGCTAAGATGCAGATAAGATGCAGTGCCTAAATTCCAGATTTACACAAGGGGCTAAAATGCAGCTAAAATGCAGTGCCTAGATTTAGAATTACATGCAAGGTTAGGGTGCAGATAAGATGCAGTATCATGATTCCAAATTTTACACATGGGGCTAAAATGCAGCTAGAATGCAATGCCTAGATTCCAAATTTTACACATGGGGCTAAAATGCAGCTAAAATGCAGTGTCTAGGTTCAAAATAACACGTTTAGGCTAGAGTGCAACATGGGCAGTACCTAGATTCCAAGTTACACGTGAGGCTAGGATGCAGTAACTAGGTTCTGGGTGGCAAAATTAGGCCAAGGTGCAAGGACAGTAGCTAGAAACCGAATGGCGCCTCAGGCTACGAGGCAACGTCTGGAATAGCTGTTAGATGCACACTTAAACAGGATTACAGTGGAACGCATACAAGTTACGAGTTTATGCAGAGTGTAGGCGTAGGTTGCATGGTACAGGTTCATTCTTAGAGTGAGTGCAGGACTCAATGTTGTCGGTATGTTCAAAGTGATCCGGTGTGTTTAAAGAAACATCGTTAGCGGCTGTGGGCACAATGGCGAGTGGTGCTTGTGAATTGCATGAGAGTTACCTTTGGGGCGTTTGTGCAGGTAGGCCAGGGGGTCTGGCAGACGGCAGACCGGGAAGAACAGGCAGAGAACAGGCAACGGCCTTATTCTCCTGGGCCTTTTCGGAAAGTGGGCTGGCTACACCTGCCGGTAGCCAATCGGCAAGAAGAAGGGTAAAACAGCCAATTGGAGCGGAGCAGAGGCTGCTGGTGACCAGATTAGGCACTGGTGGTGACCAGGTACGAGCGGTCGGCCATCTTGGAACTATCTGGTACCTCGTGTACCTTGATGGTGGTATGAACGATTAACAGCTTTTAAATCTGTGCAGGTGTATCAACAGGAGTTTCCTTCCTTGGGCATGAGGGATACAAATTGTGTATGCAATAAAGTGCACGAAGGGCGCAATTCGTGGAGTGAGCACAATGCTTACCGCATTAAAGAGCAATTCCAGGGATAGTCAGCTGCGCTTTGCGCGGGCCGCTTGCTGTTCCTGCAGCAACGGATCTGGGTCGGTGGAGCTCCTGCTCCCGGTCTGGGTGCTGTGGAATGTGCTGTGCACATAGTGTTCCTCTATGGAAGGAAATGTATGATTATTACAGATCATCAAGCACTCATGACAATATGTGGCAAGCCCAATGCCAAAATGCCTTCGCGGATCGCAAGTTGGGGGCTTAGATTACAAAAATAGTGTTCTGACATCATACACGGGCCAGGAAAAGACCACCCAGCGGATTTACTGCCCCAGTACCCTCTACCTGCGAAAGAAGAAGATCAGTCTTCCAAAGCAGATCAGTTCATAAACTACACTATAGACAATGTACTTCTGAGATCTGTGACTCTCCCAAAGATCATCAAGGCCCTACTTCAGGACAGAGTTCTAATACGAGTCAAGGACATGGTGATGTCAGGAAAGTGGCGTGAATCGTGCAGATGCGATGAAACACTCTCGGAGAGTGAACAAGACCTATTAGAGGCATTTTGTCTTCTAAAGGCTGTGCTGTCAGTCTCTCCACAAGTATTACTGTCATTCCTGCGTCCCTTCAAGATAGAATCATTGTTTTGGCATACACAGGGCACAGAGGGATTGTTTTCACGAAGCGACAGCTCAGAACAAAGGTGTAGTTTCCAAAGATAGATGATAAGATACAGAAGACACGGGAAACGTGCGCCGTCTGTAAGTCAGTGGCTTCTCGCCAGAATCCTTGAAAATGACACTGATGCCCCTGAAGGTGTGGGATGAAGTGGCCATCGACATGTTCGGACCTCTGACAATTGGAAAATATGTCCTAGTGGCAATGGACGAGATGTCTCATTTTCCGGAGGTACATCTAATCTCCTCTACTGCTGCTCATGCTGTAATTCCAGCTCTTGACAAGATGTTTGCCGATTATAGCATCCCATCAACAGTAAAGTCGGATAATAGTCCGCCCTTCAGCGGATAAGACTTCGCCATGTTTGCAGAATATTTGTGGTTTCAACTTTGGCGGATCAACCCTTTATGGCCTCAGACCAATGGCACTTTAGAACGGTTCATGGGCAATATCAAACGCACACTCCATGTGTGCACCATCACATGAGAGTCATTCACGCAAGCCATCTGCATGTTGCTACGAAACAATAGAAACACGCTGCATAGCTCATTGGGAGTGTGTCTGTCAGAACTAATGTTTGGCAGAGTAGTGAGAACACGATTGCCACAGGTGGTAGATTGAGGGAGCCGTCCAGATCTGAGTCAGAAAGCTAGGATGATGGATGACGCAACCAAAAGGAAGATGAAGAGGTATACAAATGGGAGAAGAAGAGCCAAGAAATCGAGCATATATGTGGGTGATTCTGTGCTAGTCCGTCAACCTCAAGGGAAGAAAGATGTGCCTCTGTTTGATCCCAATTCATTGACTGTGACAGCAGTTTAAGGGTCCATGGTGTCAGCTGAAGGTACTGGTCGTTCCATCACCAGAAAAGTATTGTTTTTCAAGAAACTTGCTGAAGGTACACCTGCTCATGAAGAGCCAGCTGACATTGTAAGCTCAAAAGAAAGTTGCTATGACTATATGGATGCGGACGTGGACACTGATGACAGTTGCAGTGATAGAGACATTGATGTGACTGGTTCTCGGAGTCCGTCAAAGAGAATCATCCGCAAACCAGTAAGGTGGATTGAAGAAATTGAATAATATACCATGTAATGATTTATGTAAGGGGAGATGTAGTGTCCTGTTTCTATTTTTGACACCATGCATGTATCTGCCCTCTGTCTATGTCTGCCCTGAAATGAAATGGGCTGAGGGCAGATCACGTGCAAGTGGCTGGGTTAGGCAGAGCATGTTCGAGAAAATAAAAGACGGTTGCATTGCTTCGGAGCTCCGTGTCTGAGGCATTATTACATGCTTATGACCTTATTACAAACTTGTGTCCAGTATCAACCTAACAAATATCCCAGGAGGTGCCCTTATTTCATAAAGCATCAGTTCTCTACAGATGTAATCTGCGAACTTCAGAACTCGTCATCTCATCACAACTCCCTCAAATACATCTCAGTAAATTCTCAGTTGACACAAGTTACCAACAATTAGTTTGTCTTTATTTGTAGGATGTAAAGAAGATTTTAGAAAGTTCATTACATAAGTACATTTTTTCTAAACTTGATAGTATATAAAGAACTGGCCTTCGTCAGGCATTCCTTTGACTAAGAGATGCAGCAATCGCTGCATTCCTTAGTTAAAGGATACCTGGCAGGTCCCTGCGTCACCATTAAGGACGAAAAATGATGGAATTGCCCCCTCTAGGCACCCTTTAGTTAAGAGATGCAGGGATAAGCACCCTCTCCCCCGAGGGAGAGGTTGTGACGGGAGAGCGGTATGATCGCTGCAAAGGGCTACCTGGCAGTGGCCGTGTGCAGGCCATTAAGCTGGAGCTCTTAAAGGGGGCATGGCCTGATGGGTCACAGGCAACCCCGACTGTTGGGCCATGTCCCCTTGACGAGCACTGGCTTGTTTTCCCATGTCACTTTAGGCACTAGTTATTTGTTTCAGTTAAGTTTGCGCTCACAGTCTGCAATGCTCATTAACTGAAATTGTGTAATTCATGTACAAGCTGTCACTATGGCCTGGTTGTGGGGAAAGAGTCTATGGCTCGTCAGCATGGACATATAATGGAGTTCCCATTGGTCTCCTCCTCCCAGGCATTGTGGTGACCTATGCCCATGGACGCTCGCCTTCCTGCATCCAGTAGCCCAACTACATTCAGAGTTGCAGCCAGGGCATCTGTAAAACAGTGTGCCCTACCTTCATCTATGATCATTTCTGATGTTCCCTGAATGGAGCATTGTATACTTCATATTGAGTTGTGCCTTGCATACTGTATTAGTGAGGTTTGGGCAAAAGCTAACTCTGGCCTAGTTATATGTCACTCTTTCAGCTTCTCTTGCTGCAAAGATTATGCCATCTCTGTCATGATAATTATGGGGTTTCTGTCACTATCTGTCATATGTTGTGGATGGACCCCAGCACCCGGTGTGCTTGATCCACTAAGAAAAGGTTTGCTAAATTCGTCGCGGGTAGCACTTCTTTAATTATGGATTCCACAAATGTCTCCATATTTCCTTTTGGTGCTGATTCTGGAACCCCTATGATTCTAAAGTTGAGCCACCTGCATCTCCCTCATTTCCAACAGTATCAGTTAAGGGAGGGGAGCGGGCATGCTGTTCAGCCATGCTCTGTTCCTGTGAAGGAGTCTGCAGATTGTTAGTTGCTGATGGCTGTGAGGCAGGCACAGCTTTCAGAGGTGTCCAACCTGCCACTTCTCTTTGTTGGATTGCTAGATTGTGACAAGAAATCAAAGATAATTCAGTTGAGTTCAAAATCTCGATCTAAAACTTGCAGACAGATACATTTCATGAAGAAGGGAGATCATCCCAATCCCGGAGATGAACTCTCTGCTGCCCAGACCTTTCCAGAGTCAAACTGGTGGCCTTTGCACACCTAGTCATAGTTAGGATATAGGCAGCACCGTACACATGATTTCTCCTTCCCAAACTCGCCCAGATAAACATGAAGAGTTGATTTCACTGTAAAATAAAGAGAATACAGAGGAATATAGAGAAATTCAGACCAGAGGTTAGTGGCACATTTGGTATGTCAGGAGAGGAAATGAGAGCACTTCCTAACAGAGAATTAGAGAATCGAGATATGAAAGTAAGTTAAGGGAACAAGAAAAGACAATTCAACCCATTTGGCTGACATTGAGAGAAAGAACAGGCAAACCAAAAAAGGCATATTAAAGACGCCTATCTATGCCATAGCATGCATCTATGCCATAGAATGCATAAAATGGGTGTTCTCTCTTTAGTTTTGCAGTTTCTCTGCTGGGCTGGCAGATCGAAATCATTTAAAATGGGAATCTTAAAAGACACGGCCATTTTGAAATATTTTTCAACTCACAGAAACCCCAGAAAAGAACGTAAGGAGTCTATAATTTAATGTGCACTGAAGCTCAGTCTCCTAGAGAGTTTATTCAAGAACACAAATGTGAATTTGCCCAGATTTCTTAACGTGTTGATACTGAAAGTCGAGATTTGAAAACAAAATTCTTCCATGCCCTTCTAAAATACATACTGATTCAGTGAGTTTGTGATTTTGTTTTTAATGTAACATTTTATTGATTTTCATCACATAACCAACAAACACATTGCTTGACATAGCATTATGAGGTCTGACAATGAAATAAGAACATGAGTAGACATTATTACTTTGAACCCAAAGGAACCAGCCATCAACCCTGCCCAGCTTCTGCTCTCCTCCTGCTTAAACCACCCTAGCCCCCCTACCTATTTGCCCCAAACTTTCACATATATCCCCAGACAACCCAGTCTTTCCAAGGTGATACACATGTCCACCTTTGCTGTCCATCGGCAGGACCGGGCAATTCCGGTGCCCCCAAAGTGATGCAATGACTTTTTTAAATCTGACAGACAGGAACCGTTCCTCGCAATTAGTGAAACCCACCTCTGCCCATATCCCCAAAAGCACACATTTCTTGTCTCTGGGGACCTCAGATCCCAAAACTGCCATCAGCCAGTCAATACACTTCCCCCAAAAGAGCTGCACCTGTGTACACTCCCAAAGTATATGGAAAAGCGTGCCTCCTGGTCTCCCGCAACGTACACAGATATCATTTTCGACCCTCTTCCATTTGTACGAAATTGTGCGGGAGCAGTAAACCCAGTGTAGAATTTTATATTGCATGAGGCGCAACCTGGATGATATTCTGACTTCTTTAGGGGACATCAATGCTTCCACCCACTTTTCGTGATCCAATGCTCCCACATCGCTCTCCCATCTGCCCTTCAGATGGGATAGCTCCTGGGACCCACAAAGGCTGATACCACTTGGTCAAAGGTTGAGGTGACCTTAGTCTCTATTCGTGCCAGAAATAGATTGGCCTCTAAGGGAGAGCTCTGCAATATCTCCTGTAGGTCTGTGAATTGCGATCTCACTGCGTGTGCTAGCTGCATATATCTGAAGCCTTCGCAGCTCCCGAGACCAAACCTCTCCTGTAGTACCCCAAATGAGGGGTCGCTACCCTTCTGTACCACATCAGCCATGGCGCGAATCCCACCAGTCGCCCAATTTCTAAATAGCCCCATCCTGAGGAGGTCCGGGAGGTGCGCGTTATTCCAAAGAGGCTGACTCAAGGTGTGTCAGCCCACATCCCAAATGCTTGTGTGCCTCAACCCATACCTGATGCACATGCCTCGTCGTATGAGAAAGTGCCAACCCACCTCTCTCCCTCCCATATAGAACTTGTATCAGGCGCCTCCCCGGCATCCAGCCCCATTTCTCTACAATGTGCTACCGCTACAATTACACTACCGCCAATTGGGCCACCCAGTAACACCATTGCAAGCGCGGCAGACCTATCCCTCCCTCTCACACTGACCGCTGTAAGGTTTTGAGAGCTATGCATGTCCGTTTACCTCGCCCACAGAGGCCCCTCCCAATTTTCCGAAAGGCCAGCCCAGGAATCAGTAGTGGGGCATTTTTCACCACATGCAAATCTTCTTAAAGAGGGCAGGAATTACTCTATCCTCACCCTGTAAGGGAAACAAAACCGACTTCTGCCAGTTGACCTTGAGATCGCTGAATCCCCGATATTCCTTCAGGATTCGTGTCACTATATGGCATGAGCTTGGTGCATCCCCCATCTAGATCAGCAGGTTGAAAGTATAGAGGGAGACCTGTTCATCCCATCACCATGGCCATCAGAAAATGCACCCAGTAAGGACTGGACCTTAGCCCCACCACTAGCAACTCCACTGCCAATGTGACGAGTAAAGGAGAAAAGGGACATCCCTGCCTTGTCCCGCCCCCCAGGGGAAATGTTCGTGAGGAGATCCCATTAACCCTTACTTCCACCATTGGTGTATTATATAACAAGCATACACAACTTAGGTCATTTTCCCCCAAACCCCATGCATGGCATTGTGCCCCACAACGAGTCCCAGTACACCGAGTCGAATACCTTCTCAAAATCGACTGATAGCAAGGCCAGGAGGCCCTCGATGGTGGAGGCCATATGCACCATTAGAATATTCATTTGGGTGGATTTAGATGATAGAAACCGTGGCCACCACCCCATAGAAGCCCTGTGTATCCAATACCTTGTTTGATAACGGGAATCCACCTTCCCTAAAGCAGGATTTGGTTGCTCCTGTGTCAATAAGAAAGGAAAATTCTCTTGGTCCTATTTTCACTGCTACCTCAGATTTCTCTTCTGGGCAGTCAGTTACTGCTACAACTGGACACAGTCAAGCTTTCTGTGGGCCCCCTATTGTTGCAGTTTACCCTGTGGGAAGGAAAAGGCTTTCCTCCAACAATGTTGACTTCAGTGTAGTGGGGTTACTACGTTCTGTCCTAACACCACTTACTTCCTGCCGCTACTGCCAGAGTTTGTGTCATAGTTGGAGTTGCTATCCCACCATCTGTTGTTCCCTCTTGGGTTTGTAATTCTACTTGCTGCACAGGCACCTATCCCTGCTGTGGCTGGGCTGGGAGGAGCTGCATCTGCTGACACTCTGGCTGTACTGTGCTGAACCCCTGTTGTTGGGCCATTTGTATCGCTTGTGCCTGTGCTTGCTGCAGAAAAGGGCAGGTGTGTGCAAGATGCCCCATGTTTTGGCATATATAACACGGTCCTAAGACCCTGAAACCTGACCCTCTATATCCTCCTCTTCCTCATTTCTGGTACCCTCTCTCCTTGGGGAAAAAATCCCCAGTGCATATAATTTCCTTGTTGCGGGATTACCCATTGTAACCTATATTGCGGCTGCATGTAACTTCCTTGCTGCGGCATGTTCGTCAGGCACGAGCATTGCCCCTTGCATTGTTTACTTTGTCAATTTCTTTTGTACCAGTCTGTTTTAAGCTTTAGCAGCATTTTCTGACACCTGTCTCACTCTCCTGTTTCTGTTTGCAGTAATGTACTGTTGTTGCCGGTATTTCCGACCATTCCTTTGCTTCTATTCCCACAGTCTTATCTAGTGATAACTGAACCTCTGCTGGGAGCCCCTTGGCCAATATGTGATTAAAAAAAAGAGTGGTATGCACCCATGCCAGGACCTTCTTATCTCCTGTGTCCAGAGGTCCTGCACTTGTTTTATGTAGTTTGCGGGATCATTGTCAGGCTTCATTTTATGCGCCATTACTATCCCTAGATCATAGCTATTGCGATACATGCGCCTCAGCACTTCTCACCCGTGTGCTCAGCAGTTGTTAAATAGAGCCCCATCGTGGGCATTTGTGCTAAATTCTACCCACTTATATACTGCCCGGTCCCACATTTTGTCTCGTTGTCCCGCTATGATCGTCGCAAATAAGCTTGTCATGTCTTCTATTGCCAGTGTCACCCCGGCTGTCTTTTTCTCGAGCGCCTATATCCATTTGCTGGCCCCTGCCACTAGGGAGGGCAGTCTACATATCAGATTGCCTTGGTTCATAGTCTGTCATGGGACGTAATGTGCATCCCCTTTTCCCTTTTATAACAGTGGCATTCGTCTCATTCTTGTCCCCACTCCTCTTGCCCCTTTGGTTGCCTGAACAGCACCTACTTTTAACTTCCCTCTTCTACTGCGGAGGGAAGTTGACCAGTCCTCACTATCCAGTCATCGTTTTTGCTTTCGTCCCCTTCTTCTGTCTTTGTCTGGTGTCCATTTGTTGCCATCTCTGTCACTCCATTCTCCCCCTACTCCTCCCTTATCTGACGTCGCACTATCCTCCCCGCCCTCTTCTATTTCATCCTCCTTCTCTTCTTCCTCCTCGTCATCTAATTTGAATTTGATCCTGCCTGACAACCATTCCCCCATGTCCCCTTTTGTTTTTCTTCGCACCTCCTCCTCTCTTAGCCTCTCAGCTTCGTTAAATAGGGTATCCACCTGTAATCCTGTATTCTTTTCAATGTCTGCTATGCACTTTTTATCCCCATTTTTATGTACTTCCTCCCGTCATGCGTCCCTGTCCCGCTTTTTCTCTGTTGTTTCTTTATCTCCCTCTGTGTCTTCCAGCTGTGGGTTTGTATATCCTGCCGTGGGCCGTAATGTCGGATAGACACACCGGAGGGTCGGGGTGGAGCACTGGAATTGTCCCCTTCCTTTGTTCCTTCTCCCTCTTTTTTCATTTGTCCCCCTTTTTTTCTTCGTATAATTTCCAGAGCCCCAATATATTCTGTCTGATTTTTAGCTTGGAGCCTTTGTATTTTGTTAGCAAGTATGAGAATATGTTTTCTATTGTATTACTGTCAAAGGTTCCCTCCCTGGGTCCTCATGGAAGCACTGACCCGCAGTCTTCTGGACCCACTGAAAATTATATTTCAATATTTGATCGCGATACCGGGCCAATCTTCTGCCCATATGATCGAGGGGACTGTCTAAATAGGCCATTATCCCTTGTCCTCCTACTCCATTTACTCTATGTCCCAAGTACCCTATACCCCTTTCCTTTACCCACCCTTTTCCATAATGTTCACACTCACCCCCTATTACTTTCACCTTCTGCTCACTCTGGCACTCTGGCCGTCTCCTCAGGCCCACCCACTCGCCCTCACTCGGCACACCAGCCTTCTCCCAGGTCCGACTACTCACTCCGTGTTAGTAAGGAACAGCCCTCTCCACAGGCCCACCTTTCCTGTTAGTGAAAAAAAGAAGAAAACAAAGGCCAAGTGCATATTATACAAGAGGTACCCTTCGATGTTGATCCCTCCACCATGAATCAACACCACATGAATGAAACTAACTACCACATGCACGTCCCTCTCTTTACTTCCAAAACAACAGCATAAAAGAAAACGCCTTTCTACCCCAATGATGCAACTATACAATTGCCAGAGCTACGCGCAGCTCCCCTCGAACAAAGCCTGTCACTTACTGCGTATCTCTGCTTCTCTAGTGCAGGTGTGCCCACTCCCACACCCACAAGGTGGTACATGCTAATTACTACTATTATGATCGTCCTCCCACCTTCAGGATGCATCCTAAACAACATCAAATTCCATCCCTCCCTCGCTGCAGGCATGCTACCGTGATAGAGTGCTTTCTTGCACAGTTACACTCACGTTCCTTGAGATCCTCAAATCCCCTCTGCACTGATCCTCCTGTCTGTTCTCGCTCTCCCCCGAGCGTGGGCGGCGCTTAGGACCCGGCAAACATTTGTGAATTCGGCATCTGCAGGACCTCCTGTGTGATGCTCGGGAATCAGGTCTGCAGTCGCTGGACCTGTGCCCCCATGGACGGTGGCCGAAATACCCTCAATGGACCGAGAGAACCAAGGATCTCGCTAGGGCCTCCAAAAATGTACCAGAGGTCTTCCAAAACTCATAATAAATAATTACCACAGGTAGGGCAAGAAGTAACGCTGTTTATTACAGGTTGGCAAGCTCAAATCAAACAGAACAGTGGACCAGAACTGATTGATGAGAGCTGACAACTGGCATACAGTGAACATCATTTCTTATACACTTAAATCAATGTTTATTATGTTAGAAACTGTTGCACTTCAAGTTTTGTGTTTTTGTAGTTCCCACAAGCACGACTGGTTAAGGTACGTCATTCCCTTATATGTAAACATATGCTTGTCAAATAGGATTGGACGAAACAGATCTGCCCTCACTTAGTTCATTTCCCCTCAATGTGGCGCCACATTGCTTTCCCACTCCTCCCACAAACAGTTTGCAATTAGTAAAACATTTGTGCTGACCTCTGTTTCTTTATTAGCATACCATTGGCCAGCACCACAGCGGATGGAACATCAGACACCCTGAACTAGTGGGATGGGAGACATTCACACGGCACCTGCAAAATAGCGACCTTCTAAAACATTGTATTGTACTCTGTGAGGGCTGGTTACTTCCCAGTGACGTCGGAACTTACTGTCTCATTGGTTCTTCAGGGCATGCGACTCCAATCCACCTACCTGTTCCTTTGCCCGCTGGCTATAGGACAATTAAGACAATCATGGTGTTGTATGTGTGTGAATCGGGCCAACTTCCCCAGCTCCCGTTAGTAACCGTGAGACTGGTTCGCCGGCCTTGATCACGTTGCTCAGTGCAGTCTCAGCGACTCTGGACTGCTGTAGATGAGCAGCTTGGGCTTAGTTTACCCCCTCCCTTGGTTGCGGTACACTGGACATGCAAGCATTCAGAACGAAGCCCAACCTGGAGTCCTCCGTAGTGTGTGTTTACCTGTGGTTTCCTTTCCCGAATGCTGGTACCTACAAGTGTCCTCATGTCATGGTTATAAACAAAGTATCCCTGTTTAGGTTGAATGGAGGGAGAGAGAGAAATATTGAGAGAGAGAGAGAAATATTGAAAGAGAGAGAGAGAGAGAGAGAGAGAGAGAGAGAGAGAGAGAGATAACTACAGCTACCAGAGTTCCCTCGTTTTCTCCCACCTAGGAGGTGTCTCTGCCCGCCCTATTTTATTCCATCAGTTGGTAGGTGCACCCCCGTCTGGCGCTGAATCAGCACCTTCATTACAAGTTCATCACACATCGCACTACGGCATTTCCAACTAACCTTCAACTTGTTATGTCCGTCATGTATATACTTCCAAAAATACCCAAGAGCCTAGAGAATCCACCAAGGTGCCCCATCATAGCAGTTAACAATAGTCTGACAATAGAGCAACTAACACAGTACATTGACAAAATCATACAACCTCTGGTCCAGACCACAAAGATATACCCCAAGGATACCAATGACTTCTTGGTGAAAGAACAGGCTTTTGACTTTGACGCAGATTCACAATGGACATTGCCAGCCTATACACAAATATAACCCATAAACCCAGGTATAGAGGTGATGGAGTGGCTGTTATTATCAACAGATCTCTGTAAAGCAGACAGAGCTTTCCTCCTGCATGAGCTTGTTGAAAATTGTTTTCAACAACTTTTTTATGTTTGAGAGCAGATTCTTTGTACAAATAAGATGAACATCAATGGGAGCCTCCATGGCTCCTAGTTATTCCAGTACATACATGGCGTATCTTGAAGAAGAATGTGTCCTCAACAGTGACAGTGGACCACACACCTGAAATGTCTCTATAGATATATTGATGAAATCTTCAAGATATGGACAGGAACCATAGAACAGTTCACATGTTCATTGGAATACATGAACAGCATGACTCCCAGGATACAATTCACCTCGAAATATAGTAAATCATCAGTTGAATTTCTTAATGTCAAAATTTATGTGAAGGACGGAATTCTTCAAACCACTGTATATACCAAACTCACAGACAAAAATAGTGTCCTGTTGTCCTCTAGTTTTCATCCAAAACGGACTATAGAAAGTATCCCTTTACAGCCAGTTAGGTCCTCGGGTACAGGCAAATTGTCTCGGAAAAGTAGCAGTATGCCGAAAAAAAACATCAAAACTACAGGAGAAGTTCCTACATGTGGCTACTCAAGAATAATGTGGACTCAGTAGCCCAGAAGGCGGGGTCTGTTACAAGACAAGTTGCTCTTACCCAAAGTGAAAGAATCCAAAAAAAACCTTCTATAGGTGACAACATACTCACAGCAAAGTCCCAGGATTAAGACCATCCTGAAAGAACATTGGAAGCTGTTGCTATGAAATCCAACTACGAGCCATCAGTTCCTGGATCTACCTACCTACCTTTGCATACTGCAAGAGCAATTCAATAAAGGATATTTTTATTAGGGCCGATATCAGCTGCCCTAGTAACATTCAAACCACACACAAAGGCACGTCCCCATGTAACAACTACCACAATGTAATAAAAGGGAACTCTGTAAACCATCCATACATAGGACAAAAAAATAATGATCAAACACTCCACGACATGTGACTCTGCCAATGTGATCTATGGGATAAGGTGCCCATGTGGGATAAGGTGCCCATGTGGCATCTATTTAAGTCACCACATGTAAAGCCAAGACACGTTGGACAGAGCGCAAGTCGAATATTAGGACTAAGTCGGAGAAATCCCCACTTTCACAGCACTTCTTTCAAGTGCATCATGCAATAGTTCAGATGCAGGTGATCATACTAGATCAAATAAAGCCATCGAGAAGGGGTGTGGACATATTGAGAAAACCCTTTCAGAAAGAGATATTCTGGATCGATCGGCTCAACAGTTTATCACCTTGAGAAATGAATATGGAATGAGACCTTACTTGCTACTTTTTTTGGAAATTCTTTTTTATTGTTTTCAACGAGCACCAATGCAATAAGATGAAGAAAACAAAAGAGATAGAGACAGTGATTCAGTGAATCAAGCCCTCTCCCTGCCAGAAATGTGTCCCAACGTCGTTCCCCCATTGCATGCACAGTAATTATCCAACATCATATTGCTGTATACCAATATTCCAACAATAGCAACTGTACATCTCCCTCCCTCTTAGAACTCACCCCATTTGTGTTTACTAAATTTACATCAAGCTTCTCACAGGCATTACTGACATTCCCTCAAGGTGCCTTCCCTTCAGAGCTTAACTCAGTGCCTGCGCCTCATTCCAGGCACTTATTGTGGCTGCGCAATAAGATATAGGGCCTCATTCCAAGGTTGGCGGTAAGGGGTTAACGGTGCTGGTAAAGGTGCCGGTGCCGTTAACTCCTTACCGCCGCATTACGAGATCCGTTAGCAGGTCCCGCTAAGGGCGGCTGGTTTTACCATGCGCCCTTAGTGGGAGCCGCTAAAGGACCAGCATGCTAACAATGGGCCTGTTATCAACGGGCCCGTTGTTAGCATGGTCCCCATTCCCATTGAGCCCTATAGGGGCTCGAATGGGGATGGGTTCCCTGAATGGAGAAATACCGGGTCCTCCAAGGTTGGAATGGCCCGGTAATTCCCCATTCAGGGAACCCAGACCCGGTATGCGGTAAGGGGGTAGCCATGGCGCCGGTAGCGCCATGGCTACCTCCAACCTCATAATGAACCCAAGTATCCCAGATATCCTTGGTTCTGGCACAAGGATGAAGTATTCCACCATATTCCGTTTCCATTTCACTGCAATAAAGCCATCTTTCTTCCATTGTTCTACTGTAGGAGGTTGCACTATCCCCCACAACATCGACCACCCTCCTTTTTGCTAGAAGCAAAAACAGCCCGTCAGTTTCCTTACATGCCCTATAATCAGCTTAGTATAACCTCATAGGGCTACCTCCGTGTCCGGTTCCACCCTCTCTCCTGTGATATCACCTAACTCCTCATAGGCCTCCTCCCAAAACCGTAATATAGGCAGACAGCTCTGGGCAACGTGAAGAAAATCTGCTGGTGTGGTTGCAACATCGAACACACTCGTCTGGGGTATAAGGGAAAAAGCTATGTAACAGCGTAGGGATATAATAGAATTGATGAAGGTATTTAAAATTAATCAACTTAAAACTACTACCGAGTGCTATCTTCCTCGCTTGTGGACAGCAGTATCTCCATACGTCATCTGCCATAGCTCTACCTAAAGAAACCTCCCATTTCCTTTGAGATGACTCTGCCCATCCCATTCAGGTTTCCTGTATTTTGCTCTAGTGATCAGACACAATCCTACTAGTATCCACCCCTTCTATTATTCCGTCTAGACTAGGGGCCACCGCTGGTTCATTTGGAAACCTGGAGAATAGACTCTTCAGAGACTCCCTTAACCTGAAGTATTGAAACAACTCCACGGGCGTGACATCTCCCCTACCTCTCAATCCCTCCACAGTCAAGAACTGCCCCTGCGGAATGAGGCCCATAAAGCGATAAATACCCAGTAATTTCATGCAGTCAACAAATCCACGTTTGCTGGTCAAAGGAAAGCTCGGAATGTGGATGATCCGGAGTTTAGGAGTCTTAAGGACCTCTCCCTTCCCTTTCCTCTCCACACGAACCCATGATCTACAGGTCAACTCCAACATATTCTCTATCTAAGATGACCTATCGGGAGCTGTCAATATAACTGCACGTAACAGGTACAGCACTGCAAGGGCCCTCTCAATCTCCACATTCCCCCTTTCTACACCCTTCCCAAACCAATATACCTGGAACCCTTGTCTGCACCACCTCATAATATGCCTCAAAATCAAGTAGCGCTAATCCCCCATTATCTAACGGTGCACCTAATTTCCCCCACGACCTCCGCGGCTGTTTGCCCACTAAGATAAACCAGGAAATCTCTGATTGCACCTCACGAAAATATGATTTAGGCAGCGCCAATGGCACATTTAAAAATACATAAAGAAACCTAGGTAACGGGACAATTTTACCAACAAACCCCTCCCTTAAAGGTTCAGTGCAGCCCCATCCACCTTCCCACCACTATCCTAGAATGTTCCAGCACCTTTTTGTAGTTACATTGGTACAGAACCTTCAGGGTCCACGCAATATCTATCCCCAGATATCGGGTATAAGTAGGGTTTCCTGTTTTTGGGGTTTCTCCTTTTTATTTTGTACTTCTGCAGGTGTTCTCCAGTGTTTTAAAAAAAATTCAGAATCTGTGTTTCTCTGTGCTTTCCCTTTTACCCCTTTCAAAAAGTTGCAGATAACTGTTTTTTCCAATGTAAACACAGACATGTTATTTTATTGTTTCACTGCGTGCATACATATGGTAATATTTCTCAGTGCAAGATGTTATAAACACTTCATGTTAATCCAGTATTCTCTAGCATTTCTACAAGTCAAAATTATTGTAATAAATCATACAATACTTTTTTCAGGGGCACTTTGCCCATCCTTGCCCTTTCTTTTCTTCCGATAAAGACTTTAATTTGTGAAAACGACCTTTCCACATTGGCGCTGCACACAGGCAAGGCCAAATTATCCAACATACAAACTGATAAATATGGCCACTGTTAGTGCTTTCCCATCCAGTACTCACATGCCTGTAGATGCAGATTCTCAGGCACAGGCTCTGCCAAATAGTAATTAAACTGGGTGAATACAGTATCAGTGTCATTAAAATGGTGACAAAGAAATGCATACTTTTAAAAGTCTGGACTAAATTCTTTTTTGCAGAAGGGATCCAGTACTTGCACAGCATGCAACAAAGAGGCTTCACTCGCTTCAAATGAAATGGTGGCTGATGGGATGTTTCTACACAGCATTGCTTGCCGTTTTTCATGCATTGTTGAGTAGAATATACAAAACCTCTCAACAGTCCTTTGTTTGCCAAGTGGCCAGTAGTGCACATGTTGCAGGGCCAAAGTCACTGAAAGTGTCACCCAGCTTCCTTTTGAATTAAGAGTTTCACCTCCACACAATGACATTGTACACTTGGTAATTATTGTTATAACCAGATTTGTGAGAATGAACACAACAGATACAGAAGGATTGTCTAAGGTTCACTTAAAGGATACAGACTAGTAGTTGCAAAGGATACACTCTATGTCTTCTCCCATCTACTGTTGTCAGAGGTAGAACGTAGTGTCTCAAGAGAAACCTTCTAACTAATGTCACTCTCTGACTAGTAAAACCCACAATCAAAGAGAGCCATTAGTGAGAAGGGCAGGAGTGGACCAAGACTCACCAGGCTGTCGATAGAGAGTGGACTAATTAGAAGGCTATCGTTACAAAAGGACAGTAAGAACCTATGTTAAATACACTAACCTGGATGTACAGCGACAGGTAGGTCCTAACAATGTCCGAATTAATCCAAAGAGAAAACAACGACAAGGAAAGGGTAGTGAGGAATCTAACCCGGGCGGAACGAGGGCCGCACTAGAGTCGGGTTGGTGTACACAGGTAAGCGTCCAAAGTTCTGTGCACTTTGTAGTAGGAGGAAAAGAAAATCTTGATCCAGGAAGACAAACCCTTTACAATAGTTGAAGGTCCAGTTGAGTCCTGATCAGGAGTGAGTACGGAGATTGTCAGACTAAACTCTCCTGCAAGTAGGATGTGATTTAGCAGAGGAAGAATATCCAGAAGGGAAATAATAGTCTACGGAAAATGACAAGGAGTAATGAGGTTAATAGTATTGCCGAATTGGATGTATATGGAGTGGAAACCTGCCGGGTGTTGATTGCAGTCCGTGGAAATTGCTATGTCATGTAGGAACGTGGCGGGGCTCCGTCTTGGAATGAAGCAACAGGTTGAAGAGCGTCGCGTAGGAATGCGACGGGGCTGCCAAAGTTAGAAGAAGGCTGCGTAAGAACGCGGAAGAAAGGAGTAGCTCTGAGACGAGCTGGAAGGTTGCCTGAAACTGCGTAGGAACGCGGGGAAAGGCAACCGCTTCTTGCGATGAAAAGAAGAGCGTCTGCAAAGAACAGCAGAAGCAAGCTCCGGAACGCAGATACCAAAAACGATCAGAAGCGCAGCTGTAAGGCATCAGCTTCGTTAAATAATGTCAGCTGACGTGCACCTGACCAACGCGATGATGCATACGTTGGTCATGTGACGCGAGCTCTCTCAGTAGCGTCTCTCGGCCAATTTCCATTGAGTATAGAACGGCCTGGACATTCTGCAGGCTGAGGATGCCGGGAAATAGGAGCGTTTGGGGTAAGTAACGGACCCTGGGGTGGCAGGCATGACAATTATATGTGTTTTCTGATTCCATCCTCTTCATTATATCGAGTACAGCCACCATGTTCTCTTACAAAAATCTAAGAACACAGTAGATTGTACTTTTCTTCACCTTACTATCAATGTGTGCCCTCCGATCCTCACATTTCCTGCCTGAGGCATCATCACTAAGGAGAATATCTGTAAAAGGTTGCTACATCAATAATATGGTGTTCACTGCCTCTAATACAGCGAACCACCGGCTGAAGGAGACAGTTGGAATAGCCTTTTCTTTCATGCCTTACAAGGTGCAAAATGTTAGATATTTGCATTTCAGTTCACGTGCATATCTAAAAAGTGCACCAAAATGGACCTCAAGGTCAACTACATCCTTGATCAAATCGGAGGACTTTAAAACTGCTTTTGAAACTTCATCAAGTAGGTGGCAAGGGTCTTGCATGGGCAATGCCTTGAAATCGTCACTGCCCTTAGATAGATCATCACATAACTTTTTCATATAAGTTGCAGAATCACTACAAACACACACTACATCACTCCAATCCTTACCAAACTTGCTCAGGACTTTATGGAGTAATGCGCAACTGTAACTGCATTGCAAGTTTCAACCACCTCTAAATCTTCCCTGATAATAAGGCGCACTCATCCACTTTTTGGGTCACAAAAAATGAAGAGGACTGCCACTGCTGGATCACCATGCATCTTGGGTGTTTCATGGACAGTGATTGAAATGTTTCAATTGCCTTGGACTAACTCTCTGACGTGGCCAATGTCTGTCATAAAAACCTTAGGTAGGAATTTCTCATACATTTGAATGGATCTGAGCAATGTTGTGGCTGCTGGGGACCATCTGTGGAAAAGATTACCAATTGGGCCGGCCCTAGGTCCAAAGACCTTTTTCTCTATTCCAAAAGGAAAAAAGACTGATTTAGGAAGACTGCTGCGTGAGCACATGGAGCGGTCTTTCTAAATTAAACTGTCAAGCCTCTGATGCACATGAGTGCACGCAGGGGCTTACAGGCTCTGTGTGCCTCAGCGGACTCGTTGCAGGAGTGACAGGTACGTGGGAAAATGTATGTGTGTGTGCGTGTATGTGTTTGTATGCATATGAGTGGGGAGAATGCATGTTTGGATGTGAGCAGCGGGTTGTGGGGGAGGAAAGGGGGACTTCTGAGGTTAAAACCCCACGATTAATGAGAGATTGAGCGAGAGGGGGTGGGGAAGGATGGGGGTTCTATGTAATAATACCGCATTATAAATACTATACAAAAACGGGCCAAAATAAATCTGTATTTTTTGTGTTTAGGCTTTAAAATGCAGGATCATAACATAGAACTGTGTAGGCACCTGTGACTGCCTTTAACCATTAATGAGTCATGTGCCACCCTCTTGGAGAAGGCTGCTTGGCACTGCCACTGCTGAGGATACAGTACCAGGAGAGGAGTAAGGTGGTCCTTGTATGTGTGCGTGCAGTACTATCAGTGCTGTATATGTGCTGCATGATTTGTGGGCTCAGCAGCACACCGCACGATGTGACCATGCTTGGGAACTTACAAAGGAAATTCCCAACTTGGGCGAACTCACGTCCTCTGCACACTGTATGTGGCTCGATAAATAAGGCAAACTTTCTGAATGCAGCTGATCCCACCAGTGTACTCTTAATTTAGATTATTTATAGGTTACAGAAACATGTCAGTCTCATACTTTCAAAAAATGACAAGTTCATGTTTTCATTTGAGGCATTTTATTCCTATTGCCTAACGCGTTTCGAGTTTCCCATTCTCTTCATCAGGGGCTTTATATGTAAAGAATTTCTACACATTGTTTTACAAATATCAGAGTTTTAGATAAATTATGTCCATTAAGTCAATTGTGCATTCACGTTTCATTAGTACTTCTACTAAATCAAAACAATTCATAATTCCTTTTTGTGCTACCTAACAAAGAGCAGTTAGAATTAAAAACATCATACCAACTTTCATCATTTCCTTAGACCACCTTATCTATTTCAAAGTATTTAAAATGACTAATACCTTAGGCTTATGGTAATGGCCCATTAGCATTTTGAACAGCTATCATAAATACTCTTCAGAGAGTCGGGTTCCATAAAGATTCAGAATGTGATGTTATTAAATATTTTCCTCAAACAGCATAGTGAGCACCATGATACATTACATTAATATTTTCCAAAATTAAACAAACAAGTGGTAAGCATTTAATGCTTCAAAAACCTATCTCTAAGCATTTTGCATTTCAAAATACAAATAGCTGACCTTGTGTGGGTAGCTGAAATGCTACTATTTCTTCTGTTTTAATTCCCCCACTGGGTTCTACAGCGAATCCTTCATCCACAGAGTCTTTTAATCTGTATTGGTAAAGGTGCATGTTTAAAAAACGAATTTCAATTCTAATAAGGCCTTCATAGCATAGCTAAGAGTGAAATGAAATGCTCACCCTGTTCCTTCTCTGTAATGTGCACAGTATTGTTGGAGGGAAAGCTTCATGTTCAATCCATCTATGTGGAGAAAAAGTGTCATGTGTGGGATAAGTCAAAGATCCTCACTAGTTGGGGTTCATGCTTGTAACTTAATCTTTTTCATCAGTAATTACTTGATTCCCCCACGTTGTGCTTCTGTCTATGGAAATACCTGTTGTGGAGACGGCGGGTTGTTCAACATGGCCGCTATTTATTGCGTTGTCATCGCGTTATGGTGACATCATCACGTTATACGTGAATGACGTCATGCATTTAAACAATGAATCATCATCATGTTGATCTTAATGTTAAAAAAGAGACCCCGGCTGATGACAATGCAAAACCGGTATGTCCTCGACCTCCTCACAGCGATGAAAGGCGGGGTTTGCAAAAAGATCGGGAGTTCATGTTGCACATTCGTACCTTCAGCAGATGGTGAAAATGGGACATTATCACACATGATAGCAGACGTGCACAAACTTGGCGCCAAGATGAAGGAGGCCGGAGTACAGGAAAATGACTGGCTCAACATGGCATTTGGCTGGGTACCATCATGGCTTGGAATAACAATGAAAATGCTGATCCCGATCATCGTGGTCATCTCGCTGATCTTCTGTGTGTGCTAGTTAGGACTCTGATGCTGTGCAAAAGCGGTTCATGGTAATGCAATGATGATGGTGACTATTGATAATCGAAATAACCATAAGGTACCTCATGATACTCGGGAAGCACAAATACAAACTGGAGAGAGCAATGAACCCAAATACTGCATGGTAGCAATATACCACACTGGGGATGAGGTAGACAATTATTATCATACAACTAATAAACAACCTGAAGACCTCAAAAACTACAAAGAAGTATGGGTAGACTTGGATGGGGATGGGGGATGTATATATATGACCTGTACTCCTGAAGAATATGCCTGCCGTGGGAAGAGCCTCAGAAGTCTGTGCCGAGTGTGGATGCCTATAAAGGGTAGCCCTGCCTGGGAAGAAGCAGAGAGAAGGGCAAATGAACTTTAGAAATACTGGGGGAGGGCGTTTGTTACTGAAGGAGTAACAAAAGGGGGGAATGTTGGGAAGGATATGATCCTATCCCACCCCTTAGGCATCACCAAAGAGAAAAAACATCATCACAGCCATGCAGGAAGAAGCCCCCTCCTACACTGTACGTGTAAGAGCCTGTCTTGATATGGGCAAAATCTTCCTCGGGGCCAGCCCTTTGAGAGCAAAAAATACCCAATTCAGCCCAAAATACAGGTTCTATTGTGCTGAGCAGTGATCTCATGCTAGTGACAAATGACACCTTCAATAAGTTTTAGTATTTATTCTAAACCGTGAATTTCATATACATTTGGGATTCAAGTTAGAGAAGATTACAAAGCACAAAACTTAGAGATAAACATAGAGAAACATAGAGAAACACAGTCTTACGCCCCTTCAATCAGCACTGGGAGACCCTGGCCCTCATAAGCTAGCTGTAACAAGCCCCGCTCAGAGGACAGCGCTGCTGGGTGCCGTCAGAGCTCCAATTCCGGGCACTTGATCTTGCTCGAACCAAGTCCACAGGACGATCTCCCACCCGAGTCATGTGAGAGCATGCATATTTTATAATCTCGTGCTGCCCGTCCATGACGCACAGTTCCAGAACTTTCCCTGTGCAAAATATAGGCTGGCTCATGGAAAAAACCCAACTCTGTTAATTTCCACTGCTCCTTCTTCTGAGCCCCTCCCTGGCTCCCATCTGCGCGAAAGCTCAGGAATGTCTTATCAGTGCCTTCCCAGAGAAAAGGAGATTAGCTTGGGGCCATGCAGGGCTACCGTTAGTGAGGCAGAATATTGTAAGGGAAGCAGGGATGTATTAACCCCATCTGCAAGCTCTAAAAGGCATGCACTCATAGCTTAGTGTTCATAGCGCTTAAGACTGGCTATCTAAGCGCTATATAGGTGCCATAATGTTCCAAACACTCCAAAAATGTCCATTAGCTTACAGAGCTGGGGCCTTCGCCCTGCCTGTCTATCAACAATGCATAATGTGACCTATCACTCATACTAGGCCTGCATATTCCTTGTAGCTCACTACTGCATAATGGAAGTGCTACAACAGACTACTGTCAGCATTTTTTGCACATACTTTGAATACACTAATGGCTTTCAGCGGCTAATGCTGTCATCTAAAGCCCTGATTGGCAAAGTTGCAATTTTGTGTATCACTACATTCCACCCCTATTCAAAGTGTGTGCGACAATGCTGACTAATACACATCAATATAGTATTTAGTGCAGTGATAAAGACCTTGGGGCTTTGCAAGAGGTTTAAGCAAACTATCTTCTAGCGGTTAGTCAGCGTGGCATGCAAGGTAAAACACTACCTAAACAAAAATGTACACAAAGTGAACAGTGACATATACCCTTGCCAAAACCTGGCCTACACAAAAATACCTACACAAAGTGAACATGGACATTTACTCTAGCCAAAACCTGGCCTACACAACAATACCTAAATAATTATTGTATAACTGATTGTCAGTTAAAAAGCAGCATGCAGTTAGAATGTCAAGGCAATCCAGTGTAGTCTAATCTACAATGCACTATTGCATTTATGTATGGTTACCAACTCTAAACCTGGCAGCCTTTCACTCTAAGGGCCTACCCTCCCCTGATCCCAGGGCATTCAGACGTGACTATGGGCTGTGTGACTAGACACTTCCCCCATGTATGTGGAACCCAACCAGAAACCATCTAATTTCGTGAACAAGGTGAACCCATGGGCACCAGGTTATCTAAATAAAAACAATTCTATTAATTTACATCAAGCATGGCATGTGTTATTCATGCATTCAAAAGCAAGCAATTTGATCCATATGTATGCTGGTAACTGTAGCTCTGTGTGCCAGTGTGTGGAGGATGGTCGCCCCCACTCAGTAAAAAGCCAACACCTGCTGATTTAACAATGTTTGCCATAAAATGCATCATGTGTATTTAGCAGTCTTGTTGATCTGCCCTATGGCAGAAAAAATGTCTTCATACCTAAAATTCTGCCATCTCCAGTGGTTGCCAATACTTGTAGCAGTGTTGGGCGTATCAATGGACCCCACTAGGCTAGAAGTTCTATAGCAGAGCTGGCATCAGAACCCATAGTGGCTAGCTTATTGTGCACAGTTTCTATGTCACAAGCATATAAAGCTCCTGCAATTAATGAATCTAGCTCCCTAGCTACGCGCACTCTAGTGATGGGCCATAGAAATGGACTCCATTTGTAGCAGCTTGGTAGTACTAAGGAAACATTGCCTCGTGATAAATCTATGTCTAAGTGTATCACTGTAATAATAGAGGTGTGCATTACCAGCCTACAATTTAAATGTTGCCTTACTACTGGAAAATCTAACATGTTCACAGTGTCTACCTATTGTGACTTGGAGAATACCTTTCTTCAAGTGGGATATCTACCATATACAATATTAGTTTTAGCTACAAACACCATACTACCATCCGGCAGTGGCTGTTTCATCACACCATTGTGTAAAATGCATTTAGTCAAGTTATAGTCCATAAAATCTTGGCGAGAACACTCGCTGTAGTTCTTGGTCAGAAAAACATCACATTAAACAAATTAAACAAATCGTTGTATCCATCCATATGAGTCAGTGACAAAAGATGTCTGACAATGTGCCAGGCCAGTACGCTAGCAATTCCATGTGGATACTCATTTGTAGCGCTTTTCCAAAGAATTATTCCAAATGTCTACAATCAAAAAGGTGACTCTTTGCATTAGTGTGCTGGAGACAGCTGTCCCCACAAAAACATGAAACTGGTTGGTTTAACAAAAACCGTGTCACACACTATGTGTCATAAAATCAAACATCAAGTCAGTCATGGTTTCATTTACCCGCCTTAAAGCTGGCTGTAAAAGTATCCAGTGTTTCAAAGGTTACCATCTCAAATTAGAGCTCACACGCTTGGCAGCATTACTTCAAATTAAGAATCTTAACCTACGCACAGGTGACTTTGATGTGCGCACTCATTTTATCTCAAAATAAATTACGCTCCTGCTTGCATAATTCTGCTGCCCCAACAATTCATAAATCATTTTCCTGCCTACGTGCAACGTAGAAGTTTTTTTTTTTTTCAAAAAGCAAAGCATCTCTGGTTAAAGCAATTCAGTTGGAAGAGCAAAACCATTTCGTTTTTTCAGATTCATCTCAAAAAGTGCATTTAAAAACCATTTTTCAATGTGTTAGCATTCAAGTGCTGCGTCACACAGCTGTTTGTGGTGCATGATGTTACAGTCCACAACTCATTGTCCACAGTCCTTTAAACAAGAAAGGCAAGACATGTCAATTAAGTTATTTCCAGCAACTGAATAATTTGAATGTGCAGCATCAAATATTTGATAACTAGCCAAGTCTGCACCGTGCCAGTTCAGCAAAAGTTATTACTCTGTTGGACACCTTTCGCAGGTTGCAGAACAAATGTCCTCATACGTCATGCATGTTAGCAGCATTGAGTGCGGTGCAGGACATGTTCAATGTTCGCATATTTCATCACGCAGTGACTCGCTTTCTCTGAGAATGCGTCTGCTTGACTGATCAGTGTCACCCACAAATTGCACACATCTACTTTTGTTATGGCACGCACCTGTCTTGCTTTTTTGCCTAGGCAAAATACAAACAGAAATGTTAGGATGTCATCAAAACTTCAATATCAGCGTTATCCACCCCTTCCCATAACACCACCCCCATCTTCAGAAGTCTCATCAGGTAACTACACACTTTATCATTGCTACTGCAATTATTTATCACCCTTCTGCATGTTTCTGGGGGCTTATTTACACTCAACCATACGGGGTGTAACTGCCTAATCACAAACTCATTTCTGCAATGCGATCATAGTTGGTCAATGGTACCTCAGACTGATCTGTGCTTTTACAAAAGCCATATAATAAGTACCCAGGTCGCACTTCTGAATGGATCAATGCTTTCCTTTGCCACCAGAGCGATCACAAATGCCAGGCGCCAACTTGCTTCCAGTGTCTCATGATCTTGATTTAGTTTGCCCTGCTGGCATCACTCCATTTTTCAAAGGTAAAGTCTTTCAGTCCAATACCGCCTGCAGTTGCACAATCAGCTTTGTTTATTTTTTGTCCATACAGCTAGTGTCTTTCAAGCCTCTGGTTTTTTCACTTATCATTTTCTCAAAGGGTGTTTGCTGATTTCTTGGCCCACCCCTTTGAGCGCGATAGTCTAAGTCAGTTTCTTTTGTTGCTTCAACAAATCATTCATTCTTGCACTAAGCCGTGAGGCTTCTGGATCATGGCTAATGTGCAGTGTTCATGTTGTACTCCAAAGCCCCGCTCTGCAGGTTGTCTCTTGCAAAACGGCTAAGCGCTTTTGTCAGTTTTGCTTCCATCTGGAATGCCATAATGTCTTTGTCAGTTACTCCAGCACTGGCAATGTAGCTTGCATTTTGCCAGCTGTGTATTCTCTCTTCTCAAAGCGCCTAGAGGTTTCTTCTCCAGTGCACAGCGCTTTACTTCAGTTCACATCACATGGAGCACTGGGATGCAGCTTGCACAGCAATGTCGCTTCACTTCACATCACATCACATGGTGCATGGGAATGCAGTTTGCACGGAGTCTCTTGAAATGGGCAGCTGTCTTTTCTTAGCCCATTCACAGATGCACAGGTTCCCCAAATGTTCAGATGTGATGTGCCCATCTGCCATCCTGCATGCAGCCTTTGTTTTCCTTCCAGTGTTACTGGGCAAATTCTTTACTTCCGATCAGCATTTCTGTCTTTGCCCCCCCTCTCCTCAGTTTTTTGCTCACAATGATGGTGTCTCTCACAGGGGATGGAATGCAGGAATGTCATTGTTTATCTTTCGCGCAGCAAGCTTATCTCTTTGCTCTATAACTCTTAAACTGTGGCGGCTTCAATGGAAAGCACTCGTTTCGGACAGTTCATCCAGATTAACTCTTTCCTGCACTGTTCCAGCAACTCAGAAAAGCTCCCATATCTGAAACACCATTTCACTAAACAGGAGCGCAGTATTCTGCTTTTTGTTTGCCTTCCTCCAACAGTTTTTTTTTTCTTCTTCCTCGTAACGTTGTAGTTTGGCTTCACAAGCTCACTCCACTGCAATGTGCGATCTTTCAAAAGAACCCGCAACCCACTAAATCTTTGTGCTATCTTATCACACACAGATTTTTCATTCTGTTGTACCATTGCCAGAATATAACCACTTATTTCAGTGCATTTAAAAAATGCCATGTTTAGTGCAGCTCCCTACACGTTTTTTTTCTGCAAGAGCAACCCACACTCTATATTGCTTGTGGGCTGTTAAATGTGTCAACAACATTTTTCACGATGTATCACAGTCAACAGGTCACTATTTCCAAACATGCATCAGTTATAAGGCAACAGTACAAGTCCATGGCATATCGTGGTAACAGTCAAAAATACTCCAGGGGCAATTTAGAGGCAATTTAGAAAAATATAAATTGTTTTTTCCCCCCAAACCATTGCAAACTGATTCTGCAATTTCAAATCAATACACAAAAATCGAAAATCCAAATAACATTCACTCACTTTCTTTTTAAGTGAGTCTCTCACCCATTATAAGCATGGCACAGTTTAAAATGCAATATAACCATTTTAGTGTGTTTCCTTTAAACAGAATTCGCCACCAGCACATGGAATTTACAGTTGCAAAAAGAAAAACACACCCTTTAGGCTCTCAGCACAGATGTTACTCTTTCTCCTAAGCACGGCTCATTCCCCATGTTATCTTCAGGAATGTCAACACTTCAAAAGCATACATTAAAAAAAAAAAAAAGCGAACCTTCGCCTCCGAAAATTACAGCCCCCCACTCGCTAGCACACTGGGGCTGAGTCAATGGTTGAATTACTATTCACAATTTGCATGTCAAATCCTCGCAACTATTTTTCCCTGCCCTCATGACAGAATAGAGATGAGAACTCCGTCTCACTTTGCATTTCAAATTACAACTTTAAACTGGGGAAACCGCATGATAAAATTCTTTCCTAATCGAACATACATCTTTCTTGACCATTCATCGGAGCGCTTTAAACAAAGCCATTTCCCGCTTGTTTATCGCCTTGTACTCCCTGGCTCCATTCCCAAGCAATAAGTCAGTCACGACTGATTTACTGAAGGGAGTCTTAACCACACAAGCTATCGGCCACGGCAAGCCGACACAACGCTGCTGTCTTTTGAAGTCTCAGAGCTGCAGTGAGACCACCAAGGAAATGCGACAGCCTGCTCCTCACTCTGCACTGTGTTCTCTCACACAATTTGTCATTTCACAGCAAGGCACTGCTCTTCACAAATCCCCAAGCTGCCACCAAATGTCTTGATATGGGCAAAATCTTCCTCAGGGCCAGCCCTTTGAGAGCAAAACATACCCAATTCAGCCCAAAATACAGGTTCTATTGTGCTGAGCAGTGATCTCATGCTAGTGACAAATGACACCTTCAATAAGTTTTAGTATTTATTCTAAACAGTGAATTTCATATACATTTGGGATTCAAGTTAGAGAAGATTACAAAGCACAAAACTTAGAGATAAACATAGAGAAACATAGAGAAACACAGTCTTACGCCCCTTCAATCAGCACTGGGAGACCCTGGCCCTCACAAGCTAGCTGTAACAAGCCCCGCTCAGAGGACAGCGCTGCTGGGTGCCGTCAGAGCTCCAATTCCGGGCACTTGATCTTGCTCGAACCAAGTCCACAGGACGATCTCCCACCCGAGTCATGTGAGCATGCATATTTTATAATCTCGTGCTGCCCGTCCATGACGCACAGTTCCAGAACTTTCCCTGTGCAAAATATAGGCTGGCTCATGGAAAAAACCCAACTCTGTTAATTTCCACTGCTCCTTCTTCTGAGCCTCTCCCTGGCTCCCATCTGCGCGAAAGCTCAGGAATGTCTTATCAGTGCCTTCCCAGAGAAAAGGAGATTAGCTTGGGGCCATGCAGGGCTACCGTTAGTGAGGCAGAATATTCTAAGGGAAGCAGGGATGTATTAACCCCATCTGCAAGCTCTAAAAGGCATGCACTCATAGCTTAGTGTTCATAGCGCTTAAGACTGGCTATCTAAGCGCTATATAGATGCCATAATGTTCCAAACACTCCAAAAATGTCCATTAGCTTACAGAGCTGGGGCCTTCGCCCTGCCTGTCTATCAACAATGCATAATGTGACCTATCACTCATACTAGGCCTGCATATTCCTTGTAGCTCACTACTGCATAATGGAAGTGCTACAACAGACTACTGTCAGCATTTTTTGCACATACTTTGAATACACTATTGGCTTTCAGCGGCTAATGCTGTCATCTAAAGCCCTGATTGGCAAAGTTGCAATTTTGTGTATCACTACAGAGCCGTATACCATGACAAAATAGGCTAATAACACCACCCCTACCTCGTCATTAGGACTCCATTTTGTCCCAGGCCTAAACGCCATCTTTCTGCTAGGCCCGAAATCCACCCTCCACAAGGCTGCGGCATTCGCACCCCCAGTCTCTCTCGCAGAGGGACCAAGCCATTCACACATTAGACCAGCTCCGCACAAGTCTTGTTCTCACGGAAGTCCATCCATTCACTGTCCTTTCCATGTTGCAATTCTTTAGTATCATTTTTGCACCGAATGAGCTCGGCGAAGAGTGTGGGACAGGCTGCAGCACAAATGCCCAGCCATCTCCACTAACCTGCCCATACTCCCTTTCCCTCCCCACCCCGCCAGGCCACAGCTCGCCCGTCCCAACCTCCCCATTCCTTTCATGACAAGCATCTAAACCCCCTCGCCTTGACCATTCCAGAACACCCACACTAGGCCTAATTTTGGGTAGAAATATATACTTCCAAATACCAACAAATTTCTGTTCGTATCATGAGGCACCAGAAAGATAGGCAGTATATCAATCCTCAAGGAGAGATACTGAGTGCAGGAGGTGCAGTATCAATGAAGCCCTGAATGTGGAGGTCAGCATGCCAATATATTATTTCCTCTCTACAAAGGACCCCCTTGCATGTGATGTTCAGGTATCTGCCATTACCCAGTTCCTGTTGTTTAGCTTAGATAGTTAGAAATGTAACACCCGCTTGAACTGACCTTCACTGCGGAGATGAGCCCAGCTGACCCACGTGCTACAAGATCGACTGGGGGAGCAACGACCAAAAGCCTGAAATTGTCATCGATGATGCAATTGTCTTTTATAAGGTGCTGCCTGTGTAATTTTTGGGAGAGCACTCTCGGGCAGCAGAGTTCTTTGCTGGCATATTTCTATATTATATAAAACTTTGTTGTCCTTGCAAAACTATCTCTCGGTCTCATTCCCTGATGGGGTGCATTCCTATTATTATTACTATTACAATTATTTGGGATGTGCGAATAAGAGACGCGCCTTCAAAGGTTCTGGGCCATCCTTTCGAGGGCAAGGCACTGTTTCACAGTTCAACCAATAACAAACTGACCAAAACAAAGGCGAGCACTTTAACAGCCAAATCAATCTTGGTGCTTATAAAAACCCTGCTTTGAAGTCCTCATAGCCACAAATGTCTGATTTTTGTTCTAGATATTTAACTGGATTTCAGGGCTTTCAGGACCAGAGGTCTCTGCAACCAGATTACTCTTCTACCAGGCCTCAGCAAAAACAGCAAAGGACAGCAGGGTATTTTTTTCTTCTCCCATGCAGCTTCTTCTTCATCAGGAACGATGTCCTCTTCCATCGATAAAACTCCCAAGTGATGGTTGGGAATGGTCCGCCAAAGTCCAGTTGGGGGGACGCATTTCTCTACAACTCGAGGTTTGGAGGTCCATAACAAAAGACCCGTTCAGGCTATCGGCTTCCACTACTGCCGATTTGTCCATCACGTCCCACTCTGGCTCAGACAGGATCTTCTGCACTCCACTCGGAAATTCCGAAACTCCTATCCATGAATTTATCTTTATTTTCTATTTTATTGTGCATTTGTAAGGCGCTTATACATCAAAATATTGTGTTTCAAAGCGCCCACAGGGCAAAAGGGCGGGAACATGGGAATGAAAGGCAAATAGAATAACAACGATCTTAAAGACAGAGGTGGTCCTGCTAGGACTTGTGAGCATTCAGAACATGTGAGTTCAGAGAGAGCAAAGAGACAAGCGAGGGGGTAAGTGCTAGGAGTTGCACAAAGGGGAAGAGCTAGAGAGTTAGTTGCAAGCAACAAGTAAGTGCTTGGCAGAGATCACTTGGTGAAGAGTGGTAACCTGCCAATACAATAACTGCTGGCCTGTGAGACAGCACAAGCCAGTGAGCGCCCAAAGGCAAGTGCTGGGAGTGGGCGGAGGCTGAAGGCGATTGGGAGGAAGGCCATGACTCAGAAGGACACATAAGGGCCCCGGTCACCAATCTCAGCGACTGTGGGGTGTAGCACTGGAGGGAGAGGGGGAAGGAGGAGGTGAAGAGGAAAGTCTTGAGGAGATTCCAGAATTTGAGGAGTTCCAGCTCAGGATGGAGAGGAAGGGGAGGCTGTTCCAGAGGAGGGTGCCAGCCGAGGAAAGAGATCTGCCAACAGCTTGCTGTTTAGAGAAATGTTTGACACTGTGAGAATCCTGAAAATGTCTCCCTGTCTAAACCTCGTTATCCAGGTGGCCAGGACACGGCCATCACTATTGGATCCAGTTCCTGGGGGTGGACTAGTGAGGGAGGATCACCAGGATGGGGGGGGTCCTTGAGGACTGAGAGTGGGAAACCCCTTCCTTTGACACCTTTCCCCTATCCTCTTACATAGGACATTCAAAAATACTGCTCCCCCCCACCTTTTGTGACACAAACACCTTCGCATCACACAATAGACAACTGACTAATATGCAACCTGTTTACCTGACATGTCCCAACCCAAGGGTCAGGCAGAGTCAGGCAATTAACCAAAATCACACACACCCGACAGACCTTTCCTTTCCACTCAGGGATAAAAGGTGGAGTAAGAAAGCATAATACGAGAAAGGCGGGCACGGCAGACAGCAAGATGAGATGACTAGTCAAGCTAGGCAGTTCAAGAGAAGGCGAAAAGTGGCAGGAATTGAGAGGGTGGGGAGGAGAGAACTGACCTTGCCCTTTTCGTTCCAGACCCGTGGAACCTTTGTGGAAGAGAGCCTAAGATTGTAAACAATAGCACCAGTGTCATGCAGCAGATGTCAACGGTAGACACAGAGCAAGCGTGCACCGATAAGCAGGAGTGAGGTAAGCTCCCATGCCCATGGTACTGGCCTTGACTCCAGAGAAGCTAAAAGCCAAGCGGTTCATCACAGCCAGTGAGTCGAAAGGAGAACCGATAAGAACCGGGCTGTGTTGAATGAGAATCACAAAATGCCAAGTTTTTGAACCACATTGATGTACTATGAAAGAACTGTAAAAGTGTTAAGGGGAGACCAGTTACAAATGGAAACTGGCACCACGTGGGTGCTGAACTCAAGAGACTCTAGTCGATCCCCATCTGAACGAAACTACAATTACCAGAAGGCCGTAGGAAGGCCAGCAAAATAGGTCAAAGTGGTCATACAGAAGGTCAAGTAAAATCCCTGTACAATTGAAAGACTTTGATCTACAAGCAGTGTGAAAGAAAGGGAGCTGAATCCCAGAAACATTGAACTATGTAAAAAAGAGAACATTGAAAGTAAAGAGGGGTCGGCACCCAGAAGAGGGAGACCAAGGGGTGAGCCACTATCACCCTGATCGAGAGCCACAGTAAACTCAGTGAAGGGAGGCTAAGACTCGAGAGGGGCCAGAGTCCGGCAGAGGGGGATCCAAGGGTGAAAGGTCGTCACCCCAAGATTGAGAAAAGTGAAAGCACAAGTTAAGAGACACCAAGCGGAAGCTATCACCCAAGTACTAGCAGTCAAGAGGGGTCCGAGCCCGGCCGAAGGAGATCCAGCTGTAAAGCTGTCACCCAAATTTCAAGTAAGAAAAGAACTGACATATAAATTGAGGAATATGATACGTGAAGGGTCAGCGCCTCGAAGAGGGGGACCCAGGGGTGAAACCATCAGTCTATCTGAACTGTGGATAACAATTGAGAAGGGTCAGTGCCCAAAAGAGGAGGACACAAGGGTGAACCATTATCAGACTAAAAGAACTTTCATTTGGTTAAGGGAACTTTTATGTGGTTAAAGGAATCTTTGGTTTTGTTATTTGAACAGGTCAGGCCCCCGAAGGCAAGAGAGTTTCAAAGGAAATAAGACTTGGCCATCGATGGTCCCGAGAACTACCATTGGAACTAGTGTCTTGTGCTAGAGAGGCCAGAGACTGTACTGTGCTCCAAGCTCCCATCTTAACCCATACTCAAAATGTGGGGAAGGAAGGCCCAGTCTACAGCATCCTGAAATATTATTTAGGAGCATTTCTTTCTTTTCTTGAGAACTATCCCACACACCTTTTTGTATTAGTTGTGAGGTTTGGCAATAGGTTTCTTAGTATAGGCCCTTTTATTTTGACACGCTGCAACAAGGACTGCCTTATTTTTCATTTGATGGTAGATGCTCCCTTTAGATTTAGGTTTAGATTAGGCATTTTTCCAACCTGCATAAAGCATTCATTGTTCAATAAACACCCTTGAACTGTGATCACTTGTGTCTGTCTTACTTGTTGCCACCATGGGTTCCTCACAACACGCAGAGAGTTGGACCCGGAGGAGCATAAAGATCTGGAGGGAGAGTATTTGGTGAGAACAAGTTGTAGATGGCATGGCTCCCGGCCCCAGGCAGCCTTATGGATGATGCAGGGGGATTGAATTTGATCCTTGCAGCAACCGGGAGCCAGTGGAGAGATTTTAGGGCTGGAGAGATACAGTGACTGGGGTTGAGGCCAAGGATAAGTCTTGCAGCCCTATTCTGGATAAGCTGAAGGGGGCTTAGAGACGAAGAGGGTATATTAAGAAAGAGGCTGTTGCAGTAGTCCAGTCTAAAGAGTACCAGATCTCTAGAGACATTGAGCTTCTGGAGAAAAGTGAGGAAACGAGGGATACCTCTGAGGAGGTGGAGTGGAAAATGGGCCTTCTTGGCAAGATCCAGGACGTGAGGGAGGAGAGAGAGGAGTCGAAGATGACTCCAAGGTTTCTGGCTTCAGATGAAGGCGAAGGTGGAGAGCACATAGAGGGTGGCCAGAGTGAAGGTAAGAAAGAGGGAGCAGGAGTCCCAATAGGAAGAATCTCAGTCTTGCTGGCATTGAGGCAGAGATCATAAGAGGCACACCAGGACTGCATGGCAGATAGGCAGTCAGGAATGATGGAGGAAGTAAGAAGAGGATCAGAGGGAAGTTTGAAGAAGAGTTGTGTGTCATCTGCATAACACTGGAAGTGAGGGGAGCAAGCGGAAATCAGGTGAGCAATTGGAGCAAGATGGATGTTAAAGAGCCAGGGTGAAAGGGTGGAGTCCTGGGGAACACCAGAGTTGGAGATAGAGTTGGGAGAGGAGAAAGAGTCCAGGATAAAATAGGAGGGATGGTCAGTGAAGAAGGAGGTCAGCCAGTTCAGTACCAGCTCCGAGCTGCCAAGAGAATCATGGAGCTGTTTTATGAGGATGGAGTTATTGACTGTATCAAATGGAGAGGAGAGATCAAGTAGAATGAGGACAGCAGGAGAGTTGAGTCAAGAGATGCAAGCATTTCTTCACATGTGTTTAGGAGAGCAGTTTCCATGCCTCTGGATTCTCGGAATCCAGATTGATGGTTATGTAGGCAACCAAAGAGCGCACTATGCTGGGTCAGTTGGGGAGAGACCAGCTTCTCCAAGAGTTTCCCAAGGAAGGGGGTGTAGTGATACACACAATTGCAACCTTGCCAATCAGGGCTTTAGATGACAGCATTAGCCGCTGAAAGCCAATAGTGTATTCAAAGTATGCGCCAAAAATGCTGACAGTAGTCTGTTGTAGCACTTCCATTATGCAGTAGTGAGCTACAAGGAATATGCAGGCCTAGTATGAGTGATAGGTCACATTATGCATTGTTGATAGACAGGCAGGGAGAGGGCCCTAGCTCTGTAGCTAATAGACATTTTTGGAGTGTTTGGAACATTATGGCACCTATATAGCGCTTAGATAGCCAGTCTTAAGCGCTATGAACACTAAGCTATGAGTGCATGCCTTTTAGAGCTTGCAGATGGGGTTAATACATCCCTGCTTCCCTTAGAATATTCTGCCTCACTAACGGTAGCCCTGCATGGCCCCAAGCTCATCTCCTTTTCTCTGGGAAGGCACTGATAAGACATTCCTGAGCTTTCGCGCAGATGGGCTCCAGGGAGCCAGGGAGGGGCTCAGAAGAAGCACAGTGGAAATTAACAGAGTTGGGTTTTTTCCATGAGCCAGCCTATATTTTGCACAGGGAAAGTTCTGGAACTGTGCGTCATGGACGGGCAGCACAAGATTATAAAATATGCATGCTCACATGACTCAGGTGGGAGATCGTCCTGTGGACTTGGTTCGAGCAAGATCAAGTGCCCGGAATTGGAGCTCTGACGGCACCCAGCAGCGCTGTCCTCTGAGCGGGGCTTGTTACAGCTAGCTTATGAGGGCCAGGGTCTCCCAGTGCTGATTGAAGGGGCGTAAGACTCTGTTTCTCTATGTTTCTATATTTTGCATTTCTCTAACTTGAATCCCAAATGTATATGAAATTCACTGTTTAGAATAAATACTAAAACTTATTGAAGGTGTCATTTGTCACTAGCATGAGATCACTGCTCAGCACAATAGAACCTGTATTTTGGGCTGAATTGGGTAATTATTGCTCCCGAGGGCTGGTCCCGAGGACGATTTGGCCCATATCAAGACATTTGGTGGCAGCTTTGTGGGATTTGTGCAGAGCAGTGCCTTGCTGTGAAATGACAAATTGTGTGAGAGAACACAGTGCAGAGTGAGGAGCAGGCTGTCGCATTTCCTTGGTGTCTCACTGCAGCTCTGAGACTTCAAAAGACAGCAGCGTTGTGTCGGCTTGCCGTGGCCGATAGCTTGTGTGGTTAAGACTCCCTTCAGTAAATCAGTCGTGACTGACTTATTGCTTGGGAATGGAGCCAGGGAGTACAAGGCGATAAACAAGCGGGAAATGGCTTTGTTTAAAGCGCTCCGATGAATGGTCAAGAAAGATGAATGTTCAATTAGGAAAGAATTTTATCATACGGTTTCCCCAGTTTAAAGTTGTAATTTGAAATGCAAAGTGAGACGGAGTTCTCATCTCTATTCTGTCATGAGGGCAGGGAAAATAGTTGCAAGGATTTGACATGCAAATTGTGAATAGTAACCTAACCATTGATTCAGCCCCAGTGTGCTAGCGAGTGGGGGGCTGTAATGTACGGAGGCGAAGGTTCACTTTTTTTTTTAATGTATGCTTTTGAAGTGTTGACATTCCTGAAGATAACGTGGGGAATGAGCCGTGCTTAGGAGAAAGAGTAACATCTGTGCTGAGAGCCTAAAGGGTTTGTTTTTCTTTTGGCAACTGTAAATTCCATGTGCTGGTGGCGAATTCTGTTTAAAGGAAACACACTAAAATGGTTATATTGCATTTTAGTTGTGCCATGCTTATAATGGGAGAGACTCACTTAAAAAAGAAAGTGAGTGATATTATTTGGATTTTCGATTTTTGTGTATTGATTTGAAATTGCAGAATCAGTTTGCAATGGTTTGGGGGGAAAAAACAATTTATATTTTTCTAAATTGCCTCTAAATTGCCCCTGGAGTATTTTTGAGTGTTCCCACGCTTTGCCATGGATTTGTACTGTTGCCTTATAAGTGATGCGTGTTTTGGAAATAGTGACCTGTTGACTGTGGTACATGGTGAAAAATGTTGTTGACACAATAACAGCCCACAAGCAATATAGAGTGTGGGTTGCTCTTGCAGAAAAAAAAACGTGTAGGGAGCTGCACTAAACATGGCATTTTTTAAATGCACTGAAATAAGTGGTTATATTCTGGCAATGGTACAACAGAATGAAAAATCTGTGTGTGATAAGACAGCACAAAGATTTAGTGGGTTGCGGGTTCTTTTGAAAGATCGCACATTGCATTGGAGTGAGCTCGTGAAGCCAAACTACAAGGTTACGAGGAAGAAGAGAAAAAAAAACGTATGCCTTTTAAATGGGACATTAATCTGTTCAAAACAGGCTAAAAGACGCTTTGACATTTTGCAAAATTACATGGAGTAGAATCTGATGAGAAGAAAAACTGCCTCTTTTGAAAATAAGAGTCTTGCTGTGTGTGCAGAGCTTGTGCCTTGAAGATAACTTGCACTGTCTTGGGCGAGGTGCGCGAAAAAAAAAAACTGTTGGAGGAAGGCAGACAAAAAGCAGAATACTGCGCTCCTGTTTAGTGAAATGGTGTTTACAGAAGCTGGCAGATATGAGAGCTTTTCTGAGTTGCTGAAGCAGTGCAGGAAAGAGTTAATCTGGATGAACTGTCCGAAACGAGTGCTTTCCATTGAAGCCGCCACAGTTTAAGAGTTATAGAGCAAAGAGATAAGCTTGCTGCGTGAAAGATAAACAATGACATTCCTGCATTCCATCCCCTGTGAGAGACACCGTCAGTGTGAGCAAAAAACTGAGGAGAGGGGGTGCAAATAACAGAGCTGATCAGAAGTAAAGAATTTGCCCAGTATCAACACTGGAAGGAAAACAAAGGCTGCATGCAGGATGGCAGATGGGCACATCACATCTGAACATTTGGGGAACCTGTGCATCTGTGAATGGGCTAAGAAAAGACAGCTGCCCATTTCAAGAGACATTGCCGTGCAAGCTGCATTCCCAGGCACCATGTGATGTGATGTGAAGTGAAGCGACATTGCTGTGCAAGCTGCATTCCAGTGCTCCATGTGATGTGAACTGAAGTAAAGCGCTGTGCACTGGAGAAGAAACCTCTAGGCGCTTTGAGAAGAGAAAATACACAGCTGGCAAAATGCAAGCTACATTGCCAGGGCTGGAGTAACTGACAAAGACATTATGGCATTCCAGATAGAAGCAAAACTGACAAAAGCGCTTAGCCGTTTTGCAAGAGACAACATGCAGAGCGGGGCTTTGGAGTACAACATGAACACTGCACATTAGCCATGATCCAGAAGCCTCACGCTTAGTGCAAGAATGAATGATTTGTTGAAGCAACAAAAGAAACTGACTTAGACTATCGCTCTCAAAGGGGTGGGCCAAGAAATCAGCAAACACCCTTTGAGAAAATGATAAGTGAAAAAACCAGAGGCTTGGAAGACACTAGCTGTATGGAGAAAAATAAACAAAGCTGCTTGTACAACTGCAGGCGGTATTGGACTGAAAGACTTTACCTTTGAAATATGGAGTGATGCCAGCAGGGCAAACTAAATCAAGATCATGAGACACTGGAAGCAAGTTGGCGCCTGGCATTCGTGATCGCTTTGGTGAAAAAGAAAAGCATTGTGCGACCTGGGTCCTTATTATATGGCTTTTGTAAAAGCACAGATCAGTCTGAGGTACCATTGACCAACTATGATCGCATTGCACAAATGAGTTTGTGATTAGGCAGTTACACCCCGTATGGTTGAGTGTAAATAAGCCCCCAGAAACATGCAGAAGGGTGATAAATAATTGCAGTAGCAATGATAAAGTGTGTAGTTACCTGATGAGACTTCTGAAGATGGGGGTGGTGTTATGGGAAGGGGTGGATAACGCTGATATTGAAGTTTTGACGACATCCTAATGTGAAGAATAACGACATTGTACTTTTGATGGCATCCCAACATTTCTGTTTGTATTTTGCCTAGGCAAAAAAGCAAGACAGTTGCGTGCCATAACAGAAGTAGATGTGTGCAATTTGTGGGTGACACTGATCAGTCAAGCAGACGCATTCTCAGAGAAAGCGAGTCACTGCGTGATGAAATATGCGAGTCACTGCGAAATGTCCTGCACCGCACTCAATGCTGCTAACATGCATGACGTATGAGGACATTTGTTCTGCAACCTGCAAAAGGTGTCCAACAGAGTAATAACTTTTGCTGAACTGGCACGGTGCAGACTTGGCTAGTTATCAAATATTTGATGCTGCACATTCAAATGATTCAGTTGCTGGAAATAACTTAATTGACATGTCTTGCCTTTCTTGTTTAAAGGACTGTGGACAATGAGTTGTGGACTGTAACATCATGCACCACAAACAGCTGTGAGACACAGCACTTGAATGCTAACACATTGAAAAATGGTTTTTAAATGCACTTTTTGAGATGAATCTGAAAAAACGAAATGGTTTTGCTCTTCCAACTGAATTGCTTTAACCAGAGATGCTTTGCTTTTTTGAAAGAAAAAAAAAAACTTCTACGTTGCACGTAGGCAGGAAAATGATTTATGAATTGTTGGGGCAGCAGAATTATGCAAGCAGGAGCGTAATTTATTTTGAGATAAGATGAGTGCGCACATCAAAGTCACCTGTGCGTAGGTTAAGATTCTTAATTTGAAGTAATGCTGCCAAGTGTGTGAGCTCCAATTTGAAATGGTAATCTTTGAAACACTGGATACTTTTACAGCCAGCTTAAGGCAGGTAAATGAAACCATGACTGACTTGATTTTTGATTTTATGACACATAGTGTGTGACACGGTTTTTTGTTAAACCAACCAGTTTCATGTTTTTGTGGGGACAGCTGTCTCCAGCACACTAATGCAAAGAGTCATCTTTTTGATTGTAGAAATTTGGAATAATTCTTTGGAAAAGCGCTACAAATAAGTATCCACATGGAATTGCTAGCGTACTGGCCTGGCACATTGTCAGACATCTTTTGTCACTGAATGGATACAACGATTTGTTTAATTTGTTTAATGTGATGTTTTTTCTGACCAAGAAATGCAGCGAGTGTTCTCGCCAAGATTTTATGGACTATAACTTGACTATATGCATTTCACACAATGGTGTGATGAAACAGCCACTGCCGGATGGTAGTATGGTGTTTGTAGCTAAAACTAATATTGTATATGGTAGATATCCCACTTGAAGAAGGGTATTCTCCAAGTCACAATAGGTAGACACTGTGAACATGTTAGATTTTCCAGTAGTAAGGCAACATTTAAATTGTAGGCTGGTAATGCACACCTCTATTATTACACTGATACACTTAGACATAGATTTATCATGAGGCAATGTTTCCTTAGTACTACCAAGCTGCTACAAATGGAGTCCATTTCTATGGCCCATCACTAGAGTGCGCGTAGCTAGGGAGCTAGATTCATTAATTGCAGGAGCTTTATATGCTTGTGACATAGAAACTGTGCACAATAAGCTAGCCACTATGGGTTCTGATGCCAGCTCTGCTATAGAACTTTTGGCCTAGTGGGGCCCATTGATACGCCCAACACTGCTACAAGTATTGGCAACCACTGAAGATGGCAGAATTTTAGGTATGAAGACATTTTTTCTGCCATAGGGCAGGTCAACAAGACTGCTAAATACACACGATGCATTGTATGGCAAACATTGTTTAATCAGCAGGTGTTGGCTTTTTACTGAGTGGGGGCGACCATCCTCCACACACTGGCACACAGAGCTACAGTTACCAGCATACATATGGATTAAATTGCTTGCTTTTGATTGCATGAATAACACATGCCATGCTTGATGTAAATTAGTAGAATTGTTTTTATTTAGATAACCCTGGTGCCCATGGGTTCACCTTGTTCACGAAATTAGATGGTTTCTGGTTGGGTTCCACATACATGGGGGATGTGTCTAATCACACAGCCCGTAGTCACGTTTGAATGCCCTGGGATCAGGGGGAGGGTAGGCCCTTAGAGTGAAAGGCTGCCAGGTTTTAGAATTGGTAACCATACATAAATACAATAGTGCATTGTAGATTAGACTACACTGGATTACCTTGACATTCTAACTGCATGCTGCTTTTTAACTGACAATCAGTTATACAATAATTATTTAGGTATTGTTGTGTAGGCCAGGTTTTGGCTAGAGTAAATGCCCATGTTCACTTTGTGTAGGTATTTTTGTGTAGGCCAGGTTTTGGCAAGGGTATATGTCACTGTTCACTTTGTGTACATTTTTGTTTAGGTAGTGTTTTACCTTGCATGCCACGCTGACTAACCGCTAGAAGATAGTTTGCTTAAACCTCTTGCAAAGCCCAAAGGTCTTTATCACTGCACTAAATACTATATTGATGTGTATTAGTCAGCATTGTCGCACACACTTTGAATAGGGGTGGAATGTAGTGATACGCACAATTGCAACCTTGCCAATCAGGGCTTTAGATAACAGCATTAGCCGCTGAAAGCCAATAGTGTATTCAAAGTATGCGCCAAAAATGCTGACAGTAGTCTGTTGTAGCACTTCCATTATGCAATAGTGAGCTACAAGGAATATGCAGGCCTAGTATGAGTGATAGGTCACATTATGCATTGTTGATAGACAGGCAGGGAGAGGGCCCTAGCTCTGTAGCTAATAGACATTTTTGGAGTGTTTGGAACATTATGGCACCTATATAGCGCTTAGATAGCCAGTCTTAAGCGCTATGAACACTAAGCTATGAGTGCATGCCTTTTAGAGCTTGCAGATGGGGTTAATACATCCCTGCTTCCCTTAGAATATTCTGCCTCACTAACGGTAGCCCTGCATGGCCCCAAGCTAATCTCCTTTTCTCTGGGAAGGCACTGATAAGACATTCCTGAGCTTTCGCGCAGATGGGCTCCAGGGAGCCAGGGAGGGGCTCAGAAGAAGCACAGTGGAAATTAACAGAGTTGGGTTTTTTCCATGAGCCAGCCTATATTTTGCACAGGGAAAGTTCTGGAACTGTGCGTCATGGACGGGCAGCACGAGATTATAAAATATGCATGCTCACATGACTCAGGTGGGAGATCGTCCTGTGGACTTGGTTCGAGCAAGATCAAGTGCCCGGAATTGGAGCTCTGACGGCACCCAGCAGCGCTGTCCTCTGAGCGGGGCTTCTTACAGCTATCTTATGAGGGCCAGGGTCTCCCAGTGCTGATTGAAGGGGCGTAAGACTGTGTTTCTCTATGTTTCTATATTTTGCATTTCTCTAAGTTTTGTGCTTTGTAATCTTCTCTAACTTGAATCCCAAATGTATATGAAATTCACTGTTTAGAATAAATACTAAAACTTATTGAAGGTGTCATTTGTCACTAGCATGAGATCGCTGCTCAGCACAATAGAACCTGTATTTTGGGCTGAATTGGGTAATTATTGCTCCTGAGGGCTGGTCCCGAGGACGATTTGGCCCATATCAAGACAGGGGGTTATCGAGTTGGGGCAATAGTTAGCCAGACACAAGGTGTCGGTGGAAGGCTTTTTCAGGAGCGGGCGCACAGGGAAGATGGGAAAGACCTGGTAGCAAGAGAGTGATTGCAGAAATCAGCAGGGACAAGGGAGACAATATTGTCCTTAATAGTTCTGAAGAACAGGGGGATACCTGTTTGGAGGAGACCTTCATAGTGTGGACAACCCTAGAGACCTCATTTGATGTGGTAGGAGAGAAGGAGGAGTGAAAGGCTGAGGGAGGAATTGGAGGCGATAGGTGGGAGGGGGATGGGAGGAGGGGCGGGGGAAAGGGAGGTAGAAAGTGTTCAGGATGTCCTGAGTTTTTGCAGTGAAGTAGGTGGCCAATGCACTGCACAGGGCCGGATAGGGAAGAGGCAAGGTGGAGACTGCGGAAGGGTTGGCTAGTTCCTTGCAGATGTTAAAGAGTTCAGCCATGTTGTTGGATGCGCCAGAGACGTGAGCCTGGATGTGGGTCATCTTCTTGGAACAAATGGAGAGTCGATATTGCCTTTGGAGAAGGCAACAGGCCAGTTTGTCAGAAGATGAGCTTGAAGTCTGCCACTTCCGTTCCGCAGCTCTGCACTAGCGATTCAGGGCTGCAAGATCAAAATCGTAGCAGGTGTTACGCTTGGTGGCATGTTTCAGGCAGATCCTCATGACTGGGGCAAGAATGTCGAGAGTGTTCGTGATGGCGAGATAGAGGTTGTTGAGAGCAGAGTCAGAGGTAGAGTCTGAAGTGGGAGGAGGGGGGGATGAAGGTGGATGCGAAGGCAGCAGCTGACACTCGTTTCATCGGACGGATGTCCGTGAACAAGGTTGGCAGAGCTGGGGGAGGTGTGGTCAGAGGGCAGAGAGGACCCAGGTAAGAGCAGAGGAGGGAGTGGTCTGACCAGGAGAGTGGGGTGGCAAATGGGGCAGAGAGCAAAAGATCAGTGTAGATAAAGGCGTAGAAAGTGTGCCCAGCTGAATGGGTATGTAAAAGTATAATTCGCATAATACCGCCTGATATTAAACGTTGGCCTAAGCACATTCGCATCATACAGTAAATCGCATTTCAATGAACCTGAAAACAGGCTGACTCCCCCGCCATCTTAAGTCATCCGCCATTTTGATTAACTCCTGCTTTCTGTCCCATGTAAGAATTTTTGTTTTTGGCTCCAGCAGAACAAAATGAACTTTGTACTATGTCAACGTAGATAAACACGCTGAAGCTGCTAAAGTGGATTGTTTGTCCTGCACTAAGAAACCTTGGCGCTAAACAAGAGCGTATTTGTTCAGTAATTTAGATGCCGTCTGTACCAACAAAGTCTTTCCAGTTCAAATTGCGTAACAGAATGTTGAATAGCTGAACATGTGCTTTTGCAGAAATATTTGTTTTCACTCCTTGAAACTAAGCTGACTTCAAACTCAAGAACAAACGATAGGCAAACACGAATTAGCAAAATAAAGAATGTTACCATTGTGTCTTATGTGCAGAAAAACATGGCTAGTGTTTGAGAAAAACATTAAACAATGTATAGTTGTTTGACTCTGTATTAGTTATGTGAACTGGCTAAGAACCCTAGTGAATGGATAACACGAAGAAGGACTGGACGATGTAACCGGGATTGTGGAAAATTTTATATAAACCTGTGTCTTTGTAATGTCCAGCACTCTCTCATCTTACAGTGTCCGCTACCACACATTGCGAGGTGTTGAGAAACCAGACAGCTGTTCTGTGAAATAAAAGTGTACATGTACCATTGTACTCGTGACTGGCGTATTTCTATTAAGTGGTATTAAGCCTTGATATTTCTTTTAATCTGTCAGGTAGGACCAGAGGGGAGAATGGAGAGGGGGAGCAAGGTGCAGAGGTCACGGAAGAGAGGGGACACCGTGAATGAGGAGTCAAGGTGAATGTTGACGTCACCTAAGAGAAGGAGTTTAGAGGTAAATGTCAGAAGAGAAATCGGCCTATTCTGAGAGGAAGAGGGTGATAGAGCCAGGTGGCCTGTAGATAGTGGCAATGTTCAGGGAGGCAGTAGGAGAGATGACCAGCTTGCAGACCAGGCTCTCGTAGGAGGAATATGGCTGGGTGGGTATGAGAGAAGAAGGGACCCACTCAAGGAAGAACAGGGCAATCCCACCGTCAGCACTGTCAGGGCGAGGCTTAGAGATAATCTTGTAGCTATCAGGGAGAAGGGAGTCCAAAGCAAGTCTCTGTAATGTGAGAAACCTGAAGGTATCTCACCCACTAGTCACTAGGGATATATCATCTAGGTGGCCAAGACACGGCCATCACTTTTGGATCCAGTTCCTGGGGTGGACCAGTGCAGGAGGATCACCTGGATGAGGGATCTTCGGGAAGTGGGACACCAGATAGTGAAACACAGTATCCTCTTCCCTGTAACACCTTTTCCACATCCTACCAGGTAGGATACTTAGGAACTCAACCCCCACCCTTTGCCGACATGAACCCTTTCTCACGAACAGCTAACTCTGAGAGAAAACGGACTAACACCTGAGCCGTATATCTGACATGTCCCAACACAATGGTCAGGGAGAGTCAGGCAATTACTGATCATTACACACACCTGCAGCTTTTTAACATGACCCAGGTGTATGAAGATAGGGGGCTGCAAAGGAGGAGGAAGAAGGCGTTGAATGAGCAAGGCAGAGCACACGTGAAAGCAGAAGTCCCAAGATGGCAGTTTAATATGAGGAGAAAGACGGCAAGACCAAAAGAGGGTTGTAAGGAGGGAAGAGCCCTTGACCTGTTCAGAGAAAATGTTTTACTATAATGAGCCTTGAGAATAAGAAACGCAAGACCTGGAATTAGATCTGAAGAAACCTGGAGTGTGTGTGGGAGGTACCCGGGGCTCGCCTGCATCGATAGCCAAGGAGGAGAGGAGCGTTTCCTGCCATCGTACTGTCCGTGGCTCCTACAACATATCAGCGCCAGTAAAGTCAGCACAGCCGGTGAGTCAGGATACTATGGAGAAATCTGAGGAGAACAGTGTGTGGAGCGCATGTGACGAGCGACGTAAATATAACTGAACAGGAAAGGAGTGACTGAACTTTTGAAGCCAAGATAGATATTGTATACAGAGTGGTCCGGCGCCACGTGGGTGCTCATTCGAAGGTCTTTGTTAGGTATCCAACTGAGAGGTGGCAAATGTAAAAAATGATTGTGAAATAAATCGAAGTGGTCCTGCAACGGGTCAAGCTAAACCCGGTGCACATTCTAAAGTCTTCGATAGTTAATACAAACTGAAATTGGTCTGAGCCCGGCTGAGAGAGACTCATTGGTTAAGAGGAAGGATCTGAGCCCGGCTGAGGAGTATACGGGGTGAACCGTAAGTCACCCGAGAAAGAATATTCTCTGAACATTGAAAAGGGGATCTGAGCCTGGAAGAGGGGGGTCCAAAGTAACAATCGTTAAATAAAAGGGATCAGAGCCCGGTCGAGGGGGAACCAGGGTGAAGAGTGAATAACCGGAATTGAGAACTTGTAAAAGGAAAGGAACTTTTCATTTGTTTTTGTACATCAGGCCCTCTGAATCAAGAGACTTTGAAAAGTATAGGGACTTGGGCACAGAAGGCCCCAATGCTGGTAAATTGAACTGTATCTACGTGCCGAAGAAGCCAGGGTGTGTGCTATGCTAGAATGAACCGCCTTGTCCAGTGATGAAAACGTGAGGAAGGGAGGCCAACGGCCTGAAAATCCTGACATATCATTTTTGTGAACACGTTTTCCTTTTTCATAAACACTACCCCACACTATTTGTATTTACAGGTAAGGATTGACAACCGTTTTTTTTAGTAAAGGCCCTTTTATTTTGACGAGACTCCACTAGGACTACCTTATTATTATTTGATGGTCGTAGCTTGCTCCCATCTGTAGATTTAGGATTAGATTGCCATTTATCACGCCCTTGTTGAAGTTCAATAAACACCCTTGAACTGTGGTCACTTGTGTCTGTCTTACAGTTGATACCATGCCTTCCTTACAGTAAGAGTGAGGACATAGAGGTCAAGGTCTTCGAGGAGGAGGCAGATGTGAGCAGAGTATTTGATAGCAGAGCGAGCATTAAGCGTGGCTAGATAAAGCAGGTCTCTGCCTTAGAAGGTTTTCAGATTAGGGGTACAGGGGCATGGTACACCAGTTGGAGGAGGGGGAAGGTGTGCAGAGAGAGGAATAAGGAGTAGAAAGAAAGATGGTGAGGTATGGCAAGCCCTGGTCGAAGAGGAGGAGGTTGAGGACCCTGAGTCGTAATAGTGCCATAGCGATAGACATTAATGATACACCTGAGTGATAATAAGCCTGCCAAGAGTACTTCCCATCTGGTGCCCCCATTAATGGGCAAGGATGAGAAAGGAGAGAGAGTAGAGATAAGAGGAGGAGTCCAAAGATCTGGCGAGGGGACAGAAAAGAGGATATCAGTGACAATCTTTCTGGAGGATGCGCTGACATAGGTGTCTGCAATGGGTAGACGAGCGTTAGTGGTCAGGAAGTCTTTTTTTAAACCTTTTCTTTCCAGACTTCGTGAGGGAAGGAGGATAGGTGATAGTATAGCAGTTAGAATAGGCAGGGGAGAATGTGAGTGCCATAGAATGGGATAGAGATAAGAATGGAGGATAGAAGTAGAGACTGCACGGCATGAGCACCTTCTCAGCAGGCTGCCTAGTATCAGAAAAAGAGCTAAAAGATGCAGTGGAAACACTTGAGTACAAAGAAAGGGGGTTTAGAGTTGTTAAAAAACACACCTAGGTTTGAAATATCCAAAAGAGCACACAAATACAATGCAAAATGGGGGTGTAGCGTTGCTAGAAACACACCTAGATTTGAAATTTCCAAAAAGCACACAAATGCAATGCAAAATGGGGGTGTTGCGTTATTGAAAACACGCCTAGGTTTGAAATTGCTGAAAAGCACACAAATGCAGTAAAAGAAAAAGGGGTATAGTAAGGCATAGAGAATAAAAGCAGCACACATAGACTTAAGGCACAGTTAGGTACAACATTTGTGAATTAGTGCATTAGTGTATCGGCATCAGGTAGTCCAAAACATGACTCACAGTTATTTAGTGGTGGGCCTTGGTGAGGGGTCCGGCACAGCAGCACGGCGGCTCCATGATTGACCTTTAGTGGCCCAGATTGGCCAATAGAAATCACTGCAGGGCTGGCTGGGGAGGCACTCTCGGAGGCCAGATGGTGTCAGCCATCTTGGAATAGGTGCCCAAGCAATTGAATTATACAGCCTAGCTGGGCAACTGGTAACAAATCATACATCTGCACATTTCCACCACGGGTAATATCATGAGGAACAGCTGCGGGCTCCCAGGGGTATTTAGTTGAGATTTGCCCCAAAAACTGAAATTAGGGCACAACAATCTGTAATTTGTAGACACCCCGAGCCCAACGGGCTTACCTGCTAACAACATGTTTCAAGCTCAAGGAGACTTCTTTGATGAGGCCTTGTGGCTCGGATGCATGACAGTGATGCTGGAGGTCCCTCAATGCGTGATGAAAAGCAATAGGGTGAGTGCTTTCAGAAAAAGTGGGCGGGGGGTTCTATTCTTTCCTGTTCACAGTGCTCAAGAACAACCAGGCTGTCCGGCACACTATCCTGGAGCTGTCAGATTTTAATCTTCACCTCCCCTAGGAGAGATTCAAGATTATCACTCTGGCACAGATCCGTTCCTCCCTTCAAAAGGAGGACTGGCTCTGCATAGTGGATCTACATGATACATAACTCCATATTCCAATATGGCCACAACACCAGAAATATCTTCATTTTTCTACCGAAAACGATCACTTTCATTACTGCCTTTGAGTCTGAGCTCAGCCCGAGAGTCTTTGCAAAGATGATGGCAGTGAAAACAGCCTTTCTAAGACAGCGGGGAGTCCACGTTTTCCCATACCTGGACAATTGACTTCTCAAGTCCCACTGTCCAGCAGAGGGCAACTTCCAAACTGCACACTTTGGTTTATCAGTGAACTGGAGAAAGTCTTCTTTGTTGGTCTCTCAACACCAGATTATCATTGGTATTCGTTGAAACACACTCACAGCTAGAGTTTATGTGATGGGGGAGTTGAGGAGAGACCTTTTTCTAGCCTGTAGCCTCATTCTAAAGTCCACCCACATGACTGCTCAGTGGTTTCAGAGACTCCTGAGCCTATGGTATGCTCATCCCAGTCTACAGACCCTCAGTCTCATCTGATCCCAGTAACACAGGGAATGAAGTCTGATCTCCTTTGGTGGTCCAATCACACCAACCTGATCGAAGGGACTCTGTTTTCAGACCCCAACCCCCAGGTCACCATAAGTACAAATGACTCCCTGACAGGCTGGGGGTCGAGCAGGTGATGCTGGAGAACCTGGAGGTTTTCAACCCTTGGTCCTGTCTGGAGAGGTCACAGCACATACGTTACCTGGAATTGTCAGCCATTTTTCTGGCCTTGAAAGAGTTTAAATCAAGCATCCTAAACAAGGTGGTTTGCATCAGAACAGACAACTCAGTTTCAATGTTCTATGTGAACAAGAAAGGGAGTGCAAAATCGCCCCCTCTGATCCCAGTTGTGGGAAGGGGCCATTCAGAAACAGATATGGCTTCAGGCTGAACACATCCCAGGCCGGGGGGGAACTCAGCGGCAGACTCTCTCAGTCGCTTAGCAACAGCAAACCACGAACGGGAGCTGAAAAACGACATTCTTTTCCCATATTTTCCACAAATGGGAAACTCCTTGCCTATTTGCGACATATATGATTTGATATGACATTTATAAACGTGCCTATAAACAAGTGTTTCAAGGCGTGAGAAGGCAAGGGAGGGGAAACAGAGGAAGGACAAGAACAACGATCTTAACGATCTTACTAGGCCTAGTGACATTGAGATTGTGCACATGTGCAGGGAAGAGGGGACGGGAGAAGTGCCAGAGGGAGTGCGGTGGGGGGGTGGGCAAGTGCCAGACACAAGAACACAAACAAGAAGTGCAGCCAACAGCCAACAGGTGGCAAGTGCGAGTGTTATAAGTGCAGACAATAGGTGTCAATAAGTGCAGGGGTAAGGGGACTGTAGGGTTTCAGATACAGACCACAAGTGCATGCCAGGAGGAAGTGCGGGAGTGCAACTGGGCAGGCAGGGACCTGGGCCCAAGTTCAGAGGGTAGCCAGGTGACCAGTGCAGTGTCAGACAAGAGATCAGCAGGGGAGAGGAAGAGAGTAGGCAGAAGTAAAGTGGAAGGTGTTGGGGTGCTTCTGAAACCAGAGATGGTCCTGCTCAAGTTTCAGAGAGGCAGGGGGGCTGTTCCAGAGGGATGCACCAGCCGTATAAAAAGATCTGCCCCCAACTCGTTGTTTGGAGAAGTGACTGACCCGCCTCACGGAGTTGGAGGTGGAGGAGCGAAGAGCTCGAGTTGGAAGATATTTCCGAAAAGTGAGTTGGGGTATTACGGTGCCAGGCCCCAGAAGGCCTTGCGGACAATGCAGAGGGTCTTGAACTTGACCCTTGCTGCCACTGGGACCCAATGGAGAGATTTCAGGGCTGGAGAGATACGATCCTTGGGCTTGAGGCCAAGGATCAGTCTTGCTGTCCCATTCTGGATGAGTTGTAGAGGACGGAGAGTAGAGGCAGGCAGATTTCTAAAGAGGCTGTTGCAGTAGTCCAGCCTAGAGAGAACCAGAGCTCTGGAGACATTAAGCTTCTGGGGGAAGGTGAGGAAAGGAAGCAGCTATTTCCCATTAGAGAAATGGCCCTCCGACCTGGAGAGGCAGAAACGTCCTCTCGTCTAATGGGAACTAGCCCACTCACACTGAAGCAGCTATAGAAATAGCCCTCCGACCTGGAGAGGCAGAAAGGTCCCGTCGTCTAATGGGAACTAGCCCACTCGCACTGAAGCAGCTGTTTCCCATTAGAGAAACGGCCCTCCGACCTACAGCTATTTCCCATTAGAGAAACGGCCCTCCGACCTCAGAAAGGTCCTCTCGTCCAATGGGAACTAGCCCACTCACACTGAAGCAGCTATTTTCCATTACAGAAACGGCCCTCCGATCTGGAGAGGCAGAAAGATTCCCTCGTCTAATGGGAACTAGCACACTCACACTGAAGCAGCTATTTCCCATTAGAGAAAGAGCCCTCCGACCTGGAGAGGCAGAAAGGTCCCCTTGCCTAATGGGAACTAGCCCACTCATACTGAAGCAGCTCTTTCTCATTAGAGAAACGGCCCTCCGACCTGGAGAGGCAGAAAGGTCCCCTTGTCTAATGGGAACTAGCCCACTCACACTGAAGCAGCTATTTCCCATTAGGGAAACGGCCCTCCGACCTGGAGAGGCAGAAAGTTCCCCTCGTCTAATGGGAACTAGCCACTCACACTGAAGCAGCTATTTTCCATTAGAGAAACGGCCCTCCGACCTGGAGAGGCAGAAAGATTCCCTTGCCTAATGGGAACTAGCCCACTCACACTGAAGCAGCTATTTCCCATTAGAGAAACGGCCCTCCGACCTGGAGAGGCAGAAAGGTCCCCTTGCCTAATGGGAACTAGCCCACTCATACTGAAGCAGCTCTTTCTCATTAGAGAAACGGCCCTCCGACCTGGAGAGGCAGAAAGGTCCCCGCGTCTAATGGGAACTAGCACACTCACACTGAAGCAGCTATTTCCCATTAGAGAAACGGCCCTCCGACCTGGAGAGGCAGAAAGGTCCCCTCGTCTAATGGGAACTAGCCTTCTCAGTGACAATAATCTAAAACCCATCATTATGCAGGACTTGACCACTAGCGGTAAAAAGGGCATTTCTCTAATGGGAACTAGCCTTCTCAATGTGAGTAAACGAAAACCCATTATTATGCAGGACCTGAGCACTAGGGGTAAAAAGGGCCATTTCTCTAATGGGAACTAGCCTTCTCAGTGTGAGTAAGCTAAAATCCATTATTATGCAGGACTTAGGGCCAATTCTCTAACGGAAATTCAGATTTTCAACACATTCGTTCCAGAAAGTCATACTTCTATTAAAGACACAGCAACGAAGGATTATGCTTCCCTTCCATTTTACTACTTCAGCAGCAAATGTACAAACCAATAAAACATGATAACAAAACTCATTAAATAAACTACAACCACCATTGTTTTGAGTGTTTGGTAGTTCTGTTCTTATTGGTCCTGCAAACTGCCCACATGGTAATATCAACCAATCAGCATAGTCCTTATCCCATAACCACACTGCCCCTCAACTTCACTTCCTCTTTCTTTGCTCAGTCGAGAATGCGTCCAGTGAACTTTGCAATCCCGTCCATTCCATGCAGATACGTCTTCAATTTCCAGATTGTTTGTTGTTCGCCACTGCACCTAGTAGAAACATAAAGTAACCGGTGACTAGAAGTCGAAAGAGGGTGGGACAATCGTAAAATCAACCACAAGTCTATTTATTATCCATTTGTGCATTTAACAAATCTATAATACTTTAATGTATTCATCATAAACCATTTAAATAATCGCAGTTAAAACATTTAAACCATTCCAGTACTTTTACATTCTATTACTGTTATTATGATTGCTAGGGTGGGATAATCCTTTGCCTCAGTGTCTTTAATAGGATTATGACTTTTTGGAATTCATGTATTGAAAATCTGAATTCTATGTCAAGACCCGAGGCTCGGATTATGCTTGTTCTAAGCTTACTCACCAGTATCGATTCCACACTTTCTGTTGGTTTAAAATAGAATGTTTAAAAAGTCGATTCATTCAACCAATCTGCCGACTTCATAATGTCCTCTACTCTGGCTCCTTGTTGAATGCCTTGGTAGCCAACACTCCTCTTGCTGAGTCAGACCCATATTTTACTATGTCAATGCCTGCCTGTTCCATCACACATATAAGCCATCTGGCTATGGTAGCTGGTTTTGTGGCCTTAAAATGTTTACAAATTTCTATTAGTAACTGAGATACTACTGGAAGTCTCACTTCCCTTGTCATATCATCATATGCTGCTAAGCATCTGACTGGGCATAATTTTGGTTGGCCTGGAAAAGATTTGTAAGATATGGATCTCAAACCTGTTTTAGTACTCCTCGTTAGGAGGAAGGTCACTCTGTTTGGTGACACACTCTTCCTGTTGATTTCTAGTGCTCTAACATCTGATGACCTTTTACAAGCCAATAGACATAGCAGCATGGTTAGCTTGCCTGAAACAGCCTTCTGGATAGCTCCCGATTATCTGGCCAAGATAGAAATAGTTTCAAAACTGTGTTGACATCCCACAATTGAGTATATTTTTCACTAGGTAGTCTAGTCATCTTTACTCCCCTTACTAGCCTACAGATCAGGGGATGTTCACCTATCGCTATGCCTTCGATCCTAGGGTGACCTGCAGGTATCGCTGACCTGGCCGTATTGATTTTTCTGTATGCCTTCCCTTGGGCTGCCAACTGTGCTAAGAAATTGGCTACATGTACTACATCCGTTCCATCGGGATGAATACTCCTCTACAAACACCAACTATTCCATTCAGCCCATGCATACTTATAAGCCATGTGTGTTCCTGGTGCCCAGGATTTGTTAATGATGCTTTCAGCCTCATTCGATAGTCCTGGCCTAACCCAAGATCTCCTGAAATCGCCCATGCAATTAGGTTGAGTCTGCCTGACCGCACTAGTGGGTGGCTGAGGTCCCGGGGGTCTTGAATAATGAATTCGTGGCTGGGTAGTGCCACTGGGTTGTGGTGTGATCATTCCAGTAGACTGGGGAACCACACCTGACCCCTCCAATCTGGCGTAATTAGAACTAGCAATGCTTTCTGCCGCCTCACCTGGACTAGCGTCTTCACTATCATGGAGAAAGGAGGAAATGGGTAGTTTGTCTGTTGTCCCCATGTTTGCAGGAAGGCGCTTGTCGCTTCTGCCTCTGGGTCCGTTCTCCAGCTGAAGAACCGGGTTAACTTTTTGTTCAGTCTCGATGCAAATAGTTCGACCTGGCATGGTCCCCATCGAGTTGAAACACCTCCTCGTCCAGCTTCCAATCGCTGGCCTCCCTGAGGTATCTGGAGTTCCAATCAGCCACCTCGTTCTGATGGCCCGGCAGGTACTCCGCCGTCACTGACACTTTCCTCTGAAGACAGAGTTCCCAGAAATCTGTTGCTAATTCTGCCAGTAGTCTGGATCTTGTCCCGCACAGTCCGTTTATGTACCTGACTGTCGAGACATTGTCCATCTTTAGCAGGACACAACATTGTGCCCTCTCTTGAGTCCAGCATTTCACTGCGAAGGACCCTGCCAGTAACTCCAGACAGTTGATATGGAGAGTCGTCTCCTGATCCGACCACCTGCCCCCTGTCGACAGGTTCCTGCATCGGGCTCCCCAGCCCCATCTGCTGGCGTCGGATTTGATAACTAGGCCCGGAGATGAGCCAAAAATGGCGCTCCTGTTCCATGCATCCATGTGGTGTAGCCACCATTCCAACTCTTCCCTCACTTCTTGGGAGATGGTAACATTAGTTTTGTATGAAGCACCCCTCCTGAGGGGTCTGATCTTTAACTTCTGGAGTGCCCTGTAATGTAGTGGTCCTGGAAATATTGCATGGATCGATGACGCTAGTCGGCCGACTAACCTTGCAATGTCCCTCAGTGACATTTCTCCTCTCGCTAGGGTGTGTCTTAACTGCTTCTTGATGTCGTTCACCTAGGCAATGGGTAGGCTGAGAGATCCCTGAATAGAGTCCACCATAAATCCCAGAAATTCCATTGACTGTTCCGGTAATATTTTGGATTTCTCCCAATTTATTAGGAACCCCAGGTCCTCTAACAATGTTATTTTCGTCTGCACCTGTACTTGTAGTGTTTCTTTCGCCTGACACATCAGACGTATATCGTCTAAGTATATTACGAGTCTTCTTCCCTGACTCCCGAGGTGCGTCACCACTGGCTTCATTATCTTGGTGAAACACCATGGTGCTGATGCCAGGCCGAAGGGCAGACATCGAAACTCCCATGTCGACTTTCCCTAGATGAATAGGAATCTGCGATGTTCATCTGCTATGTGTATAGTTAGATATGCATCCCTTAGATCTATTCTGGCTAGCCAATCTCCTTGAATTAAGGTATCACTTAACAGGTGAATCCCTAACCTCTTGAAGTGCCTGCACACCACAAATTTGTTTAAACCCTTCAAGTTTATGATTGGTTTTACCTTGGGTTTCCCTTTCACAAGAAACATGTTGCTTATAAAACCTCTTGAGGAATCTGATACTAGTCTTATGGCATGTTTCCTTTCTAGCCCTCTCAACTCTTCCTCTAGCAATAATTTGTCTTCTCTGTTTAGCTCTAAACCCCTTGGAGGATTCCTCTGTTGAGGTGTCTCTAGAAAATCTATGTGAAAACCTTGTACAGTTTCTATTGTCCGAGTATCACCAGATATAGTTTGCCAATTTTGTGTAAACTCTGCTATTCTCCCCCCTGCTGCTGAGGTAATTAATTGTGGGCTGTTTGCTCTCACCTGAGGTGTTTTGTTGACGCTCGCCATGTGGCCAGCTTCTACCCCTTCCCCAGCCCCTTGATTGGAAGAAGGGGTCTGTCTTCAAGCCTTCTGATCTCACCACTTCGTTCTGTCCTGGTAGGATCTGTTAAAGTGGAATTGGCCAGCCAAGCGACCCCTGCCTCTGCTGGCCCTCCCGAAAATATGCCTCCCAAACAATCTCTTGAGTGAGGCCTGTGCCTTGTCCGGCGCCGCATAGGAGTTAACAAACTTTTTTAACTCTTTATTAAAGGAATCTCCGGAGAGTTTTCGGTTTGCAGTCGACGGAGACTCTGAAGAAGCTAGTTCACTTAGCTTCCAGCCTATCTTTACCAGCAGAGATCTTCTCTCCGTGGTGATCGCGTGGTTGGCGTTGCCCAACATACAGATTACCCTCTAGGCATACCCGATCAGAATCACCGGGTCAATTGGCTCTCCCTTTTCTCTGGCCTCTTCGCCAATCTGCAGTATCTTAGTGAGGAGCCCTGTCATGAGTGTTAGGCAGAATCCTGTGCAGTGCCCTTAGGGACCACTACACACAATTAAGACTACAAGTGGTAATACAAGTTCTACTTTGGTACAAGCCCGCACTACACTGTTAAAGTGGTAGCAGTAGCGGAGCAGCCAGACTTATCTCAAGAGCAAATGAGTAGTAGTAGAGATTACACAAAGGACTACAGTTACTGTGACTCAAGCAAACACTGACTCGAGGTTTTTGGTTGAAAAGTAAAAGTACATTTATTTCTAGACCATCTGTTCGCAAAACACTTCACTTCTATTAATTTAAAATCACACGTAAAATACACTACACAACCAATTCACTTTCTGCAGCACAATTCAAGGTAAGTACCTTTGGTTTTCACAGACCGGTGTTGTGGAACAACGACGTTACCGGGGGTACAGATACGATCACTTTTTGACAGTAATGACAGTTCGGTCTTACTAAAGATACGCGTGCCCGCGGGAAGAAATGTTACCGGTGTTAAAACACAAGATTATTGGAGACAAAAATCATAGGCAATACTTTTGTCAAGGCAGATAGAATCAGACGACACTTTCCTACAAGTGAATAAAAGTGGAACAGGGTTCCTGTTGCCGAGGATCACACGGTTAGTACAGTTCACAATTTGAGATTGCCAGGAGTACTTAGATATTGTCCAAAGAGGAAGCAAGCAAAAGTTATAAGAGGGAAGGAAGATGAGGACAAGCCTTTTGGATGAGGAGAAAGGGGTTCACCCCAGTTGCTCAGAAGAGTTGGACACAGTACCTTATTCCAAGTGAAGAAGAGCTGGTGCTATGGCAGTTGTTCCTGGTAGTTCCTGCAGACCCACGGTTCCTGTGGCTTCAGTCGTGGGCACAAGAAGGACGACGTCTGGAGCGATCTGCACTACCCAGGGATGAACCCAGCAGCGGCAAAAGCAACGGTGAATAAAAGGTGCGCTCCTTTAAAACAGGAGAGGCTCTTCAGGTGGCTATCCGGACCGCTACAGCTGTGTGCAGCGATTTCGACCAAGAAGAGGATCCTCTGCCTGTGGAAAATGAGCTGGTGTATCCCAACAGGCTCAAGGGAAGAAGACTCCAGACTGGATCTTCTCTTGTCGCTGAAGGGTAGATCGCTCATGACTGCAGCAGGGCTCCACCGGGACTCTGTAGTTGCAGCAGCCGTCTTCTTCTCCGCTTCTCTTCGAATCCTTGCAGTTCCAGTGGCGACTCTGACTTCTAGCCCAAGAGTCCTACCTTTTATGCGGAAATCCCCCATTCACACAGCCTGGCTGTCAATCACTCAGCAGGGGGGTTGTCCGGCCTGTACAACCACCTCAGCCAATCACGCCAAAGTGCGACTTGGGTTTCCAAGGATACCCTGTGCAGGGGGTGACTACACCCTTCCCTCACATTCAGCCCACCTTGACACCCAGGTGCCAAAAGGAGGGCTTCTTGGGAGAAGCCTGCCAAAAGACGGTGAACAAAGAAGGCAAACCTGATCTGCCACACAAAGTAAAATGCAAGAAGAACTTTAACAAAAAGAAATGGCAAATAAACCCGACCGGAGCCAAATGAAAGAGTATTTGGTAAAGCGGTTTTATGTTCGAGGCTAATATAATAGCCTGGAACCGTACCTCGTTTATATAGTATAATCGCGGTAGAAAAGTTAGGGTAGATACCACTGCCACCAGCCAAGTCTAAGAGCAAAACAAAGCTCAGAGAGGCACAGACAAAAAGGGATAGGGGTTAGCCCTTTCCAGTACTCCATGTAAGATGGGGTGTACTGGGTCTGTAGTTTTAAATGACTACATAAAGTAAATGGCAACTTTACCTGTTTTTCTGGGGGACAGTAGTCAGCCCCAGAAAAATGGAGTCAGTAGGAAGTCTAAAAGACAACCCTGTGTCACTGCACTGAAGGTGCTGTGTAACACACATAAAAAGTGGGGCTCATGGAGTGGTGCACTCCAGAGACCACAATCACACAAACAGTAGAAATACACATGGCAAAACACATTTAAGAGTGGGGAAAAAGGCTCACACTATTACCAAGTGGAAAAAGTAAACTCCAGAAATACAGCAAAGCTGCTGGGGGACTCACTAGGAGAGGGAAATTAGCCATAGAATGAGAATTCTCCCTAACAACCAGCATTTCTTCCAGTCAAAATCGCCAAGACCTATCTAGTCCTTTTCTCACGTCCTTGGTGTACTTGGTCATGAACGTGATCATTTTGTTATTGATCTCGGGTGCATCTGCTGCTCCCTCTGGGAGATTAGGTCTAGGGCATTCCGCCCTCATCTTACTCCTAGCCTCGTTAGCTAGGAGCGCCTTCTGGTGCTTTCTCAAGTAGGTCGCCATTTTCTTTGGTGGCTCCCATTCGGTAGACCTTGAGTGGATCAGTTCCTCAGGATCAAAATCATCACCTGCACCATCCTCCTCTGTCTCCTCCTTCCTCACTTTATGGCCTTCTTCTGAGGAAGATATGGAACATACCTCTTCCTCTGAATATTCTTCCTCCCAGTCCTCCTCTGCCTAATCAGATGTGTCTGAGGATTTATCCTGTCACCTGATAGGCCCTGCCTTTGATCTTACCCTCCTTCTCTTACCACCTTCTTCTTTGGTGGTGCGCCGGGGGGAGGGCTTCTTCTGCCCTGCGGGCTGCTTTTCTGACCCCTTTTTTTCTCCCTGTGCTTTTAGCCCTTTTATCTGCTCAAGGCCCTGTGAGAACTTGAGCCAATCCTCCATCAGAGCTATCTGCTGTGGCCCTTGTCCCAAAGAGGCCCCAAGGGCTTCTTGGAGGACCCGAGTCGTCTTTACATGGCTCCTCTTCTGGCTAACATTAGCCCTTGCCTTATCACTGGAGGAGCTCATGTCTGCACAGAACACTGGGGATTTTTAGACTATATGACAGGAATTTTTAGAATCTCTTGGAGATTGAAAATATATATTTATATTGTATTGATTGCCTGGCTTGTTTTGGAGATATATATATAGAGATCAAAAATTGTACGGATATGTTTTCAGAGCGATCGTAATAACTATATCACACTTTCCTAATGGTCCGCGGAATGGTAGGAGCACCAGAACTATGTGGTCCGGTCGCGCTCCCCCTTCCGTGACCATAGTGCCCTCTGTGGCTCTTTCCAGAGGTTGCGGTCCCCGGAGCACCAGCCCCGTTGCAACCGCAACTTAAAACATTCACACACTGCTGCGGATATGCTCCACCAGTTCTCTACATTGTGCATGCTGAAGGTTTGCCTTTCCACACACAGATTGTCCCTTCAACATGCATTCCATAAGAAGAAAAATAAAAGGGCACTTAACTTGCTTTCGAGCAGCAAAGAAAGAGGAAGTGAAGTTGAGGGACAGTGTGGTTATGGGATAAGGACTATGCTGATTGGATGGGATTACCATGTGGTCCGTTTGGGGGACAAATGAGAACAGAACTACCAAAGACTCAAAACAATGGTTGTTGTAGTTTTTTTTTAATAAGTTTTGTTATCATGTTTTATTGGTTTGTACATTTGCTGCTGAAGTAGTAAAATGGAAGATGTTAAATATGGGCTGAAAGTTATGGCATGCACAAGTAATGAACCCACAATAATGAGAGACAGAGCCGGTTGTCAAATACATCTGATCTTGTCTTTAATTAAGCGCGAACTGCTATCGCGGACGCTAGCCCTGCCTACCTCTGACAAGTGGGTCGCAGCCCACTGGAACTGAAACAATAGAAAGGAGACTTCGCTCCTGGAAACAGTTAACAGTGCTAGAAATGGGACGTTACATCTCCCCCTTCCTTAACATGCAACGGGACGGGTTAGTTAATTTCTTCTATCCATCTTGATGGTTTGCATATGGTTCTCCTTGAAGGGCTTTGTGCCGGTGGATGGGTACTTGTGTTTACATTGTCACTGTCATCAGCGTCTCTGTCCTCCTCTCTGTATTCAGAGTCTATATCCGATGACTCGTCTGCCGTGATCAGTGTGGTGCCTGCTTGCTTTCCATCGCCCTCAAATGTCCGAAAGAAAGACGAGTTTCATGTGATGGTGCTTGCTGCCGTTATCAATGATCCTTGTACGTGGGTTACAGTCCTGGGCTCTGGTTTGAAGGCTGGAACGGCTTTGGTATTCTGGTTTTGTCGGACCAGGACTTTGTCGCCTATCTGAATGGAGTTTGGTCTTGCTTGCTTTCGGCGATCTGAATATTCTTTCATTTTTATTTTACTTTCCTTGTCTCTTGCTCTGGCAGTGTCGACGTACGAGGTAGGACGAGTGGCATGGGGGTTGTGTGGTAGCGTGGTCTTTATCACTTGTCCAAACATCAGGGCGGATGGACATTCCCCAGTCGAGCTGTGAGGCGTGTTCCTATATTCACGTAGTAGTGTGCAGATGGCCTACATGAATGACCTGTTGGTGATGGAACACACCTGGGGGGTGCATTTTAAGTTGCTCATAAATTTCTCTGCCATTCCGTTCGCTTGAGGCCACAGTGGTGTGATCTTGCGGTGCTGGAAACCCAGATGTTCTGCGAACATGGCGAAATCATGTCCACTGAATGGTGGCCTGTTGTCTGACTTCACTATGGATGGGATTCCATAGTCTGTAAAAGTTTTGTCTAGAGCTGGTATTACAGCCTGGGCACTTGTAAAGTGGATGAGGTGCACTTCAGGAAATCTAGACATTATTGTCGACGATCACCAGCGCGTATTTGCCGTTTGCCAGGGGCCTGAACATATCCACAGCTACTTTGTCCCATACCTGCAGGAGCATGGTAGAGGCTTTGAGTGGCTGTGGGAATGTGCGTGGTGCGACTGCTTGACATGCAAGGCACTTTCCTAATAGTTGGTCTACTTTTTTGTCCATCTGGGGGAACCACATTTTGGTTCTGAGTTGTCGTTTAGTCGACACTATTTCCCTGTGTCCGGCGTGTGCAAGGGCTGGTACTTGTTCCCGAAGGTCGGATGGAATGACGATTCGATTTTCTTTTAGTAGAAGTCCTTCTGGCGATGTTGATAGTGTGTGTCTAATAAGTTTGAAGGTGTGGAAGTGTTGTTCCTCTTCTGGTGACGAAGTATGTCAATTTTTCCACCTGTTGTGCCATTGACCAGACCTCAGGCACTGCTGTACTGTTTGAAGTAGGTGGTCTTTAACCATGGCTTCTAGCAATTGGGCTGTTGCAATGGATTTGGGAAGCGCATTACTTAAGTATTGATTAGTTTTGGCTGACTGACGCTCATCATGAGCTGGCAGCAGATATCTGGATAGAAAATCTGCCAGGTTGTTATCCTTTCCTGGATGATGTATGATTCTGAAAGAATATACCTGTAGTCTTAACCCCCATCTGGCGATGCGTGGCAGCATCTTGGCGGTCGGTTTGCCATATATGGTGGCGAGGGCCTAGTGGTCTGTGACGATTGTGAAAGGGCGTGCATATAGGAATAAGTGGTAGTGTTCACATGCCCACACGGCTGCCAAGCTTTCTTTTTCGTGTTGAGAATATGCGCATTCAGTGGCTGATAAGCTGTGGCTTCCATATGCCACAATGCGTCTCGGGGAATCCGGTGATGCACCCGGCTTGGATTGTGCTAGAAACGCTCCTAGTCCGACTGGACTAGCATCCACCGTCAATTCAGGTTCAAAGTCTGGATCATAGTGGGCCATGCACGATGCTGATGCAACGCGCCTTTTAATTTCCTGGAAAGCTTCCTCGCATGTGCTTGACCAGTGGAATTCTTGGTGTTTCCCTGTGAGTAGTCTGAGTGGCGTGCTTATGGACGCAAAGTCTTGGATGTAGCGTGTGCAGTAGCTTGCCATATCCAGGAATGAGCGTATTACCGACACAGAGTTGGGTGTAGGGGCCTCCACCAGAGCTTGTACTTTTTCTGGGTCGGGTTGTAGGCCGTTGCTCTAGAATATGTGTCTGAAAAATGTTAATGTTGATTTGCTGATTTCACACTTGTCTGGGTTGAGCGTGAGGTGGGCATTTTCAAGGGCCATTCACACTCTTCTCAGGGTGTTATCGTGAATTTCTTGAGTGGTGCCGAATATCAAAATGTCATCGCTATCATTTAAGCAATTTGGGATGTGCTTTATCACTTGATGGATCTCGTCTTGAAAGATTTCAGCCGCTGATGACAACCAAAGCTGAGCCTTTTGTATCGGAATAGCCCCGAGTGTGTTGAGAATGTGGTGATATATCTTGATGATGGGTGCAGTTAGAGCTGGTGGTAGCCCTTATTTAAGTCTAGTTTCGAGAACACTTTTGCCCCACGTAGTAAGTGAATCATATCCGTTATTGTGGGAGCGAGATGACGTTCTCTTTCGATGGCTACTTTTGGGGCCCTCATGTCCACACAAATGCGAATGCTGTTCTTTTTCTCCTCTTTGGGCACGGGCACGATCGGAGATACCCCTGGTGTTGGTCCTGATGCTGGTTCAATAATGTCCTGCTGTAGTAGGGAATTAGTCTTCCACGTGCCTCTAAATGTTAAAGGTGATGCCCCTGTAGTGTTGAGCCGTCGGGGGAACGTGCGCATTTATGTGTAGTTTGATCTGTTTGTCCTTAAGTTTTCCCAGACCTTTGAAGAGAGCTGGAAACATTTTCTGTATCATGTCTTTCGGGCTAGTGGTGTAAATGAGGCCCATTTGTATGGCCAATTTGAAACGCAGTATGCTTCCCCCTGGTACCTCTCCTTTTATGACGTAGATTTTGACCCTTTGGCTTTTGTGTTTGAATTGGCATGTAGATTTTAACATGCCTTGGCAATTGAGGGGTTTGGTTGACCCCTAAGGGTAGATCAGGGTGTCTGCTTCTTTTAGTTCGAGACTTGTAGATGTCGTCATTAATTACGTTCATTGTTGCGCCTTTATCAAATAAAAACTCTTGATTTTGCCCATTTAATTGCATTAGTAGCATTGGGCTATATTCCACAGCTATGCTGTTACCAATGGCGTGGACGTAACCTCTCTTGCGGTCTCCACTAGAGGAGGATGAGTGTGAGTCACATCTTTGTCGTGGCGATTTTCATCCAGATATCAAATTTTTTGCCTTGGTCTCCTTCTTTGGGAGTCATGCCTGCTCCGGTAGCGACTGGAACTGTCTCTCCTTTTCTCTCGCCATCGGTCGTTTCGTGATGACTCTCGTGAAGCACTGTGGGAATGGTGACTGCTGGAAGAGGGTGATCGCCACATGTGCGGCCGTGGACTTTCCCCACCTTGAGTTGCGGCCATCTTGTCTCCCTGAGTCCCTGCTTTTTTCTGCGGATTGATAGAATGCAATGTTCTTACAGACAGATTGGAAATGATTTTCACCACCGCACTTGTCACACTGATGCCCTATAGCTGGGCATGGACCAGTGTGAGGAAATTGGAATCTGCACCTATGAAAAAAAATGTGCTCTGCTGTGTCTGCTGTCGTGCGAATGGGGCACACTGTTGAGACGGACTGGGTAATTTTGATGTTTCCTATCGATTATGTTTGCAGTGCTAGGGCAGAATCAGCTCTCGCTAGCTGCAGAATTTAATATAGTGTTCTGCTTTTCTGTAAAAGTTTCTTGCGTAATTCAGGGGATTTGCACCCTGCTATGGCCTGAGATTTGAGCGCCTCATCTGTGGATTATCGTTCAAAGTCGCAATATTTCACCCTCTTTCTTTGCCTCATTACAAAATTGTCCATGTTTTCGCCCTTTCTTTCGTGGTGGTGTGGAAAATGTGTCTTTTGTAGTCTACATTTCTCAGTGGCGCAAAATAATTATTTAGGGAATCAATGCTACCTTGAAATGTGCCTGTACTGGTTTCTGGCATTTCAAACACAATGTCACATACCACTGGACCAAGTGAGTGCAGTAGAATACCTCGTAGTCTTCGATCCTCTCGCACTCCTGAGACGTCGATGTATATTTGTAGTTCTTTCAGCCACCTAGCCCCATCTTCTCTGGGTGAGGGGCGACGCGGCGTAGAGCTGGACTGAGGGCTCTGTAAGTTGCCGTCAGTATTGCTTTCAGACATGAATCTGCTATTCTTAGTTTGTCGGTGGGTAAAATGTTGGCTGCTTACTGGTGTAGTGATTTAGTCCTTAGTTTCTCTCTTTCTAGACACTGTGGCTGGCCTTGAGCACCGTGGTGTCTGTTGGTAGTGGCAAAAAATGTCTTCAGGAGGGTGTAGCTTCAATGAGGCAGCTGGCAGCCGAGTTCTAGTGGGTATTGGTGTTAGACACAGGTGCTTGGCAGGACCACGCTTCATTCGCAACACGCGTATAATGCAGACAAGCTGGTAAACGTTCCACTGTGGCGGTGCCTGCAATTAGCTAATCTTGCTCCTGTACCTGAGCGCGTATTTAGCGCAGGTGTCCGCGTGGTGCCTGAGGTGTTTATGGCTTCGCGAGGCGAACACATTAAATTGCCCACCGGAATGGGACGCTGTCTCAGGCGGTCGTGATCATCCTTGTCGCCATTGTTAAATATGGGCTACAAGTTATGGCATGCACAAGTAATGAACCCACAATAATGAGACACGGATCCGCTTGTCAAATACGTCTGATCTTGTTGTTAAGAGATATTCACACTGTCAAGTAGTTTCACAAGTTTTATTGGCATAAGCGTACGCAGCAGCAGGCACTGCCAAGATACAAACTCCAAATGGACCTCCACCATTCCAGAACATAACGACCTAGATAACATTCCTCCTAATTGGAACCAGATATGGTCATCATATTGCTTAACCTCTTCTGAAGTAATTAACAAACTCATTTACTTTAATGGAACTTGTCAACCAATATATATTATTAACTGATTTGAATACATGGAAACATTTCATCAATTGCTAATCATAACACATCTCCTCCCTTGGCAACTGCTGATTGATTATCCTTCTACAAAGAAATGGTCTGTTTCCAACTCTATCTAGACTCAATCCTGTACTCACATTGGCATCCAAATTACCCACAGCTCCTTCCTTTTGACAATATTCCCCATCCTCATTTCTACTGTTTGTGGATTTATCCACAACCTTATTGTAGTACTCTACATTGTCATCTTCACCAGCATTGGATGAACACTTGACCAGTTTTGACATGGACCAACATTCTCCCCCTTCTAAAATCACTACATTTCCTCTTACAGTTGCAATTTTCTTTGGTCCCATAAATTTGCTCTCTACACATTTTGAACTTAATCTGTGGTTCTTAATAAGAACCATATCACCTTTTTTGCATTTTGATTCTTTTGTTTTTTTAACCTCATCAAACTTCTCTTTATACATGTTCTATGCCTCTCTAATTAGTACCATAATTTTCACACAATCTATATCTGCACTTTTTGCCATTTCCAGCCAACCTGGACAAAGTTTTGTCCCCAGTTGCCTGCCCTTCAATGACATGAATGGAGATATTCTCGTGATCGAATGTGGTGTAGTACAATAGTTCCAGATCATTTCTTTAAGTACTCTCGACCACTCCAACCCTGAAGCCAATGCAAGTTGTATCCCACTCTTCACAAATCTGTTAGCCCTTTCTACTAGGCCATTGGCCCAGGGATGATACAGAGCTGTTCTCACATGTTTGATACTGAATTTTCTCAAGAATGTCAGCATTCTATCCGAGCAAAACTGTACACCGTTATCAGTGACTACCACTGAAGGAAAACCCTCCCTGTAAAACACTTCTAAAAATGAGATAATTTCTACCGTAGTGGCCTCACGGAGCGCTTTCCACTCTATCCATTTAATATGGTAGTCCACTAATACCACCAGGTATGTATATCCTTCACCAAGATCTTGTATGGGCCTCACTAAGTCAGTGGCTACCTTCTGCCATGGTTCGCTAGGCACGCTCACTGGAACCAGTGGAACGTCTCTCACAATCTTGTCCTTATCACTCTTCACATATTCTTTAAAATTCCTAACACTTTTCTCTACATCACGGTCTACCCCAGGCCACCAGAATCATTGTCTCAGATATCTCTTTGTACCTCCCATTCCCAAATGCCCTTTATGAGCCACTTTCACCAATTGGGATCCGACACCAGGAAGTATTAATTTGTTTCTTCTTCTGAGTTTGTAACCATCTTCCAACAAGCTTAGTTCCTCTCTCACTTCATAATGTCTTTCAGAACCTCTTTCAATGTCATTTTTTTGGGGCCACCCCTCTCTTGTGCACAATTTGACTTGATTCAATGCCCAGTCTTCCTTATCCGCACTCAACCATTCACTCTTGTCAATAGCATTACACTCAATTTCAGATATACTGAACTCTTGTGTTTTGTTCATTTCAGTGTCTAAATTACTTTCCACCGGCAACCTGGATAAACAATCTGCCACAACATTTTCTTTCCCAGCTATATAGCATACTTTAAAATTATATCCCAACGACTCCACCATCCACCTAGATATTCTTGGAGACCCCTCGGTCCAGTCAACACTGCTCATTAACTGAACCAATGGTTTGTGGTCCGTTCTTACTTGAAATGCCTGACCCCATAAGAAGAATTTGAAATGTGATATAGCCCATGACATAGCCAATGCCTCCCTCTCTATGACAGAATTATTTTTTTACGCACCCCTCAGTGGTCTTGATGTTCAACTTTACCGGAATCATATTGAACTAGAGTGGCATCTAATCGTAGAATACTAGCGTCAACTGATAATGTAGTGTTTCCTGCCCAAAATGAATCCTCCCAATGATGGTGCTTGTGTAATTCCCTTCTTGATTGACATAAAAGCCTCTTGGCATTCTTCAGACCACTCTTATTTTACACCTTTCTTAAGTAAATCCCTCAATGGAGATATTACCGCAAATCTGTTTACAAATTTGTGATAATATTCTGCCAAGCCCATGAAAGAGCACAATCGGTCTTTATCTTTGGGTGAAGAGGCATTACTAATGCTCTCCATAAGTGATGTTTTGGGTGAAATACCATGCTTTGATATCTTGTGACCTAGATACTCCACCTCTTTGACAGCTATCTTGCACTTGCTTCTTTGAACTGTCAAACTTGCTTCCCTAAGCATGTTTAGTACAACTCTCAATACTCTCTCATGCATCATCCACAAACACCAGTATGTCATCCTGAAACACAGTTACGTTATCTACACTCTTCAATAGTTCTTCCATGACTTTCTGAAATACAGATGCAGCCGATGCCAGACCGAATGGCATCCGACTAAATTTGAATGTCCCTTCAGGAGTTATAAAAGCTGTGAGGTGTTGGGATTGCTCCGATAGTGGTACCTGGTGGTAAGCTGCCGACAGATCAATTACCGAAAACCACTTGGGTTCACCTAAAGTGGCCAGTGTTTCCGATATAATGGGTAGGGTATGTCTCTCAACTCAAATGTTCTGGTTCAAGCTCCTCAAATCCACACATAGGGCCTCATTACGAGTCTAGCGGTAACTGAGGCGGTAAAACTGCCTCGTTACCGCCGGACTCGTATTACCATTCCGCCTCCGTGATTCCCGGAATGACCGGGGCATTACAACCCCGGTTTTCCGGGAATCACGGAGGCGGAATGGTGTTAATCCCCATTCCCATTGAGTCCCATGGGACTCAATGGGAATGGGGAATCATGGAAACACTGGCAGCATCTCGCAATGGTGCTGGTGTTTCCTCGTCTGCCTGCAGGCGGGCGGTGTTAAACCCGCCAGGTCAAACCTGGCGGGAACATCACCTACCGCCTGCAGGAGTCGGGATCAGGCGGTCCGGAAAGAACGGTGGCGGCGGGTTTATCGCCACCGTTATTTCCGGACCGCCTAATTTGTAATGAGGCCCATAGTCTTAATTTTCTGTTGCTTTTGGTGAGTAGGACCACCAGTGACAACCATTCTGTGGCTGTAACAGGCTCAATCACTCCCTTATCCATGAGGTCACCCAACTCTTTGTGCAGTTGTTCTCTCATTTTTAGAGGTACATGTCTTGTGAACAATTGGTTGTGCATTTCCCTTGAGTTTGATGTGATGTTCAAAATGTTTTAGTTTGCCCAACTCTTCTGTAAACACCTCTGGAAATTCTCTGGACCACTTATCCTCTACTTCAGCTATGGTGACTGGTTCCAGTGCACTTGCTTGAACTCTCACCCCTAATTTCCTCTGTTCCTCCCATTCAAGTTGTGAGGCACTCTTCTTTGCTAATATGTCTGCAGAGAAGCACTTGGTCTTTGTACATCACTTGCGCATGGAACTGTCCTAGAATGTCTATAGAAAATTTGCCATAGTTGCAGGGTTGAACATCAGTTGGCTTGAGTGATTCTTGGTCTTTCCCTAGTACATTTTTCAGAGTTTCTCTTGATATCATCATCATTTTTGTTTGTTTGTTTTATTTCTGTAGCGCTCCAGACCCGAAGGTAAAAGGGTGCATCGGGGAATGGTTACAGAGTACATAATATACAGTTTACATATAAATACAGTTTACATATATACACAATTATACATTCAAGCAAATTATACAGTTTACAGGTAGGCACAGTTAGGTAGGCAGTATGGTCAGACGTGGGCGGTAGGACAATGCTCGTTTTTGTCCAGTAGCCAGCTAATAACCTGTTTCCTGAAAGGCTGAAAGGACACTATAGATTTAATGTTGAGTGGTAGGGTATTCCAAAGTTGGGAGGCAAGGACCGTGAAAGCTGGATCCTCCAGCTCTTTTTAGTGTGAATCTAGGCACTGTGAGGCATAAGGTATTGGAGGATCTGTTAGTTGTGGTGGCAGATTTCATGGTGAATTTGTTGGAGAGATAGGTTGAGGGCTAGCTGGTTTATGGCTTTGTAGGTGAGGCAGATAGTTTAAAGGTAAAGGTAATTTTTTTGTTTTATGGAGAGCCATTTGCTCGATTTTCTAATGGTGGAGATGTGCTCACGTTTGGGGATGTTGAGGGCTGCATGTAGTGCGTTGTTTTGGAGTACCTGAAGCTTATTGATTATGGATTAGTTTGCCCCTAGGTATAGACTGTTACAGTAGTCCAGTTTGGACTGTATGAGGGCCCTGGCCAGCGTAAGGCAGCTGTTAGTGGACAGGAAAGGTCTGCAGGCCCTAATCAGCTTGCCAGTGTAGGCAGTGGCTGAGGCAGTCATATTGATTTGTTTGGACAGGTTAGTGTTGGCATCAAGATAGAAGTCCAGCGTTTTCACACTTTTCACAATGGGAATGTTATTACCATCGATGATGAAGCTGTTGTAGTTAGGGCTGAGTTTCGCCAGGTTATTGGGAGATCCGACAAGGAGAAGCTCGGTTTTCTCATCATTCAGGCAGAGGCCATGTGTGGCCCCCATGCTGAATGATGGAGAAGATTTTGTTAATCCGGGCAACGTCTGCGTTGTAGTTACCCGAGAGGGTGAGGAGTATCTGGGTGTCATCTGCATAATTGGTGTAGGTGACACCCAGATGGTCCAGTTTTTCAAAGAGTGGTTTTGTAAATATGTTGTATAAAGTGGGCGAAACACAAGAGCCTTGTGGGACACCACAGGAGATAGGGATGGGGTCTGCTGCCGCTGTTGGTGAGAAAACCCTCATGGTTCTGTTGGCCAGGAAGGACTGAATCCACATGACAGCAGAGGTGGAGAAGTGAGCTGCGGAAGATAGGTGGTGGCAGAGGATTTTATGGGCAACCAAATCGAAGGCCGCAGAGAGGTCTAAAAGGAGTAGGATGGCGGTGTTGCCTTTGTCTTTGATTTCATCGATCTGACGTTTGAGGTCAACAAGGGCTGTTTCGGTTCCATCTTGGGGTCTAAAGCCAGATTGACGTATTCCTAACAGTTGGTTAGTTTCCAAGTAGTTCTGAATTTGGAGGTAGGCAACTCTGTCAAGGATTTTTAGCAAGAATTGGACCGTGGTGATGGGTCTGCAATTGGCAGGAATGGCTGGGTCTAGAGACTGTTTTTTTGTGTCCTTCAATTTCAAATTCCTCTACAGGTCCTTTCTGTTCACCCGAGACAGCTGAAATCTGGAAGACATGTCTCGGAACAGTTTCTTGCGTGGCTGTCATTTCTGGTGCACTATATGTCATCTGGTTCACTTCTGCATTGCTTCCTCTCGATTCCACGAGATTGATAGATGAATTGTGGCATGTATGGGCAAAATGTCCCTTGCCTTTACATCTAAAACATTCTGCAAACCTGGCTGGGCAGGTGGGGTAATTTGGGCCATGTTTGGGGCTGCCACATCTATTACATTTTGAGTTCCACTTTTCCCTTCTGTTTGCGGTGAAATTGGTTATCCTCCTTTGACCAACTGCACAGACGGCATTAGGGGTCTTCTTATCGACCTTCAATTCCTTAAAGGAATGGTTCGCCCAAAAATTTTTATTTCAAAAATAGATAGGCAACATAAAAAAAAAAAACGATTGGCGTTTTTTTTCTCCGAAGTCCCTATGTAAATTTTTGAGCAATTCAAGCTCAAAAATTGAAAAAGCAAGCACATGGGTGCATCCATTTTGTGAAATGGCAGCCCGTCTGTGCTGGCTTTTGCGGCACTAATGAAGGAAAAGCCAGCCAGCTCTAGTAAACAAAAGCTACCACTGGGTGGCTTTTCCTTCATTGGTGCCGGGACTCAGAGGACGCGGACCGGAGACTGCAGGCAGAAAAGCTGCAGCTGCATCTCAGTAAGTGCTAGTTTTGTGGCACGCCTGCTCGGATGGGATGTGATGAGGACATCTCAGACCGCATGGCGACATGGAAGTTGCAGCCTCCCAGGTAGCTTGCAATCGTCTTCACCAGGTAGTTCGGAAATCCCAGGGCAATCATCTTGTGCAGAGGTCCCTTGTGCCAGACTCGGTCGAATGCTTTGACGACATCCAGGAAGACGATTCCTGTGGACTTCTTGGTGTTCAATCCGTGGCTGATGGTGTCCACCACTCTCAGTAGCTGATGAGTCGTTGCATGCTCCTTTCAAAATCCAAACTGTTCCTTTGCTAGTAGATTTCTTTCAGAGGTGAACTGAGTGGGGCGAGGAGGATCTTCTCCAGGAGCTTCAATAATCCAGAGAGCAGGCTGATGGGGCGGTAGTTCGCTGGATCCCTCAGTGGTTTGCCGGCCTTTGGGAAAACGGTGACCCTTGCTTCTTTCCAGGAACTCGGGAAGTGCTGGAGCCTCATGCATGCATTGAAGATCTCTGTGAGGCGTCCCATTGATGCTGGTGGGAGGTTCTTGATTGCCAGGTGGTTATTCCATCGCTCCCTGGTGCCTTGCCATTCGCCAGCTTTTCTGCAAGTCCTGCTACCTCAGAGCTTGTGCACTCCTTGATGTCAGCTGCTCCCAGCCAAACTGTTCCCAGGAGGTGAGTCTCCTTTCTACTGTTACAGTTCCAGTGGGCTGCGACCCACGTGTCAGAGGTAGGCGGGGCTAACGCCCGCGACAGCTGTTCACGCTTAAAGACACGATCAGACGTATTTGACAACCAGATCCGTGTCTCATTATTGTGGGTTCATTACTTGTGCATGCCATAACTTTCAGCCCATATTTAACAATGGCGACGAGGATGATTACGACCGACTGAGACAGCGTCCCATTTCGGTTGGCAATTCGATGTGTTCGCCTTGCGAATTAGCAATTGATGTAATGTTTCCATGTATTCAAATCAGTTAATACTATATACTGGTTGACAAGTTCCATTAAAGAAAATGAGTTTGTTTATTACTTCAGATGAGGTTAAGCAATACGATGACCTCATCTGATTCCAATTTATTTATTTAATTTATTTGCATTTGTGAAGCGCACTTGCAGCCCGGAGGCATCAACGCGCTGTTGCAAGAATTTGTAATAAGTTTTGATTCAAATGTTCATGGGGAACCAGAGTTCTCTTAGTTACAGATACAGACTCAGTGAAGTACACGTATGATCATTGTTACAAGCATACGTAAGATAACAGTAAGGCATTTATACAGGGAGGTGCACAAATATATATTTACCTTTTATACAAAAAGCTTAGTTTTAATGGCTTTGCGGAATGCTTGGTGGGACTCTATCATTCTTAGATGAGTAGGGAGTGCGTTCCAATGGGTAGCGGCCAGTGTAGGAAAACTGGATCCCCCCACCCCCCGCACGGGCTTTCCTTGTTTTTGGTGTGAGAATCATGTTGGAATAGCCCACCCTCAAGGGTCTTGTGGCGGTGTGCTTGGTGACTCTCTGGGACAAGTACAGGGGTGCAAGCTCATGGAGGCATTTGTGAGTGAGGGTAAGGGTTTTGCAGACAATTCTCTTTGAACCTCGGACCCTTCCTGTTCAACCTCTTCACCAAAGACATCCCGACAGATCTCCACAAGACCGACCTGGCGCTGTATGCAGACGATGTTGCAGTCATCTCAGTCATTCAGCGAAAAGGAAGTGGCAAAGAACCTGCAAGCTTCATTGGATACCATTGCGAAGTGGTACAGCGACTGGACGATAGAACTCAACACCAGCAAGACAACCGCAACGCTGTTCACCAGAAAGAAGATCAAGGAGCACCCACACATCAGCCTCAACGGGGAGATCATCAAATGGGAGAGCAGCAGCTGCTACCTCGGCGTGACCCTGGACAGCAAACACAACTGGGAAAGCCACATCGAGAATACTCAGCAAAAGGCAACAGGAAAGATGGCAGCTCTGTACCCACTCCTGAAGAGCAAGTCCATGCCCCTCCGGACAAAGATCGTCTACAAGGCGATCATCAGACCAACCCTGACGTATGCCTTCCCAGCATGGATGACCTGCCATGAGTGACACCGGAAGAGTCTTCAGATAGTCCAGAACAAGGCCCTGCGGATATCGTCTGAAGCTCCAATCTTCACATGGATAGCAGACCTTCACAGAGACCTGGACATCGAGGTGTTGGACGAACATCTAGCGAAGCTGAGTAAGAACTTCTGCCAAGGACTGGATCAGAACCCGAACCTTCTGATCAGAAGACTCACTGCCACCACTGCAAACCCCTTCGACCGCTACCCGTGGCCCATCACTGCGAAGACCCTGTGAAACCAGCCCTACTGTGACAAGACCACACAGACCAAGAAGAATACAAACCCACGACTACATAGTCAACCAGAGAAGATGGAGTAATGAGGCTCAATCCTCGGTATCCAAAAATCACCACTGATGGATAAAAATCTATCAGCAAGAAGAAGAACAAGCGCTAGTAACAGTTAATGGTGCTAGAAATGGTACATGAGAGAATCATAATCTGAGCCTCCAGTCTTGACATAGAACTAGCCTATTCACACTGAAGCAGCTATTTCCCATCAGAGAAATGGCCCTAACCAATGGTCCATTTCTCAGATGGGAACTAGTATCAACCAGACGTACAACTCCTGATTTCCCTGTGGAAACCATCCCCGCACTTGAATGTTGCCATGTATGGCAGTTAGAACTTCTGAATATGATGTCGAATGACGTTCAGACTTGCATCTCTCAGTAGCTTATCACAAATAGATCCATGTGGTACTGATTGGTCGGTTGCTGTTACTCAGCAGTTAAAATGACATTATAACAGATTTTTTTTTATTCAAAAGGAATATGTTTCTAAATTAATTTGTGTGAAATAGAAACATCAATGTCCTTAACGTTAATAGTTTTCTTCACAACTTCCTAACTTTACATGCAAGTTAGAAATACATTACAATTGTTTGTTAATTTCACGTTACCTCGGCGACGTTAACAGCCGTAGCATTTTCCGCGTTCGACGTGTGGTTCCTCTTCCCTTTCCATGGCGCTGGGCGTTGTGTTTATGACGTACGCACGTCCTCTTTCTATGACACTGATATAGGTTATAAATATGTACGTCACTTCCTACCGATCCAGAGCGCGCGCTGTAGCGGTTGAGATCGGACGTGCTAACCTGTGCTCGGCGTGGGAAGATGAGCGACAGCGGCGAGCCAGCTTACTGCGAACGGGTAATTGATAGGACGTGACCTCATGCGGGCCGTAATTACTTTATATCTGACAATAGGCACCCCGTAGGTGCAGTGGCGTAGTTCTCTGAACTTATTGGGGGAATTACCGATTTAACCTTTGGGATACATGGGTGCTCTTCAAATTCGAGGACTGCCTTATGGGGGAATGCTACCTATTTACCTTTTGGGGTTGCACGGGTGCTCTTAAGTTTGAGGGTGGGGGTGGTAACTATTTATTAGCAATGGGGAGTGAACGTTTATCATACCGATCGGGATCAGTTAATCTGCGTGCGTGTTCTCGTGTGGTTGCTCGCACTCGCAGGGGTGTGATTCGATGCATGTTTGGATCGTTTTGACTCGATGTTTTGTGAGGATACGGACACCGTAGTTGCTTTGTTCTGGGCCTCGCTGAAATGCGTCTAAAACATGGCCGTCGCCATGCAGAGGCTGCCGGAAAGCAGTTTGTGTCACTTCCTGTCCGCCATTTTGAGTTGGACGCAGAAGGGGCGCTCTCACAAAATGGGTGTCGGATAATGAGTGCCTTTTTATTGAACTTTTCTGTGAGCTGTTTACTTACTGCTTTCCGCGTTTACGGGGCGCTGAACAAGGTGTGCATGATCAATTCGGTCGAGATTACCAGTAGATATTTATAGAATTTCCCATATGATCAAGTTTTGAAAACCTTTCCTGCAAATGTGGAAGATGGCCTTCAAATATTTCAAAGAATATTTAGAGATTACTAGTAGCTGCCATGATGCAATTGTTTGCGTGCTGACTTTACGTTAAATATTAACGGCACGATTTGTAAAGTTAATATATGGGGTGGATAACTTTTCAGGTGTAACTGTAGAAATACAAGTGCTCAATTCAAACCGATAATGTGCGCTTTCTTTTATTGGCCGAATTGGCGCCATTCAATGCCTTGGTGTTGGTTACGTTTTGGGTGTTTACCTGTCGGGTTAGCCTTTACGAGCAGGCCTTTGTCACTGGGTGTTGCTCATGCGCTTTGAGCGCCGTCCCGCTTGTTCAAGCATACAATCCACTCAAATTGACCGCATGTGGCGCTAGTATTTCCCCGTCAAAGCCTAACCAAATTTCGGCGCACTCTCGACTTTCGCTTTGACCTTTTGTAACATTTGGGTAACTTCGACGTCTTCACCCACCCGTATTTTGGCGTTCCCAGAGCGATTGCTCATTTGTTGGGTCTGTCTGGGCAATTGACTGCGTGTAAATCTGGGCGGAAATGGATAGCATATTGCAGATGGATACCACTTCAATATACCACAGCTCGATTTAAAGTAGTGTAGCGTCCTAAGATTTTAGTTACCTACTTGCATGGTTGACCTCCGCTATTCCCCCCTTAGGTCGAGAAGTGTAGATCAGAAACGATTAATGTCCCCTGTGCTTTAACGAACTGTGCACGCAAATGTTCTTATTGGTACATTGACGTTTGGTTATTTCGTCATTTACGCTGTCTGATATTTGCTGTACAATTCGAATAGCTGAACATGGACTTTGAAATGTTCCAAATGCTGTTCTAACGTAATTCATTTGATTTGCTTATTTTTTTAAGTTGCCGAACATCATCTCTGCAGAACAATTGTCACTTGAAGTATTGCCTAACATTCACACCAACACAGAAATGGGGGCTTGCACGGTTTACTCAATGTTTGGCATGGGAAGTGTTCCTCACTGAAAAATGGACGTTGCCAAATTACAGAACGTCACTCCTCCAGAGGATGCGTAAAATTCAATGACATTGATTGTCCATTTTCATAGTAACCTCGGGGTTTATTGGATTAATTCAATTGGAAATATTGTTAATGGCTAATGGGGTGTGGCTTTCCGGGCGGCCACTTTTTGCAGGCACATAATACTGTCTACGCATCAGTTTCTAGAGTGATGGTCCTAAAGAGTTCACTCTGATGGAGCTGTTAATCTGTATTTAGTAAGCTGCATGTGCAGTAGAAGGGGAAATTGCCGCAAGCCCTGGACTGGTACGTTTTTAGTTCCAAGCTTGGCATTTTTACTTCCCAGAAATTTAAACTTTCATCCTGTTCTTTTTCTATTAAGGTTAATATTGAAGAAGGAAAATGCAGAAGTCGTCATTTGACAAGTTTAATAAATGAGAATTATTTGAAGCTCAGAAATAAGTGAAGCCGAAATTTGAAAAAAGAATGCATGCTAATTATCAAACCAGAAGTCCCTCTTATAAAATATTAAGAAATTTGTGTGAAGTGGGGAAGATGAAAAGAAGTCAGAATTTGAAACGGAAGAATGAAGAAAAGAAATAGAAATGAAGTTAAGATAAGAAGTATTCTGGAATCAGAAAGCACTACGCTAAGTAATTACTAGTCTGTTTATGTGTCCCTGTATACTATGCTGAACTTATGCATGCATCTTATTTTACAAGAAACGTTAATACAGGGCTACGTTTCTTCTAGGATTGTTTATAAATCCAGGCAGTTGTAATTAAACTGCCCACAGATAAATGATTCAAATTAACTCGGCATTTATTTCACTGTAGCTTGCTATTCATTTCTTAAGCGGTTAGTTAAAGCATTTGTTCTGTGGGTATGTGCGTTTACACTTTCCATGTCTGCATACGTAGGGGTCTCGTTCCGCTTCTAGGAGCGCAAGTGCACGGCGTTCTGGTAAATCTGCAAGCCACTCCCCTGCCCGTTCCAGATCGAAAGACCGTTCCAGAAGCAAGTCCAGGTCGAGATCTGACTCGAGGTAATTAGTCAACTTTAGCCAAGCAATGTTATTGTCGATACATTCTAAACTATCATAACTAGCACTGGATGGAGTTCGTTTCAGACTGTATATGTAGCTGGGCTTGCATTCCTAATGGGCATGCTCCATCATACACCCTGCGCGCGTGACAGCGGTAGTTTTTGTAGAGGAGTCTTAACATCTCAATATAGGGAAGATGCATGGGAGTTTGCCATCGGGGGTTCGATATTGCTGGGATCTGTTCCTTGGTTAGCTTGATACTTGGAGCTACTTTTGGCTCCCCCAAACCAACTGAACACGAACATGCCATATACCAATGTGAATATAACTTTCCAAGAACGTGCATGACTCCCTATGGCTCCGGGTAAATCTTGACACCAGCCACTTCTGTTTCTCCCCGTGTGTTGTTGTAAGGCTGTTAACATTGTGTAACCTTATTTTAGGTCTAGATCGAGGAGAAGCTCTCGTCGACATTATACAAGATCGCGCACTCGTTCGCGCTCCCACAGAAGGTCCAGAAGCAGATCCTATAGTAGTAGGGAATACAGACGGCGCCGCAGCAGCCACAGCCATTCTCCAATGTCCAGCCGCAGGCGTCATACGGGAAGCAGAGTAAGTGCATTTCGTGTTGTCTAGTGCCATACAGCGAATTTGAATGCATCGGCGGGTTGGTCAGATATATAAGGTTATTTATAACGCGCTTAATACCCAGAGGTTTCTAAGCGCGGACCCCGGGATCGAACCTGTTGCTCCGTGCCATCTTGCTTCCGAGGCGAGCATGTTGAATTTGCTCAAAGCAGTTTCTTCTATCCTCCCGAGACTATATGGGTGTATATAGTTGCAACTGAGTTGATGTTAATAGGGTAGCTTGGATGTTATGTTGACTTACCGCTGCCACCAGAGGTGCATGAGGAACGGCAGGGCGGGCATTAAAGGTTGCATGGAGGGGGGGCTAGAACGTACAGCTCGGCAAAGGATTCTTAGCCACAACTGGCGGGCTGAGGTTGCAGGAAATGTCTCCAAATCCTAGGTAACTTGCTGTCCTCGGTGCAAGGATAAATCGCAACATATAATTCTGCCCCAAGACGCTCGTTACCTCGCCGGCATGTTAATGGCAATGTGAAGTCACCACGCGTTTTGCGCGCCTTTGGCGGAATTATATATGCAATTTCTTTGCCCTCTTTGCGATCGCCGTTTTTTACAGCTTGTTTTTAATATATCCACGTTGGTTACATGTCATTTAATCTTCTCCATAGACACAACGGACTTCAAAATCTGCTTCCAGGGGTGACAAAAGAAGTGGTGATTCCTCTGTAGATCGGGTAAGGAGCCTCAATGGGATGGTAATTATACTTTAATAAAAGTTTTGATTTTAAAAGGAACCTTAACCATCCCTCACCGAGGGTAACGAAATGGTACAAGATGTACTGTTGCATATGATATTGGAGTGTAATTGTATGACTACATTCTGTTGCATTGCTCGCACCCTTTGTTATACCATTTAATTTAACGTTCGTGCGCTTGACTTAAATACTGGCTTGCATGCTGGCTCGAAGTGGCGCACATGTTGATTTGCATGAGCATATCTATAATGCTTTGCTCTGAATTGTTTTCGCAGGCAAATCCAGACCCTAATTGTTGCTTGGGGGTGTTTGGCTTGAGCCTCTATACCACTGAGCGAGACCTCCGGGAAGTTTTTTCAAAGTACGGGCCACTTGCCGATGTGTCCATTGTTTATGATCAACAATCGCGACGTTCCAGGGGATTTTCATTTGTCTATTTTGAGAACGTCGAGGATGCCAAGGAGGTAAGCGAATGTATGCAGGCTCTTGTATCCTCCAGTCAGCCACTCATTTGCTTGTTTCAATTAGATATTTCTAAATTGATAGTAAGGTATTTAAACGGCTTATGTAATAGAACTGAATTCTGTGAGTAGTGGGTGAACGTTACAAAGGCCACGCACAATTGAATTTCAGCTTGTAGTATTCAAACTATTACTCTTAGCAACACAGCCCTCTGCTATTACGGCCAGTAAATTAGTTGCTCTGTTTTTGCGTGTTGGGTCCTAGCCCTTTTTTGCTTTACCCTTTATAGGCCAAAGAGCGTGCGAACGGCATGGAGTTGGATGGCCGAAGGATTCGTGTAGATTTCTCAATTACTAAAAGACCTCACACACCCACACCTGGTATCTACATGGGGAGACCAACATAGTGAGTATTAAGGCTGTTTTTATTTCGGCAAACCGTGCCTGGTTTTACAAGTGTTGTATCTGTACCGTGCTCCTAAAACTGGCCACAAGGCTATGAATTAAGCCGTTTTTGCGATTCGACCTAGTGGCCTTGGGTATATAAGCTGGCCGTCACTTGAGCACGTAAATGTGTAATGCAATTGGCCTTTCGTAGGCACATTTTCAGCATGCTCTTGTTTGTTTTCTAGTGGCAGCAATCGTCGCAGAGATTACTATGACCGTGGATATGAACGAGGAGGAGGATACGATGACCGTGAATATTACAGCAGCAGATCATCCTACAGGTTTGCCTTAATTACATAAACGAGGCTAGACTTTGGAAGACAATATTTTCTGACAGCTGCAAGATGTTTGTGTGGCCCATGGAGTCGGGTGCACATTAATGCCGCTTTTGGTGTTTGGTATTAAACTGAGCACTCGGCACTTGGGTAGGGTTTACTATTTTGATTTGTCAGTTCGATCTCAACTTGGCGACAAATGGGCCAGTGTTGGCAATGCTGGAATTGTGGAACACATGAGTGCCTTTAAGGCCTTTCAGTTTACATGTGGATTTTGTGGCCTTAATTTTGCTTTGAATTAGCTTGCTCATTAGCTCACGTGTCTTGGACTATCCTGACCTTTTCTGCATATCCTCCCTTGAAGGTAAATTTGAGCTACGGTAATCAGGTTTTAGTTATGTTCAAAACCACCTTGCTGCAGTTAAGGTGTTTATTGGATTATGGCTTTGTATTAATAGTACACAATTGTAGTAACACATGTGAGCAGTGCTTTGGATTTAACACGTGGCCCTGTTTTTCTTGCTTTCGGGAATTGGGTTGCTTAATGATTCCATGTATTCTGAACATTAAAATGTAAATTAAACCATGCTTTGCTTGTGTTTACAGAGGAGGCGGAGGAGGGTGGCGAGGTGGCCAAGACAGAGATCAGTATTCAAGGTATGCTAGGCAAGGTGAAGTTGGCACCGAACATGGCTACAACACTATAGTTCGGTGTTTCAGCTTAGAGCCAACATTTGCTTCATGTAGCTTTTTGAAACTGAAGATGCCAGGACACGTGTTAATGAGCAATGCTAATTTATTGGTGTAATGTCCGTGGAAATCTGGATAAGTTCTTCCTTTTCGTTTTGACAAACCTTTGACATGTGCACGTCAGACAGCGTAAACGCAGCTGGCAACACTAGAGGGATACATTGTTGTAGTGGAAAGCCTCCAGCGCTTGACCTTTCACTCCCTTAACCAGGTTACATACCATTGATTATTTTTTTTGTCGTGGTATTGAGTGCTCCCGGGCAGGTCTTATTTAAACCAATAGTCCCCTGAAACATGCCCCTCGTTTGGTTCTTGGCCCAATGGCTAGATAGCTACTCGATGACTCGTTTATTCATGTGACACGTTTGCTATATAGAAACGTTTGCGGGTTACTTTTCACACGGAGTAGTCTAGTTGCGCTATTTCAACCTCCTCCGATAGGTTTGTGGTTGTGAAATATGCGTTGGCCTATTATAGATCGAGAAGTGTCCTGCCATGGTGCGGAAGGCTATGCCTTACCTTGTGCTTATAGAATATAAATAGCAAAACGTCCTAGTTACGTCACTGCTGAAAGAAAACTTCAATTTTGAATTTAGGTTGCTATTTGACTTAAAGAGCCGGAACTGCATTAATGACGGTTTCCACCGTATTGATAGTGACCTGTCTCGTCCAACCTAAATGTTTTGGGGGTGAGGGGAGTACAGTAGTGGCATTCAATAGTTCAGTTCCCGGGTGCCGGTATTGGGTCTCCCTAGTAACGAGACAGTAATCCAAAGGTCTAACTTGTTCTCGTGTATAAGGTGGGAGAGTACCACGCATGTTTCAATGACACGCTTTGGTTGCTGTCATACTCATCCTTTCAGGTGTGGTGAGCTGCATTAGATTTGTGATGCAATCCTATAGACATGTCATTGGGGATAGTGTTCTTTGTTAGAAGGGTGCAACCTATTAGTTGGTGGCATTTGGGGGGGGGACGCTGTATGGGTTCGTGTGTATGTCGCGGACTGTCCGTGCCTTAACATGCTCGTGGGGTGGGGCAGGTGCTGATAAGCGTTACACTTTGGTCAAAGCAGTTATTCTTGGGAAGTGGACATACACGCCACCTGTTGTACAAAGTTTTAACCTTTTAATTGTTACAGGTGCGCACACTCTGGTCCTACACCAGCTTCCTTCAATTTTTGGTTAATGGTGTGCACAGATAAGAAAGGTTACGCTGCCTTGCCGTGCCCTCGGTTGTTGCTGTATGCAGCGTGTTCCAGGGGTCAAATCGCTGGTTCAGTGACTTGCAGCTTTCTTGATTGCATGTAGGCTTGTGCAGCGTTGCTCAATCGGTTCTGAAAATATCGCAGCCGTTATTGCGAACCCGAAAGGGCTTATTTTAACACCCTTTCACACCATATATGCTGGGAGGACCCCCGCAGCGCCCTATAGCATGCACTTTTCACCCATCACCCCCACATCTTGTGGATTCTTTTTACAATTTGCATTTTCGAATTTGCGTTGGACTGCGCTATTTTGTAGTGCCGTTACACGATGCATAAATATATTGATACAATTTTGCTCCTACCATTTTTTAAAACGAATACTTGTAACCTACCGTTATTACACAATTTCACTGAAATTCGGCCATTTGCAAGGGCCATCTGCAGCTACTTTATAGGTAAGTAACGTGTTGCTGATAGCTGGTTTGTGACATGCTACCGCTTAGCTTTTTGTCAATTGATGTCATATTTTTTCTTTCAGCAGAAGACGTTCCCCATCTCCTTACTACAGCAGGGGTGGATACAGGTCTCGCTCCAGGTCCCGTTCCTATTCGCCTCGTAAGTTGGAGTGTTTGCTTTTTACGTCAGGTTCCTCGTTTATAATTTGTTTTCAGTATACTTGCATGCCCTGCTGTGTATATATACTGGGTTTGGTTCTTTATCTACTTGACCTCTCATTTTATCGTCTCCTGGGTTTAATGGTGTCAGTGCCACAATCATGTTAATTTGCATGTACGTTAGGCCCCATGTTATGGCACTTACCGCGCAGTGCCTTCTGTATCCTTTGTTGCTGCATCACATGCGGAGATCTTGTCATGTTCTCCCATGGTACACCTTTTCAAATGGCTCTTTGCATCCATTTTAAAGGCAATTTTCGGAATGTATATTTTTGTCTGACACCTGAGAAATACGAAGGGTAAACGCTTGTTAATACTTGGGAAGGTGTAGTGGCACTGCCTGTGAAGTTGCATAGCTTTTAAATCGGACTAGTGCACAGAAAAATTGCATCAAACTAGCGAAGTTCTTTTCTGCCTTTTCTTTTCTACAAGGTCTCACTTGTAATCTTGTAGCGGTAATAATACATGTCACTTGCTTTCTCTTAGGTCGCTATTGAAGCATGAATTAAGAAGATTCCTCGATTTAGCCCTAAGTTAGGGTTGCATTTGTGGACAGCACCTTTTTTTTTCTCCTGTGAACCGTGCCTAGTGAATAGGTGGCTTTTACACCTTTTATGATGTTTGGAATATACATTGCTGTTGCATATTTGTCTAGTTGGTGCTTTGTTAAAACTTGTGTACAACCATTTTGCATGTTTTTTTACAGTCCGTTCTAACTGCTACGGTAACAATTGTACCATACCTTGTTTAAAACATTCTGACTATTGGCTCTGGTATTAGAAAATGGATGCAATAAAAGTACCTTTTCTTAACCTCTTGCTATTACAAGTCTTGGAATATTTGGGACGTTAGTTTGGATGGTATAGGATCATTATTCCTCAAACAGTATGCAGCAGTATTTCATGTTGGTCTGATCACTTAATTGATTGGTTATACTATCAATTGAGCGGCCATGATAGCAATTTTAGTTCTTGAATGTGGCGATGACCACACATTGCATAATGGATACCTTTACGTTTGTATGTTATGATACAATTGCGTTAGTTGCAAATGAACAGTTGTGTAAATAGAACAATAAACTATTAAACAATTGTATGGCTTGGCATGACTAGTTAATACTGTCCACCTATTCTATATTGGTGCATAGTAACTTTAATATCGGTGCTGGTATTTGGTCTGCACAGACAGACGTGGTATTGCGTTATTCTCCAATGAAATGGCGGGTTGTACCCACCTAAATTGCCTGAAAAATGTTTGCACACTAGTGTTTTGACTCTTGGGGCCAGTTGAACGAGTATAGGGCAATGAGAATGTACTTTTTGTATGTATGATGCGGACTTGGTTTGTGCAGTGACTTGGTGGTGCATGCAAATGGTACTTATATCCAGGAAGCACAATTGGGCAGAAAATAAATTGAATAGGATTGATTCAGAACTTTATTGTAGGAAGATAATGGCTAGCATATCTTTTAATACAACCTATGTATAGATCTTGAGGGGGTGATGCTATTAATGTGTACCATAGGAATTCGAAAAGGTGCCTTGCGGAAAAACAAATGGTAAAGAAATGGGGGAATGCCCAATATACGTGAGGTTTAACCACATTATCAGCAACATGTACGGCTTTACTCTGTTCCTGCGTGTATGCTCCTAGGTCCTTTTGCTCCAGGTACATTGTGGGTGAACGAACGTATGGGAAACACTTTGCACAAAAAGTAAGGAATTCTAAAACTTTTCCAAGCTTCTAAGTCCGTGTTGTGTACAACTTGATTCGAAGTATGGTGAGATGGGCATGACCATTCTGCCTTTCCGTTGCATCACAATGGATACCATTGGAGGACACTGCAGTAGATATGATCTGCCAAGACCACATTGTTTTACTGGGCCCTTGTTTTAATGCATTTTGAACAAATGGAACACATTTACTGAAGTGTATTTCAGAGGCTTCTAATTGATAATTATGGCAATGGGTCTCAAAACTCCCGATTTAAGTAATTGGGGAAATTGAGCAAATCATCTTTCAATTTATGTATGAACCGTCTGGAATTGTGTGGAAATGAACTGCCTACTGGGAAGAGTTTGAGGCAATGATGGCAGATGGTGGCTGAGGCTGCAGGCCTTTGTGCTGCCACATCGGCGTTGCTTGTACCCCCATCCCCTCTGATTTCCCCCCCCCAATGCTGCGTCTGCTGGGAGTGCCGTTTTGCCCACCAGTTCTGACCCTGGCGGGCGGAACGGCACCTGCCGGCAGACTGACCAAAGCACCGTCGCTGTAGCACAGTGCTGGCGCTTCTGTCCTCCCTCGTATCTCCGGCTCTACCAGAGATGTACTAATAGTCTCCCGTCTGTTCCCATTCTCTTCCTAAGCACTTGAAATATCTGAAATGTTGCTGGGCCGAGTACGATAGTTGTTCTTGTTCATGGCCTGAATGTTTTGTATTTTCCCTTGTTCCTCCCTTGTGGAACGATTGTGTATCAGCGCTATATAAACAAAACATATGTTCCAGTCTCCTTCACTCCTTGCACACCATGGTACATTACACCACCATTTAACCAGTCTGGTGTCCGTTTAAATTCTGCCAATCCTCCACATCCGTGCAGGTTGACACACCATAAGTAGCCCCATGACTTCCAGTCATTCATATAGCTACATAAATACCTACAATCATTTTAACGGTCACCTTTTTGTGCACAACTTTTGCACCGTCAGTCACCCCAACTTTCTAATATATGAAGGCAAATAAACCCTCTTCTGAACGGTGCGAATTCAGTGAGGCTGTCATCCTGAAAATTCCTACCATCCACAGCACAGTAACCAAAATCACTCTGGGTACTACCCTCTGCACTGCCTCATTCATAATCGCCTACATTGCCATGATTCCCTCCCACACTTGCTCTGCACTGTTACCTGTCTCACTATCACACATTCACTTCCCTATTGACGGGTGACCTATCGCCATGCACATTTCTATTTTAAGGGAAGTTAGCCACTGGGTACTATCGCAATCACTAAGCCACCCATTTCTATTAGACGCCATGAGCAAGGCTGGCCTTTCCATCTAGATGCCACTTTTCGTGTCAGTCCTACTTGATAAACTTGCCCTTCAGCTCTCTCAGCGACCCTGATTGCCCATTCACTGATCTGCAGGAAAGAAACGCATAATCACCAGGACCTGACAGTATATTGTCAGTCAAACCTGCATCCAGGAATAATTCACCTGAGGAGATCCAGCACACGCCCTCAGTATAAGCTAAAAGTGATGAGGAGGCATTGTTTAGGATGTTAAGATGGGTGGGGGGGGGCTTAGTGCGCACGACTGGTCATTATGTGCTAGGCTAACTGCCCTGTAAGTGGTTTCAACCCAGCACTCCACCTAAGTCAATGTCTAGCGTGAGATGCCCAGCAGGAACCCAATATATTTTTGTCAAAAGTTCATTGATTTCTGGATTCTCGTTCAGAGTGCTTCACCAGTAGATCAGTGGTGGGTGAATGTCTGTGCCCTCAACAGTCCCTATTTATGTATTTCTCAAGGGGGTGTGGGTAGGCTGATTATACAAAGCCCACCCTCTAGGAAACTGATTGGTCAGAGGGTTCCCTCTCTCCTGGTCAGAGGGTTCCCTCTCCTGATTTGAGAAGGAACCGGTGTCAGTGACACTTTATGGTCCAGAGAGAACCCCCCTTTTTCTACCCACATCTATTTTTCATAAAACATATTCATAACACAAACTTGCTAATATATAATTACATCCCAAATTGGCTTCAGTTCACAAATTCGTTTTTCACACTTTTGGTCGGTTACTTGGTGTCGGTTCTGAACCTATTTTTTCATATATGAACATACCATCTGGGCATATTCCTTTAGTTTCATATTTTTAACCTATCAACTGCTACAAAGTCCACATTTTGATAATTATGTCTCTGAATATTGTACAAGTTCCAGAGTAGTTTCTACTTGTGAGCAACATTTTCATTTTAATAACCTCTCAAATCTATATTTATACCAGGTCTGCACAATTTTCTGTAAGTCTTTTTCTAAAAGTTATTGTCTGTGCTTTCTGAATAAACAAAACTGCTTGTCTCCGCCCCCAAGGTCTTGGCTGGGCTAGAGAGCAGTCCCAGGCCTCTCTGACTTTGGCATCTGGTTTCGGCCTACATCCTAATTAGCATTTCCATGAGTTGAGTTGAAGGGTGTCTTTTGTCTCCTAGTAGAGCAACATGCCGAAAGTGCTCCTCCCTTTTCCTTTCACACTTCCCTACCAGTTCCTTGGAGAGCAGGGGGAAAGATTCCTTTGATTTGGAGAAGGTGTTTAATGTTTTTAAAGTTCAGTGTAGCTTTAACAATAAAAATGGTCTTGTCCTAAAATACAAATTACATTTGTAACATTAATACACCAATCTCTTCCAGACTTTTTAAAATATAGTTTTGAATTGTATCCACCTCTTGCTACTGATGGCAAGGCTTTCCTTTTCATACTTGATTTCATGTATCAGTTTAAATGACAGGGTAAGTAATTGCCAGCTTCTGACACAGGTGAGCAGCTGTACTATACTAATTTTTGACATTCTTACAAGCAAGCATCTTTAAATGTGGATTTTTTTCTGATCAAATGTTTCTGCCGACCTTGTGCTTGGGTGAATTCTTTATATAGTTTCACTCAGCAAGGTTGGATCTCTTATGTTTGAGAACCAAGATTTTTGTACTTTCCACAGCTAAGGAAAACGGATTAAACTGTTTCTCTTGCAATGCAGGACTGCTTTTTCAAATAGTTTAATTTTCCTCTGTGGGCAGCCAAATGATGGGTTTTGGCAGTGGTCTCCTGTGTTGCCACTGACAGGCAAAAGTGGATTGGCAGCCTATTTTTCAGGTTTTCCTGCGGACTTCTGGGTGATTTTTGCACGCATAATGGTTTCCAGCGGCCATTCTGAGGTTTCTGATGCAAGCGGTGAACAGTAATGTTAAAACAAAACATCCCACAAGCCTCCCCCTCTTGCGATTTGGGGTTGATCGTCCAATGGGAAATTCGCAAGACAGGGATGTCAGTCTCATCTCTTTTGGTTCCAAAAATGGCAAAGCATCTTTTCCTCCATCAGGGGCGGATGGACCGGTTCTCACCCAGGTTCTCACCCAGTCCTTTTTTGTAGACATTTCCCCACCACTATTAAGGTAGTGGGGCGCACACACCCTTTGATAAATTGGGACACATTTTTATATTGTAAATTATGGACTATATATGGAATGTTTTATAGTGGGGATTCTAAGGAGCTGGAGTGACCCCCTCTGGGGTTCCAAAAGACTCCTCCAGTTGCTGCAGAGTGTGCCTAGGATGGCAACACTTTAGTTAATATGTACCCACTTATCTTCCCCCCCCTCTGCCAAACTGCCTTTGCGATGCAGATTTTGTAGGCGACTGGTGAGATTTTGTCGACAATTTCAAAAGGACCCCTCCAGGTAGGCAGAAATGTGCGCTGTTTGGCCTGGTTCCTTTGGGAATTGTATAAGTAGCTCTGGTCTCCTACATTGTATTCTTTTCTGGTGTCTTTGTAAGTCATAGTGGGTCTTCATGCTGTCTGCAGATCTCTCTAGATTTCGCTGAGCATAGGCAAAAGCATGTTGAAGGTGTTTTCTTTTCAACATACTCATGAGTTGTGGAGGCATTGATCAATGTCTGCTCTTGGGTTCTGTAGGGCAGATGCGGTAGCACCATCCTGCATCCAGTTGGCTCAAACGGTGACATTTTAGTTGCAGATGAAGGGATATGCTATTAGGACAAGAGGTAATTGAATATCCCAACTTGGCCCAGAATCTGCCACAAACTTTTTTTAATATGCTCAATTGTTGTATCTCTCTACTGCACCACTAGAGGCTGGCCGGTAAGAAATGTGTAGCTCCCTTTTGACCCAAAGTATCTCCCACATCTTTGTCATTGCTTGGCTGGTGAAATGGCTACCTCGGTCTGACTCGATCCTTTGGGGGTAGTCCAAAGCGCGAAAAGATGTGGTTGCTCAGGGCAGCTGCTGTTTTTGCCTTGCAATTTGGGGCCGGGAGACATTCCACCCATTTAGTAAACAAGCATGTCACGGTCAACATGTACTTGTTTCCCCTAGAGGAGCAATCACGGGCCCAATGAAATCGACTTGTAAATCTGACCATGGCAGTGTCATCCCCCTCTTTTGGAGAGGCGCACAGTGTGTGAGGGATGTCGGCTGATTGTGCACAAACAAGACACCCCTTCAAGTATTGGTCGAGGTCCTGCCCAATGTGTGGCTAGTATGCAACCTCAAGATTTCAAGTGTTGTATGAAACCCCCTATGACCGGCTGTGGCGGCATCATGGGTGTGAATTAACAGGCTTCGGAATGAGGTAGGGACCATCCACTGATCATGGCCAGCTAGGGAAACACTGAGGTCCTCTTTCCCCATGTAACCAGTATCCGTCAGGGGAAAGTTCTCAGGGTCCTCAATGTGTTGATAAAACTTTATCAATTATTGAATCACATTTTTGAGCTGTAATCAAATCAGCATTTGGGGTCTCCTTACTCCATTGTGCAGTTGAGAGTTCATTGTGAGCATTTGTCTGGGACCTAGGGATAGCAGTGACCTGGATCTCCCCCAGTAGGGACTGTATCTCAAATAGATCCCATTGGATGGCTCCAGTTTAGGCCAGCTGTTCAGCTAAGTCCTTTCCAGTTTTGTCTGATCCCTCTACTTTGGAATGACACTTGGATCTTTTTCCATTAAACAGTCATCCCATTCGAGGTGACCAGATCAATATTTTATTAATTTCCCATGTTTCAAGGGTTTATTGTTGGCACATAGCATGCCTCTGCTTTTCCAGTTAACCAGGTGCTCCACAAACCCGCTCCGTACATAATCCAAATCTGTGTTTATGACCAGTTTGTGGAGTTGATGTTGGACAGCGGTGAAGGTGGCTTGAGGCACAGCATCAACTCTGCCACTTGACTACTTCGGGGACCAATCTTGTACCCAGCAGAGGGTTCTGGGGTCTCATTCACCCTGGGCATTCCCTACACCGGCCACAAGTTCTTTTTCCCCGTTGCTGTCAACATGGTAAGAGCATCCATCCACATACAGTGGGCAGTCCCTCACACTTGTCGTCTTCAATGGCTTTGTGTGGGGAATTGAGGTATGCCTCCATGTTGTACTTTATTTTTGGACTCTTCCTCGACACAATTTTCTCTGGCACAATCATGCAAGTCAGCCAGACCTTGTGCGAGGAGGCTCTTGTTTTGGCCATATCTGAACTCCACGGGAAAGCCTTGACAGAATCCTAAATGTAATTTGGGAATTACATTTCCAGCCCGGATTCTGTCACTTTGGAGATATTGCAGACACTGGTGTAGTCTCCACTATGTGTTACCCCTGGATAAACTGGCGGTAATTCTTCAATGCCCACACCATTGCCAGGAGTGCCTTCTCACGATCGTTGAATCTTTTCTCCAGAGGATAAAGCTTTACTCGCATAGGAGATTACTTTATTGACCATGTCATGCTTTTGGTATAATACTGCAGTCAAGCATGTATTAGAGAACCCTATCTCCAAGAAGAACTCCTTGTTTTTGACGGTAAGCTAGACAGGGTGCTTGTGAGGCTTCTCTTGTCTTACTGCCTCAGCTTGTTTGAATCAGGGGTCTTGTGATCTGTGTAGTCCTCAATGAAGTTTCTACTGTAACTAGTCAGTCCAAGAAGGCTCCTTAGTTCCCGCAGAGTTGTGGGGTCTTTCAATTTCTGGAGTGCTTTCACTTTTTTCCTGGGGACAGACCCTGAGGAGTAATCTCATGCCCCAAGAAATGTACATGGGTTCTACACCATTGTGCTTTCTGAAAGGAAAGTTTTGCTCCGGCAGCCCTCAACTGTCAGAACATAACAGATCTCCGCTATGTGTTCCTCCACAGTTGAGCTTTTGATGAGATCTACATAGGCCAGGTTACTCCTCTCACCCAGGTCGGGCATGGCCTTATGTAGAAAAATGTTGAATTAATTGCTGGAGTTGATGTATCAAAGGGAGTCTGGGTCCATGTATACTGCTGCCCCAAAGGTACAGGCCAGCTTGTATTGGTCCTCCCTACTGACAGGTAGTCCAGTATCCATTGGTCGGGTCTATTGCAGTGAATACCTGTTACCCCTGCATCTGGGCCAGCCCTTGCTCAATCTAGGGAAGATGCCATCGGGAAGTAATGACCAGTTTGAGCTCCCTAAGGTCGGCGCAGAGTCTCCACTGGCTGTTTGGCTTCAATATCCCCAGCACCGGATTATTGAAGGTGTTGTGGACTGAACGGATTATCCCACAGTAAGGGACTCCATGGATGCGAGAGGCAAGCAATATTGCTTCACAAACGAGTCATGCCTGGGTCTATGGGAATTGTGGATGTCGGTGCGACCAGTCATGCGAGTCCACCGCAAAGATCTTAAATTCAAGAAAACCCGTTTCAATTTTTGCCTTTGCTCCAGTCTCTCAGGCATCAGCTAGGTTGACTTCAACCATCTGCATGAAGCCTGGAAAGACTTCTGGTTTTGCTCTCAGCGGCCTCCCCCAGCTGGGTGGAGAAGTCCCTGGTCACAGTGATGATTTGGACTGGTGGCTTCAGGTGGGGGAAGGCAGTCCTCGCGGACCTGGAAAATCACCATCCCTCCTGAAGTCACAAGTCACATCTTCCTTACCATAAGGGCAGGACGTGAACACCAGGAAGTCCCCCTCCCCCCATGCCGGGTAAAGATCCTCTCTGGTGTTGGTTTGTCATCACTGTCAAAACAGTCCTTGGGGATTGGTCCTAACAGTTAATTGCCTAAATCTATGGAAAAATGTTGGTCATCAACCGCCATTCCAATAATGGTGCCTGCGGCTAGTGATACTCTTTAAGTCGCTGTTATCCACATCTATTGGAATGTTGGAATGGTATGTTCTATATTGACTAGTGGTGTTGGGTTTACCCCCAACCCTTGCTGTTGAAGAGAAGCATTTAAATGAATATAGGCATCAGGGTTTTTCATTTTCTGTCCTTTTAACTCACTTCCAGGGAGAATTGTCTGATCCTTTCTGGGATGGTGACTTCCTCTCCAATCTGAATTTCAACTGCATAAGGCAGCAGTTGAGCTGACCTAAATGTCTCTCGGTCATCAAGCCCATGGGATTATCTGCTAATCGGGACCAAGCTTTGAAGTTTATGTCCAAACTAATGGCAAAGCGATTGAGAATATCACTGCCTAAAGGGTGGCAGTGACGTCTCGCACGACCCAACAATTATGGACTATGCTCTTGTTGCCTATGGAGATTTTGAGCATGCACATGCTTGGCAGGAGATGTTTGGAATTGGGTGTTTCCAGATCCATTTCCCATTTTGTCTATCAGTTTGAATGTGGGAATGGCTGGATCTTTTGGGAGTTGGCGGAACATGGCTTTGCTGATGAAGCTCTGATGAAGCTCTTACCATTGTTCACACACTCTGGCGAACAGTCCTTCCCTTCATTTAACTGAACAAGGATGAACTGCTCTCCAATTTGCTGAATATCAGCCAAGCTTTGAGCTGATTTCTCATCTTTCTGGACTATAGGAGTAGGAATGTCTGATTGTGGATTGGTAAAGAATTTCAGTGTTTCCTTCCAGTGTGGAATACCACCTTAAACTGGAAGGAAGGTTGATTTTCAGAAACAGATTCCCCCCCCCCCCCACCTCCCCCAATCACCAGTTTGTTGTCCTACTGCCGTTACTGTCACGTCTGGGATTTGGTTATTCTGGAAGTGAAATTCTACTTGGTCAGATTTTTGTTCAACCATGTGGCAGGTGCCGTTTTAAACAAGGTTGACACACTTAATTTTATTGGTAGGCTAGTCTGGGTCCAGAGGAACTTCTTTAGTCTATTAGGGGTGACAACCTTCGCAGGAGGTCACTCCCTAGTAAACAAGGGGTGCCCTCTGGAGTTACAACTATGACCGGGTGCTTCACCTTATGTCGCCCAATTTTAATGTCCAAATCCGCAGTCCCCTCGACGGGAATTTCCTTCCCGTCAAAGTTCTGAAGTTGTCCAGGAAGAAGGGTGTGGAATTTGATAATTCTCCCCCCTTCGTGAATTCAGTTGATTAAAGGCCGCTTTGGACAGAAGGGTAGCTTGGCATCCAGTGTCCACCAGTACCAACATTGTACCCAGCCCCTGTATTTGTACCAGGGCATAGAATCTTCCCTCCTTCTCCGCAAGGGGGCACAGATTATGTAAATTTTTGGACAACTGGTGGGTTACTTTTCTAGTTTTGGACATTGAGAGAGAAGAGATTTGGGCAGAATTCTGTGGGGAGTCTAGGGAATCTGAAAAGAAAAGGTGGCAACTAGAGATGGGAGAAGTTTTGAGTTCCCCTGGTTCTGGGTCGTCGGGCCCCCCCCCCCCTTTGGAGGCAGTCACCAGGATGGGTTTGAACCAGGGGATTTTCATGTTGGTTCTGGGGTTGGATGATGGGCGGCGCTAGCTCAATCCCCACGTCTACCCAGTCTGGATTTGAATCCTTTGGGACCCGTTTCTCTTTGGGAGGAGGCCCCATCTCTGAAGATCCTTTTCCCGGGATCCTCTGAGGATCCCTCTCCTTCAAATTGGAAGACTTGTACCTCCTGCTCAAAATGGGTCTTTTTGGGTTCTTTTTCTCCTACCCCGCTTCTGCTCCTTGGGTGGCAGATTTTCAGGGGCAGGATATTTTGGTTCCGGTTCCTGGGTTTCCAGGGGCTTTTTACAAGTGGGGAAGGAAACTTCCTACAAGGCTTTACACCCCTTCCCCTTGTGCCTCCTCCCTGGGAACCGGTGGGATATCGGGGTTCTTCCCCGTCATTGCTCTGGAGTGCCAGGTCCAGAATTTGAGGCATTCTGTGCCGGCATGCTCATCTGAGGGTTCTGTTGAGCCCTCAGCATGCGACCCAGATCCTATGCCATATTTTGGACCTGGCGTTATATAGTCAGGCGAGTGAGGATCCCATTTGTGGGACTACCTCCTTGACTACCTGTCTGTTACTGGTCCGAGGGCCTTCTGGGCTTGGGATTGCTCTGATTTTGTGCACACTGGTTTTTAGGCCCCCCCATATCCAAATCTAAAATAGGGGCAACCTTCACCTCTGCCACCTTAGCAGCAGCAGCGTTGTTGGTTGATTTGGGGCTTTTTTGAGTATTCTTGTTTTCTATGGGCTTTTGCACCTCATAGATTAGGGTGGCCTGTTCAATGACCCAGTCTAGTGATCTTTACTCATGAAAATCTCACTAGCTGGGTCATGATGTACTTTGGTAGAGCGTGGAAAAAAGTATTGACAAATTCTTTGCTGTCCGTGCGCACCCCTCTGGTAGTCTGCACAAAGGCACACTTTAATTCCTGCACACATTCTTGTGGGGCCTGATCCGCCCCACATTGCAAGTTGTAGGCTGCCTTGCGAGCCGCCTGAGGATTTGTATGTACCAAAAAATGCTTCAAGATGGCTGCCCTATAGGAGGACCATCTAGAATGATTTTGGTCCTCCAGCCTTGCAAAGAAACTGGAGTATTCTGGTGAGAAGGTCCATTTCACATACTGAATGCAGCTACTGCTGTCTTTCAAATGGAAACTTTCCATCTGCTCAAAGAGCTCTAAGTGCTCCCAAATAATATTTGGCGTTCTTATCATAGCGTGATGATGCTCCTTATTGCCTTTATTTTTTTTAAGGGGTCCTTAAGCAAGGCCCTTTTTTGCCTTATTGGCTTTCTTGGTTTGGGTCACCCTGCTCCCTGTTACCATGCAAGAACCTGAGCTTTCTGTTCCTCAATTAAAGCCTTACTAGTCTTATCAGTCTCTCCTGCATGGCTACCTGCCTGTGGAGCCTGTCATTGTTCTCACAGAGAGCCTCATTTTCCCTCTGCTTCCTTGGTGGTTTTTGAGTACTGGGCCAGACTGGCCTGTTCCTTCCTTGCCAGAGCATCTTCCACCCTCCTGGTGTGCTCGAACACTCATGCTCTTTTTGGAGGTCACACAGTCCCTGAAGGGCCAGGTGATTTTCTTCTACTTTTCCTTTTAAGTGACAGACTTCCTGGCCTAAGGTCTCCCTTTCCTGAGCAGAGCCTGCCTCTATGCCGCCAGGTCGTCCCTCTGTCTTTGAAGCGCTCCAGCTTTCTGGCGCTTTTCATCAAACTCTGCCTGGGTGTCTAGGTCTTTCAGAATTAATTTGTTGCTCTCTGCCTTCTCTCTATCTAGGTGGCTTTACAGGGTGACTACCTGCTCTGCGCATACCCTGTTGAAGTCCAGTTGTTGCTCCGCTTTTTTTGGCTCTGCAGTAGGGAGTCCAAACTTTCTTGGTACTCCTTCTGCAAGGCCAGAATTCTGGTATCCTGTTTTGCCTCTTCCTGTTGCAGGATACCCAGGTCCTTTTATTTTGACTATATACTACCTGCTTTCATTTTCTGACTCCTGGCTCCTCTGCAGCCTCTGCTCAGAAGAGTCAAAATCAGTTTGGGCCTTTTCTAACGCCATCAGTTGCCTACTTGCGAAGTCTTGGCCTTCAGCATTTTTCTCCTGTATGGCTCCAATAGATAAATATAGATATGGCGCTATCTTGGCAATCTTATTTTGCTCATCCTTGGCCTTGGGGGCCATATATAGTTTGCTCAGGGCCACATGTAATGGACCCTGGTCTTTCCATGTAGCTAACCCTGTTGCAGTGATCTGTTGTATGATTGCCTGCAACCACACATTCTGATCCTGCTTTGTCCATTCACCTCTCACAAATAACTTATGCAAAAGGTGTTCTCTAGCCATATTGATGTCTACCAATGTTGCCATTCTGGAAATATTAATTTCCTTCCTGATTTACAGAAGTTGTATTTTATTTTTGCAACATAGACCGTTTCCTTAGAGCGTTCCCCTTTGACCGGTGCTTTTACAGTGTAACACAGCGTGGTAGCCCAACAGGATTTATGTATCCTATTAGTTAGCACACTGTGTTAAGCTGTCACAAGTGATATAGCTAATCCAGAAATCCCGCAACAAGCCCCCAATCTGTGTGGTTTCAACCCAGCACTCCACCTAAGTTGATGCCTAGCGTGAGATGCCCAGCTGGAACCCTTACTTATATATTTTTGTCAAGTTCTTTTATTTTTGGATTCTCCTTCAGAGCGCTTCGCCAGTAGATCAGTGATGGGTGAATGTGTGCCTCTGTGCCCTGAACAGTCCATATTTATGTATTTCTCAAGTGGGTGGGTAGGCTGATTATACTAAGCCCACCCTCTAGGAAACTGATTGGTCAGAGGGTTCCCTCTCTCCTGATTTGAAAAGTGTCAGTGACACTGTTTATGGTCCAGAGAACCCTCCCTTTGTTTCTACCTAGGAAATCTATTTTTCATAAAAATATTCATAACACCAACTTGCTAATATTACATATTTACATCCCAAATTAAATAAGGCACGCATCCGTCAAAGTCCCATCTTCTGGAGAGCTCCGGTTCATAAATGAGTTTTTTGTGCTTTTGGTCTGTTGCTCAGTGTCGGTTCTGTACCAATTTTTTCACATACATGCACATACCATCTGGGCATATTCCTGTAAAGTTTCACATTTTTAACATTATCACAACTGCTACAAAGTCCACATTTTGATAATTCTGTCTCTGAATATCGCACAAGTTCCAGAGTAGTTTCTACTTGTGAGCAATATATTCATTTTAATCTCTAAATTCCATATTTTTACCAGTTCGGCACAATTTTCTATAAGTCTTTTTCCAAAAAGATATTGTCTGTGCTTTCTGAATAGACCAAACTGCTCGTCTCCGCCCCCCAAGGTCTTGGCTGGGCTAGAGAGCAGTCCCAGGCCTCTCTGACTTTGGCATCTGGTTTCAGCCTACACCCGAATTAGCATTTCCTTTGAGTAAAAGGGAGTCTTTTGTCTCCTAGCAGAGCAACAGGCTGAAGTGCTCCTCCCTTTTCCTTTCACACTTCCCTACCAGTTCCTTAGCAGAGAGCAGGGGAAAAGATTCCTTTGTTTGGGAGGTGTGGAATGTCTTTGAAGCTCAGTGTAGCTGGTTTTAACTTTTAACAATGTCAAAAATAATCTTGTCCTAAAATACAAATTACATTTAACAAATATATCCACCAATCTCATAATTCCAGCCTTTTTAAAATAGTTTTGAATTGTATCCACCTAATTGCTTCTGATAGCAAGTCTTTCCTTTTCATACTTTGATTTCATGTATCGGTTTGAATGACAGGTTAAGTAATCGCCAGCTTCTGACAGGCGTGCAGCGGTAGTACGCCCATTTTGGACATATTCTTCCAAGCAAGCATCTTTAAATGTGGATAAAATAGTTTCTGCTGACCTTGTGCTTAAGTGAATTCTTTATATAGAGTGGTGTTTCACACCCAACAAGGAGGTTGGGTCTCTTGTGATGTTTGAGAACCAAGATTTTTGCACTTTCCACAGCCAAGGACAAACCGATTTTTGAACAGCTATGTTTCTCTTGCAATGCAGGACTGCTTTTTCAAATAGTTTCATTTTCCTCTGTGGGCAGCCAAATGATGGGTTTTGGCAGTGGTCTCCTGTTTTTCCACTGACGTAGGCAAAAGTGGATTGGCAGCCTATTTCAGGTTTTCCTGCGCACTTCTGGGTGATTTTAGCGCGCAGAATGCTTTCCAGTGTCTATTCAGATGTTTCTGATGAAAGCAGTGCACAGTAATGTTGCAGGGCATGGACTAGTGGGTTAAAACATCCCACAGCCCCGAAGCAGTTAATTCACATTTCCCTGTTATCAGTGGTGACACTCAAAGACACATCCACAAAATCCCCCACGCGATATACAATTGGGTGGAATTTGTAGTCTGAAGGAAGGTATGTAGAAAATGGTTACTGGAGAGGTGGCCAGCCATAACTGCAAACTACACAGTAAGTCACCAGTTCACATTTTCACGTATTCACCTTGTTTTACTGTTATGGTGTGAGAAGAGAAGTGTTTGAATCCACCATGGTGAGTCGCTCTTACCCAATGGTTACCCTGCTGTATATGCACACTACGGCAGTGGTTTTCAAACTTCTTTGGCCTGGGCCCCCCTGAGCAAAGTTTGGGCAGGCCGGGCCCCCAAAAGTGCCAGGTGGACAGTATGTAGAAATCGCTATGAACTTTTGCGTGCCGTCGCCCATCGTGCTCCCACTGCAGTTCCATAACACAAGCATACACACATCCATACACATTTAAATAAAAAATAAATCGCCATAAACGTACCTTCTGCAGGTGCCTGCGCGTGGTTGCTAAAATGTTCTGCTCCAGGTTGCTCTGCGCAGGAGCACCCCCTCGCACATACATGCAGTGCCCCAGCCAGCATTTCCAATGAGATATACAAGGCTGGCGAAGCAAAAGACCTCCAGCCTTGCATGGCTCAGTGAGCATGTTCGGCTGGGGAAATGAACTGTCAAAGGCAAACGGTGTTTCCATTTGACAGTTCAGCCAGCCCAGGAGCACTCCCTCAGCTGGAAAAAGCAGCTGAGGGAGTGCTCAGTGCTTCACTGGGCTGGCTCCTAGGTTCCTCCATAATGGGTGAGGTGGCCAGTGGGTGGACGCCCCCTAACCCATTATGGATGAGCCGGCAGGCTTGGACTGGCCTATAGGGCAATAGTGCAAAATGCTAGTGTAGGCCAGTCAAAATGGGCCACTTTTTTGGCCAATGTGGGCCAGTTTGAGGAGTTACTTCACTATGCAGCTAGTAGTTCTAACCATTGTTGCTGAATAAATATTCTTGAAATATCACAATTTGTTTACATTTGAACAAAAAAAACCCTTGAGTACTATTCAGTCTGTGGCTAAAGGACTGAATATCCATTTGCAACTGCTGGCCATTTTTTCCTTGGTGCCTAAGACCAGTTTATGGTCCAGTCTGACCATGTGAGCTGCCCCTTCAAGTTTTTTTTTTACACATTTCATGCTGGGCTCTGGCGCCTGCCCTGGGATGCGGCCGCGCCCCACAGTTTGAAGACCTCTGTCTAGGGACTGTTTGTTTCTCCAACGTTAAATATGGACAGTCAACCAAAGACAGTAAGGAGAAAGGTGTGATGTAAAACATGCTGTGAAAGCACCACAAGTAGAAAAAACATTTGATGTGGAGTGTCCTGACCTCCCCATTCCTGCAAGTGGGAGTAGCGGGCCATTAGGGAAATGGTTGGTCTGGCTGCAACTCGATCGGCCTCCCCGAAGTTAGACAAGGTGGAATCTTACAGGTCCACTGCTCCACAAGGGATGCAGTAATACCTTAGTGATCCCTCAAACTGGAATCTGATTTGGAAGATTACAGGTCCAGAATTTCCCCATGACATTTCTCTGAAACTGGAAACCTGGTATGTACAAACCCTCAGAGTACAGAAGGTAGTAACTGGGACACTGACAGATCCTCCTTTAAAATGGGAGGGCAAGGCCTTAACAAGACAACCTGTGGTACTCCCCAAACACCACGGAAATATAGGAATACGTTGTAGTCAAAAAAGCCTTGACCTGCAACGTTCTCAGACTTCATGTTTGACCCAAATACTTACCGAAGCAATAGCTGGGAGCCAGCATTCAGAGATACCAGCACTGGAGGAATGTGGAACTGTGCAGTCCCATTGTAACGCTCACCTGATTCTCGCAGAGGCGCCGGTCTTGACTGGGCGACTACCGTATCTCCAAAGGTGATGTGTAGCACCCGGTTGGCTCTTGGGCTGGACCTCTGTGCACTGTATGCCTGACGTGTAGAGTAAGATGTCTGCAGATAGAAAATATGGGGTTAATGTATTTGGGTGTCCCTATCTCTTTCCTCTTCTCCTCTCCTGTAGACCCCCAAAGGTTAACGCTCTCACCTTAGGTAAGTGAATGCCGAGCTCTCCATCTGCCTCGGGGCAGGGTGCTGTAACCAGTTTCTTCACTGGATAGGTAGCGCAGGCCTCTTGACTTCAGAGGACTGCTGTCCGTCGTTTACTGCACGAACGGTAAGTTTCGAGTCATTCAAATGTCTTTAAAGTCTTTAGTAATGATGTCTCTTGTTTTGCAGGGTTCCGGCGATGGCGGATGACGGGCTGAAGTGAGTTGAAGATGGAGCCCGTGTGATGAATAGAAGCGCCTGGAAGCATGTAAGTAAGCGCTTGTTGCCTGCTTCACGATGCGCTCTAACTGTCTTTTTATTTTGCAGGTACGAGTTCGGAGCGGCTGCAGGGTGCCGGAATACCCACTGGATTAGATGTGGAAAGGAGTAATGGCATGTGAGTATTAAAGTTCCCCAATGTCTTTAAACGCACCTTCTTTTGTCTTTCAGATGCGGGTTGCAGCGCCGAAGGCCTCCGGATCGTGCAAAGAGTTGGTAAGCTTTTGTCTTTCAGACGCCGGAATGCAGTGTGAAGACCTCCGGAGCGCACGAAGAGTAGGTAAGCCTTTGCCTTTCAGATGCCGGAATGCTAACCTGTTCTTTCTTGTCTTTATAGGTGTTGCTGAAGACTGGATTCAGGATGGTAAGCCTTTTTCCTTAGGCCCAGGACCGGATGCAGAAGACACGATGAGCGTTCTGCTGCAGAGGTTGCAGAATAACGCAAAGCAAGATTCATCCACCGGGTGTGGTTTAAATAGCCTCCTGTAGTGCTTCGGTCGCTCCTTCCACAGCCACGCCTAGGTAAGAAAAGAGTTCCTGCTTTCCAGAAGAGTTCCAGTGTTCTGAATCTAGGGAGTGGCTCCAGCCCCACCCAACAGGAAAAGTAGTTCCAAACAGAAGGGGATCAGAGGCTCAACTGGCAGGCAAGTAAGCAGCATGGTCTGCTGCAGGTAAGTCCACCCAAGCATTATGAGCCCGGCGCTTCCAGGGCTGGGACTGGGCATATTTATGAGCCTGGTGCCACTGGCGCCAGGACTGGGTCCAAAAGGTTCCAATTGGGACTGGTTGGCACTCGGAACCAGGGTTATGGATCTGCTTCCAAGGGAGTTGGGAAAATCCTGACCTTTTGGAAGCAGAGATCATGACAGTACCCCCCCTCAAGGCCCCTCCCAAACCGGGCTTCTCTGGGGGTTTTGGCTTGTCAGGAAATGTTCAGTGAAATCTTTTGATTAGGCGAGGAGCGTGGACATATTCAGCAGGTTCCCAGGATCTCTCTTGGGGGCCGTAGCCTTTCCAGTCAATTAGGTAGAATAGTTTAGATTTGGAGATCTTGGAGTCCAGAATGCTTTTAACTTCAAACTCGAGTTCTCCATCAACTAGGATAGGTTTTGGAGATTTGGTTAGTCGGGTTTGAGATTGCACGGGTTTTAATAGAGAGACGTGGAAGACCGGATGTATCTTCATGTGCGGGGGCAAGTCCAACTTGACCGCTACTGGGTTTACTATGGTAGTGATGGAATAGGGACCAAGGTATCTTGGGTTGAATGTGCGTGGCCCTTTTAGAGATAGATATTTGGTGGATAACCAGACTTGATCCCCTACTTGATAGTGAGGGGCTTCCTTCCGATGTTGATCTGCTCCTTTCTTGTATTGTTCTTTAGCCCTTTGAAGGTGAGAAACAGCTTCCTTTAAGGCTTGGGTGATTGTAGAATGCAGGTAGTCTACTGCTGGTGTTTCAAGATCTTGGAGGGGATCCAACTCCGAGGTTCGAGGGTGACTGCCGTACAAAAGAAAAAACGGGGTTTTCCCAGTTCCTGAATGGACAGAGTTATTGTAGGCATATTCGGCTATCCAAAGGATATCTTTCCAAGTTTTTTCAGTTTGTTGCAGCATGCAGCGTAAATACTGTTCCAGAGTTTGATTGGTCCTCTCGGTTTGTCCGTCGGTCTGAGGGTGGTGACTGGTCGATAGTCCCACATCAATTTGAGCCGACCGACAGCAACTTCGCCAAAAATGAGAAATAAATTGACTACCTCGATCCGAAATTAGAACCGAAGGAAAACCGTGCAGTCGGACGATGTTTTCGAGAAATTCTCGGGCCAGAGTTGCTGCTGTTGGCAAGCCTTTGAGCGGAATGAAATGCGCCATCTTGGAGAATAAGTCCACGATTACTAGAATCGTATTGTATCCGGAGCATGAAGGTAGATCGGTGATGAAGTCCATAGAAAGCGTATGCCAAGGGCGAGGTGGGATGTCAATAGGGCGTAAGAGGCCTGCTGGTCTTTCCTTTTGACTCTTGTTTTGGGCGCATACTCCACAGGACATTATAAAGTCTCTGATATCTTTCTTCCAAGACGGCCACCAGAAGTAGTGCTTGATCTTTTCTGAGGTCTTGGCCATACCGGAATGACCTTCCATTAAAGAGTCGTGATAACAAGAGATTACTTTTTTCTGTAAATCTGTGCTGGGTAGGTATAATCGTTCTTGGAAATACAATAAGTTGTCCTTTACTGCAAAGTCCTTTCCCTGCAGATGCCAATTCTGTATGTCTGCTGGAGTTACAAGTTGCCTGGCTTTATCCTTAACTTCCTCTATGGATTCGGTGGCGATTACACCCAGAATTCTTTGTTCGGGAATGATTGGTACAGGTTTGGGGTTGATCAAGTGTTCTTCCACTCCCATCCGAGAAAGGGCATCAGCTTTACTTTTCTTTGTACCAGGTCGATAGGTAATTATGAAGTCAAACTCGGCAAAGAATAATGCCCAACGGAGTTGTCTAGAGGATTGGGCTTTTGCGGTTTTCAAATATTGCAGGTTTCGGTGATCCGTAATCACAGTAACGGTGTGTCGGGCCCCCAGCAGGTAATGCCGCCAAGCCTTAAAGGCAGACTTGATAGCCAGAAGTTCCTTGTCAGTAATCGTGTAATTGATTTCAGGAGGCGAGAATTTGCGGGACCAAAATGCCACGGGATGCAACTGATTGGTTACCGGGTCCTTTTGTGATAGAACTGCCCCCATGGCAAGGCTTGAAGCATCAGTTTCCACGATGTAGGGGAGTTCGGGGCGAGGGTGTTTTAAGATTGGTGCAGAGATAAATTTAGTCTTCAAATCCTGGAAAGCTTGTTCTGCCTCGGTAGACCATTCAAAACGTTTGTTTTTCTTTAACAAGGCAGTGATGGGCTGGACTATTCGAGAGAATTCGGGGATAAACCTGCGGTAAAGGTTAGCGAAGCCTAACATGCTTTGCACACCTTTTACGGAGGATGGTGATGGCCATTTGAGAACTGCATCGACCTTCTTCGAATCCATACGCACTCCGCCAGGTGATAATATGAATCCCAAGAATTCAACTTCAGTCACGTTGAAAACACATTTTTCCAACTTAGCGAAAAGTTTGTGGTGACGCAATCTTTCGAGAACCATTTTCACGTGTTTCCGATGTTCAGATTCCGATGAAGAATAAACGAGGATGTCGTCAATGTAAACAACAACACATACATCTACGAGCTCTCTGAGGACATCGTTCATAAAATATTGAAAGGCGGCCGGGGCATTGCAAAGTCCGAAGGGCATGACCTGATATTCAAATAGCCCATACTTGGTGCGGAAGGCCGTCTTCCATTCATCGCCCTCTTTTACTCGTACCAAGTGGTAAGCTCCTCTAAGATCCAGCTTTGTATATATGCATGCTTTTCTTACTTGGTCCAGGAGTTCAGGGATCAAAGGTAACGGATATCTATTCTTAACGGTGATCTGGTTCAGGGAGCGATAATCGATACAAGTTCTAAGGTCTCCTTCCTTTTTTGGAACGAAGAACAAAGCTGAAGAAGCAGGGGACTTGGAAGGACGAATAAACCCATTTGCCAGGTATTGATCCAGGTATTGTCGAAGGTGAAGGTTCTCAGGCTCGGTGAGGGCATAAATTCTACTACAAGGAGGAGTAGATCCAGGTATCAGGTCTATCTGGCAGTCATAAGACCTATGAGGAGGTAGAGAGTTAGCCTGATCCTTCCGGAAAACATCTTGGTATTCTAGGTATTCGGGAGGTAACTGGGGAGTCTCTGAAGAAATTGCGGCCAGTGCAACACCAGGTGGAGGGGGACAAGTAGAGACACATTCTGGAAACTGGACCGTTCTTGCTCGCCAATCGATCAGAGGATTGTGTTTCTCTAACCAAGGTATTCCTAGAATAATCTGAAACTGAGGGGCCTTGATCACATCGAAGACGATCTCATGGTGTCCATCTTGACTTACTAGCGTCACCTCTTGAGTGGTATGCGTTACTGGTCCGGAGGCTATCTCTGTACCATCCACCGTAGTAATGACGTCCTTTACAGCCTTTGGGACAAAGAGTTAGATTCATCCTCAAAACCATTTCATGATCCACATAATTGCCGATGGCACCGCTGTCGACGTAAGCTTCAATTGCATGTAATCGATCCGGGTTATCAGGGCTAATGAGGACCGTAGGTATCACGAAATGCGAGGTCACAGAACTGGTTTTCACGCTCGGCAAGAGGACCTCTATTCTTGTCGGGCGAGGTCGTTTCCCTGCTCAGAGTTTGTAACTTTGGTAACTGCAGCTCCTACTGCCTTCTTGGCAGGTTTCACCGGACAATCTCGAAGAAAGTGCCCTGAGTTTCCGCAATATAGGCATAATTGCAACTGTTTCCTCCTTTCCCGCTCCCTTTGTGTTAGAGGACCTTTCAGACCCCCTATTTGCATGGGTTTCCCGGAGTCTACTCCTTTGGAAGGAGTTGGCGGTTTGGAAAATACTCGAGCATCAAACTTGGAACGATCGGCCTTCCTGTTCTGCAGCCTGTGATCTTTTTGAACGACCAAGTCTATATAATCCGAACAGTCTTGTGGGGGATTCACTACTTGGGCTAAAACGTCTTTGAGCTCTCCACGTAGACCTCTATAAAACAGCGTAATCCTTTTGTCCTCAGGCCATTGAGTTTCCACTATTAGTCTATTGAAAGATGCAATATAAGCCAAAAGGTCTTGATTACCCTGTCGCAACGAAATAAGCTCATTGTCCAAGGCCTGCCCCTGTGAATGTCTTGCAAACAGTTTTTCCATACTAAGCTGAAAGGCTTGAAAATCATGGAGAACCGGATCATTTTGATTAACTAGAGGGATCGACCAGTCTGCCGCATTGCCACTAAGGTACGAAAGTACAAAAGCTACTTTTGCTTGATCAGTTGGAAAGGCTGCTGGCCGGCATAAGAAGTGCAACCGGCACTGATTGATAAATACTGCAAACCTCTTTGGGTCACCAGAAAATCGTTCGGGCGGAGCCAGAGGTACATTCCCAGGTAGGTTGATCTGCACTGGATTCATAGAGGATGTTGAAGGAAGATTTGCCCCTGATGCGGGTAACGGGGTCTGTCCGGCTTGTGACTGTAGCACTTGTCTAGCAAGATTGTCTGTTCTCTCCTTGGAAATAATTAGTTCCCTTCTTAGAGCATTCGTTTCCTGACGAGCTGCATGCACTTCTGCCCTTAGTTCCCCAAGTAACCGGGCTAGGGGGTCAGTATCCGAGGTTTCCATAGCGCCTGGGCAAGAGTTTTGCGGTGGGCTTTGCGTTCTGTAACGCTCACCTGATTCTCGCAGAGGCGCCGGTCTTGACTGGGCGACTACCGTATCTCCAAAGGTGATGTGTAGCACCCGGTTGGCTCTTGGGCTGGACCTCTGTGCACTGTATGCCTGACGTGTAGAGTAAGATGTCTGCAGATAGAAAATATGGGGTTAATGAACTGGTGTTATTGGGGGTGTCCCTATCTCTTTCCTCTTCTCCTCTCCTGTAGACCCCCAAAGGTTAACGCTCTCACCTTAGGTAAGTGAATGCCGAGCTCTCCATCTGCCTCGGGGCAGGGTGCTGTAACCAGTTTCTTCACTGGATAGGTAGCGCAGGCCTCTTGACTTCAGAGGACTGCTGTCCGACGTTTACTGCACGAACGGTAAGTTTCGAGTCATTCAAATGTCTTTAAAGTCTTTAGTAATGATGTCTCTTGTTTTGCAGGGTTCCGGCGATGGCGGATGACGGGCTGAAGTGAGTTGAAGATGGAGCCCGTGTGATGAATAGAAGCGCCTGGAAGCACGTAAGTAAGCGCTTGTTGCCTGCTTCACGATGCGCTCTAACTGTCTTTTTATTTTGCAGGTACGAGTTTGGAGCGGCTGCAGGGTGCCGGAATACCCACTGGATTAGATGTGGAAAGGAGTAATGGCACGTGAGTATTTGTCGTGATCTGGGCAAAATCTTCCTCGGGGCCAGCCCTTTGAGAGCAAAAAATACCCAATTCAGCCCAAAATACAGGTTCTATTGTGCTGAGCAGTGATCTCATGCTAGTGACAAATGACATCTTCAAATAAGTTTTAGCATATTTATTCTAAGCAGTGAATTTCATATACATTTGGGATTCAAGTTAGAGAATATTACAAAGCATAAAACTTAGAGGAATGCAAAATATAGTGAAACATGGAACTTAGATAAACATAGAGAAATATAGAGAAGCATAGAGAAACACAGTCTTACGTCCCTTTAATCAGCACTGGGAGACCCTGGGCTCTCATAAGCTAGCTGTAAACAAGCCCCGCTCAGAGAAACAGTGCTGCAGGACGCCGTCAGAGCCAATTCCGGGCACTTGTTTCTGCACGAATCAAGTCCACAGGACGATCTCCCCCCGAGTCATGGGAGCATGGATATTTTATAATCTCGTGCTGCCCGTCCATGACGCACAGTTCCAGAACTTTCCCTGTGCAAAATATAGGCTGGCTCATGGAAAAAACCCAACTCTGTTAATTTCCACTGCTCCGTCTGAGCCCCACCCTGGCTCCCATCTGCGAAAGCTCAGGAATGTCTTATCAGTGCCTTCCCAGAGAAAAGGAAGATTAGCTTGGGGCCAGGGCTACCGTTAGTGAGGCTGAATATTCTAAGGGAAGCAGGGATGTATTAACCCCATCTGCAAGCTCTAAAAGGCATGCACTCATAGCTTAGTGTTTATAGCGCTTAAGACTGGCTATCTAAGCGCTATATAGGTGCCATAATGTTCCAAACAATCCAAAAATGTCCATTAGCTACAGAGCTAGGGCCCTCTCCCTGCCTGCCTGTCTATCAACAATGCATAATGTGACCTATCACTCATACTAGGCCTGCATATTCCTTGTAGCTCACTACTGCATAATGGAAGTGCTACAACAGACTACTGTCAGCATTTTTAGCACATACCTCGAATACACTATTGGCTTTCAGCGGCTAATGCTGTCATCTAAAGCCCTGATTGGCAAGGTTGCAATTTCGTGTATCACTACATTCCACCCCTATTCAACGTGTGTGCGACAAATGCTGACTAATACCTATCAATATAGTGCAGTGATAAAGACCTTGGGGCTTTGCAAGAGGTTTAAGCAAACTACCTTCTAGCGGTTAGTTAGCGTGGCATGCAAGGTAAAACACTACCTAAACAAAAATGTACACAAAGTGAACAGTGACATATACCCTTGCCAAAACCTGGCCTACACAAAAATATTGTATAACTGATTGTCAGTTAAAAAGCAGCATGCAGTTAAAATGTCAAGGCAATCCAGTGTAGTCTAATCTACAATGCACTATTGCATTTATTTATGGTTACCAATTCTAAAACCTGGCAGCCTTTCACTCTAAGGGCCTACCCTCCCCCTGATCCCAGGGCATTCAAACGTGACTATGGGCTGTGTGACTAGACACTTCCCCCATGTATGTGGAACCCAACCGGAAACCATCTAATTTCGTGAACAAGGTGAACCCATGGGCACCAGGTTATCTAAATAAAAACAATTCTACTAATTTACATCAAGCATGGCATGTGTTATTCATGCAATCAAAAGCAAGCAATTTGATCCATATGTATGCTGGTAACTGTAGCTCTGCGTGCCAGTGTGTGGAGGATGGTCGCCCCCACTCAGAAAAAAGCCAACACCTGCTGATTAAACAATGTTTGCCATACAATGCATCGTGTGTATTTAGCAGTCTTGTTGACCTGCCCTATGGCAGAAAAAATGTCTTCATACCTAAAATTCTGCCATCTTCAGTGGTTGTCAATACTTGTAGCAGTGTTGGGCGGTATCAATGAACCCCACTAGGCTAGAAGTTCTGTAGCAGAGCTGGCATCAGAACCCATAGTGGCTAGCTTATTGTGCACAGTTTCTATGTCACAAGCATATAAAGCTCCTGCAATTAATGAATCTAGCTCCCTAGCTACGCGCACTCTAGTGATGGGCCATAGAAATGGACTCCATTTGTAGCAGCTTGGTAGTACTAAGGAAACATTGCCTCATGATAAATCTATGTCTAAGTGTATCGCTGTAATAATGGAGGTGTGCATTACCAGCCTACAATTTACATGTTGCCTTACTACTGGAAAATCTAACATGTTCACAGTGTCTACCTATTGTGACTTGGAGAATACCCTTCAAGTGGGATATCTACCATATACAATATTAGTTTTTGCCACAAACACCATACTACCCTCCGGCAGTGGCTGTTTCATCACGCCATTGTGTAAAATGCATTTAGTCAAGTTATAGTCCATAAAATCTTGGCGAGAGCACTCGCTGCAGTTCTTGGTCAGAAAAACATCACATTAAACAAATTTAAACAAATCGTTGTATCCATTCACTGAAACATTTGGGCCTATGACTTCATAGACACCAGTCATATGAGTCAGTGACAAAAGATGTCTGACAATGTGCCAGGCCAGTACGCTAGCAATTCCATGTGGATACTCATTTGTAGCGCTTTTCCAAAGAATTATTCTAAATGTCTACAATCAAAAGGTGACTCTTTGCATTAGTGTGCTGGAGACAGCTGTCCCCACAAAAACATGAAACTGGTTGGTTTAACAAAAAACCGTGTCACACTATGTGTCATAAAATCAAACATCAAGTCAGTCATGGTTTCATTTACCTGCCTTAAGCTGGCTGTAAAAGTATCCAGTGTTTCAAAGATTACCATTTCAAATTAGAGCTCACACACTTGGCAGCATTACTTCAATTAAGAATCTTAACCTACGCACAGGTGACTTTGATGTGCGCACTCATCTTATCTCAAAATAAATTACACTCCTGCTTGCATAATCCTGCTGCCCCAACAATTCATAAATCATTTTCCTGCCTACGTGCAACGTAGAATTTTTTTTTTCTTCAAAAAACAAAACATCTCTGGTTAAAGCAATTCAGTTGGAAGAGCAAAACCATTTCGTTTTTTCAGATTCATCTTAACAGTGCATTTAAAAACCATTTTTCAATGTGTTAGCATTCAATTGCTGTGTCACACAGCTGTTTGTGGTGCATGATGTTACAGTCCACAACTCATTGTCCATAGTCCTTTAAACAAGAAAGGCAAGACATGTCAATTAAGTTATTTCCAGCAACTGAATCATTTGAATGTGTAGCATCAAATATTTGATAATTAGCCAAGTCTGCACCGTGCCAGTTCAGCAAAAGTTATTACTCTGTTGGACACCCTTCGCAGGTTGTAGAAGAACAAATAGCAGCATTGAGTGCGGTGCAGGACACGTTAAAAGTTGACTCGCATATTCTCTGAGATCAGTGTCACCCACAAACTGCACACATCTATTTCTGTTATTGTGAAATGCCTTGTCTTTTTTTGCCTAGGCAAAATACAAACAGAAATGTTAGGATTTCATCAAAAGTACAATATCAGCGTTATCCACCCCTTCCCATAACACCACCCCCATCTTCAAAAAGTCTCATCAGGTAACTACACACTTTATCATTGCTACTGCAATTATTTATCACCCTTCTGCATGTTTCTGGGGGCTTATTTACACTCAACCATACGGGGTGTAACTGCCTAATCACAAACTCATTTGTGCAATGCGATCATAGTTGGTCAATGGTACCTCAGACTGATCTGTGCTTTTACAAAAGCCATATAATAAGTACCCAGGTCGCACAATGCTTTTCTTTTTCACCAAAGCGATCACAAATGCCAGGCGCCAACTTGCTTCCAGTGTCTCATGATCTTGATTTAGTTTGCCATGCTGGCATCACTCCATTTTTTCAAAGGGTGTTTGCTGTTTCTTGGACTACCCCTTTGAGTGCAATAGTCTAAGTCAGTTTCTTTTGTTGCTTCAACAAATCATTCATTCTTGCACTAAGCCGTGAGGCTTCTGGATCATGGCTAATGTGCAGTGTTCATGTTGTCCTTCAAAGCCCCGCTCTGCATGTTGTCTCTTGCAAAACGGCTAAGCACTTTTGTCAGTTTTGCTTCCATCTGGAATGCCATAATGTCTTTGTCAGCTACTCCATCCCTGGCAATGTAGCTTGCAGTTTGCCAGATGTGTATTTTCTCTTCTCAAAGCGCCTAGAGGTTTCTTCTCCAGTGCACAGCGCTTTACTTCAGTTCACATCACATGGTGCATTGGAATGCAGCTTGCACAGCAATGTCTGCTGGAATGGGCAGCTGTCTTTTCTTGGCCCATTCACAGATGCATAGGTTCCCCAAAAGTTCAGATGTGATGTGCCCGTCTGCCATCCTGCATGCAGCGTTTGTTTTCCTTCCAGTGTTACTGGGCAAATTCTTGACTTCTGATCAGTTCTGTTATTGCATGCCGTTAGAAAGTCTCTTTTCTGCCTTTGCACCCCCTTCCTCAGTTTTCTGCTCACTGACGGTCTTTTCACAGGGGAAGGAATGCAGGAATGTCATTGTTTATCTTTCGTGTGCACCTGGCAGCGCCATGAGCACGCAGCAAGCTTATCTCTTTGCCTATAACTCTTACACTGTGGCGGCTTCGATGGAAAGGCACTCGTTTCAGACAGTTCATCCAGATCAACTCTTTCTTGGACTGCTCTTGTCTAGCAACTCAGAAAAGCTCTCATATCTGAAGCATCATTTCACTAAACAGAAGTGCAGTATTCTGCTTTTGTCTGCCTTCCTTTCGCGCACCTCGCCCAAGACAGCTTCAAGGCACAAGCTCTGCACACACAGCAAGACTCTTATTTTCAAAAGAGGCACTTTTCTTGTCATCAGATTCTACTCCATGTAATTTTGCAAAATGTCAAAGCGTCTTTTTGCCTGTTTTAAACTGATTAATGTCTCATTTAAAAGCATAAGTTTTTTTTTTCTTCTACCTCGTAACCTTGTAGTTTTGGCTTCACGAGCTCAATCCAATGCAATGTGCGCCTTTCAAGAGAACCCACAACCTAATAAATCTTTGTGCTATCTTATCACACACAGATTTTTCATTCTGTTGTACCATTGCCAGAATATAACCACTTATTTCAGTGCATTTAAAAAATAAAAATGCCATGTTTAGTGCAGCTCCCTGCACGGTTCTTTCCTGCAAGAACAACCCACACTCTATATTGCTTGTGGGCTGTTAAATGTGTCAACAACATTTTTCACCATGTACCACAGTCAACAGGACACTATTTCCAAATCATACATCACTTATAAGGCAACAGCACAAATCCATGGCATAGCGTGGGAACAATCAAAAATACTCCAGGGGCAATTTAGAGGCAATTTAGAAAAATATAAATTGTTTATTCCCCCCAAACCATTGCAAACTGATTCTGCAATTTCAAATCAATACACAAAAATCGAAAATCCAAGTAACATTCACTCACTTTCTTTTTAAGTGAGTCTCTCACCCATTATAAGCATGGCACAGCTTAAAATGCAATATAACCATTTTAGTGTGTTTCCTTTAAAACAGAATTCGCCACCACTAGCACATGGAATTTACAGTTGCCAAAAGAAAAAACAAACCCTTTAGGCTCTCAGCACAGATGTTACTCTTTCTCCTAAGCATGGCTCATTCCCCACGTTATTTTTCAGGAATGCCAACACTTCAAAAGCATACATCAAAAAAGCGAACCTTCGCCTCCGAACATTACAACCCCCACTCGCTAGCACACTGGGGCTGAGTCAATGGTTAAATCACTATTCACAATTTGCATGTCAAATCCTTGCAATTATTTTTCCCTGCCCTCATGACAGAATAGAGATGAGAACTCCGTCTCACTATGCATTTCAAATTACAACTTTAAACTGGGGAAACCGCATGATAAAATTCTTTTCTAATTGAGCATACATCTTTCTTGACCATTCATCGGAGTGCTTTTAACAAAGCCATTTCCCGCTTGTTTATCGCCTTGTACTCCCTGGCTCCATCCCAAGCAATAAGTCAGTCACGACTGATTTACTGAAGGGAGTCTTAACCACACAAGCTATCGGCCACGGCAAGCCGACACAACATTGCTGTCTTTTGAAGTCTCAGAGCTGCAGTGAGACTCCCAAGGAAATGCGACAGCCTGCTCTTCACTCTACACTGTGTTCTCTCACACAATTTGTCATTTCACAGCAAGGCACTGCTCTTCACAAATCCCACAAAGCTGCCACCAAATGTCGTGATCTGGGCAAAATCTTCCTCGGGGCCAGCCCTTTGAGAGCAAAAAATACCCAATTCAGCCCAAAATACAGGTTCTATTGTGCTGAGCAGTGATCTCATGCTAGTGACAAATGACATCTTCAAATAAGTTTTAGCATATTTATTCTAAGCAGTGAATTTCATATACATTTGGGATTCAAGTTAGAGAATATTACAAAGCATAAAACTTAGAGAAATGCAAAATATAGTGAAACATGGAACTTAGATAAACATAGAGAAATATAGAGAAGCATAGAGAAACACACTCTTACGTCCCTTTAATCAGCACTGGGAGACCCTGGGCTCTCATAAGCTAGCTGTAAACAAGCCCCGCTCAGAGAAACAGTGCTGCAGGACGCCGTCAGAGCCAATTCCGGGCACTTGTTTCTGCACGAATCAAGTCCACAGGACGATCTCCCCCCGAGTCATGGGAGCATGGATATTTTATAATCTCGTGCTGCCCGTCCATGACGCACAATTCCAGAACTTTCCCTGTGCAAAATATAGGCTGGCTCATGGAAAAAACCCAACTCTGTTAATTTCCACTGCTCCGTCTGAGCCCCACCCTGGCTCCCATCTGCGAAAGCTCAGGAATGTCTTATCAGTGCCTTCCCAGAGAAAAGGAAGATTAGCTTGGGGCCAGGGCTACCGTTAGTGAGGCTGAATATTCTAAGGGAAGCAGGGATGTATTAACCCCATCTGCAAGCTCTAAAAGGCATGCACTCATAGCTTAGTGTTTATAGCGCTTAAGACTGGCTATCTAAGCGCTATATAGGTGCCATAATGTTCCAAACACTCCAAAAATGTCCATTAGCTACAGAGCTAGGGCCCTCTCCCTGCCTGTCTATCAACAATGCATAATGTGACCTATCACTCATACTAGGCCTGCATATTCCTTGTAGCTCACTACTGCATAATGGAAGTGCTACAACAGACTACTGTCAGCATTTTTAGCACATACCTCGAATACACTTTTGGCTTTCAGCGGCTAATGCTGTCATCTAAAGCCCTGATTGGCAAGGTTGCAATTTCGTGTATCACTACAGTATTAAAGTTCCCCAATGTCTTTAAACGCACCTTGTTTTGTCTTTCAGATGCGGGATGCAGCGCCGAAGGCCTCCGGATCGTGCAAAGAGTTGGTAAGCTTTTGTCTTTCAGATGCCGGAATGCAGTGTGAAGACCTCCGGAGCGCACGAAGAGTAGGTAAGCCTTTGCCTTTCAGATGCCGGAATGCTAACCTGTTCTTTCTTGTCTTTATAGGTGTTGCTGAAGACTGGATTCAGGATGGTAAGCCTTTGCCTTTCAGATGCCGGAATGCTAACCTGTTCTTTCTTGTCTTTATAGGTGTTGCTGAAGACTGGATTCAGGATGGTAAGCCTTTTCCCTTAGGCCCAGGACCGGATGCAGAAGACACGATGAGCGTTCTGCTGCAGAGGTTGCAGAATAACGCAAAGCAAGATTCATCCACCGGGTGTGGTTTAAATAGCCTCCTGTAGTGCTTCGGTGTCTCCTTCCACAGCCACGCCTAGGTAAGAAAAGAGTTCCTGCTTTCCAGAAGAGTTCCAGTGTTCTGAATCTAGGGAGTGGCTCCAGCCCCACCCAACAGGAAAAGTAGTTCCAAACAGAAGGGGATCAGAGGCTGAACTGGCAGGCAAGTAAGCAGCATGGTCTGCTGCAGGTAAGTCCACCCAAGCATTATGAGCCCGGCGCTTCCAGCGCTGGGACTGGGCATATTTATGAGCCTGGTGCCACTGGCGCCAGGACTGGGTCCAAAAGGTCCCAATTGGGACTGGTTGGCACTCGGAACCTGGGTTATGGATCTGCTTCCAAGGGAGTTGGGAAAATCCTGACCTTTTGGAAGCAGAGATCATGACACCCATGTTCAGAGGGACACAATTCCAGGGTCACTTGACCATTGTGCTACCTTATCTCTTGCCAATCCTTAGATGGCCTGGCACATCAGACTGGCAAACAAAGCCAACATAATGGATAACTAGGCAATGAGAAGGAAGAACTTCTCCAGCATGGGGGTCTGGCATGGATTCACATGCTCATGAATATTCCCCGTCGTCGGGCTGGGAATTCTTGGTAAAGAGAAACCATTTCAGTGTCACTTCTGAACTGTTTCTCCTAACCAATCACTGTTCTGAGTCATTCTGCCCTCTGCCCAAGCCCCCCCCCCCCCCACCACCCCCTCCCCTCTGGTGGCCATCTTCAGATTTTTACCGCGCGTTCATGTGTGGTGGGAGTCCTCGTTCTTGGCTCTCTGGCTTTTTGCACTTTTTCTAAGTTTACTCTATTCTCGGTCAATTGAGCCTCAATCTCCATCAATCCATCTTCTGAATTACGTGGACCCGTTTTTGGATTTCTTCAGCACCCCTGAATGGTGGATTTTGTCCAACTTTTGGAGGATTCCAGAAGCTCAAGGCCTATGCCACGTGTACATGGTGGAGGAGAAAAAGGACTTGGCGCCTTGGTTCAAGATTTGCCCAGGTTGATGCATGCAGCACATCTTTTCGGACGGGCACTCCCAGTGCCTCTGCTGCCTACACTTGCACGGGTAGGAAGACTGTTTTGTCAGCGCTATATAAGCCTAATAAATACAAATACATGGTACCCTCCACTCTGAGCGACCGATGCATGCGTCTCAGCAAGTGGCTGCAGGCCAAGGCCCATGCTCTGCAGCATGCCTGCCCCGAAGAAGAAATTTGAGCGGTCTTCTAAGATCTTTGAGGGTCCCCCAACATACGGCTAAGCACAAGTCCACTGCCAGCGGGAGCGCTGTTGCAGCGGGATCCTCAGTAGCCAGGGTGAGCACAGCGCCTTGGACCACGAGCCAGCGCTCAGGATCTTCAAAGAGGAAGTCAGACCACCTGGATAAGCTCTTGGAGAAGACCCAGGCAGGGCCTACAGAGAAGGCCATGGGGGAGTGGGGCTTGGACTCCTCCCTGAAGGTGAAGACTGCAGGCTCAACCAAGTCCGAAGGCCCAACCTTCCATCAAAGGGGTGGTGGCATCCCTCACAAAGTCTGCACACCTTCACGAGATTCTACTGCGTTGACAGGGATTCCAGGAGGAGTCCAGGGTGGGCCAAGTAGTGATGCACAACCTGTTCGCTTGAAGGTGAGCCTGGTGAGAAGGTAAGCGGTGGTTGATGTTGAGCCTTGCCACCTCCCATGGTTGTGCATGTGTCTACTGCTATGTATTTATTCATGAGCATGTAAATCCATGCCAGACCCACGCTGGAGAAGGAACAAGTTACTTACCTACAGTTCTCCAGCATGGATTCATATGCAAACCCTCCCGCTTACCCCTCTGCGGCTCTTGTCTTGGTACTATTGCCACTTTACGTGCTGCCAAATCTGAAGATGGGTGCCAGAGGAGGGGCTTATAAGCTTAGGTAGAGGGCAGTCATTGGCTGGGAGCAGTATGACCCAGAGACCTGTAATTGGTTGTCGGGAGAAAGACAGTTCAGAAGTGAAACTGATTTTTTCTTTACTGAGGATTCCCAGCCTGACTACGGGGAATATTTATGAGCATGTGAATCCATGCCAGGCCCATGCTGAAGGACAGTAGTTACAGGTAAGTAACTTGTTCCTTTCCCATAGAGAATAACTAACCCCCTGTCCTTGAATCAAATAAAAGGGAAATAACATATTGAATGTTAATGTTAAAGGATATTTGTACTGCGCACTATCACCACCGGAGTGGTCCCCTGGCGGCTCTGAAAAAGGGAGAGGGGGGTGAGTTAGTGGGAATGAGCTGGAAAAGTGCAAGATTGCAGTGATATGATGTTGGCAGCCTCAGCCCGGTGGGTCTGTTGGCTGGGCTTCGGGTGTTTTATGGTCGGTAGTCGTGTGCTGTTGTGCAAGTCTATGCAGTTTGTTTTGTTGTTGCAGTGTAGTGAAGTTTGTGACGTTGGCTGCGTTTAAGAATTGTGGTTGTTTGGTTCGAGTTTGAGGGGTGTATGCAGAGGAGTGAAGTTAGTCGGTTGGTTATTGATTCATGATTGCACGTTTGGTTCAGGCTTGGCAGGAGAGTCGTATATCGATCAGTGAATTACATTTCTATCAAGATGCGACGCATGCTAAACATGAGGATTCCATCTAAGTGTGGCATATGCTGACAATCACCTTTCTAGCTAGATGCGATACGAGCTAGTCTTCATAGTTCTCTCTAGGCATGGTACTACTTAACATTGTAACGCAGGCAATATTTGCTGTCCAGCCATGTATAGGTTTAGGCTGGTGCTAACCTATCTTTCTAAGAATGCATGGTGTAAGTCATGCCCTCCCCTGGCGCCTCCACTCCATGGTAGATCCGCTGAAGGCCCGTTCTCACGAGCAACCAGACACGAACAAGTATCAGAACACACACTGTATCAATTACCTTCTGCAGTACATCACTGTCCCCGAAGTGACCTGACTCTCGGTTCAAGTCTGGAAAATAACAAAAAAATATCCTAATAGAAAAGGCCTCGGCCCCGCATCTAACCCCTAACATGTAAAATATATGGTGTCAATACCCTCGTGTGACCCCCCCTTCGATGTTCCCCAAATGAAGTGTCAACCACACAACAAAGTCTAACGATTCATAGGGTTGCTATCTAATAAACACCCGTGTTGGGGAAGGGATAAAAGTTCATAGTATTGGTAAAGTAAGAATGACCTTAACCCGTGTAAGATACCATGTGCCTAGAAGACTCCATGAAAGGGCTTGTTACAGCCCACCTAGTGCTAACTAACGAATGCTGCTAAATACAAAGGAAGGTGGAAAAAGCATTACCGAGAATGTGTCGTGCAGTGGGGCACATTTAAATGCATGACCAAGAATGTAAATGTACTACCACCTTTCAACGTATTGCTTTTATGCTCCTGAGTACACCACCAAACCTAATGCTACCTCATGTGTTATCCAACTGCTACCGTGTGTGATTGCTAAAATGTAGTCTTCCAATATTCAGTGATGTATGAAACACTGGCAAACTTTCATAGTCGTATATGAAATAGTACATGAATATATAGACATTAGGAATGTGTAACCACTAACTTTATAAACCGTCTCCTCATTCTGCATAGTGTGCAGCCCAGGCGCAGAGAATTGCGCACACACCCCCATCTTCCCCTCCTCCCGCCAAGGTCCGCCAGGACTAGCTGTTGCGCGGGCAGCACAGCCTCACCTACCCTCATTCCGTTGGACCCGCTTCAAGTATTCACCTCCCCCATATCCGAGGCCGCCATGGTCGGCCAAATTAAGTATTTACAACCTGGTCCTAAACCCCACCGCCTCAAGGGGCCAATGGTGCACCTTCATTGACCCAGTAGTACTCCGGCTCACCCCAAGTTAATGGGCCTCGGAGAGCAGATATGCAATCCTGTACTAACATAAAGTAATTCTTCACTACATCTAACAAGAGTAGAATGACAGGGCAGTTCACCTCATGCCGTTAGACCAGACACCCAAGTTTATGACACCCGGTCAACAGGTCAGAAGTAACAGTGCCCTGATGTATTGGCAAAGCTTCACATTACATGTGTTTCTCCAGTATCCTATTACCCCTTAGTGTAACATATTGCAGGATTTGCAGGACAACTGGAATCGTCTAAACGGATGAGTGTTTGTGTGGCCACAAGGGCAGAATGTTACGGCAACCATCTATCCACGACACTGACCGCCCCACCCCGACAAGCCCAGCTGACCCATCCGCCCAAGTTGGCACCACGCTGAAGTCAACCAATCCTGGAGCTGCTCATCACTGCTGCCCCTATAGTTAGTTGACGCCACCCAATCCCCAAGACTATGTGCCCCCTATAGTGTGTAGGACTCATGACATGGTTTTGTAATAAATACGACTGTCTTTGCTATTGTCAGAGTGCTCTCGGAGCTTGCAGAGTCCTTTGCATGCCCTATTTGACTAGATAAAAAACCTTTTACTTTCACCCGCACCTGGTCTTGGTCTCATTCCCTCCTGGGGTGTGTCCTTTACTGCCTCTCTTTGTGGGGAGGGTAATGCCTTTTGGGGATGCTTGCTTTCACTTTGTACCAAGGGGAGAACCTGGAAGTAAGAAATCACAGAAAGACTGCAGGCTAGTGGAACCCTGTAACACTCAGCAGGGGCTTACTGCACACAGAGCAGAACATACCCAACAGATGTTGACTTGTAAGCCTCTGAGCGGTGGAAAACATACCTCTTGACCTTGATGGAACTGGTGGGCCAAGAACTTCTGACCTCCACCAGCAAACCCAGGGCGAGAGACCGACTCGTGACAGGAGGGACATAAACATATCTGCCTCACAAGGACCCAGATGAGGGGGGAGAAATACCTACCAACTGAATTAAATAGACGGCCTGACAAAAAGGCAGTGAGAATTTTTCTACAAAGGACTGGTAGAAGAACTGGAAAGAGAACCATACTGACGGCAAGGTGAAAGGCCCATTGTGACTTGGAGGTACTACAGAGTGCCTAACAAACTCTCAAGAGACAATATATAAGTATTCATTGCAATGTGCTAGACACAGCAAGTAACATTCATTTTAAAGGGGCAAAACAACACAACAGAGCATGTGTTTACAAACCAAGTACCGGCCAATCCAGTAAAGTATGCAATTTAGAAACAAGTTTGTCATTTGCCACAATACAGTTTGAGGAACAAGGGAACAACTGTGCGCCCCTGAAATCAATGAGCCCCACTCATTTTCACTGAGCTACTACTTGCAAATTTAGTAAAAACCATGCTTTGCAATATCAATGAATGCTTGATTAGTACCGTGTGTGCAAATGCATGAGTCTACCATATGCCCCAACATGTAGGACAGTAATGAGTGAGGCAAGTGGTGAGAAGAGGTCTGAGGGTGAAAGGAGAGGATGGTAGAAACAATGGAGTGACCAGATAGAGATGGTGCGGCTGTAGTATTAGTGGCTGAGAGAGAGGTGGAGATGAATAAGAGATCCAAAGAGTTACCCCCGTGTGAGTTGGTAGGTTATGGACACAGTGAAGTGAGTGGTCACTAGGAAAAGTCTGAAGTTCATATTTCTGGGAAGTGGTTGGAGAGGGAAGGTTAAAGTCATCTAAGAGGATGTGGTGATGTTTAGTGGAAAGAGAATCAAGGAGTTCCCCAGGTTTACCAAACAATGGTTCTGTTGGACCATGAGGGCGATAGATGGGAGATGACGCAAACCGAGTGAGGCAGAGAAATAATAGAGATGAATTCAAAAGGGGGGTTATATGTGATTTTACCGACCATAATTAGAGTGGTACATTTCATTGCGGTCAAAACACATAAAAATGTTTTTATTTGGGGTGGGGGTCCCCCCCAAAAGCCCATTGATTTTCCACCCTTATAACGGCACCCCAACCTGACCTATTTTAACCTCTTACCCCACTACCCTTTTAGTAGAGAGCTCGCTTTGACATCCGTGCAGAGCATAACGATGCAGGTACAAATCCCGGCGTGGCCAAACTCAGCCTTTCATCCTTCTGAGGTCGATAAATTAGCACCAGACACCGTGGGTAATAATAAGCAGCGCTTAGATGCCTGAGGTTTCATAGAGCTATATAAATGCAACATTATTATTTTCCATGATACACCTAACATGAACAGTGGTCTGGACTGGGGAATAGTAAACCTGATGCAGGAATTTGAAATGAGTGACCCTGAAACGTGTGTTCAAGGAAAAGATTGCGAGACTGCATAAATCATTGTATCTCCATGCCCAAGGCGGTCTCCCATCTGGACATGAAGCATCCATGTTTATCTACCTTCTGTTTGATAATTTCATATAACGAGGACACCAATCGCGTACTGCGCTGTGGTTCCATAACAAACCGCATTAGCAGAGAAATCGGATGAGCAACCAAGTAATTCGACCATTTTGCCTTCAGTACTTCCCACAATCTGAATTACAACAGCATAGTTACTGCCATCCAGTCCCCTTTACTTTTGAGGGAATCGAAGGTTTCCATTTTGCCATCTTGAATCCTGTGGCCCAGAGTGTGCACCCCTAGTTTCTCAATGTGGGTACGAAATATCTTTTCAAAAGTGAGTCTGACCTGTCTCACTGTGTAGATAGAAAACATAGGAGGAAAAAGTACCCCTAATCCTACCATACACTTCAACCGAACCCAAGCCCAACATGTGGTATCAACTGGTTGGATCTCTGTACTCACTGCTCCCACAGGATCCCCCCCACAGCAGTCCTTACGATTTTCCGGGTATGTGGTCGCCTGTTCCAGCTCAGCATGGGGTAGCTCTTGGGTCGTGGTCCACCACCACACTGATTATTGGGCTTGTGCCACTAAATAGTATGCGTATGTGACTGGGTATTCCAGGCCCCTTTTCTTGTATGGTTGCGTTGGAACTTCATATGATATTCTGGCATGATAGCCCACCCAAACTAATCGAACCATCAGACTTCTCATTCATGCCCAAAAACTGCTAGTGGGTGGGGCCGGGGGCACACAGGTGCATTATTAAAAATATATAAAACTTTTGGGTGGACCACCATCGTGGCCTGGGTGTTAGGGAGAATTCTCTTCTAAGGCTAATTTCCCTTACGGTGTGCAGTCATAATGTCGAAAATAAAAAGTCGAATGACAAAAATGTCGAAAAAAAAAGTTGAATCTATTCTTTTTTTATTTATATGTATTTTTTGGGTTTGGTAAGTATAACAAAAATGGGTAAAATAAAAAAAGGGGTTGGGGGGAACCCCCCATTTCGAAAAAAAAAAACGTATTGAAGAAAAAATTCGAATTTTTGTTTTCGACCAAATGACTATAAACCTTCCCTTACCTATAGAGTCCCCCAGCAGCTTTGCTGGATTTCAAGGGTTTATTTTTTTTCTCCTGCTAAGAGAGATTTGTGATGTGTGTTTGAGGCTATTTTTGTGCCTATGGGATTTTTCTCACCCCCATAGGCATCATCTTTTTACATTTGTGTTACACAGCACCCTCAGTGCAGTAACACAGGGGTGTCACAGTGACCCCCAAACATAGACTCCATACCCTGGGACTGACTACTGTCTCCCAGGGCATGTAAAATCCCCATTGACTTTAATAATAAAGAATAATTCTTCCAAAAGAACATGAGTAATTTGTTCCACCAGTCACACCATCTTACTATGGAGGTACTGGGAAGAGTTAATAGTTTTTTTCCTCGTGTTCATTTTCGAGAGGTACCGTCCAGTCCCTCTCTACAAAGTTTCTGGCTGGTGGCAGTGGTTACTACCGTAAACATTCGACCACGAATATTTTCCTATGGGATTTTCCCATTGTTCGAGGCTACCACTTTTACCGACAGCCTTGAACATACCGCTGGATAATTTTATTAACTTTACTCCGCTAGGGGTTTTTTTTGCCAGATCTTTAATATTTCTTTCTCGTGTCTTTCTCTGTAATCCAAGTCGAGGTCGCCGCCCTTTGTTCGTCCTTTTGATGGGCTTCTGGACTGGAAGACAGAAGTCGCCACTGGACCTGAGAAATCCGAAGAGGAGAGAAGCCGAAGACATCTGCAACGACTGAACCACTGGTGAAGCCCTGCTGCAGATCCTCACCACTTTTCTCCAACCACAAGAGAAGATCTTCACCTGCAAGAGCCTTCTTCCCATGAGCTAGTGGCACCAACCAGTTCGCCAATCGCCTTCCAGGACCTGCCTTGGTCGAATCGGCAGTGCCAAGCACTAGGAGACCGGATAGCCAGGCACCGTCCACCACGACCGTGATTTAAAGGAGTGTACCTTTTATTCCGTTTTGGCAGCACCGCGGCTGGTTTCATCCTTGGGCAGTGCAGTAACTCGAACCTTCCTCCACAACGAGAGTCTCTCTTCCTCTGCTGGATCTCCCGAACTGCCCGGAACTACCACCACTGCAGGAGCCTCTTCCACTTTTAAGGTACATTGTTCCGCCAGGTCTCCCGTTTCGCTGGGTACTGCTAAAGGTGTTTTAAATCCTTTACTTACCTGCTGGCTGTCCCTATCGTCTAACATTGTCTTTTTACCTTCTGCACCCTCCTTTTCAATCGTTAAACAAAGACTTGACTGCAGCTACTAGAACAGTTTGAACCTGGGCACTTTGCCTTGTGCCACTGACTCTGGCACAGGCCTATTGACTCTGGCTAATTCTGTTACAACTGCCTTCTCTAAATTGCTTTTCATCAAGAAATGTGTTGGTGCACCTAAACTCTTATAACCACCTTTTCCTTCCCCTTTATATATTGTGAAGTGCCATTTTGCTCGGTTTACACTGTGCCGTTTTGCTCAGTTTTCACTCTTGCTCAAACTTGTCTACAATTTAAATAGGGAGTTGTGTATACTTTTCTGGACTGTTTTAACTTGCTTTAGTAATAGTGATTTGTGTGTTTAACTAAGTGTGTGAAATAAATATATACTTTCTTTTTGATACAAAGCTTTGGTCAGTGTTTCCTTGTTCCATAGTTCTGTAGTCCTATTGTGTAAACCCAGCATACTGCTCATCTCCCTCTTGAGATAAGTCTGACTGCTTAGCAACAGCTACCAACTAAATCTTTGTGGTACAGACTGATACCAAAGGGGATTTATTGCATATACCTGTAGTCTTAATCTTGTGTAGTGCTTCCTAAGGGAACTGCATAGGATTCTGCCTAACACTGGGAAATCAGAGCAGCTTGCAAAATGGGGAGACATTTCCACCTCTCGACTCTATGCTCTGCTAGGTAATTCCCCACAAACCGAGCCACAGCGTCAGTGCCACCTGTAGCCCTAGGTAGCGAATACCCTGCGGGCACCAGCAGACAGCATGTGCTTTAGTGACAGAGACATTTAGTGACAGAGACATATCCTCCCATGACCATGTAGGGAAAGGGTGGACATGCGAGGTGACTGGCTCAGGCATTTGATAGAAGCTGCATTGACCCACACCAACATGGCGGCCAAGAAAGAACCCATTATGGAACCTAAGATGGCCCCCAGCAGACCCAAGGATCTAACATCCCTGGTGGTCTAGTGTTAACAGGGTGCAGCCTGAGGCTATAAAACCACGGCCTGGGTCACGCCATGCGCTTAGCGTTTCGTCTGCTACCTACAAGAGCAGAGTGATGCTTACCGCTCCTGTTCTTCCACGTGTGGTGCACGCCAGATTTATTTGCAGCCATTCTCGCACGAAGACGAAATCGTAGGATTTCCGCTTCAACCTTCTGTCCTGATACTACTTGGATCTTAGCCCGGGTCCACCTCCACCTGCAGCTGCACCGACCTGAGAACTTCATCGTAAGAGTTCAGCTTCAAGTTTCTGTCCTGATGGTCACCTGGAACCGCAGCCGATCAAGGTCCACAGCAACAGCAGCACCTGAAAACGAGAAAGCAGAGAAAGACAATAGTAAGAGACTGAATTTAACAGCTAATTTCCACCCGAGTTCCCCATTTAGCACAAACTTACCCGAATAAGCGTTCAGCCGCCTCGCTCCTTTTTCGCATAGTGGCAATTCCAGCTAAGACATATCGCATGGTCTGCACCTCGGGGAAGAGAAAGAAAGAGACTATTTAAGGCGCATCGCACCACCCGACGAGAGCGAACCGCCCAAAACAAGTGGCGCTTCACACTGAAAGCTGCTGAAGCCTCCAGAGCAGCATTGTACAAAGACTTACCTTCATACCTTCAGCATCCAGTGCGCGGCAGCCGTTCCGGACCACTGCTCTCAGTGAAGCAACTAGAGTCGAATGCTTACCTGATATCTCCGGCCCGTCTTCTTCATCCAAATACGGTGAGCACCAGCATCAGCACGCCAGCCAGTCTACTTAGAGTGACACAAAGGGGAGGTGGGGGAGAAAGCAGGGAACGCGTACTAAAATCTTAACCCACCTATGAACATGGTATTCTCTGAGGCAGCATGCCAGTGGTTCAACTGCCAGGGCAAACAATAATGGGGGACAACCCTATCTTGTTCCTCTCATGGGGACTATATGACCCAACAGCATTCGATTGGTTTGGACTGCAGCCCTAGACGTAGTGTGAAGAAGCCGAATCCACTGGAGGTCGGTCAGTCCAACCCCTGTGTGCCTGCATACTTTGAAAAGAAAGTGTCACAGAATCTAATGCTTTTTCGGCATCCAATGCGGCGAGGGCAGTCACGACTTCTGGATTAACATTATGTATTAAGGTAAACAGTAATCTCGAATTATTCTAGGTGGACCTCCCTGGAACAAAACCCGCCTGATTGGGAAGGACCAGCGCTGGCATATGGGCAAGAGTCTATCCGCCAGTAATTTAGTCAGGATTTTATTGTCCCTATTGATCAATGATAACGGTCTATATGAAGAGCATTGTAGGGGATCTTTATCAGGTTTGAGTAAGACCTAAGGCTGTTCTAGTCGACTCCCGGAGGACCCCAGCTGCTCTAGCAACCTCATACATATTACATAAGTGTGGTATAAGGAGATCTGCATATTCCTTATACAGTTCCGCCATTATCCTGTCCAACCCCAGAGCCTTGCCACTGGGAAGAGAGTATCATTGGCCAGATTTCTTCATCAATAAGGGGCTCATTTAGCCCATCACCTTGTGCCAGGTCCACCTAGCCTAGCGCAACCCTATCTAGGGATTGCATGATCGACTCATGTGACAGTGAAGATTGGGATGTATATAGGTGCGCATAAAACTCACAAAAGTTGTTTTTAATTTTCTTATGGTCTCCAGTGGTGGTATCCGCTGGGGTCTCGATCTCTTATATGGCGCCCTGTTGATGTTCCCACTTTATAGCCCAGGCCAATGTCTAGCTAGGGCGTTCGCCCTCCCCATAAGCAGCTGTGGCAATGGGATCTCCCAGAAACCTCTCCTCCATACTAACCACCAAAAATCAAAGCATCCTTTCCTCACTGAGCAGGGTGCGGACGGCTTGGGAGTCGCTGCGACCCTGTTGTGAAGTCCAAGGACCCTGATTTCATCTTCTAATTGTGCTATAGACCTACGGAGTGATTCCAGTACTCCACCCTCCCTAGAAGTACAGCTCCCTCGGATACATACCTTTAACGCTTCCTACACCACTGCAGGGTCGGGAACCGGATGTACGTGATTAATTCGTAAACAAAAATGTTGAATTCGAAAGGCCTGTTGTGAAATTATCACGCACATCACCCCCGCCCGCTATCCCCCACTCTCCACCCCCCTACCATCCACACTTACCTCTGTGGCTCACTTACCTGCTGCTACTCTGCACGGGTCTTTTGCTGCGACACGGGTTCATCCTCCCCATTGAGAGGCAGAATTTCCGCCGAAGGGTTCCCTTTTTCTCTGTTTTAAAAACGTTATTTGTCCCAGTTTCATTTTTAGGAAAGTGAGGGACACCCCTGCCACCCCTGATTTCATTATTGTTGAGTAAAGAGAGTGGGGCATACCCCGCAACCCTCTCTCCCCTTACTCAACATTATTTTTTCGTTCTTTTTTTTCATTGATGAATTTTGCATTTTCTCTTGCTCGATTTTTTTGTTGTTGATTTTTTTCGATGAATGTCTCAGGAACGGATCCCACGTTTACTTGAAAACAATCTTGTATATCCAGCCAAAGGTCCTCCCTAGAGGGTGTCTTCCAATGCCTACTCTCTAAACCGCCAACGTAGGTGTTGTGGAGAGGGCGGGGGGGGGGATTTGACGGGGGCAAGAAGGTTGACCACCCCTGGAGATTGGTCAGATAACGTCTGGGGTAAGAGCTTCACCTCCTAGTAATGTCTGCCGAGACCATCACATAGTCAATTCTGGATGAGGTGCCATGCACCCTGCAATAGTACGAGTATTTCCAGGCAGTCGGATGTAAGAAACTCCAGGCATCAAACAGCCTGTGATAATCGGCTATAGCCGTCCACCTGGAAGTGGCTTTAGGGAGCATATGTTGGGTTGTAGATTACCTATATAAGCCTAGAGACAAGGCAACATTAGAGTTGCACGTACAGATAACCTCATCATTCGGAAACGTATGCAGGTGACTAGCACACATTTGAAAGAAATCCGGGCTGTTGACGTTTGGAGTATATGTTCATAAGGAGAATCCAGAGTCCCACATTCCCCTGCCAGGATCAAATATCCCTCCCCTCCCCGTCCCGTTCATGTAGTCAGAATTCCAGTGATTGGTGTATGCATATGGCTACTCCTCTAGAGTGGGATGTGAAGGAGGAGCAATATCTATGAATTTTGGGGATTGGAGCGTCCTGGTGAACTGGGGAGTCTACTTTCTTTTGCTAGATTAGTGTCTTGCAGACGTAATATATTTACTCAGAAGAAATTTAGGATGATTATGAATCACAAGGAAAATAAACTGATTAGTGAAACCCCTGTTGTTCCAGGTCATTAGTAACCTCCCCCTTTTTCATATCTGTTGGCATTATACAGGTGTTCTAGCCATGGACTGCATGTGGTTGTGGTTTGAGGGGGCTGCCCCCATGTTACCAACCCCCTCCAGGGCCGAAATGTGTGCAACTTCTTAGGGAAATGAACACAAACACATTTGTGCTGTAATTTATAATTCCTAACCCCCCACCAAACCCACCCCCCCAGCCACACCAGAAACTAGGGGCCTACCGGCCCCTAGTCCTACCCCCCCCCTAACCCATCAAATAACACAGAACAATACCTGCAATGCCTGCAGAAGTGGGGAGCTGTCGACAGCTGAGTTAGCTGCCTATGATGGAAGGTATATTACAACATATATGCTTTGTATCCAATTCAGAATGAGGCCTCATCTTCATGGACACCCTGCATGGGATCCATGGCCTCCCCTAGATAGATTTCCAGTTATCGAACAAAATAGCATACCATCAGTTGATCAACGAGGTGAACGGCGGGGATGAGCCACCAGGGTCAAAGTTCCAATATGAAGCATTTTCCAGACAAATGGGAGACAAACAACTTTACCCGGCCCTCGTGCACCACTCTAAGTTTTGCCGGAGTTAGCATCAAATAGCGCACCTCTTTCCTTAGCAGGATGTTTTTAACAGCTTGAAAGGTGTTCCTTTATTCCTGCACCTGCGGGCTAAAGTCCGGGAAAAGACGGATGGTCACTGACCCCCAATGCAAATCCTTCTCATCTGTGGCAGCCCAGAGCAATGCGCCTATGTCCTGGTAATTCAAAATTCTGGCAATGATGGCCCGCTCCCCTCCTGGGGGATCGGAGGCGGCTAGCCACCAAGGATCTGTGTGCGCGCTCCACCATGAACATATTCGTGCCCAGCGGGCCCTCGTGAGCAATTTTTCTACAAATATTTCCATATTATCAATAGGGTGTGTATTCAGGCACACCCAGGATACACATATTGTTTCTTATAGATCTGCCCTCGAGGGCATTATTCTTTGCTACCACCTTCTCAAATGTTTGCTGGAGTAGCGCGACCACTCGTTGCTGAACTGCCACCTTATCCTCCCCATCGATGATCCTCTGCTCCACCTCTGCTATACGGCCACAGAGCTTATTGATTTAAATTGCCAAGACATCAGCCTTGCATGTAAGGGCATCAGTTTTGGGTCAAAGGTTATCAGTGCTGTTCTTAAGGGCCAGTAATGAATAATTTAGATCTCAGACATCCAATTGAGACAGGCCAGGTGTCAGTGCAGTAGGGGGTGGGACATGATCGGCTCTAGCAAATGAGTCCATTTTGGCCTGTTTTTTGGATTAACCATGTTGGGACGTTGGGCTATAATCATTCCTGGCCTGTGCTCAATATCTCACCCAGCCAAACACAGTCTCTCTTGGGGGGAGTCCAGCCACTGTGTGCTTCTGCACACTAGGATCAACAGGGGCCGGCTTTGTGGTCCACCTGGCACCCCCAGCAACCTCCCAGAACCACCTCAACCCGCTGAGAGGCTCTGACAGCCAGGACACCCCCCTGTGCAAGGCACATACCAGGGGGTCAACACATGCACCTGCAAAGGACAGTCACCAGTCCACGTGACAAGGACAGCAAGACCAGTGGAATGCCCCACATGAGGTGCAGCGCCAGTCCAGAATAAAAGCCAATTGCCACCTATGGGAGGGTATCAGTCCCAGATCACCCAAGACCTCTAGGAGTTAGCCTCACTGTGAGGAATAGTCCACAGTGCCTCAGTCCCTCACAGGTGTCCTCACCCAAGCATTTCACCCAGGTCCCACACTCGGGGGAGTTGTTGTAGCAGTTCAGCAACTGGGCACAGGCTCAGCTGCAGGTAATTGCTGAGGTATCCGGAACCATCAAGCTTGGGTCACCTGCAGAAACACAAGGGGGTAAGGCCCAGCAGGCCAACTGGAGAGGCCCCCTCACGGAAAGGACACTGTAACTCCTAGTGGAGGCTCAGCACCATCCTCAATGGCCTTGTATCTTTCTCCGCCAGTCACCAGCCAGGGTCATAAACATTTTTGCAAAAATGAAAACATGGAGGGGGGAGAGGTGTGGGGAGTGGTGCAGAGCGAGTGGCAGGTCCTGTAGTAGCTCAGGTCCTGGCCTGGTGAAGCCAGCAGGTGGCTCACGATACACTGTGATGCTGCAGCCAAGCCTGCGCTCCCACTCCAGGTGCCGGGCTCCTCACATGGGCTGCACTGCTCGCAGGTGTCTCAGGAGGCAGCAGGCTCACTCTGGATTACTGCTTCTCAGGCACAGAGCAGGGTGGAGAGGGGTGCCTGATGCACCCTCCACCAACCTCAATACTGTCCCGCAGCAGGGTACCCTCAACGGCAGGGATCCGGCCTCTGCTGCGCACAGGCAGCTCTGGCACAGAGCTTCTCGGCAGGCCAGGGCCATGCTAGGCATGTCCGCATTCCAAAGCGGTGCCCCCGGATTCAGTCCCCAAACCACAGCATTCCATGGCACCTCACCTCAACCCACATCAAGTCTGGGTCTGCGTGGATCACTGGAAAGCAGGAAAAGTATACAGGATGTACAGGCATTTGTCATAGCAATCTTAGGCGGCGACCCTTTTCCAGCAATTCAACTGCTCCCACCTTGAGTGCAATGTTCAGTTGATGTGGTAAGAGAGTCGATAAGTTGAGTCTCAGAGAAAGAGAGGTGGGGTGGGTAGGTGTTAGGGGAGGTGTGGGTTGCTTATCAGCTTTGTTTGGTGGAAGTTGAAGGTGCAAGAGAGATGGGCTAGTGGGAGTTTTGAGATGTGAGTTTTATGATAGCAATAGGGAAGTTGTAGCATGATTGGAGAAAGCATAGGTACAGGTGAGTAGGAGTAGCAGCAGGAATTGAATGCATTATAGGTGCATACTGCAGAGTGGAGAGGCAGCAGAGTAATTAGCCGGATAGGGCTACTCACATGTACAGCTGGTGGGAAGGAAAAACCAAAGTAACCCGGAAGTACTTCAGCAGGAAAGAGATATAAACAGGAAACAGGACACCAGTCCTCTTCTGAAAGTGAAAGAAGCAGCTGAAAGATCACAGGATGCTGGACTGCAAAAGAGCATCCCGAAGGAGGGGGGGCTCTGCCCTACTTTACCTTACACCCCGGGGCAGGAGTCCTCTAGGTGAGTTGCTTGATAAAGCTGGTCAGTTGAAGCCCCTTTTGAGGATGAAAGGACCTTTCAAAGATAGTAGTTCTGGGGTCCGAGGTCACATGATCAGCCCGTGGATCGACCCAGAATGGTCCATGTAGGTCCCCTGATCTTTGAAGGCAGCCTCAGGCAGCTGGAATGAGAGGCTCTGGTGGTGCCCTGCTGAGCTCAGTGAGAACATTGAAATGCCTGTAGTGTTGTGTCAATCCAAATAAAATCACATGCTTTCATCATTGTCTGAAACAGGCTTTCAACTTGTTGCACATTTTGTGAATAAAGTGTGCAGTTTCACAATTAATGTAAAACCAGAATTTATTTTACAGGCAGAAAGTGGTGGAGTGTTTCCGATATTTACAGTTTGTTCTGCAAATTTATTAACAGGAGGGTATGATAGGAAGCTCGTGGTAAAATGCAGATGGCCCATCATGCAGTCACATGTAGCACTTTCCAGGAAGATCACCCTGCATACCTCTATCCCAGGAAAGCATCCTTTGGCTTTCACTATCGCCTTTTTGCTGATGATACTCAAATATTGCTTTCCTTTCCCGCTTTCAGCCCAGCCATTTCTGAACAGTTTATGAGCTGTAGCACTGCAATTCGTCACTGGGTGGCTCTCTGCTGCCTCAAGCTGAACTCTTCAAAAATGGAAATCATCTTTCTCCCAGCTGCCCTCCCCTATCTCTTTCCTGACAGACCATCTTGCTCTCTCACCCAAGGCTCTCAATTTTAGGGTCTTCTTTGATAGCGAATGTCAACTCCAACAATTCATCACTACCACTGCATCTGCTGCTCCTATTAACCGCCTCAACATTCTGAAAATTCATCGTTTTCTTACTAACAATTCTACAAAAAAAACTGTAATCACCACTCTTGCAACCAGCAAACGAAGTTAAGACTATTAGCGCACTGTTTATTTTGTTCATCTGTCGATAGACACCCATTCCCAGACTTACTGAACATCGGGCGAACTTTTTGTTTTCACTCATTAACATCCCAGAGACACACTTTATATTAATTTTCCGAAACCACAGCCAAATAATGAAGAATACTGAAACTGAAAACTGTTGGTTTCATAAAAATGTTGCTGTCGGCCTATGTTGAGCCGTGTCGCCTATGTGATAAGAGACATTAAACTATTGGCCCTGTGGTGTGTTGCATGTACAGAATCCAAAGCCGTTATATTTCCTATTTTCGGCACAGCACTGACATCTAGTGTAGTATAGCGAAAGTGCTGGCTTGCAAAAAACCTTCAATGGCAAAAGAAATAGAAACTGCTCTAATATTTGTATTTCTATTTATTTGAAGATCAAGGATGTCCATTTCGATCAAAAAGGACTTACAATAACACATTTATATGTACAGTAGCACAAACATGAAAACAAGTGGTGATCCAGTTTAAGCAGGTGCAAACAAATTAGGGCATAATCCAGGGGCATAATAACATTAAAATAAATAAAACAAGTGTTATGCAAATGTAACTTTAAACCCCAGGGAAGTGCTTCAATCTGAAGAGGACGTCTGTACAAATATACATTACATGGCACTGGAGGGAGTGGTGTGGTCAGGTAGGTATGATGGGGTGAAGCATGGGGCACTCTCCCTTTGACAATTAAGTTAAGTTTAAGCCCAGCTTTTATGAAATACAGTCGGGTTGGCTTTGATTGTGAGGGGCAGGAGATTCCAATGGAGCGGGTAAGCCGTGAGAAAGAGTGCAAGTGAGAGAAGGCGCACAATGGTATGGGACAGTGAGGTTGAGTGCAGATGAGGAACAGAGGGAAAAAGATGACGAGTAGACAGATATAATCAGTCATGTACTGAGGAGCAACACCTTTAATTGATTTGTAGACTAAGAGACGGAACTTAAAAAGGGAGCGATTGTACACAGAGAGCCATTCAGTGTGGTGTTGTAGGTAGAAATGGAGGAGGATCTGGGCAGATTGGAGAGTGATAGGAAAGATGAGGGCTTTGTCCAGAGGGTGGAAGGAATAGATATGGAGACAGAGGAGTAGGTATGAGTATTAGTTAAGTCTGACGAACATGAGGATGGAGTTCAGAGTTTTTGTAGAGTAGTGAGTAAAAAAGGACACATTTTCCAAATGTTTAAAAGGTTAATACGATCGGCAGAGGTGATGGTAGCGATTAATTATTGCAGTCAACGGTTGCTATGAAAGAGGACCCCAGGGTTGCAAGAATTGGGTGATGGAGGTTATGTGCAAAGGATTTGGAGAGGAGAGTGGAGAGATGGCATTGGAAGCTGGGAGAAAGATGACTTCCATTTTTGAAGGGTTCCGCCTGAGGCAGCAGAGAACCATTCAGTGACGGATTGCAGTGAGCCTTTTGGTAATTTGTTCTGAGATGACTGGGGTGAAGGAGGGAAATCAGATACACATTGTCTGTAAAGAGGTGAAAGTCAAACAACAAGGTGAGTCTTCCTAGGGCAGAGGTATGGGGGTGAAGTGGGAAAGTTCAAGGAACGATCCTTGGGGGGTGCCAACAGGAAGAGAGGTGGGGTCACAGTTTGCGAGTTCCATGAGCTTTTAAAGGACCCACCTTCTAGGTAAGAGGCAATGGAGTCTAGGGCAGATTTGCAAACCCCAAAGTCCTGGGGGAGAGGATGAATGGCCAAGAGTGTTGAAAGCAGTAGAGAAGTCCAAATGGATGAGTATAAAAGAGAGTTTGGCGTGGTGAGCATGAGGGGAAGTTGGAGATATGCATTAATGCAGTCTTATGAGGATGTTTACTAAAGAAGAAAAATTAAAGTGGATCTGCAAGGTCATTTTCTCAAGATACTTAGTGATCTGGTTGAAGTCCTCCCACCTAAGGGCCTTTGATTAGGAAGGTAGGAGGTAAACCGCCCAAAACATGCCAGGATGTATGGGTCAGCGGGTTCCCCAAAAGGAGTAGGGCATTTACAGAGTTGAAGAAGGCAGGGAAAGAGTTCAGTGGAGACGGAGCAGTTAAAGAGCTCAGTGAGATGAGAGGAGGAGACTGAGACTTTCACTGGGTGAGGAGCAAACTGGTTAATAGGAACACAAGATGTTTTGGTGCATTGAAGGATAGGTGCTAGTTGGAAGGAGAGGAAGGGGCGAAAAAGAAGAGAATAGAAGAAGATGGGGGAGAGATGGTGGATAGAACATAAATGTTTTAAACATGTTAAGATTTTAGAGGAAACGTAGTGAGCAAAATCATTAGCACAGAGTGAGGAAGCAGTGGATATTAGCTTGGGATGTGTGAGTAAAGCTTGGAGGGTAGATGAAAGTTTATGCGAGTGATTGTGAAGGGAGAAGATTAGGCTTGCAAAGTAGGAGTATTTGGCAGAGTCCAATGCAGAGGAGAGGACAGCAAGGACATGTTTGCAGACTACGAGTCAGAGGTAGAGGAGTAGGAGGGCAGAGAGTTGTTCCAGTATCATAGGTTATGGCCCATTTCTTTTCTGGGGGCCTGGATCTATGGGTTAATCCAGGGCAGAGGACATGGATGAGAGGATGTGAACATGCCTGGATGATAGTGTTGGTCAAAAGAATACATAAATACATATTGAAAGATAGAAAATGCATGGTCTATGGAAGAGGCATGAATAGGCAATCGGGTGTTTAGTTGTTTCATAGAAGTGAATTACTTTGTTTCAATTCACTTTGATGCAGTTACATTGTGGGAAAGTAATTAGTATATGTATACTGGGGGTAAGACATATAAGGGTGCAGTGGGAGAAGAGTTGGAGGTGGGTAAGAGGGCCTGGGGGAACCCCATTATACATTTTAAAAAAGAACGAAAGAAACTGAAATAACTGCATCAAAGTGAATTACAACAAAGTAATTCACTTTGATTGAACAACTTAAAAACAAGGGAGAGAGACAGGAGAGAGGTCCTCACATCAAACAAAGTAAGGGTTTAGAGAGTCCTGCTTGAATTTCCTCTTACTCATGAAAGAGGGGAGAGGAGGAGTCGGGTGGCGGGCCGGGACGTTACAGTGAACAATGGAGTGATCAGATAGAGAGAGGGTTCAATTATGAGGTAAGAGGAGGAGAGTGGAGTATAGAGAAAGACGTGATCGAGAGTTCCCACCAGAGTGGGCAGGCTGGTCAGATAGGAGTGTGTTAAATTCAATATTGGTTGCTGCAGAGGGGTTGGGAAGGTTAAAATCCCCAAGCATGTCAGTGGAAAGTGACTCAAGGAGAAAGGGTCAGGTCAAAGAAGGAGTGGAGTGGACCCGGGAGTCAACGGAGAGCCAGAACAGTGAGAGTAGTAGGAGGGAATAGTTGAATAATGGCATACTGAAACAAGGAGGAGATGATTTCATTCTGGCAGTGGGGAAGACCTTATTGATAAGGAAACCCACGTCACTGCGCTTCTCAACATGCCAGGGAGAGTTCAAAAAGGGAGTGGAGTCAGTGTGGAGAGCCCCTAGTATAGCAGAGTCATGGGGGGAATTTGATATGAGTTGAAGTTCTCAGTGATGTACAAATAATTGTTGCAGATGGATTATGTATTCCAGAGGCCAAGTGAAAGAGTGATAGGAGGTGGGGGAGAAGAGCAGGTGTTATGTGGTAGTCAAGGAGGATAGATGAGGTTGGAGATCCTGGGAGAACAGGAGCATCTGGTTTGAGGGATGCGGGGGCTGGAGGAGAGGAGGGCGATGGGGAGGAGGTTGAGTGAGATACAAGTAAGACTGAGTTGTGATTGAAAGCTACAAGAGAAGGATTGAAGAAGAGTGAGAACAAAGAGGTAGTGAGCAAAGTCGAGTTGCATAATGGAGTGTATAATAAATAGACAAGTAAAGACAGTGGAGGAAGGTTGCAGCCCGAGAGGGTAGTTGGGTAAGCAGAAAGTCTAGGAGGGAAAGTCTAGCTGGGAAGGAGCAGGTATCCAGATATTGGTTCTTTGCTGGGCTAGAACCGAGCTTTAGGTGACCAAACAACTGTAAGGGGGCCCAATATACGGATGTATCTTGCTTTTATGAGGCAATAGCAGCTCATAGTGAATGGAGAGTCACTGGATCAAGGGATCCCTAAGTGCGTAAGCAGGAGTTAGGCAAAAGGTGAGCACAGGCCCAAACAGGGAGTTGTCCTTTGGGCCCTTAGCTGCAGATGCTGGGCACCCATGAAGGGCTTAATAATAAGGGAGGCAGTGAGTCACATGTGTCGGGTCCGCTAGAGTCCAGAAGCTACATTTAGGGGAAGCTAGCTAGGAACCGCCAGTAGTGCTATTGTTGTTTGGTTTCTGCATGTTTGAGTGCTTAAGGCGCTTTTCTTAACTAGATTTATTTCAGGAGTTTAAGCCTCTGCCACCCCAAGATGGTGAGGGAGGTGCTGAGAACGGACTGGTGCAGAGGATCAGAGCAAGAATGCTTGGAACGTTCATCTAGATTCTAAACTGCCTATCATCACTTAAAGTCAAGGGAACAGGTCCCTAGCTGCAGATATTTCTCTGGAGAAGTCTGATAAAGGAAGTTTAAATAAAGAAAAAGCATCAGTACTGAGAGAGCCTTCGAGAAGCATGGTCCCCAGTACCCAGTAGGGGCAGTGTAGGAATTTTCTTGAAAGGAAAGTGTTGACCCTTGATGTCTACCTGAAAAAATGAAGAGAGGTACGAGTTGTAAAAACACAGCTTCAATGCAATGCAATAATAGATGGCAGGTCAGCCAGTCTTGTCAGACCAGAAAACTGAACTCTCAACCCACCCACATCAGGAAGCAGTATTTGAAGGTGAAAACCACAAAATTAGAATATATTCCAGTTAACAGGTGTATTGTAATTTCACCCCATTGACTATGCTCCTGCCTATAAAAATGAATAGCACAGAAATTGGCCTACCCTGATCGGCTAATACAGTAACTTGTTATGTCATGTGAATCCCACCGGAGAGGCTCACCATGCAGTTAATACGAAGAGCAAAATCTACTCTGCATAGTTACAAACTTGATACCGTAATATTCCCTACCTTGCAACCAGATATTTTGGCATGACATGTGTTGTGATCCCAAAGGAGGACAATGAAGCACAATCACAGTAAGAACTAACGTTTATTTCAGGCAGCTTCTGCGCCACTCCTTGCACCCTCCGCTCTCCTCATTCTAAGGAAACCGCCCCAAATCCCCACACGCAACCTGTCCCTAACATTACACATCCCCTCCCCATATGATTTAATAAAGGAAAATCGCTCCCCACACCCAAAGTGGCAGGGTGGAACCACAATTATGAACACTACTGCAGAAGAGAAAATACACAAGTTCAGAAACTGAACATAACTGTTACTATGTACATTGTAATGGCAAACAGAATGTACATTTATAGATAGAAGTACACAATTGAAAACACTCAATTAAAAACACTCATACAGGCCATGGTGGCACATCAGCGAACAACCACATGGTCATCCCACCATGAGGGGACCTTCTGTTTTCTAACACTTTTGTGAACTCTCATCTGATGCACCCGACTGTGCATCTCCAACGCCTTCAGCCATTTCCCTCCCCGTCAGCATCACATCCTTCTATGACCACACTTCGATCCCTCGAGAATCACCACATCCCCCCCTCACAGCTGAAATCCTTTTGGGTGCCAAAAACCTCTCCCCTACATACTTATCCTTAAATCTGTGATTCCGAATCAGCACTGCATCTCCAACCTTGAAAAACTTCTCTACCACTCTATGACATTGAACACACTCCTCCTTATATCATTTCTGACCATTATCCACTCTTTTCATCATCATCCTGCAATCCACATCTACGGCCTTTGCTGGCCCCAACCACGCGGGACAAAAACTGGTCCGCGGTTTCCTACCTTTGAGAGACAGAAATGGAGACAGCCCAGTTGCAGAATGCATGGTGGTATAACTCCACAACATATGCCTCACCATCTCATGCCAAGACCTGCCCACTTTCATTGCCAACTGTATCCCCCCTTGATCATCCTGTTAACCCTTTGCACAAGGCCATTAGCTTGGGGGTGATACAAGGCCGTCCTAAGATATCTAATGGCATACCTCTTGAGAAAATCCTACATCCTGCTCAAGATGACCTGAACCCAGTTGTCTGTAACAACCCTCTCTGAAGAACACTCTCCAAAAACGCAATCATATACCCATTGTTAGGAAAGATTTCATATTATATGTAATTGTCCCTCCATGTGGCAACCCCCAAACTTTTTGCTGCTGTTTTACACCCTGATCAAGACTTTGCCAGAGAAGCGCAGCCTTCTGCCGCACTCCTCTGGGCTTTCGCTCAATTCTTATGGGGAAACTGACATGCCCTTAAGACAGTCAGTACTGGGAGACTTTGTTTCCCTTAGTCCTTTCCTCATGTTGCAGCTTTTGTGTAACATGAAACAAGAGTGCATTGTAACTTACTTTACCACGCTCTTGGGTCTCTAGTCATTCCAAAGGTCCTAGAAACTCTCGCTGGACTTATTATGAACTGTGCAAGTGTGTCATGGACAGGGCTGGTGACAGCTATCGTTCCTCTTGTGTTTTGAACCCTTTTTCGCCATGTTATCCGCGCTTACCACGTTTGGCACAAATGAGTTGCCTGGCTCCAAAATGGCCATGCCACGAGGTTCTTTGTCCTGTCCTCTGACCGTCTTGCCCCTTCACCTTCCCCAGGTCGAGCCGACTGTCCTTATTTGGTCATGCAATTTCCCGCGAAACCCAACGCTTTTGCGGGCTTCTGCAGGCCTTGTGTGTGCCTCCAGGATGTGGGCTGGGATGTCTGTTCCCAATACACATCCTGGGTGCCAGAGAGTCTGGAGTGTCCTGAATGCCTGGGACCACCGTGGTCCGTGATGGGTCCACGTATGTGTGAGTGTTTGTGAGCAGATCTCCCATTGGGTCCTCTCCATTTTGGCACGAAGGGAACTTTGGATAAGAGGAGGCTGAAAACACCACTACCATGTCGATCTCCTGAGTTCACACCGAACAAGGGATAAGGAGCCAAGTATCCTGCAACAAGAAGCTGAGTCGAGGAACCGCTGGTGACCCGCTGAAGGTTTGGCACCCTGAACTGCTGTCTTCCTGCGAGACCCCTCTGCATCTGATCGTCCTAGAAGGTCTGCAAAGGCGCTTCGACCCATTGGAATAGTGGGATCAGCTATTCCCGGCACCTTCATCAAACCCTGCAAGTAAGCCTCTTCGGAAGTGTCCCTGGGCCAACCAGTGGGCTGACCAGTTTACGCAGGACGCTCTGCTCTGTCACCGCTGCTGTTTCGGGGAAGCCCTTGAAACTTGGCCTACTGCTTGCTCTGCGTCCACGGCACCCTCACACCGAAATTCGTACACTTGGCATTCCCAGGTCTGAAGTGAGACGAGTCCAGAGTAAACGTGGTTACCGTGCTTCCTTGCTGTGGTAACAACCTGTGCATGTTCGCTGCATTTGGGACACCCTCGTCCCTGCATCCTGGTACCGCAGAATCTACACAGTGTCGAGATGTCCTGATCATCGCAGCTGAACCTGCCAGCAACGTAAACTGAATTGGAGAAGTCTGGGTCTGCCTGCGTCAGGAACCGGTGAGTAGTCCATCCCCCAACCGGTGGCCCCTCGCACAGGAGCCTGTTTCTTTTCTACCGCTGTTGCGAAATAGCGACTCTATCCCGCACTCTCACCCTGCCTCTGCCCACAAGTGGAGGCCTTGCTTGAGTAGTGGGGACTTGTTCTGCATCGCTTCATTCACCTTCCTGAACTGCCTGAGACCCTTGAAGAGACCCTACCTTATCCATTGGCACCAGCACGTGCAGGTACTTTTGAGCATAAGGCTCCTCTCTTCGTAGGGCTCGGACTTCTTCCTAGTTAGGTGTATTTCTGATGTCGAACTGGGTCTAATGATTACTCGCACTGCCTGTTTTCCTCCCCATCTAGGTGGTCTACATATTACGTGCTCATAACTCCTTAGACCCCTCGGTCTTGTATATATATTGTATTGATTGTGATGTGTTGGTTTACTTTAGTATTATTGTGATTCTTTGCTATGGTCGATGTTACAAAGGCCTTGTAATAAATGTGTCTATATTTTTAATATAACACCTGTCTGGAGTAATTTGTAAGTGCCCTTGCTTTGTGTGCTCATTGAGGTCTTTCCGTCACTCTCACCCCTCTTGAGACTTAGTCTTGACCGCCACCATCGCTACCCTGATTGGTCTGGCTTGTCCAGAGTTTACCCTGTTCCAGGAAACTAGGCTGGGCTTCTGAACCTCTGCCCCTCTAGGTCCGAGTTCAGAAATCCATCTTAACACCCAGTGGTGGCCTCCTTCACTGCTTTCCACTCTATCCACTTGGAATGGTAATCAGCTATGACAAAGATGAATCTTGCACTTCAACCTAACCCTTGAATTGGTCCCAAAATATCTGCGGCCACTTTGCTCCATGGCTGACAGGGAACCTGGATCGGCTCAGCAGAACACCCCTGCACTCCTTACCCATATCGGCCATCAAACAGTCCTGACAAACTCTAATCTTGCAATCCATCATAACATCCATGTTTGGCCACCAAAATGCCTCACACAGCCTCTTCTTGGTGAGACTGTACCCAAATGGCCCACATGAGCTAGGTCCATGAAACATTCTCTTAATCTGTTAGGCAGAATCACCTTCTCACCTCTCCTTAATCTTCCACCTCTCCTTAATCTCCTTAATAATACACAACTCATCCTTCACTTCGTACCATACATCCATCTCCCTTCCTAACAGGTTCCTATTTAGCCAACCAGTGACGGTCCATTCCTTCAAGCATTGCAAAACGATGTCCTCATTCTCAGCCTGCAAGCAAACACTCTTACCTATCGTGGGTATGTCTATGCTAGCTACAACCATCTTATCTTCCAAGCCATCAGCGATATCTCCACATTCCTCATGAGATAAAGACACAGGAAACCTGAACAGGCAGACAGCAGCCACTTTCTTCTAACCAGGCAAATATGACACAGTAAAATGTTTTGCTTGCAGCCCCAACCCCCATCTAGATATGCGCAGTGATGAATTTACAGCATCTTTAGATGAGAACAGTTGCACCAACAACTTATTATCTGACCCACCTGTAAATTCTTCTGCCCACAAGCACCACCAAAGTGTGTCTCTCTCTCTCTCTCTCTCTCTCTCTCTCTCTCTCTCTCTCTCTCTCTCTCTCTCTCTCTCTCTCTCTCTCTCTCCACCTCAGCCCAATCAACTGCTTCTATAGTATTTTTCCCATCCTCAAAACATCCAAGAGTTAGGGTACTTCCTATTTCTTCCAAAATCTTCTGGAAAGCCTTTTCGCACGCTTCAAAACCACTTGAATTGTACTCCCTTCTTCAGTAGTGCTCTCAGTGGCGTACACTTGTTGGCAAAATCACACGCAAACTTATTATAGTATTCTGCTCGACCCAGGAAAGAGCACATTTGCTCCTTGTCTTTCGGTGAGGGTGCCAAGGCAATTGCAGTCACAAGATCTTCTCTTGGTCTGACCCCAGCTGCTGACAACTCATGGCCAAGATAATCTACCTCTTCCACTGCCAATTTGCACTTTCCCTTTGCACCGTTAATCCTCTACACTTGAGGTGATCCAACACAGCTTCCAAACAACAATCGTGATGAGTCATGTCCTCACCATAAATTAAGGTCTTATCTTGGAACACAATCACATTTGTAAGCCCCTCCAACATTTAATCCATGACTCATTGAAAAACTGCTGCTGCTGATGCTAATCCGAATGGCATGCGACAGAACTTAAATGCATCCAACGGGGTAATGAATGATCTGCACGGAAACTGTTCTCCTGAACACCTGTGAAGACTTGCTGTCCAATTCTGACTCTAATCTCCCTTCTGTCATCATTCTCCTTGATCTATCCTCTGCTTTTGACATGGTCAACCATGCCATCCTGCTCAATTGTCTCTGCGGCAACCTTGGTATTACTGATCAGGTCCTGGCCTGGTTGACCTCCTTTCACACCGACCGACCCTCTCAGGTCCAACTGGGGCCTTTCCTCTCTTCTATCTCTCGCTCTACTTGTGGCGTTCCCCAAGGGTCTAAACTCTCTCCCTGGCTCTTCAACCACTACCTGGCACCTCTTGCCCACTGCATTTTTACTTTTTGCTCCAATTTTCAATGTTATGCGGATGCCACTTAGCTCTCTTTCAGGCTTCCCATAGCCACCTCTGCTTCTTCTCTCAGACCCGACTGTTTGGCCACAATTCAGGAATGGTGTGCCACCAATGAATTCTGCCTTAATGCCAGTAAGACTGAGATCCTTCTCATTGGAACACCCACTCCCTCCTTTCCTCTCTCTCTCTGGCCGCACACTCTGGGCCCTCTTCCTGCTCCTTCCTGTGAGGCTAGGAACCTTGGTGTCATCTTCGACTCCACCCTCTCCTTCTCTCCTCACATCTCAGACGTCTCTAAGAAGTCAAACTATCAGCTGCACCTCCTTAGAGGTATTCTTCCTTTTCTCACTGCATGCACCAATAAGTAACTCGGAGTAGGCATTCGTCCTTGCCAATTGCCAGGATCATTGTCCATGCAACAAACTCATATAAGTATTGTTTGTGCTTACATTTGGACACTTTGGAAAAATAAAACCCGAAACAGATTTGCAAAACCATGCTTGCAGGTCCTTGCTGATGCTCCTCGCGCAGGTTTGTTGTCATTCAGTACAGCACTTCAGACTGTAGCCACAAGCTAAATATTTCTTGCCATTCACACCTAGGGTTCGGCCATGCTACATGCTCCAATAATCAAATCAGAGTACACAATTATAAAGTAATTGCAGGGCAGTAGAATGGGTAGATTACTACGCTTCATCTAGCACTTTAAACAGATTACCCTGCTGCTGGTGATGGGTTTCTTTTCTGAAGGTGCCTTTTCTTGTTCAAGTGTTAGGTTTCGAATAGGAGAGTGAGACCTGTTCACCTCAGCACTGGGTTATTCAATAAGCAACTGTTGTCATAATGAAACACTCTTCACAACCATTCTTGATACTATATTTATTGTTAGAACTCATCCGACTCTCTAGAATGTTTCTCAAGGCATGTGGATTGTGGGCCAGTCATTGCTGTAAGGTTGTGCTAATGAGTCCAGCATCTAATGCCAATATCTTGTCCCGCTATGATCGCAAATAAGGGTGGGTAATGATTTTAAGGGGTGGTCTGGTGACCACATGGGCACCTGGTTTGACATGCTTGGTAATTATCTACTGATTAGCAATGTCTCGGAGTGTATGCAGCGATAGTCACGGCGATCTGTTGATGCAATCCTGTGCAGCACTTCGGGCTGTAGCCACGGACAGAATTTTAGCCACGGGCAGAATTTATTTTCCCATTCAAACCTATCCTGGTTTTCGAAAAAAAACTTCCCCACATAGCTATTCCCTGGTGGACATGCCCACTTTAACCCCACTGCCAGTGCCTCATGTTCATGGCCAGTAGCCAGATTATCCGAGTCATGGCCTTTGGCCAAGACTTAGACAATCTAGCCACTGCCCATGGGCACAGGCTATAACTCAGACAATCTGGCTACTGCCCATGGCCACCTCAGTCACCAATGGTATATCACTGTTTTTTGTATCTACATTATGACAGTTTTAAAAAAATATAACACGGACACATTTGCAAAACCATGCTTTCAGGTCCTTGGCAATGCTCCCTGCACAACTTTCCTGCAAATCCATCCATGTTTTATTTTTTGAAAAGAGTCAAAATATACGTACATAAAATAGTCATATACCTTTGCTCCCAGTTGACAACATCCATTCAGACTGTACAGAAAAATTGAAGGTCTGGTCTATAATCTTTCTAAAATCTTTTGTGCACATTCGTCAAACAGCAACAAAGTTATAACCCATCTAATAATGCTGAACCCCCCCCCCTCTAATTTTGCCCCCTCTTCACAAAATCCCACCAAATTCTGCTACTGCCATGGCCACCTCAGTCACCAATGGTATATCACTATTTTTTGTACCTACATTATGACACTTTTCAAAAAATATAACACAGACACATTTGCAAAACCATGCTTTCAAGTCCTTGCCAATGCTCCCTACACAACTTTCCTGCAAATCCATCCTTGTTTTATTTTTTGAAAAGAGTCAAAATATACGTACATACAATAGTCATATAACTTTGCTCCCAGTTGACAACATCCATTCAGACTGTACAGAAAAATGGAAGGTCTGGTCTATAATCTTTCTAAAATCTTTTGTGCACATTTGTCAAACAGCAACAAAGCTATAACCCATCTATTAATGTTGAACCCCCACCCTCTAATTTTGCCCCCTCTTCACAAAATCCCACCATATTTTGCAGAAACATTCAAACCTGGGTCTTCAATCTGTCTGCAGACTTTTGTGCAGATCCGTGAAACGGCACCAAATTTATAAGCCTTTCAAATATTTTGGGACCCCCCCTCTAATTTTTTTCCCTCTTTGCAAAATAGCACCAAACATTGTAGAACCATTCAAGGCACGTCTAAAAATAATATCACAGAATTGCATACAGTCTCATTGAGTGGCGCCAAAGTTATACACCATCCAAAAACTGATTTTCACCAACCCTGTAATGCAAAAATATGTATGGATGCCACTGAACATCACAGAGCTGTTCCCGGACTGTTTGCGGACTTCAAAGGTGGAAAACAGCAAATATTTTGGCTTTTTATGGCTATTTCCCATCCCATCCTCATCAACCCTCACCTCCCCAGAGATTCTTTCATTAGTTTCACAAGTGCAATATTGTGTTTTTTGATATGTTTTTATCACGATGTTCACGGACAACGGGCACTGTCCATGAATCGAACATGACGGGCATTTCCAAAGAATATGAGGCACCTCATGCTTTTCACCATCCATCATTCACTGTCCAATCAGCGGGCGCTTTATCACTAATTTGTTTTTACCTACTTTTTGGTCTTTTTAAAAAAAACTACTGGACGGGTTTACACCAAAGCACGCTTTTGGAACCAAGCTGCCGGATTTGTGGAATTTGATGAAAATCTGTCCAGCCATTTGGCCTGTAGGCGTGCGCAACATTTTTTTTCCATTGCATCTATGGGGAAAAAACAAAAATGTTGGGACCCCCCTATGACTTTGCCCCCCTGGACGAAACCTCACCAACCTTCACAGAATCAATTTGACGGGGCCATATACTTTTTTTGCAATGTTTTGTGAGGATTCATGCAGCTGAGGCAAAGTTATAAGCCACCCACAAAGTGCTCTTCCTATGGGTAGAGCATCTTAACCATAACTACACAATGGGCCTCATAACGAGCATGGCGGTCTGCGAACTACGGTATCAGTAAGCATGCCGGTACCATAGTTCCCAGACCGCCATACTATGTGCTCTGCTCGCGGGGTGCCGTTTCACCCGCTAGCTTTTTCCTGGCGAGTGTAACGGCACCCGTGAGCGGAGCACGTCAGATGCACCGGCACAACTCAGTACCTGCCGGTGCATCCGACCTCCCCATTCAGCTGGGTCATAATGGGGATCGGGAGGCCCTTGATTCCGGCACCCGCAACTGGGCAATTACCGGGTCTGCTAAGCTCGGCATGACCCGGTTCTTGCCCATTCGCTGGTGCCGGAAAAAATGCAACTCTGGCGGCAGCCGTGCCCTAAATATGGGCACTGCTACCGCCAGAGTTGTAATGAGGCCTAATATATTTATCTTTTTGCGTTTAACAGCTTTCAAATATTATAAGACAATTGCTCACTCTTGTACTGGTCACATGTTTAGCTAACTGCACTGCATTCAGACTTACGGATTCACTGGCCCTCTTCATGCTTGTGTTTACTGCGAAAGCGGGCCAATCAGTGCACAGACATACTGAAACAATATCTACTTAGCTTCCGTTTAGACTGCATTCTGAACACTTCTTTGCCTATTGTTTGTGCGCAGCAGCACAAGATTAGTCTTCAGCTCTTCCCTTGGTCAAATGTTACCACAACTACGATGTTTCTGAAGTGGTCTGACAATCCAGAACTAAAGTATTTTCTCAGAATTGGGGAACTTAGCCCACAGCGCTAAACACTAACACTTCTATCCAATGAATGTATTAACCTAGAGATTCTATATCAAAAATGTTAAAAGTTTTTGATATAAAATCTATCCTCTGAGCTGAGGCTTGCTACGGCCCCACCGATTGTAGTGTCACATGAACTGCGACATGACGTGATATGGCGCGGATGTAAGAATAAAGAGGTCCGCTTCACGCCCTTTTGGTCAGACCAAAGCAGGGCCTTTGAAGCATAAGCAGCGTGTCTGTCATTCATTGCGCACAACGCTGAGCCACGCGCACAGACCACATGGCCCCATTACATTGGCAACGAGGTTCGAAACCTAGTGCGTGTACTTGCTAATTGGGCAGTCTGTTGCATCTGGGACCCCAGTCCACATGGCATGCTGTCCCTCAGCCCGCGACGGAGCCTCATCGTGCTCTGGCACACCGGTAAGGGATCCTACCCTACATACGGCCTTGCACTGACTATAACTGGCTCTCGCCAGAATTTTTGGAATGCACAAGGTGTTATATCTTCTCCGGGTTCACAATCAGTGAGGGGGAGGCCCACTCACCCTGGGGACGAGTGCGGCTCTCTCAGGAGAGTGCTTGTGCGCTGCCCCCTCCCCCCATTTGTCTGCCAATCAAGTCACTCAGGGAGGCATTATACAAAAGTAGGGTGCCTGTGCACCCACCTCACTGGTGAGGGACTCTCCACATTCCTAGCAGGGGCTACCCAGGAGCGCCTGTACACCCCGCTGTGGGCCTCAGTTCAGCCAAGAAACAGGGCCAGCGACTCCTCTCGGAGTGCCTTTGCAACCCAAAAAAGCACCTGCACTGACACCTCACACAGACACTGCAGCTGCCCTCGCGCCACCACGCCTGCAAGGGGTGCCTCCCAACAACGTGGCTCACTTGCTCCCCTATGTGAATTCTAGGGCTGTGCCGAATAGCATATTTAGTATTCAGCTGAATACCGAATAATTTGTCAACTATTCGGCCGAAGCCAAATAAGTAGCCCAATAGTCACTTTATTTAATAAATTATGTTCCAAACTTAAAAACACACTTATTAAAAAAGCACCATTTTAAATGCATTCTATACTTCTATTTCTCTTCATTGTAATAAATGCAGCATCTTTATTTAAAGTATAATAGCCAGAAAAAAAGCAGATTTAACTAAGAAGGAAGGGGCCAAATGGGTTACCAGTCATTTGGTCGAAAACCAAATGATTGAATGCCATTTGGTCGAATGCCAAATGGTTGAAAAAATGGTAAAATTATTTATTTTTATTTTTTTTATGGGGGGGTTCCCTCAAACACCCTTTTTTCTTTCTTTATTTTTTTACCAACCAAAATGAAAAAAATATATAAATAAATAAATTAAAAAATTCGACCTTTTTTTTCCGACCAATTGGTATTCGACCAAATGGTCATTCGATCTTTTATTTTCGACCAAATCACTGTACACCGACCAAATGTACAGAATGTTGTTCCATCTTCAAAACCAGTGCCAGTCAAAGTCACAAATGCCAAAGGACTAGGTTGCAATGAACAAAATGGTTATTGCAATTTGTAACCCGCTGTCACACACTGGCCCACTTTGGAATTCAAGAGATTACCCAACATAAATTCCTCTGAGAGGCCTGTTAGGTGGGGGCATATTACTCTGCCTGACAAAACGAAGCCTTGCTAGTCTCCACTACCTATTGTGAATTCTTAATGTTTCTCCATGGGCATGGCCCATATGAACAAATGCTGCTCACCTTTCACTTATCCTCGCCACTCCTTATCGCCAATACACAAACATATGCATCTTATCATTCCTGATAAAAAATATCAGATAATGTTAAACTCAGGACTCAAGTCGTTAAAAAAAGAAAAGGGGGGACCAAGACGTACGCAATGGGAAGTGACATGACAGGAACTGAATGTATCCTAAAGTGAAATATGCACATGGAAAAGACAAACTAAAGAAAGTGCACATTGCATATAAACATTTTCCAAAAGAAAAGATTTGTCGATATTGTCGCTGGCTAAGTATAAAAGGCTAGCACCTTTTATGTTTAACAATCTGTAACAAAACATGCCCTAAAGAGCATATGACAATATAAGATGGTTTACAGCTGTGTGATAGCAATATGTCTGGTCTTCTGGCTAAATGACTGGTTTAATTCTATTCAGTTTTGCAAACTGAAGTCTGTATTTGCCTTTCTGAGTTCTTGTTGCATTGTATTCAAATGAGAAGGACCAAATATTCAGCAACATCCGAATACCAAGAAACTATTCGGCCAGAGCCGAATAGCTTTTTTTTCAGCTGAAATCCGGCCGAATATTTACTTGAAGCCGAAGTTCGGTACATCCCTAATGAATTTAACATCGAACGAGCCCCAACATCACTGGGACCACAATGGGAACTATGGCGGGAGCGCCTAGATATGTATTTCAACGCCACAGGGGTGAAAGACGACGTAATCAAGAAGTGCACTCTGATCTATTCAGCTGCACCTGCAGTCCACAGGCTCTTCAAGATCATGCGTCACGCAGACGACTCATATAACACCGCTGTCAAGGCACAGACAGACTACTTCGCACCTATGGTGAACACAGACTATGAGAAATTCATGGTGCACACTGCCATGCAGCAGAGTGATGAAAACTTAGACAAATACCACGGTTGGCTGAGATTCCTGGCCTCGACTTGTAGGTGGGAAAATGAAGAGGAAGAGGTGAGACTCCAAATTATCATTGGATGTCACTCGGTAAAGCTGCGGAAACAAATTCTGCGAGAACCAGGAATCACTCTCCCCAGGATCCTCAAACTAGGACACACCCACGAACTGGCAGATGTAAGGGCCTCCAAAATGGAGACAGCCCTGAAATCGGTCAAACTTGAGGAAGTGTGCTCAGTAGGATGACAAACTCCAATGACCCAGGGTACAAGAAGTGCATGGAGGCAGAAGAAACGGCAGAACCGCACCACTTCAGCCCCCTGCCCGCAGTGTGGGTATGATCTTCCACATGAGAAAGAGTGTCCAGCAAAAGGGTACAAATCCAAATCGACTCTCACCACGCAAAGTGTTTCAAGATATGAGGTAATCCAGTGAGGGGTCACATAGTCAATCCCACAACATTCATAGTTGAGCTGGTGAAACCTGAGGATGTTGTGCATGATTGTAAAGGCCTATCAAGGAGAAGGGCTCAAGATTACTGATGTCAAGGAAGATGCACTAGAGGGAGGAGAGGTACTCTTGGTCGACGGTTCATCGACAATTGATTAAGACATTGGAGAAAGGCATATGAGTGTGGCAGTTGTGGACCCTGTGGACGGTGAATACCAAGTCAGGATGAGGGAGCGATTGCTTTCGAATTATTCTGTGCAGCCACCAGAATTGGTAGCTCTCATAGAGGTACTAGAGATGAGTAAGGGGAAGGCAGTACCATTCATTCTGACTATGCGTATTTCACCTCCACTGTGCATTCAGTGTTGTGGAGACGGCACATGAGAAGGTTTAGAAGATTGGATGAGACCCCTGGCCAGCATGCTGCATTACTGTCCAGACTAATTGAAGCGTTAACAATGCCAGCAGAGGTAGCCATTATCAAAGGCTTTGCACACACTAACCAAACTGACCAAATAGCGCTGGCTAATGATGCAGCTGATAGAGCGGCAAAGGAGGCTGCCTATTTACCATTTACAGATTCCCAAACCACAGAATCTATGTCCCAGCGGGTACATTCACCAATTCCTTACACTGCAGTTCCATTAATCCAGATTACGGAAATGCAGGAGCGAGTGTCGAAGGGTGAGAAGGATCTGTGGGTCAAAAAGGGGAGCGCCCTGTCACTCACCAATTTATTGTGTAGACATGAGCTTACAGGCAAAATAGATATTGCCCTAGAGTGACTTTTCGTGGCTATGTAGCAGCTACATTATCCGTTGCACACCTCTCGATGACAAATAGCGGCAGCACTCCAGGAAGACTGGTTCATCCCAAACTTACAGGAACAACTAAGTAAGTTCATAGCTAATTGTGTGACATGTCACCCGTTCAACACTGGAAACCTGTTGAGAACCTTGAAGGGGACATTGCCCTGACACTCAGGACTTTCAGAGAACTTCATATTGACTATGTGGACATGATAAACAGTTGTAGTCATTTTTGTTATCTTATTGTTGTAATTTGCTGGACCCTGTGCACACCCTGATGCAAAATCAGTGGCTAAATTCTTTGTGCGGGAGGTATTTCCACAGTGGAGAATATGTGAGGTCTGGAAATCTGATAATGGGGCCCACATTTTTAAGAAGATTATTGCGAAAAGGACTTCTCTACTGGGCATAAGGCAAAGGTTTGGTGTATCAACCACAAGCCAACTGAATTGTGGAATGCATAAATGGTCTATTAAAGAACCATCTATCTAAGCTGTGTTTTGATTTGAAGAAGAATTGGGTGCATTGCCTTCCTCTGGCTCTGTTATACCTTAGAAGATAGCCGAGGAAGGAGCACCACTTGACTCCCCATGAGATAGTCACAGGAAGAAGAATATATACACCACTCTCCTCTCACCTGCATGCACAGCATCAGATGCTCAGAAGTCCTCAAATATTCTAGGAGAGGAATTTAGAGTCTACCTTAGGGACTTAACATGTGCTGTCAGACTAATATCGTCAAAGATTGCTTCTTCTCATTAACAGCAGGCTACAGCAGAGGACATTGATCAGGAGGCTAAAGTTCTACAACGGCCGCAATTGATCCCTTGGGATTCAGTGCAGATTCGGTCCTTGGTCTGAGGTTGGGGCGATCAACTCGTCCATGGCACTTACAAGGTTTGTGTATGCAACTCCTAGCACTGTGAAGGTGGAGGGTAACAAATGCTGGCTACACCTGCCCGATGTCTGAAAGGATATCAGAGCTCCCTCACCCTCATGAGAACAAAGCACCAACAGAGATCAGTCGATAAATATTTAAGTTAAGTATGTCATGGAAGTCGTAGCTTGTTCCAATTAGGGCTTTGTCACGAATGATAGACAGTGACTCTTGTGACTATTGCAGTGATAGTGAAAAAACATGAGTGCTAGGATGTATATTTGTTTGTTGTTTCTCTCTTTTATTTCTTTCTCCTTGTTTAGGCGCGACAAGTAATATAAATGTAAATGTTGATAATGTGTCTAGTGTTGTAGGGTTTTATGAAATGTTAATGGCCAGACGAAAAAGGGATATTGACCATGATTAAATTGAAGGTGAGGGGGTGGGTCTGTATAGTACTGTGGATGTTCATGGGTTTGCTGCTAATAATATGTGGTATAGCCCTGTGAGAAGGGTTGGGAGAGAAAGGTTTGCAGATTCTTGTCATATCTGTTAAGTTAACCCACACCCTTCTGGTGTTCTCAAAAAGTTTATTCCAAGTGAAGTGTCACCAAAGATAGCACAGTGTTTTCTGCACATAGCCTTATGCAGAGTACGAGGGCAATTTAAAGGACAGTCAGTCCAAGGATCATATCTGTTGATAAACATGAGTGTGCGAAGAAAATGTACGATGCAACTCGAGAGCACAATTGAAAATCGAAGGTTCTGTTTTTTCACATAATAGATGGGAGCAGCAGGTAATGTGTTGCAGAGTGGGAGGAATGAGGGGGTTCACTGAAGAAGCAGTGGTAGAGATTAATGACAATTGCACTGACACATGGAATCTTTATGTGTAATGTCTTGCGTGGCTCAAGGAGCAAAAGAAACATGTTAAGATCCAGTTACTTACACATTTTTCTCTGTTTTAAGGGGAATGGCTCTGTGTCTGTCAGCACGAAGATGAACTGTTGTCGAGTCCTTGATAGCAATGATCTTTCTAAAGGGAAGTCTGCACTGCTTGATCTTTACTGGTCTTGCTTGGCCTTTTGTATGTCTCCAACTTCCTCCAGCTTGACGGGGAGTGTGCAGTATCATTACACTGCACTCCCCAATCATGACAGCACCTGAAGCCCATTTGACAGTCTCAAGTACATTGGCTCAAGCCACCAATGTACCTTTTGTCTCCTGTGCCCATTGCATCCTTTTTTTTAATCTAATATGAATGTACATGAGAGAATTGAACTTTTGAGAAGACATAAGCGAAGCAATGATCTGTCATCAACTTCTTCAGAGGTATTAAAGAACATTCCAGATAGGTTTCGTCTCTTCAGCAGGGCTGAAATGGTCTTCGCCTCCCTCCTGGACCCTGGTGTCCAATGCAAAATGGCTGCAGGTCACCAGGTATGAGTTGTTCCTTTTTATGAACCACTCAGAATTTGTGTTCAGTTCTATAAAGGAAGAAATTACAGCCTTCTGTCTTATGACATTGAAGAACCACTACACATTGGCCTTCTGATTGCTATGGAAGGTGGGGTGTGTCATAGAATAGTGAGTACCTGTTACACGTACGTGCCCCCCAATGATTTGGATAATGGGATAGTGTCCCAAACAATTTGAGCACTACACAAACCTTGAGTGGCCATGGAGAAGGAGATGGCATTGAAGACAATACTTGGATAGGCTAATTATTCTCTTGGGTGCCCTCCTGGATGAGCATAACTGTGAAAATACTGATGCCTATTCTTATCTTTTTGCTTATCATTTACTGTTCCTGTCAGGTGCTCTTGAGATGCTGTTATGCCAAGATACCTAGAAAAGCTGCGATGATGTCAGTTACTCTGTCTGATGGTATGGCCACTTCAATCTCAAATCACATGGGCACACAGACTGAGTCATGGATGAATGTGGGGTTAATTGGGCCTCCAGGTACTGTTTTGTGTCTTCCATTGGATTTGGATAACTATGTGGAGCGTGGGGTTATATTGTGGAAGGAATGGTGGGTGGTTGTTTCTGTCTTGTATGCCGAAGGAGTATCCCCGAAGTGGGAAGAGCATGCAGGATGTTTATAGGGTTTAGATTCCTCAAGAAGATTTTTATTAAAGATCAAGAATTAAATGTATTAATGTATTAACTAAAGGTGGGAATGATGGAATGCACATTTCTTGTCCCAGCATAAGGAAGAGGTTCACCTTGCGCACGTCATATTAGAACAATGGTTTGGCTAGGTCAGATGTGATATTGACGCGATGTTGCAATTTAACATGTGTTCAATGTAGGTAAATGTATTGGGATAAATGTTACTATAAGTGTTACTTTGTGTTTAGTTTGGATACATTTTAGATTTGTATCACATAGCAACATAATAGAAGTGGCGGGGACACAATGTAAATGTGCAATGTACAACATGTAGTGCTTAGAGTGGGAAGCAAAGAGCTTTACGTATGCGGGAAAGAGAAGTCTGAGGGGAAAGCCACTTTGAGGGGTGCAGTAGTCCTGTACAATGTACATGTGGGAGTCTATAATGGTTGAGATGGGAGACATGTTCTGGGATATTGGGGGAATATGGGGTTTGTTGCGAGCACATGGAAATATCACAGATCATTGTTCCCCCATAGTTGGGTTTTGTGTAAGCACCTGAGAGTTTGGTTTGCAGAAGTGAACTTTTCATGGCCTGAAGGGTTGAATGACCAAGTCATGGAAGGAGGAATGAAGCAAAATACATTCGGGCAGCTGGGGGATAGTGTACCAGGGATCCTCTGATCACACAATATGAAATTGTCACCCAAAAAGGAGCTAGATTTGTTTATCTGGGATTTTTTCCCTATCTCGTAATAATGTGCAGAAGCTTCTTGTGCCAATGGCATACACAGTGTAGCCCTACCCCCGCATTTCCCCACAAAGCCTTCATTCATGACGTTACTACAGTTTGTTTGTGTGCCTGTGTTTTCCACCATAGGAGGTGCCCCATCCCCTCTTGCTTAATCCCGTAGTTATAGGTGCGCCTCACTATCTGGCGTTGAAATAGCACCTTTAATACACCATCCCCTCGATCCTTCGATTGACATCTCCATCCCGCTCATTTCCTTACCATTTTGCTTACACACCCACACGTGTGACTCTGTTCATGTCCCCTTCTTCTTTCTACCCTTCTAGGCATTCTCCGAACACCAGTATTCTTTTCCCATCTGGTGAGCATTCGGCCCAGTGCCTCATAGTTTTCTAAATCTTGCGGGGGTGCTGCAAAAATAAACTCTACATCATCCACACTCTCATTTATGCATGGGGGCTCCTCATCTAACCCTTTACCAAGCTCCATTTTGTTTGCTGTCATTATGTAATGTGTTTTTCTTTGGTGGCATTTGCACTGGCCGATGACCCACCGACCGACACATGCGGCAACAAGCATCACGATGAGTGCAGGGACAGTTATTTTGAACATTGCTGCCAGCCAATCTGGAACCCAGGCAAATAACGAGTCAAGGCAGGTGTTTGATGTGGTGTCGTGCCTCCCTATTATCATTCTTTCATGTATCATTTGTACTTCCTCGACAGCTTCCATAAGGGTGCCATTGGCAGCATCGTTAGCGGGTATTGCTGTGCAGCATGTGCTTCTGATCTTGTGGCACACACCGCCTCCCATAGCAGTCATAAGGTCCAACACATTATGATTCTGTATGGCCACCAGAAGCAGAGCTCAGAGCTCTTCTCGCACTGCATTCAGTCTTTTGTTCGGTAGCATTTGCCAATTGTAGCAGCACGTAATGCGTTATCTGAATCCACGTTGTGTTAGCAGCAGTTAGTACCCCGGGAAGCAGGAGCAAGCTAAAAAACAGACGCTTTGCTGAAGAGTCTGAAATGTCGGGGGATAGCGTTCAAGCACTGGGTGGATTCTGCTGATATGTAATTGCTTGCTCTCTTCATCCTTGCTATATTTGAAAATCTGCAAGGGGCACCACCAATACAGGGGTGTGGATAGTCACTAGCGCACACACTCCTCCCTAATCTGGTGTTAGCTGGGCGTACACTCTTATCCCACAGGCCCACTATACATCCATCACTGTCGTGGTCCCTTTCTGCCATGCTGCGGTCCTCCCAAAGCCAGTGTTCATCCCCAGCGCCACCGTCCCACTTGCTCTAAAACACAAAGAATACTGTGTGAGCAGTTTTATGTAAACCGAGCAGTGTTTTTCATTTATCCATGTTAAGGCATGGACATTGGCATTCCATATTCTTCTACATCCAGCATCTCTTTTCTTCACCACTTTCTCTTCAAACCCCACCAGCCTTCTGCGCTGCACTGTACCATCCCCCTTTCCCATTTTCCATTGTGATACACTGAACCCATTAAGGGCCTGGTGTGCGAGTTATGGGATGAGTGAGCACACATAGCATGTGCCACTTGTGCTTCCTCTCCCCAAATTCTTCATCTGCTTATACCATTTTCAGATGTGTGGTCCCTTCCCTCTCAAATATCGCTGTAGAATTCTTCAATGCTAGATATACTTCTTTTGGTGTGTGTTTCCCTTTCACCCGTACTACCTCTATGCATTAAGAACCAAAAGAGAAAGAGAAGACAGAAAGACAGAACGATCCAACCCCTACAATAATGGGTAGTAGTGCTTAACAACAAATAACCCCTTGTAAAACAAGGGTTGCTGACCAAAGTTGTGGCAGCAATGGAATGCGTTGATACGCGATCGGGAGATAGTTTGTGTGGTGTGTATCACAGCTGCACAAACAAATCTATATTGAGAACATAACTAATGCTATGAAACGATTCGGGATAGAAGATGTACCTCTCTCTTGGTACAGAGGGTTAATGCCCAATGATAACTAAAGGTAAATTATTGTTACGCTCACCTGGTCTTTGCGGAGGCGTTGGGGAAGGGTTGCAGCCCTCCCGGGGGTGAGGTCGTTCGGGTCTGACTTCGCCCTCTGCGCTTATGTGGTGACTGGTGGTAATAGGTGATTGTCCTTGGGACTGCTCCTGCGTGGAGAATAGGGGGTGTAAGTATGCCAGCTTGTGCGCCTGATCCCCTTCCATATCCCTTCTCCCAAACCGTGGTACCCGTGGGATGTGCTGTCCCTATAAAGCTCACCTGTTGATTAGTTTTGGTGCACACTCCATCCTACTGCTTCTGGCAGGGGTGTTTCTATGATCTGGACCGAGTTCCTTCACTGGTCCCTTGCACGTGGTAGTCCAGTCCTGCTGCGACTAAGCCACTATGCTTCAGTTAAGTGTTCCTGTTTGCCTTTGTCTTTGCTCGTCTGTTTTTGTTGTATTGTGAAGTTTGTTGTCTTGTATTGCTGTCCGTTCCACTTTTGATGTTTGCTCTTTTGCTTTCTTCCCTGGCAGGTGATGCTGCCGGCCCTGCAGAAACTGCAGAGCTCGAGGGCGCAGCCGGAGGGAATTGTCGCAACCCTTTCTGTCCTTGCTTCCACCAACCTTAAAACACAACCACACACACACGTTCCCAGAGCCCCTCATTGGTTTATTAGGTCTCTCTGATGTCTCCCCAGCAACAGGGAACCCAGTTGGACCAGAGCATGGCGCTCTTGGATCCAATCACAACCTAACATGGGGAAGGAATGAGTCAGCGGTATATGTGGGAGGCGCTGTCTAGTTTCTACAAAACCTGGTTGTGGCTGACTATTTAAGCCACACCCAGGCTTCGATCCATGCTTTGCGTTATTCTGTCAACAGACGAGGTATGTTCCTCCAGAGCCGGCACCTGCTTCTGTAATTCCAGCCAGCCCCTCGCTACTGCAGCGAGCCTCATCCTTGTACTTACCTGTTTCTGTCCCGCGACGTCCCGGCTGCCAGCTCTTACGAAGTCAGCTGCCTCAACATCGGGTCCGCGGCCCCTCCGCAGGCGCAGCCCCTCCATACTGTTCCCCACGGATTACGCCTCTGGACATCTGTTCATCAGACACCTGGGAAAAAAAAAGCACACGGAGCGCACGTTATACAGAGCGTGCAGGAAAAAGTCAAGAAAGGAAGGAAAAGCAGACTGAGAAAGGTACGTACTACAGAGTGAGCACAAGCAAAGCAAGAAGAGAAGGGAAAATACTCCGAGAGCAGCCACGGACACCAGCAGAAGGAAAGGCTGCACAATAAGACTAACAAAGGCAAGAAAGGAAGGAAAGCACACAATGAAAGGCATGTTATACAGAGTGTGCACCAGCAAATGCAAGAAAAGGAGGGAAAGCACTTAGAGAGCAGCCACGGACACCAGCAGAAGGAAAGGCTGCACAATAAGATAAAGACAAGGAACGAGAAGCACTAACCTTGCCAATACAATAACAGACAAAGAAAACAACAGCAGGTCTGGGCAGGACCACTCAGTGAATCAACTGGTGGAATTGAACTATTGCACCCCTGATAAGGATTGAAAGCAGGATGGAGAGCCAGCCTTCTACTTTCTTAAGGTGAGCGCATGCATATAGGGAGAAAGGAGTTCACAGAGGGGGCTAGGAGAGTAGGGAGGGGTGGTGCAGCTACCCAAGGTCCTTGTTTTCACCACTGGTCTTCTTGATTTCTCCCCCGCAGACGGAGTCCTCCTAGCAGGCAAGAGAGGGTTCCGAACGGAGGCTCCTGATATCCCCGCAGAGCTAAGGTGAGCGTGACAGGAATGAGGAACGAAGCTGCAGCGGTACAGTACCAGGTAAGTTGTTAACTAGGGGGCGCGTGGGTTCAAATGAGGCACGGCCCTAGGACGGATGCTCTAAGCTAGTCTTTCTTCTTCTTCACAGGGTCCGAGTTTGTGGATGCAGAGTGCGGTGCTGCGGCGTTGGGATCAAGATCACTGGATGTCAGGAGATGAGTCTGCAGGTGAAGCGATGAAGCACCGGTTTCCTAAAGATGAGTATGCAGGAGAACGCCTAGTTTCAAAGGTAAGTAAACTGGTCTAACCGGCTGTGAGCGTCACGTTGTGCACAGTAATACGAAGCACCAGCCTTAAGGATGGAACAACTTATATAGCTGAGCTTCTGAAGCCACGCCAACCAGGTTCAGCCTGCCTGCCCCACCCTGCCACACCAGATGAATCAGCACATGAAGACCAGGCCGAGGGAGCCACACCTGATGAGTCAGCACATGAGGATGTTCTCTGGAATAAAGGCTTTCAGTGCCTGGAAAGTTCTTGTAAAATAAAAGCACTCCTGCACTGAAATAAAGTGTTCCTGCTCACGTCTCTATATGAGCCTGGCGCCAAAGGCGCCAGGACTGAGTCCAGCCAGGGCCCCTGTGTTTATGGGTCCCAAAGCGACATAAGTGAGTCAAGTGACCCATTGCCCCCATCACTAGATGGTGTGTTTTTGTGTTCTGGGGCCGTGACAATTATCTATGAATAGACATGCTAGTTAACCACAACACATACTAAGTTGTGGTTTTGCTCCATAGGTTTTCCATTTGAAAGAAAATATTTCGAACTAAGATGAAGCATGGGAAATGCCCCTTCATGGCTTGAATAAGGTAGGGACCTATGCCCTCAAAGAGAAGATTTGTGTAATGATGCATCCAAATGCATTGATACGTGGGTTCCAACAAATACCATTTATGTCTATTCAATAGTGACATACCTGGTTCCAGCTATTGAAAGCTGATGTTTGCTAGTCCCCGTTCAAAGTCTGCTCAACAAGGTGAGTAGACTCACACCTTTCTTGATCTATGTGACCTGATACTTTGGTTTTATTCAACCCACTGATTTAGTTTTATTGTTTTTATCCTTTAGATACACGATGATACAAGAGTTAAAAGACTATTTAGTTCCTTCAAACACCACTCATCCTGAAGAAGGGCTTGTATAACAACAACGAAGAACCCCCCCACAGGATGGGGTTCATTTTGTATAATATAGGCCGAAACGCATCGCCATATTATCCTGACATGTTAGTCTGACGAAATGCCATTACTTTCTTTGAATAATGAATATCTGGTACAAATAGAGGCCCATTATTCTCTGTTTTGAAAATACAATGATGGCAAACTTAGAAAACCTTTGCAGAGATTACCAAAGAAAGAGAGAAATTGTTTTAGTATTTTTTCTTTTTCTAGATGTTTTGAATTAATTGTGAAAAACAAATAAAGTAAACTAAGAAAATAACAAAAATGTGAATCAAAAAAGGTGTGTATTGAGATGAATAACGGGACACAGGGGTAGTTCATGTTTCATCTTTGTTTTTCACTCTTCCTTTGATCCGATCCATATGTGCTGCACAGTCATACTCCACTTCTGCTGCAGGTTCTGCTTCAAATGTTGCTGGACTGACCACACAACACCTCACTACCTCTATGGCTGGGTTTGTTAGTATCGCCTCATTCCCCGATGCCCTCTGTGTCGTTAGAGTGCTTTTTGATTTTTCAGCAAACATCAAATGCTCCACATACAGCACTAGCGGGGACCCCCCTTTGTGATTGTCTCTGCCTTTTATATTGCAAATGCTGCAGCCATGAGTGCTTGTTTGCAAGAAAAATGTCCCTGCATTACTGGGTCCAAAAGGCCACTTTTAGTAGGCCAACGGTTTGTGCCCCTGTGGTTTCTTTTGCGCAAGGACAGCCGTCATTACTGAGTCATCCGAGAGCAAGTGGAATTTATCGCTATAATTGGGGGTGCCCAGTACTGGTGCATGTGTGAATGCTTCTTTAAATTCTGTAAAATCATCTCTCACTTCGGATGTCCATTTGAACTCCCTCTTCTCTTTCTGAGCTTCTTTTAGGGCCTTCAACAAGGGCTTGGTGTAGGTTGATTAGTCAAAAACCCATGACCTGAAATAATTACATAACCTCAGGAATGTCTTAATTTCCTTTACTTTGCATGGCTGTGCTGTCGAGTGACTTGCCACCACTTACTCTTATGTTATCCTGCGCCCTGCAATGGATATTATTTGACCCAGGTACACTACTTCCTCCTGACAGTATTGTAGTTTTCCCTTATCCACCTTGTACCCTTTCTCTGCCAGTAATGTCAGCAAGTGCACTGAGTCCACCATACACTCTTCCTTAGTTTCACTACATACCAACAAGTCATCAACATATTGGATCACTATGCTTGGCATTTGTAAACTGCTCAGGCCCATTTGGATCACTCTATTGAAAATACTTGGTGATTTGCAGTACCCCTTGGGCAGTCTAGTGTGTTTGAATCTCGTTCCCCGATACTTAAATGCTATCCGCTACCGTGAATCGGGGTGCAATGGAATGGAGAAGAAGGCATTCTTCAAGTCAATGACTGTGAAGTATCATGTCTGTTTTGGGATGTTGCACAACATTGTGGCGGGGTTCGGTACTACTGGAAATCCAGCCTCAACTACATTGTTTAGGAGGCATAAATCTTGTATAAATCTCCAGGACCCACCCTTGGATTTCTTTATTGGGTATATGGCTGTGTTACATGGCAAGGAGGAAGTTTGTATGCTACCCTGCTCCTAAAGGTCATGCAATGTCGTGTATATTCCCTCATCTGCTTCTCCAAACAATGGCTATTTTTAAGTTCGGGGGAGCAGGGCTCCCTCCTTCAGTTTTATGTTCACCGCCCCCACTCCTTTTAGTATTCCTACGTCATGGGGCCCCTTGGTCCATAATTCTTTGGGACCCTTTTTGAGATCCTCATTTGCATAGATACTCCCCTTCTTCACCAGTTGTGTCAATATTGGTATCAGCGTCTCCACTACTTTTACTGGGCAAGGTATTTGTAACTAAAATACAATTTTTCCGTCTTCCTCTTCTTTGGTGAACAGCTGTTCATCTGTTACTCCTGTTATCGTTAATATTGGGTCGAGGCAGAGCACTCTGCACCATTCCATATTGTCATTGTTTGTCCCACACAGGATCACCATGTCCATACATACTATTACCTCCTCTAGTTGTAGCATGAGTGTGGTGCCTTTCATGTTGTCCCTTTGACACTGTGGTCTGAACAAGAATTCTGATGCCAGTCGGAAAGCCTTCCCTTAAATTCCCAGGACCCATCCAAGCAGTATCTCCACTCTGTACAAAAACATGCTCAGGTACATGGGTTGGTCTCATGATGTGCTTTGAGCATGCACCGCTAACAAGAACACAGGCACTCAGGTGTAGCAAATGCCTGGTGTTGTGCATACAATCCCTTTCGCTTTCAATGATATGGTGGCATTCAACTTGCTGAGTAAATCTCTTCCTAGTATGTTGATGGCAGTGTCTTTGGAGTACAATAGTGGAGCTATTATGGCTTGTGTCCCTATTGTTAGTGGCAAGTCTTTTGTGACTGGAACCATGACCACCGCCCCAGAGAAGCCCTGTGTGTCCATGACCTTGTTTGATAATGGGAAGCTCCCTTCTTTTATACATGATTTTGTTGCAGCTGTGTCTATGAGAAAAGAAAATTCCCTGGGTCCTATTTTCACTGCTACTTTGGGTTCCTCATCGTGGCCATCAGTTACTGCTAGGACTGGACACACTCAAGCTTTCTGTCGGCCCCCTATTGTTGCATGTTGCCCTGGGGGAAAGGGAAAGCGTTTCCCCCTACAACAGATACCCTGGTGTAATGGGGTTTCACGTTCTGACCCAGCAGCACTGAAGTCCCTGCTGCCACTGCTGGAGTCTGTGTCATAGCTGAGGTCTCTGCCCCCCTCTCTACAGACCCCAGGGTACCAGTGGTGCTCCCTGCTGCAAGGACATCTGTCCCTGCTGCATCGGGGCTAGGTGAGGCTGCATCTGCTGCCACTGCAGCAGAATTGTGACCCCCTACTTGCTGCTGTGCCATTTGTATTGCCTGTGCCTTGTGCAAAATGACAAGTGTGTGCAGCATGCCCCATGTTTTAGCATATAAAACATGGCCCAAAGACCCTGTATCCTACCCCTTTAGATCCTCCTCTTTCTCGTTGGTGGTACCCTCTCCCCATGGGGAAGAACCCCCCCATGCATATAATTTCCCTGCATTGGCATTCCCCACTGTGGTGTATACTGCCGCGGCACATAATAATCCCCTGGTTGTGGGGTTTTTCCTGCAAGAAACCCTCTGTGTGGGGTGGGTGCCACTGTGGCAGCATTGGGTTCAAGCAGTGCCCCTTCTATGGACTACTTTGCCAGCTTCTTTTGCACCATGTGTTTTCTGCTTTCATAGCATTTTCAGTCGCCTGCCTCTCACTCTCTTGTTTTAGTTTGCAATAGTGCAGATCATTGCCTGTATTTCAGGCCAGCCCTTAGCTTTGATGGCCAAAATCTTATCTAATGATGCCTGTACTTCTGCTGGCAGTCCCTTTATCAATATGTGATAAAACAAAGGTACGCATTCATCCCAGGACCTTTGCATCTCTTGTTTCCACAGATCCTGAACCCATTGTAGATTCTCTGCTGGGTCATCATTGCTTTTCATTTTATGGGCCATTACTGTCCCTAGGTCATAACTGTCAGGATACAAACTTCTCAAACGTCAAGACGTGTGTTCGACAGTTATTTAATGGAGCTGCGTCATGGGCATTTGTGCTTAATTTCACATCCTTTGTCCCCTGCCTGGTTCCATATATTGTCTGCCTGTTCTGCTGTGATGGATGTGAATAAACTTTTCATGTCCCCTATAGCCAATGCCACCCTGCCTTCATTTTTTAAGCACCTGTATCCATTTACCGGCCACTGTCATGAGGGAGGAAAGGCTGCACATTAGGTTATCTCTGTCCATCATCTGCCATGGTACATAGTGTGCGTCGCGTCTCCCTTTCTTTAGTAATGGCATTACATTTGTGTTTGGACCTATCCCTCACCCTCGTTTGGTGGCCTGAGTTAATTCCATTTTCACCTTCCCTACCCTACTCCCAAGGGAGGTGGACTAGTCCCTTCCAGTTCCGTCACTGTCCTGTAGTTTTCGCATTTTCCTCCCCCTCCTCCTTTTATCAGGCATCCATTCGTCGTTGTCCCCATCACTCCATTGTTCCCCTAGCAGTCCTTCATCTGAGGCCGCGTTGTCCTCGTCCCCTCTTCCACCTCTTCTTTCTTCCCACCTTCCTCCTTCTCGTCCAGTTTGAATTTTATTCTCCCTGATAGCCATTCCCCCTTGTCTCCCTTATTTTTCCTCTGCACCTCCTCCTCTATCACTCTCTCTGCCTAACTGAATAATGAGTCCACCTGCTGTTGTGTATTCTTTTCTATGTGTGCTAAGTATTTCCTCTCTCCCCCTGTGTGCATTTCCTCCCTTTGTGCGACTCTGTCCTTTTCCCCTGTAGTTTTTGTGCGGTCCCCTCCCGAGGATCCTCGCTGGGGGTTTGTGTACCCTGCTGCGGGCCTAAGGATGGATATACACCATAGGGGAGGGGTGGAGAACTTGGACCACCACCTCCCGTAGTCGCCTCTTCCTCCTTTTGCACTTTTCCCCCTTTTGTCGCTTCATCTGATTTCCAGAGCCCCAATATGTGGCCTACTTTTCAATTTACAGCCCTTCTATTTTGTTAGCAAATAAGAGAACCGATTTTCTATCATTTTGCTGTCAAAAGTTCCTTCTGCGGGCCATGCGTGGAAACACTGACCTGCAGTCTCCTGCCCTCATTGAAAATTGTATTTTAATATTTTATTTATGGGGCAATATTCAGCACGAGTGATCCAGAGTGCTATCCAAATAGGTCATTATTCTCCTACCTCTGTTCTTTTTACCCCAGCTACCCTTTGTATCCTTCCCTCTCTTCTTCTCCCCCTAAGTCCCGTCACATACGCACTCACTCCCAATCTCGCCTACTTCACTGTTCATTCTGGCCTTCTCCACAGGCCCACCCAGGCATTCCACTCATCACGCTGGTCCTCTCCACACGCTCGACCACTCACTCTTTGTTAGTATCCAACTCCCCTCTCCACTCCCTATATTAAAGCAAATAAGCAATGTGCCTCCTATGTGCCATCTGCACATGTCCACCGCTACGATGCCAAGTGCACTATTTTACATTAGGTACCACCGGGTGTTGACCCTTCCACCACTAGTCCACACCCTAAAACAACACTATCTACCACACGTGTGCCCCTCTGTGTACCACCAAAACAGAAGAAATTCAATGACCCAACCCTTACCCCAATGACGCAACTATACAATCGCTGATACTACATGCACAGTACTACGTGCAACTCTGATCTGGCGGGGTTCGCCACATGCTACATGCCTATCCCGCTCTAATGAAGCTATGCCCACACTCGCGTCCACTCCCTATTGGGGGGTATGCACTAATTTCTAATACTACTACAGCTGATCGTCCTCACTCCTTGAGGATGCATACTGGACACCATAAGAAATCTAGCCCTCCCCCGCCATGGGCATACAACCACTATGCAGCGCATTCTTGCACGGTTATACTCACGTCCAGGAGACCCTTGAGTTCCCTCGTCACCGAACCTACAGCACAAGTTCACTCCTCCCACTGTGCGTGGGTGGCGCTCAGGACCAACTTGGTTTCTGCAGGACCTCCTCAGTGATGCACGTTGGTCAGGTCTGTGTTCGCCGGACCCGCGCCCCCCGGGAGGGCGGCCTGAAAACCTTCAGCTAACGGGGAGGGCTGAGGATCTGGCTGGGACTTACAGAAAATGTACCAGGGGTCCTCTGATCACACCATATACAATTCTAATCCAAAAAGGAGCACACACTGGGAAAGAATCAACACTGTTTATTACAGCTGGGCGAGCACAAATCAAACAGAACAGTGGACTGGAACTGATTTATGAGTGCTGGCATCTGAGCATACAGCGAACATAAGTTTTATACTACAGATACAATGGTCCAGCATTCGAAACAGTTGCCGCTCAAAATCTTCATATTTTCCATGTTTCCCAAGAAACTTATTGGCTAAACGACGCCATATCCTTAGATCTTAACGTATGTTAGTAGAACGTGATTGGAGCTAACAGATTAACAGTATCACAACTCATCGCCTCCCTATGTGGCACCACATTGCTTCTCACGCGTGCTGGGAACAGTTTGCAATTGTTAAAATAACATTTGTGCTGACCGTTGGGACTTTATTACTCTGACATTGGTCCGCACCATTGCGAAGGAAACTGAGACACCCTACTTCGGTTGGGTTCACATGGCGCCTGCTATATAACAGCCTTTGCAAACCTTTTGGTGGATACTGTGAAGGCTGCCCACCTCCCAGGGACACAGAAACGTAACGTTTGATTGGTCCTCCCTGGAACGCCACTCTGTTTAGCTTCCCCATTCCCATATCCACCTGCCGACAGGCACTCGTAGCTATGAAAACAGTTCTCTGGCTCAGGTCCACTACCCCTCTACCCCTGAGTGCCCATAGGATTGGCTTGCCGCCCTGTCATTACATCACCCAGTGTTGTCTCAGCTGCTTCGGTCTGCCTGTCATGTGCAGCCTGAACTTCGTCTCCATCCTCCCTAACCCATGGTGTTTAGATCATGTGTTCAGAGCAGTTTTCCCGGGCGAGGCCCAACCTGGGGGCATCCCTGCTAGATGTGTTTATCTGGGATTTTTCCCTATCTCATAGTAATATGCATAAGATCCCTTGGCCGATGGCATACACAGTGTATCCCTACCCCCAGATTTCCCTGCAAGGCCTTCATTCATGGTGTTACTACAGTTCGTTTGTGTGCCCATGTTTTCCCCCCTAGTCGGTTCCTCATTCCCTCTTGCTTACTCCTGTAGGTGGCACCTGCACCCCCCCTATCTGGTGCTGAGCTGAAATAGCATCTTTAATACAATAGCATGAAATGGTTACCTGAGGCAAAGAGTAAATGAAGTGGCATTTGGTTGTGGGTTCACGACTTGATGGGTTTGTGGATATGGGGAACAAATCTTTCTAGGAGCATGAGTCTTGTTGTTAAGTCCGGCCAAATGGGGAGTCGAATTGGGGTTAGTTAATAAAACACATGGAAGGGGTGCTGGAGGGCAGAGTTTGCCAGTGTTTTATGGGTTTTGTTTGGGTTCTTAGAAAGATAAGCAGGATGTGTGCTGGAGGCTGCATGGTCTGAGATGGTAGTCGCAAATAAGGTAACATGAAGGAATGCTGAAGTAGTAAACATGGGAAACCATCACATCTGGGACGATAAGATGTTTATTGCTTGATCAAAAACACAGCTGTTTGTTTATCTCCCTCCTCTTGTTTGAAGTGTTCTTGTAAAGGCCTTGCACATTACATACTATAAAGGTTTCCTATCAAATGGGAAATGTCATACATTGAATTGTTTTTAGATAATAAGGAGATTATGTTTAGAATGTCATGACTGATTATGGAAAGAAAGCACATGGGTAAGGGGATTGTGTTTTGTAAATGTGTCCAATGGGGTTTGAGAACGTAGGGGGATTAGATTTCCTGGAACAGGGTTAGCCAATGGGATTTTGGAGATGACTTTGTAACAGAATATTTGTGATTATGGAAATTGGTCAAATTTGTATAAAAGCTGCAACTTGGTTGAGCCTCTCGAAGGAACAGTTTCTTTTCAGCTTCACAAAACTGACTTACCCCTTCCAGCCCACACATGCAATAAACTTGCTTTTTTGACTAAGTCATTAACTCTCTGTTGGTGCTGTTTCTTTCACATTGGATTTTGGAGTCACATTCCTACAGTTGTGCTTAAGGGGGCCCTTATCACTGATTCTTTGGAAGTGGGTTTGGCAACCCCAAAAGCATCCACAGTGAATACAAAGAACAGGGTGTTCAACTGGACATTGGAGTCGGGCCAGGATGAGCCCAAACAAGGAACTTTGTAGGAGACATTTTCTTTGCTCACAATTCGTTATTGAAGAATCCTGCTCCCAATACTGTTGTCAGAATAAATATGACCTTCTTGAGAAAAACATCCTTCTGTAGGTCCCTTTGTACTTCCCACTCAAGCTGCTCATTACTTATGGTAGAGTTTTTGGGGAAAGGTACTCTATTGATAACGCCAAGACTCAGATCTACTGTACTGTACACTGTGGCCCAAAGTGCTAATAACATAGAGCAGACACTCTGAGCAAACAAATAATGGCTGATAAGTGTGGTATGATATCTTTTTGATGTCCCAAATAAGTGGTGAAGATGCTAAGTTAACGACTGTGGCAACATCAGAAATCATTTCAGAAGACTGACTTTTTGAATACCTAACCCCTCCACTACTCACACTCTCCGTTACCAGATACTCCAATTATGTTTGCATTGTGTCATACGCGTTGGGAAGCAAATGATCAGACAAACCAAAACATAGGTTTTAGGTATTTTATTTAGCATCTTGTATAGTGAGTGATGTAAGGAACCATTAGTAAACTCGGATACAATGGCATTGTGGTGAATGGCAAAGACTCTTAGAGGGTTGGAGAAGGGCCTATCTTGCCCGAACGCCAAGAGGGGTTTCCCTGCCTCAATGAAACTAAAGGATGTCTCTGTCAGAATGTCCAAATTAAAGTTTTCTGTGCTGTGTTTAAATCCTAGCCTGACCCTTACACACTAAACTCAAGATATTGTAACAAGGGAAATAGTATTTCAACTGGTCATCTGCAGCTCTTTTCCAAAGTTCCAACAAAAAGTTACAAAACACGCAAAAAGAAATAAACAACCAAAGTTCCTCAAGTCTCAGGAGATGATTCCCTTCCCATGAGTTTCTCAGGCTCTTTACAGTTCACTTTTAAAGGGGTTGGTTCTTCCCTTGATCTCTTTCTCACTTTCATAATTCACAATGCTGAGAAATTATTTCTCTTCTCTTGGCTCCTCAGAGTTTTCCAACAATATCAGAGGGAATTTCCTTCCTTTCCCTGGTTGCAATGTTCACAGTACACAATTTCCAATCACTAGAGAAATGCCTCCCTTCCCCTAGTCACAATGTTCAAGTTCCAGCTCCAGGGGGAATGACTGCCTTCCCCTGGATTTCACATGCTCCAGAGGATGACTCCCTCCTCTTGATCTCCTCAGTTTATAGGCAGCTTCTTAGCAAACACTTTTCTTAACACAGTTGGGTCCAAGACTCGCATTCAGTTTGCCCGGAGTACTCTCCTACCAGGACTTTCTTAAAGTGTAACAATTCCACGCTTTTATATTTTCTTCACTCAACCATTGGATCCTCGACCACCTTTCACTTGCTTCATTCAACAATTGACTTGGCGTTCCAGCTCCCCTGCTTGGGTTCACCGAGTTCTTGTAATTTTCCTTCAATGGTATATTCAACAATTGTCTTGGCGTCCCTGGTCCCCTGCTCGTGTTCGCCCTGTGCATGAAATTTTCTTCAATGTTGTGAGGTGTACACCACATAGCGCCCCAACTGCCCTTTCTGGGCTCACCAGCTTCTCCTGCTGCATCAGCATTTTCTTCAGTCGGCAATTCTCCCAGCGCCTCGCTTCCTCCTCTTACAGGCATCTCGTCGGCTCTCCAGTACGCGCAATGTCTCGGCCTTCGTTCCACAGCTACATCTGCTCTCTGCCTCTACGCTTCTGAGCCTCTCGTGATGGTGCCTCGAGAAGCTTCCTTGCTCCCCACTGAAACTTGCTTCTTCTCAGCTTCCCGACCCACGTCGAGAGTAGTGGTTCTCCATGTTCCTTGACACTTGATATTTTTAAACGCCCCAGCACCTATTGGATCCTTCCAACCAATAGAGCAGGTCTCTGGCTTCCCAGATTCAGCGCTCTGCATTTCTCTAGTGCTATTCTTCGTCCCAGTCATTTTCCTACAATAGTAGGAAAGAACCTTGTTATCAGTCCGGACTGGATGTTCTGGTTTTATATTACAGTATGCCATACAGGATTGGGAAATTATGGGATTGGTGTCATATCCTGAGAGGAAAGGGGAATACCATGTTCCAGCTAGCAAGTCCACCTCCCTCCCATGAGGGTTGTCTCCACCCATATGGTCCTCCCCCAGACAGCCACTTTTATGATCAGGTAGTGGCTGCCTTTTCCTGGCCATATGGGGAGGCAGTTACCCCGGGGAGGGAGTGATGGCATCGCTAGATTCATCACAGTGGGCAAAATAATAAAATGAGTAGGCATAAAGTACAATGCTAGTGTCAGGAGACGTGTGGTGGTTCCTCCTATGGGTACAGGGAAACTAAAAACTCAAGTTTTTTTCTCTCCAGCCTCACAACGTTCTTTGGTTACCTTACAGGGGGACAGTCCAATATGTGCAAAACAATACTCTAATAGCAAGTCTTTATCTTTCCAGTGCCTTCTCCCTGTTTCTGTGACAATCCTCGGTTAGTACAGGGTTTATAAGGAAGTATCCACTTTCCTTCTCTTTCTCCTTCACGACCTGACCCTGTTGGTCGGTGGCTTCTTGTCCTTCCCTGGGTTTATGATCATTTGATCCTTAAGATGATCTGTAACAATGGGAGCATAGGACTTGTGAGTATGGGAGACAAGGGACCTGGATGGTGAGCATGTAACTCCCAAAGTCTAGCATGTGTCCCAGGGGAGTTTAGCAGGGGCAGAGAGTGGCCAAATGTCCAACGGTCTCCAAATGCCTACCTTTATCCCAATGGACCTGGCCTCCGGCTTGCACTCTTCAGCTTCTTTACGGCACTCTATTTCCCAAGCTTCCTCTTCCCTTCTCCTGGCTTCGATCAGTTCTTGCCTCTCTGGTGGCCCGTCCTCTAATTCTCTACTTCAATGGCGCTCTCTTTTATTAATATTTCTACAGTCTTCTTGTGCCTCCACTCTAAGGCTCTGTTCTGTAACCACCTCCGATAGGTATAGTCCCAACCTCGATCTTCGGAATCCCACTCTTCACTCTTTGGGGACTACTATCACCGTCCTGACCTCCTTCACTCCTCTGGGCACTGTTATCACTGCCCTCTCCCTCTTCACCCTTTTGGACACTATGCAAGCCTTATTCATACCCTTGTGTACACTACTGGTACTGCTTTATTCTTCGTCACACCTTTAGGTATTGTTGTCAGTATCCCAACCTTCTTCACCCTCTTCAACACTGCTGTTACTTGGACAATGCTCTGCCGCTCCTTACCAGCAGTCTCAGTATTCTTGGCTCCTCAGTTTGGTCTCTTGCATCTCTTCTCCTACGCTGGCTGCAGTGTGGTACAGCTTTCTCGACCTTTCTTTCAGCCTCTTGGGCTCTACTGCAATTCAACTTCCTCTTGCTGTCCCCCACCTTGCTCCAAAACAGCTCCTCTCTACAGTCTCCGGTCTCCAGCTCTTACTCCGCACCCCCACCCCGAGAGACTGGGGATGTGTGCTCTCATAATGCTGTGTTTCCAGCTTCTCGCTGGTGAAAGGGGCAGCAGGTGTGTTAAATGTGAAGGAAAGTGGCTGCTGGGCTACACCCTCTGGCAGGGTTCGACAATTGATGGGCGCTATTTCGCTTGTGATTGTAGCCTAGAAGAGCCCGGTTAGCTTGACAACAACAGCTACTCACATTTCGGCAACCAGACGTAAGTCCTACTGGTTGCCCATCAAAGCTTGCATTGACTTTAAAACTCTGCCCCTTTTCCACGGCAGCATCCACAAAGAGGCCCCCCTCTTACTCATCAACAGTGTTACCCGGAAACTCTCTGTGCTCTGATTCAGATCCGACACCAGCATTACCCTTTTCACCCCTCCCTTCATAACAAGAGAGCAGGAGGGCTTAGCTTCTGTGCCACTGCACACGCTCTGTGGAACTCCCTACCTGTCCACATCAGAAATTATCCCTCTTATGCCTCCTTCAAAAACTCTGTAAAAACCTTGCTATTCGGCAAATACGACTAATGCTCTTACCTGTGTTTTTACCTGTTGTACTTGCCTACCTGTAAGTCTGTAACAAACGCCGTGATACTCCTGGGTTTGGGCGTTACATAAATGTAATGAATAAAAAGAAATAAATAAAACTCCTGGTCGCTTTCAATAGTAACGTGAATAGCCACAAATGGTTAATTCTGATGCCTCAGATCGAAAACCTGTTTCATCTGTGTATCGAAGGTCAACAACTCTTTAGTTCAGTTGCATTATGTCAGCCACCACACCCAGATTTCCAAGAGTAAGGTGAAAAGCTGGGCGGAAACAAACAATCTAGAGACTACAGACAAAGCAAAGACCCGTGAGAGTGAAGTGCCACTGCCAGAACTCCAACCTTCAGAATCTCAGGGGCCTAACCACCCATGCGTGCTAGGTCTAGAACAGGAAATCCCCTAAACATAACATGTGCACTGTACATAGGAGAACAGGCATGATGCACATGTATATGCCAATATAAAAGTGAATCAACAGTTAAAAAATACTGATGGGCAGTAGTTGAAACAAACGTTGTATGCGGATAACCACATAATGGAGATAAAAGCAAAAATGAAGAATAACTCTGCATCTCCACCTTGCCTATGCACCCTCAAAATATAATGGTAATGATGTGTTATTTATTTAGCACTTTTACCAAAGTGCTGCACGTAGAACATATTTACATACAATTATCACCCAACCATAGTTGGTACTCATTCATTGACCTCGGAAGGATGAAAGCCTAAGGTGGCCTTTCCGGATTCGAACCTGCGATCTTCAGATCACAGCAGTAAGCACTCGAATCCGCTGAGCTAGCTATGCGGCTAACTTATCAACTGACCCTCACTCTTCTCCCAGAGGCAGTCAGTTAAAGTATCTCAAGCATCCCAATGAAGGGGTAACATAATTTCGCTTATGGAAAGAGATGGGAGAGACTGTGCAAATGTATGTAAAGTGATTAAGATGTGATGGGGGAAAATGTGAGACTTCACAGGTGCTGTCTGCGTGACATCAGGTTAAATGGCAGATATAGGCAAAGTGTCAATAACGAGAAAAGACCAAATGCAAGTCCTGCTACCCAATGTTATGGCGCAGCCTTGCCTGTGAATAAAGAATAAAGCGTGAATAGGAGTTACGTCTCAAGACCCTAGGCTCTCTCCTGAAGTGATCACTATCTCTTGGGTTCAGTAGCTCGAATCTGATTTTTCTCTCTCTCTCTCTCTCTCTCTCTCTCTCTCTCTCTCTCTCTCTCTCTCTCTCTCTCTCTCTCTCTTCTCTCTCTCTCTCTCTCTCTCTCTCTCTCTCTCCTCTCTCTCTCTCTCTCTCTCTCTCTCTCTCTCTCTCTCTCTCTCTCTCTCTCTCTCTCTCTCTCTCTCTCTCTCTCTCTCTCTCTCTCTCTCTCTCTCTCTCTCTCCCCCCCCCCCCCCCCCCTTGGCACTTCACTCTCTGGTCGGGTGATGTTCTGCCTGCTGTATCTAGGCTTGGTGAGGCGGCAGGACTCTGTTGCGATAGTATATATAGTTTACGATTTATAAAAAATTAGAGCAGAGCAAATGACTTACTCTGTTTTATTGCTTAATGGTTTGTTGCATCTTTTTCTAATATGAGAATGTTAAATCATTGCTTATTAATTGCAAGATTGTTTTCATTTATTATCATTTTTGGATTATACATATATTTTTTCTTTGGTCTTAATTTATGAACTTTGAAACACAATACCCACCAAAATAAATGTAGCTTTTTTTCTAATCAAATTTCTTATCAAATTTGAATACCGTCTTGATTGCTTTCAGTGTCCGACACAGCCATTAATTTGTGCTCCGAGTGATATCGTCAACGATACACTCCATATTTAAATAATTATTCCCAAAAATATTTTCATAAACTATATTACCAGCAGTTTGGACTTTATTGTTATGGAGCTGCAGACAAGCAAAAGAGAAATAAAGATGAAAAAATTACAATGAACCTCCCACATAGGGAGGAGAAGGGTGGCGCAAACTTGCTGCTGCGCGAGAGAAATGAAGTCTGCTGCCTGAGGTGGGGGAGGAAGGAGGCGTGGCCTCTGCCGACGCCATGGACACAAAAAGAGTGACAGGTGATTGAGAATGAGCGCTCCTGCCTGGGAAGACGTTCATTGCCAGAAATTGCGCATGCGTGGGAGCGAAGGATAGAGAGGCAGTCTGCCCCTCAGCATGCAGCCAAGGTACTCCTGCCTGGGCGAGAACAGGCGGCCCATGCCACTACAGAAACTTTGAGGACTCCTGCCCGGGGGAGAGCAGGCGGTCCGTGCAGCTACGGTAACATTGAGTATTCCTACCTGGGGGAGAGCAAGAAGCCTGTGCCGCTACGGTAACATTGAGTATTCCTGCCTGGGGGAGAGCAAGAAGCCTGTGCCAGTACAGTAACATTGCCTGGAGGAAAGCAGGCGGCCCAGTCCGCTACAGTAACTTTCAGTGCTCCTGCCTGGGGGAGAGTGAGTGGTGCGGCCCCTGCCGCCACAAGTACTGAATATTAGAACTCTCGAATGGGAGAGAGGAGAAGTGGCATGTTGCCACTCAATTCGACAATAGCGGTGTGGCACAAACTGCTGCTGCTGTTCTAGAACGAAAAGACCCCTGTCAGGGGCAGAAGACAGAGGAGCACACTGCCCCTCTGGACACGTAATCCAGGCACTCCTGTCTAGGGGAGAGGTGCACTGCCAAAAAGAAGCATCTGCCTGGGCCAGACGAACAGACCATGACGCTACAGTTGACGAACATTCCTGCCTGGGGAGAACAACGGCTTGGTAAGAACTGATGCCACAGAGGCTTTCACAAGAAGCCACAACCGTGACTGTCAATCCTTGCGCCCAAAGTGCCAGGAGCAGGTCATGCACCCCGGTACGTCCCCAACACTGTCAACAGGAAAAGAGCAGCGCAGCAAGAACCGCCACTGCAGTGGCTGTAGCCCGGAGCCCATGACAGTGACCCCCACCTGGGGGAGTCCGTAGCTGGCGCGGCCTGGACCGCAGCCACAACAAACTCCAGCCTGGGGGGATGCAACAGCCTTGGCCCGGGCGCTGTTCTCCCTCGAGAGAGAGCTTGTGCGGCCACGCAAAAGGCGGCGCAGCCCAAGTGTGCTGCCATCAACTCCTGCCTGGGGGAGCCTGGCCATGGCACGGTCTTTGCTGCCAGTGCATCAAAGTGAGCGTGGCCGCCAGGGAGAGAGAGAAGACATGGCTGGCCCTGACCACTGCCCGTGACAGCTCCTGCTGCAGAGAACCTCAAAGCAGTGAGGCTGCTGCCAATGCTGTAGTGAGAAAGAACTCCCGCCTGGGAGAACCCGTGTGTGGCCCTTCCCGCTACCGTCAGCTGGTCCCCATCTGGTGGGGGGCTCAAAGGAGAGTGTCCTGTCCTTGCCCCTATCCTCATGGGGAAGAGGGGGTCCAAAAGGCTCCAGACTATGGTCTGCCGCCAGGAAGGACCACTAAGGGCTCGCTGGAATGGATAATCATCCTACAGCATCTGGAGTGGGTGAGTGGGGGGGGGCAGAGAAGACCTTCCACCAGCTCTGAAGCGGTGACCTGAAGACTGAGCCCAGACGTGGCAGAGACTTGCTGGCAAGACGACCGCCGATGTGGCCCCCGGTATCCCCAGGCGTGGCTTTGCCGGCTATTGAAGCGCACTGCATTGTGGGTGAGCGGACACAGAAAGACTGCCCTGTGACCATCTGCCGATGGGGCGATTCCCCACTTTCTTGTGGAGTTGAAGGTGTGCTAGCCACCAATGTTCATATGTATGTACATTTATACCATGACAGTGAGGCATGTTCAAGATGCAGTGATGCATTTAAAGTAGGCCCTGCATAACAGCATGTCATCAGTGTTGGCCTGGAACTGCAAGTGGGACAGGTGTTTACCATCATCACTCACACAAGGATAAACAGAACCGCCCAACCTCTGGTAGTATTCCCTCGCAGATAATGTGCATAGTAGCCTGTCAAAATGACCCATGAGATCAGCGTGGGTTTTGAGCGGTTATTGTGACCCATGCCATCTTAATTTGTTATTGTGTACATTTTTTGTTTTTACCCTTGCCAGGGGATGGTGTGACGTAGGCTACGAGCAACAGGGCTCGTGCCTAGTCACATGTTGTGGGTCATATGCCAGAGCATGTAACCCGCACCAATAAAGGTGCCGAGCGGGCTTCCGCTAGGGAGTCACCCACTAAAGCGGAGTCAGTGTAGTCACTGCTGCGCGGTGCACACACCATGGGGCCTACAAGGCTACCCCGCACGTGGACAGTTTCTCAGCCTTTCCCTCACCAGGTTTTTCGGCACTGTGATCAGTGCATTTCTCTGTGTCCGGGTGGATTGGTTCATGGCACTCTATCGTTGATTGCAGGTTCACAGTGCAGTCGTCATTACTTTCTGACTTCTAGGTTTTTTGAGGCTGCTTCCTTAATGGCTGACATTTAGTTTGCACCAATCAGTTAGAAATCATAGTCGTTCCTGAGTATGGTGTATTCTATTTTGGTTGGTAGCTTTGCAGTTTCAGGCAATGCAGTGAAAACCTCAGGCAGAGAGCGCCAAGCCCCCAAGAGAGTGCTGGTGATTATGGAGGAAGCCTACTTCAGCCGAATGCCTGATCTTGGTTCTCTTCACCTTTGAGCTGAAGGACTTGTGACATGTTCAGACCCTCCCGGAGAGAATGCTGACCTATAGGCCCTTGATGCGAGGACTAGTCAACATTGGATGTGCCCTCTCCCGTCTGAGGTCCAGTTTGTCATCTCGCTGCATTCACTTTGGCAGAATGCTTCTACAGCTTTTTCTTTTCTTTCAGGCTTTCTTACTTGCTGATCTCCTTAGGTTCTTGTTAGCATAATTTCCTTCCCAGTAAACAATGTATTCATGGGGCTTGACACTCTTCTCCATTAAACTGCCTAGGCTGGGGGCGTGTTTGGATTGGCAACTGCACCGTCTCCTTCCATCATTGTTCCCGCTTTCTCGAAGCCTGGAGGTGTGGATTCTGGCTTCTTTATTCTGAGATCGTCTGGGGTGGGGTTTGCTAAAGGGAAGTGCACACACCAGCAAGAAATCCATCAGCAGTGTATCCATTTAAACCAGTCAGAACCGGCTTTCCACAGCTCAGCATGTATTTTTTCTGAATAACACGAGCCTTCTAAAGGGGACCTCTGGCCAGGGGCAGTTGTTTTTCAACAATTTAGTGCAAAATTCCCCCACCTCTGGCCTGTTGCAGTAAACAAACTGTATCGACCTCCAGACAGTATGGAACCTGCAATTGATTACATCAGCCTGGAGGAAATTCCCAGTGCCTTGCTATCTTTTACATGAGGCCCATGTTAAACAAATTTACAGTCATTTGAAATTAATCAAAGTTAACAGTAAGCAGTGCTCCATGGTCGTGGGTTCATGGGGGGGTTAAAGTTTAGAAATGATATAGTCGGAATCCGGTGGTAGAGCCCACCCACCTTCATTGTGCCCAGTGAAATATTGTCATGTATATACAAGTCAGGAAAAACAAGTAATCTACGTGGCCACTTGTCCTTGCAAGACTGCTTGGGCAGTGTATGGGCCACATTTCAGAGGGAGCAGTGCAGTGGGCTCCCTGTCAATTACCCCTTAGTGGGGGTGACAGAGATGGAAGGATCAAAATCCTGATACATTGCCATTTTACGGATTGCCATGTAGTTGCCCATTCCCCTGACCACTTGGCCCATCTGTGCTGGGGGACACATGCTTTTGCACAGTGCATTCTCATGGGAGAGGGAACTTAAAGGCTCACCAGCATCTCCATGGCTGCTTGCTCCCACTTTGGCACTGCCAACGTCCTCTATCCCTTCCATGTGGAGTATGCAGCTGGCTTTTTCCTCCCAGGGGTCGGGACGAGTGGTTTGACTGTGCCGCCTCCTGTGATGGAAGTCCCACGCCTGTGGTTGGCAATAAGGCTGTGAACACTGGCCTTGCGCTCGCCCCATCTTTTGCAGCAGTCCTTGCGGTCCTGTGGGAAAATGCCCACTGCCACCACCTTGTCCCGGGTGCTAGCCCAGATGGATGCCTTTTTATTGTTCAGAGGTCCTTTGCTGTCTTGAGCCATATGGCTCAACTGCATGAGCAACCAACTCTGTCAGGACCTGCATCTCTGCTTCGCTGACTTTCTGCTTTTGTAGCGTCATCACAGCCCCCTTGCCTTTCCCCTTTTCCTGTGAATGTTTCACACAATTGATGGCTACGGATGGCATCAGGAAATGGGAGATTCAGGGTGGATTGGATTTTTAAAGCTGGCCGCGACTGGGCTTCCCGTTCCTGCAATGATGCAATTTCCACCTGGCAGTAATTCTGTCAGTTTAAATAGCGCAGAGTTGGATGGTGATAGCAGTAATTCTGCCGATTCCAAGCAAAATTATTGTCCGAAGTTGATTTACGGCTATAATTCCATCAGACGGAATTACTTTACCGCCAATGGTGTGTACATGCTCCTGTCACATTGTAATGCGGTGGTAATTCCGGCAGACAGCATGCAGTAGCAATAATTCCGTCCACCGCAATTACCGCAGTCCTCATGAGACCCCAACAGCCTTGTGGCCCAGAAATGTTTTGCTACTATAGACAGTGAGGGAAAGTGTTAGGTTAGGAGTGGTACTTTCTCCTGAGACCGCCATGCACCAGCTATGAACATTTTTGCTTGGAGCAAGTACATTCTAATAAATGAAATGGTGTATTTTGAGACCAGGGCTTGTCCGTGATGTACAATAAAGTACATAGATTTGTGACACATAGACCTCGATTTAAAGGTTGACATAGGACATAAAGATACTTCGGCTTCTTTCTGCCAATCCTGACAACATCCTGCTAGCATCACATAATATGGAGGCACATCGACTCCCAGTTCTGCTGACGGGCGCTCTGCCATCATCCCGCCTCCAACTACTCTCGATTTAGTGAATGTGGGGGGTGCTGGTATGTATGCCCATGGCTGGTGGCAGCTGTCTGCCAACCCTCTCTCAGGCATCAGTGAACTGAAAAGGGATTCCCTAGGCTCAGTCGTGCACATGCAGCTGAGCCGAAGGTATCCGTTTAGGGTCTATGAAGCATGGGAAGATAGCAGGAGGGGGTGTAAATGAGTTGGTGGGTCTCTGATCAAGTCACTGATAGGTGGCTGCTGGTGTTTACCTAGCAGTGCAAGTATTCCACCTGGTAGTAGCACGAACAAACGCAGTCGCAAACTATTCATCGATCCACACAGCGAACCTCAAAACCTTGACTCACACATATGGATTCCTGGATGACCGCTAACCGACTTAAGCTCAGCCCATCCAAAACTGAATTCATGATCAGCAGTACCACATGATCGAATGCCACTCCAATTCCCTGGACAGACGTAATGGGGCTTTACCCACTACCCACTCCCTACACCCCGTACACTCAGGTTTCAAAACCTAGGAGTCACAATAAACAGCAACCTTGCACTAGAACCACCGATCAAAACCATCATAAGGTGCTGTTTATTTAAGCACTTTTAAAGCGCACCTACACTATGGATGGCATCATGGTGCTACTGGTAAGAGGGACTGTACAAAAGCCAGAGAACAAAAAGAAAAGAATTATGCACTAAAAAAGGAAAGCCTTCAATGCTTGGCAGAATGTAAGATGGTCCTGCGTGGCTTCTAAGGCCAGCGGGAGAGAATCCCATAGCCTAGGTGCAGCCACTGAGAAGGCTCACCCTCCAAATCTTGAGCGACGAACATGATTGACCCGAACCAGGAACATGGAAGCCGAACGAAGAGAATGGGAGGGAACATAAGGCTGAAATCCTTCCTGTAAGAACTCTGGGCCCAAGCACTAAAAGTTTTTTGTAACTAGAGGGAGGTGCCCTTGGAGTGGCAGAGCAGAGGGCTGTAGAGAACAAGATACACAAGTGGGTTCGCTCTGACAACTAGATTTAAGGGGGGGTACTCTTTTTTTAAAAATTTTTTTTTATAATAGTACACATTAAGTTATTTAGTCATGTCACACTTATTCATTCATGTATAGTAGAAGTGAAACCTAAACACAAATAGACTTAAAGATTCACATCTTCACATAAAATAGAGTTGCATTTATTAATTATGCATTTCAACATTAAGGGATAAGTATACAAAAATATTTAGTTTTTTATCTTTTCATGTAAATTCAAAGACATTTTTTACAAATATAATTCCATTTTGGTGCTTTGGAATTAACTTTTCATTTAAATTCAAAGACATTTTTTACAAATATAATTCCATTTTGGTGCTTTGGAATTAAATAGTGACCACCACCTATTAGTGACAAGTGATAGTAAAGTTTAACTTATATAAACATATTACAACCAACATTGAAAACAGTACAAAAAGCTATTGGTTTTCTGTAGCCAGGCTTGGGGTGACCTAACACGTGGTCGTTATCCCGTAAGTTTTTGGGGTGGTGACTGTTATAGTGTAACAGAGTGTTGCGATCTGTTTTTTTAGTAAAGAGGTCGCATATCAATGTTCCATGTTGGCTCAAAGGTTTAAGAAAGTGGTCAATAAACTTGCACACAGGTTCTAGTATTGAACCACAGCCTGACACTATGGGTCTTCCTGGTGGCTTTTGGCTGTTTTTATGAACTTTAGGTAGTGCATAGAAAGCCGGTGTGCGGTTATCTGAGGTATTCAGAAAGGTTTCTTCACGGGCCGTGATCCAATCTTGCTCTAAGGCATATCTTGTTATTTCCTGAATTTTATTCTTGATACTTGCTGTGGGGTCTTTTCTCAGTTTTTTGTAATTTTGTTCTTCATTAAGTAATGTCATTACCATCTCCTTGTATTGTGTTATATTTTGAATTACAATTCCTCCCCCTTTATCTGCTGGTTTAATGATAAGTTGTTTGTTTTCTGATAGGTTTTTCAGGGCCTTGCTTTCACCTGTAGTAAGGTTGCGCCTTGTACGTCGTGGTCGGATTTGAAGTTTTTTGATTTCTTTGGTGATGCATTTTTCAAAGGTTAACAGGGACCCAGGGATCTCATTGTCCATAGGGTTGAAAGTGGATTTTACTTTTAGACCTGTATCATCCCGTTGTTGGGGGGAGTCTGAATCCTTAAAGTACACTTTTCTTCTTATGCTCCTGAACAGGGTAAAGAGTTCTCTGTCCAAATTAAACCAATCAGTTGGTTTTGTGGGGACGAAGGATAGCCCTTTGGTAAGTATGGAGGTTTCATCTTCAGATAAAAGTATCCCAGAAAGGTTAAAAATTGGGATTTTCTTTAGAATCGTTGGTTGGTTCGTTTCCTCCTGTTCCGTTGTCCCCATTGTGGGTAGTTGGGAAACTGCATTGCTTGAGGATATTGTGGTGGCCCCCAGAATGCTCCTCTGGGGGCCATTTGCCCTAAAAAAGGCAACTGGTGTGGTGGTGGATATTGACCTTGTTGTGGGTTTCTATTTCTGGAGGGGATGGAGTCTCCTGATGATGAGTCCGAGCTGGAGGCCCCTGAGAAGGATACCCCTTTGCGTCTGTACCTGTTCGCAGAGGACTGATCGGCTAGCCTTTCTTTCTCTTTCTTGTCTTTATATTCAGCCGAGAGGTATGGGTATACATGCTCGATTTTGAAATTGGCAATGTCTTTTGCTAGTTTTTTGTGTTTCTTCTCTAAGGTACTAGAGGAGAATTGTTCCATTATTTTATTGATTTCTTTGAGTTTCTCTCTCGCATTAATAATATTATCGTCTGCCAAGAACTTTTGCTCTTCTTCTTGACTAACAACTTCTTCCAATTTGACGACAACTTTTACTTTCAAATAAAGGGCACAGCGATGGGAGCAGCATTTGCCCCCAGCCTAGCAGTCATCTTCATGGCAGAATTTGAACATGCACATGTCATTAGCATATCCAACCCGTTCCACGACAAAATTGCCTCATGGTATCGATATATAGATGACGTGATCCTAATATGGAAGGACAACGAAGCGAATCTGAATGTATTTTTCAACTGGCTTAACACCAAATCCCAAAACATCCAATTCACCATGCAAAGCAATAATACATCGATCAACTTCCTAGACCTCTGCATTATGGATAGGAATGGAACATTGATATGCGACCTCTTTACTAAAAAAACAGATCGCAACACTCTGTTACACTATAACAGTCACCACCCCAAAAACTTACGGGATAACGACCACGTGTTAGGTCACCCCAAGCCTGGCTACAGAAAACCAATAGCTTTTTGTACTGTTTTCAATGTTGGTTGTAATATGTTTATATAAGTTAAACTTTACTATCACTTGTCACTAATAGGTGGTGGTCACTATTTAATTCCAAAGCACCAAAATGGAATTATATTTGTAAAAAATTTCTTTGAATTTAAATGAAAAGTTAATTCCAAAGCACCAAAATGGAATTATATTTGTAAAAAATTTCTTTGAATTTACATGAAAAGATAAAAAACTAAATATTTTTGTATACTTATCCCTTAATGTTGAAATGCATAATTAATATATGCAACTCTATTTTATGTGAAGATGTGAATCTTTAAGTCTATTTGTGTTTAGGTTTCACTTCTACTATACATGAATGAATAAGTGTGACATGACTAAATAACTTAATGTGTACTATTATAAAAAAACTTTTTAAAAAAAGAGTACCCCCCCTTAAATCTAGTTGTCAGAGCGAACCCACTTGTGTATCTTGTTCCAAGCACTAAAAGGCCTGGTGCACCAGACAAAGTAATTTAAAATCAGTGCAAGGAGACTAGGATAGGTGAGGCAGAGGCGTGAAAAGGGGCCCCGTAGCAATTCTAGGAGCAGCGTTTTGCAAGACCTGAAGTGGCGAAATGGGTGAAGAGGCTGAGCAAGATGCAACGCATTGCAATACTCCAAGCTGCCTGCCACCATAGATGATATCAATACTGAGTGCAAGTTGGAAAGAAGATAGGGGAGAACATTCAGAAGTACCTTAAGCTTAAAATAGACGGTCTGGCATGCTGCGCTGACCTGCAGTTCAAAAGAAAGTGTGGATGACAATTTAATGCCCAGGTCTTTAATGACCTGGGCAGGCTTATGTAGCGGACACAAGGAAGAGGGCCAGAAGTCGATGGTCCAGAGGGCCGCACAGGTGGCCAATCCCACACCAGGATCTCGGTTTTGTTGCCATTTAAAAGGACCCAATTATCACTCATCTAAGTGTTGACTGCTTTCAGGCAGGCTTTACAGCGAGCAGCCGTATGCTGCTGAAGTCAGTCAAATTGATCAGTAGTTGGGTGTCATCTGCGTGAGAATAACACCAAAACCCAAAAGGTGAGAAGGACCAAAGGCTGAATGTAAATATTGAAAAGGAGAGGGTAGAGAACAGACCCTTCTGGGACCCCACAGGAGACGGGTGAAGAGTAAAACAAAAGGGTGAAAGAAACGGAGTTTGTGTACAACGAGAAAGAAAGGAACCGAACCAGGCGCCCACTCTTCTTTTGCTATAGTCACCCTGAGTGGGGTGGTTATGCCCAGACGTGGGTCCCGTGCCTCCTGGGCCTAGAGACTCAAGCTACTTCTCACTGATGCGGCCCAACAAGGCCAAAACATGTTTGAGGATGCTTGTGGTCTCGTGCTCAAGGGATGTGACCAAGCAGTTTGGGCTGGACTGCCCCTTTTGGGGTGGGACCAAGCCTGATTTGCATATGGTCTTTCCCCTTTTGTATTGGCTTGGCAGGCGAAGACGGATGGTCTGGAGGGTTGCCCAGAGCAATGCCAGAGGTTAAGATGAAGTATAAACCTTTCAGCCATCACACCTTTTGTTTTGCATACCAGGGCGAGCCTTTCCAACAGCACATCTTGATCAATGGTGTCGAAGGCTGCTGATAGATCTAACAGATTCAGTGCCCCAACACCACCCTGATCCACTGTGTGGGACAGGTCATGCAGAGTGTTTCCTCCTATTCCGCATCTTTAAATGCATCATGCAAAACTTGACTCTGACACACGGGACCATGGAAAATATCTCTCTGGTACTATCAAAACGTGACTAGGCCAACAGCCTCAACCTTGGACTTCTGGATTATCTACTCAACAAACTACAAGGAGTACACAATGCATTGGTGGCCATTCCGGCACTTGAGTTTGTATGTGAATTCTTGGTGCTTGTGGGATAGGGCGGATTGACCCTGTTGCTATTATGTGAGTTATTGGAGGAGATGTGTAGTTTTGATGTTTAATGTTAGTGTGGGTGTTGTGGTAGACATGTATAGGTGTTGTATTTGGTTGTTGTGTGGTGTTCCTGCAATGGAGAGTTTTAGTAGGATTAGTGGGGAAAAGGGGTAAGCCTTGTGCCATTGTTGCATACATTGGTTGGTGTTTACATTGAAGTCCATTGTGAGGTGGTTAACAATCCTAGGTCTCTCTTTCAATGGCAAGCCAATCTGTTTAAGCAAGATGTCTTTGGAATCCGGTGCAGGACCCAGTACTTCGTGGGGTACTTCTTTGTATTGAAGCTGTTCGCTTCTCTTAGAGCATGGTTTGGTGTTTTAGGTCAGCAAATCAAAGAGCCATGTTTTTAGTGCTTTCCTGAAGGTCAGGCGTTTCTCTATTGAGTGTATTTCCATGGGAAGAGAGTTCCAGAGTTTTCCAGAGATGTTTGGGCTGATCCACCATATTTCATTTACGAATATTGTTTGGGTTCAATATATATGTAATTGCTAGATCTCAGGGTTCTTTTTGGTCCATAGATGGAGATTCTTTCGTGTAGAAATTCTGCTCCTCGGCCATGAATTGCTCTGTGGACTATGGAGAGTCTGAAGATGAGTCTTCTGCTACGTTCTGCACCCATTGCAGTTTTTTGGTGAGGTAGTCCAGCATCCATGGGTAGATGCTGTTGGCATATTGTATTCTACACCTGACAAGAGAGATGGTGGCAAGTGTTTTGTGTGGGAAGGTGATACTGGGTAGTATTCGCTTGCAGGTGAGTAGATGGAAGAAGCATTTCCTCTCTACTGTGTCGACTTGGGGTTCCAGTGTTAAGTCCATCAGAATTTTGAGATTTGTAACTACTTTGGATGCTTCCAGTCTGTTTCCCATTTCAGTAGGCCATTGTATATGCTGTTGCATGGAGAGGTTATTGAGCATGACCATGATTTCAGTTGTCAGTGTCGCGTTAAAGACTGTTGCTGCTCATCCATCCATTGACTTGTGAGTGGCAGTTGTTGAAGGTTTGGTCTATGTCCTCGCTGGTGCTGATTTTGGATATGATTTGTGTATCATCTGCATAGTTGTAGCATGTGGGTCCACGTCCTTTGATGAGTTTCATGAGAGGGGCCGTGTTGAATGCTGCAGAGGTAGCGGTGAGCGGAGTGAGCCCGCATGTGGGTTTGCATGCTGTTGAGCTGAAAGGTAGTAGCCATGTAATGTCCGTTCTTTCTGTCAGAAAAGATTTTGTCCACTGATTTCATCCTACTCTGCCTACATTAGCGGGCCACAGCACTCTTAGCACTCTTTACACACTCCTTCTTTGGGTTCTCCCCTCGAGCTAACATTGAGTAGGGAAAACCCATAGAATCACTTCGACACACACAAACCAAGATGCAGCCATAAACACCACAGATTTGCATCTGCCTGCCTCTCCTGCTATCCCAATAACAACCCCCTCCCTCCATCCCTTTTTGAAGAGCAACGAGACTAACATATATTATAGAAGGGCGCTATGCATGACCACTTTATTATTATTATTTTATTATAGATGCATGGCAGCATGTTATGTATGTTTGTTTTCTGCTGCTTACTCAGTCTGTGCCCATTAGCGCCATTGGTGCCCCAGTTGGTGATGGTTGCGCAGTATAAGTGTTCATAACATAACATGGCAGAATGCAATGAAAGTGAAACAGCGTCTAGCAGACGCCTTGTGCCCTCTTGTGCGTGGTGCAGTAGTGATAACTGGGGCCATTTGAAAATTGCCCATGTGATGTGACAAGCGCCATGCGATTGTGGTCAAGCACCACACAATGGATGTGTGGCCTGAGGAATTGTGTGTCGGCCATGGGATTTTTGGGATAGAGGAAAGAAAAATGTGGGAGATGTGATGTCTGGTAAAATTCCAGGTGTCACTGTGTCTGAAAAGTGCATGTCAGATCTGAGGGAAATAATATCTTCCCCTGCAGGGCCTTTACACCCACTTTCATCTTCACATTTGTTCATATTGAATTCTCACTTAAGCGGATACGTTTCCAGGTCAGCAGAGTGTTGTAACGGGTGGAAGAAACCTGGCTTAAAAGTTTTACGACTGGTTTTGTACCCTTCTTAGGTTTTTTTTCGGCGAGCAGGAGCAAGGAATGAAATGACCTTTTCCACTTGCCCCATATGGCCCGCCTACCAAGCATCTGCCAGCATCACATTTTCATACTGGTATTAATGGCTGGGATTGGCTAAAGGGACACTTCAGGGAGCATTCACATCCCTTTGCACTGGTCACGGCAAACCATGTCTGATAACCTATGTTTGCCACCTGGAACATGCATTTGTGCACCTCTTAGTGCAAAAGCATGACAACTGCTCAGAGTGGACCAACGTGCACATAAGTGGACATGTTGGCAGTCGCATCATCATCATAGTCATCATCATTTGGCTTTTATTCGACAAAACAGTCATATATCACAAACACATATATTAGGGGTATGTTCAAATATGCACACTAATTACAAAAACTCATATGTTAAAATCCAATACAAAATAAAATGCGGTGTCATCAATAAAACCTAAAAACATGCTTCATAATCCATGATACTCGTAGTAGGCAGCAGATGGTAAGTACTGCAGCATTTACATAATGAGTGATGCTAACTAAACTGAGTGTGTAAGGTAGTCCCATGAGGTGCAAGCAAATGATATCTCTGCACTTCCGGCTTTCATGGTTTTTGCCCTTATTTACCAAGCATGATGGAGTTAGCTTGCTACAAAAAAACAAACGTTTATATCATCACTGCTCCTAAAGAGCAGGAGCGCATCACTTGTGTGTGAGTTACATATAGGTTTGAGGTACTTGCATCGTGACACAGGGTAGCCCTGGCAAATAAATAAAAAATGGTTCAGGGATTGTTTGGCAGATCCACAGACCAGGCGTAGATCTTTTCCACACGGTTCCCATTTTTCGGTGTGACATGCTAGGTTCAGTTGGGAAAATCTAAACCTCGGATACAGGCTACACGCAAGTGTTGAGTTGACCTGGTCTAGGTATTTTTCAAACCCCATTGTCGATTTACTAGCCAGATAGGTAATTCCTGAGGACAATCCAGTGCAAGCGTTAGCCAATTCAACCTCGATTATTCTCCTTGAGGTACTGTTGACTTTTACTAAGTCACCTCGGATAATTCCCAGGGGGTTCAGCCACAAATCTCCCAGTTCCATATCCATCAAGGATTTTTAATATGTTGGAACCAAGGCAAAGATCTACCGCCCTCAGCATCCAATATATCGGTAAGAACTTTGTGGTATGTTTTTAATTCCAGGACCAGCCACAACCTCAACCAGTAAACTACTGGTCTAATTAAGACCTCGTTCTGGATAGGCCTAACGCCTAGTTCTAGATAGATGGGGATGCTCGGACATGATGTTGGCAACCTGACTAGCTTTTTCATAAAGGATCTTTCTGCCAAACTCAATTTATGGTTAGCCGAGAAGCCCCATATTTCAGCCCCATAAGTGGATGCTGACTTGGCCTGGGCAGTATACATTGAAATGGCAGGTGAAATAGGGCCTTGGCCATGTGAGAGGAAGAATTTCTTATAGCCCCCCACATTTTTCCAGATCTAGGCTGGATTTAAGCATCACTGATGACCGATTGATTACCTTGGTCATTAAATCTCACGCCTAGATAATCATATTGTCTCACTTGTTCAAGGGGTGAGCCAATAATGTCCAACTTAAGTTTCATGAATTTACTAAACTTTGGGCGAAAAACCAGTGATTTTGTTTTCTGTATGTTCATTTCGGAGTGGAGCTCCAAGCACTTCTCCACGAAGGCATCAAGACTAATTGCAAACCCCACTGCAGATGTGGATAAAAGAACTGCATTATCTGCGAAAAGGAGTATCAGAACCATTTCACGGCTCAGCTTCAGTGGATCCAGGGATTGTATTCTAACGTGGCGAATCACTTCATCAATATATATAAAAAAACAGGCGGGGGGACAAGAACACATGCCTGCCTCACTCCCCTCGTCACTCTGAATGAATCCGTGAGTTCTCCTCCCAACCCCCAGCGCACCGAAGCTGTGTTACTGGAGTAAAGTTGGATTATTATCCACAGGAGATCCACGGGTACCCCTCTTTTTAACAATATTGACCACATCTCCCGTGATATGCAGTCAAACGCGGTCCTGAGGTCGATAAAAGCAGAAAATGCCTTCATTTTTTTCAGGGCTGTATATTTCTGCGTAATCAAGTGGAGATGGAAAGGCCTGGTCCATTGTACTTATTTTAGGGCAAAAACCAGCTTGAAGGCGATCAGTCATGTTTCCCTGTATCACCCACTCCTGGAGATGGTCACAAATAATTCTAGCAAATACTTTCCCCATTCCATCCAATAGGGAAATCTGCCTAAATTTCCCTGGGTCCTCTCTCCCTTCCTTCTTGTAAATTGGAATTATAGTGGCATTTTGCCATGGCTGTGGGACCTTATTGTGTTTGAGAATTGTGTTAAACAAGAGCCATACTGCTGGTGCCCATACAGTTGACTCATCCTTGATTAGGCCACTATGGTATACGTCTGGCACAGGCGCTTTTCCCCACTTCTGAGAGATATTGCATTATGGACCTCCCATAATTTCAAATAAATTGAGGTGGTGGTGTTCCCTCCATCCCAGTTCTGTGGGTTACTCTGGACAACTGACGTACCTTCCATTCCATAAAAATCCTGAAAGTGTTGTTTCCATGTATTCGGGTTTATGTCAACTACCACGTCCCTATCGCGCCTTTCTTTGTTCCCACCAACTATCTTGCAGAACATACGAGAGTCTCCAGATCGAGAAGCTTCCTGCAATTTATCCAATTCCTGCAGTGCATAGCCATCTTTTTTTGCTTTTATCAAGGACTTATAAGATGCCCTAAGTGATCTCGGTTCACTCTTATCCGGGCCCTGATGTCTCTTTAGGCAATCCAGGATATCAGACTTCTCTATGCTGCAGTCCTCGTCAAACCCGGCATGATGTTTTATTGCATGTTTCTTTACACTTTTACTAGGTTTAGTAACAAAGGGTTGTATGGACAAAACCAACTTATCATAGACAGAAAGAATGTCTACATCATCAGATTCCATCAGCGACAAATGCTCCAGATCAGGTAAAATAGTGTCATAGATGTGTGGTCTTATTTGCACCAGATCGAGATCAACCCATATTTTCCGTTGTTTATTGTGACCCTGAATGTGGACAGGATAACTAGGATTACTACAGGGATCGATCACATTTCTGCCCAAATTAGACAGCTTCGAGGACAATGGGTTGGGGTCACTCGCTTGTTTGTTCAAGACCTCAAAATCTTTTGCATTAGCCCATAGTTTCATTGACAAGAAGATGTAATCTATATGTGAGGTACTTGTATTCCCTTCAAAGATGGGTTTTGCCAGCTGGACATTTCTAAAACTACCATTACAGGACGTAGGTCCCACATCAAGAAGAGTGCTGGCACAACTAAGAGCCATCCGATGAGCCCTATCCCTCAATGGTGATTCAAGAGGAGGTATTTCCCATACTTCATCCAAATCATCCCATAACCCCTCTAGATTTGAGAGGGGCTCGATCTGTAAGTTTAGATCACCCACTAAAATGATGTCGTGTTCCAATTTCTCATGGCTCATTCTTGTTTCTACAAGAGTTCCGACTAGTTCAATTACATTATTCGTAGATTTGTTGGCAACCAGATTATATACATTACACAGGGATATTGATTAGAGACCCGGCGAGCCCAATACTACATACTGAGTGTTTGTTGAGCCAGATCCAACGTTAATTATTTGGAAATCAAAGGCAGTATTAATCCACAGTGCCAGCCCACCAAAAGCCTACCCTTGAGTCCCTTTGCAGACGACACCCGGAAAACCTCATAGCCCTGGAAAGTTGGAGGGTCCAAATCCCATGTTTCCTGGAAACATACCACATCATATCTCCGAACATAATTACACCAGTCAGGGTGTACCAGATGTTTCCTAAAACCGGCTATATTCCAGGAGATTAAACTGAGTTTTCTCTAGCTAGGCTGATTCTTCCATGTGGGGACAAGGATAGGTCAATCTACAGATTCCAGGTCTGTTATCCTGGCCATTAGATATAATATGTCTCTTTGGATTCTTTATAATGGGTACATGTCTAATGGGCATATTGATGGTGTTCCAGGTATCCTTCAGCCGAATATTAGCTGTGGGCCTAATTGAGTTTCTTGAACCCACCGGGGGATATGTTCGCGATTCTATGGAGAGCCGGCCATCCTTTAACCAATTGTTTTTTTAGGAGGACCATGATCATAGCATCACCACAATTGTGCATACTCTGCCTTACAGACTACATTATGCCACTTCTAATAACAGTTTTACACCCTCTTGTAAATCTGAGATAATGGATGCACTTGTTTATCAATAACTACTGTGTTTCATTTCACCCAAGTGCGACCCTCCCCGCATTATGTAATGTTGTCACATGTCAATGTGGGCAGGTTTGCTGTGCCCTCACATTGGGGAATATTGTTGAATATTTAAAAGGAACCCCACCTTGGTCATGTTGTGGGGTACCCATTATCTTGGCCCCCATGTGTATAGTATTTGGTGGAGTAATGCACGGTGCCATGTGTTTTTGAGCACGTGGGTCATAGGTCTGTGCATTATCCAAATTACCAGGATGTCCCCCTCACTCCTCTGTGAACCCTCCATAGATGCTACTGGGCGCTCTCATGGGTCCTCCGAGGGGACAGGGCCCACATCCCAGCTCCCCATATGACTCCCAGCCCCCCAACTAGGTACTTTACTCTCTCCATTGTTTTGCTTCGCCATATTTGGCCTGTAAACCGGGGGACATTATTTTACAGGGTAAATTTAGATAGTTGCTCAGTGGTTGGATTTTCGATGTTCTTATTCCCTATTAGGCCACATGTGCCCTCATGAAAGAGCACCCTTAACAACTTCTCCTTGATACATGCTAAATCAATACCAAACAGTTGGAACCGTTCCTTGATAACTTTTTCCAATAACCCATACATGTTTTCCATTGATCTAAGATCTTCCCAAAGTGATTCCAGCGAGCAATTCCCCAGCCCCACGTCCGGCGTGTTATGCTCGCTGGGGTCACTAGTTTGGGTCCCTGTGCTAATAGTTGCACTTTTATCCTTGTAATCTGGGTACCCTGTAATGTTCTTGATGCCCCTCCAATGAATGCTTCACCTGCGTGATTCAGTTTATAGGTATTCACATTTCCTACAATAGGCAACACATCCTCCAAAACCTGGTACCTATTAGATGTGGTGATCATGATTTCTGTTTCCCCCCTCTTTCTCCTCCATGATGGGTTCTAGAGCCCCACCCCCCAGCCTCTCAGGCTGCTGCTCTGGATTGCCTCCATCATCAATGATACCAATTGGGCTAGACATGGTTCCACCTCCACCCTGAATATAAGCACGCGATCAGCCCAACCTATCCCCTGGCCAAACACATTTTATAGCACTTGTTTTTTTTATAAGGAATTGCAAAGAGTCATACCAGTTTTTAAAGGCATGATCCGGTAAAAAATGTTATTGTCCCTACGGGTCGGCCATGTTTTTTTAAGCCTAAGTGGCTCGATTTTAGAAAGATTTCCTATAGACCTTGCCCGAGTTTTCGTCCATTAAACGCACACGAAAACAGGCACCTGGGCGCTGCCATTTTGTGATAATCCTATCATTTCCCCCATCGCCCTAGCTGATCTGCTTTTGCGGCACTAAATCAAATCCCCAGCCCCTGAGCCTGACATTATCAAAACATTCATATTCCCCGCCTCTCTCTGTGACGTTCTGTGCTGCGTAGGCAAACGCGCCCAGTCGTCTTCTGCGCGACTCCACACAGAACCCGGAAACCAACACAGATCAACTCACAACACAGCGCGCCACAATTCGGAATATGAAACTGTACTTTAAAATGAAACAGCAACACGGTACATTTGGTAAAGTACATTTATTTGACATTAAATGTTTAGAGAATATTCAGCAATTGCCATATGAACTCCGAAAGCCATTTATTTTCTTTTATCTGTATCCGCAATAACTGTTCCGTTTCATCTTGAGTCACGTGCTGTTCCTTTATGGTACACAGGGTGTTCATTTTCGTAAAAAGAATCACTTTGGAAGCACGGTGAACCGCAAGGCTGTTCCATCAACTAGGCACTAGTCCAGCGTAAAGGTTGATATGTTGCTTCTAGCCACTAGTACAGCGTAAGGGCATGTGGGCCCTTGGCGATTGTCCCATAATATGGTGATCATGCTCCAGTTGTTGGCACGAAGCTGCAGGTGTCTGCTGAAGAATCCATCCGCCGGTGTCTCAAACAGATGGCAGTGGCAGAATGGGATCAAATACCTGTTATGAAAACAAAAAAATTATAATTAGTCTCGCTAGCCGAACTTCATTAATATTACTCATTTTATTTATTACGGCCGATCAGAAACTATTTGCTTGCAAGGATAGTTCAATGGAGTATGTTCGTCTCTAAAATCAAACCCGAAAAGTAACGAGATAAATCGAGGCCAACACACAATGAGAAACAACTGTTTGTCTACATGCCTGTGTAATGATATGATATATGATATGGCATGTGTAACGCGCCTATACACAAGTGTTTCAAGGCGCGACGAGGCGGGGGGGGGGAACAAGGGGAGACAGACAACGATACTACGAGGCCAGGTGTCATTCAGATCGCGCAAGGGAAGGGGAGAGGGGGCAAAAGTGCTGTACATGGTTAGTAGAATACAAAATAAATAATAGGGCCAGCTGGTGGCAAGTGCACTGTAAGTGCCGGGAGAAGGGGCTGAAGGATACAGAGACAGTCCCGTAGTGCTGGTAGGCAGTGCAGGGAAGAGTGGCTGGGCCAAGGAACGAGATAGTTGAGACCTGTGGACCTGCATGCCCATGTGCCCACTACGAACACGTTTCCCTTTCTTTTCCTAGCTCTTCATTCATTTATTCATGCATCCATTCATTAATTCTTCATTCCGGTATAAAAGCGTCTAAAGATTTACTCACATTATATTTGAAATTTCCATTGTGTCTGCGTAATGCAGTCTGTAAATCCGACTGTGCTCTTGACAACGATTTTTCGTATACTGAACTAACATGAAACTCGGTCTAGTTTCAGAATTTTCTGCCTTATCGTCTTACGTTATTGCACACCCCATTCAAATGAAGTTCTTTCGGCATTGTCCCTGTCTCAAGATCAAAAAACAATACAACCTTATACTTCCAGTGCGACTTGTGGGCCTCTTCTGGCCGCGAGCTGAAAATCAAAGCCGCTGTCCTTCGCATTCTTTATTTGCAACATCCCGTAGTAAAGGCATCTGTGAGTACTTGAAGTTTCGAATCCATCGATGTAGTGCGCCTCAATGTGAAAATGCGAACTGGCTTCTCTCCCAAATGCCACGGCCCGCTTGGCGCGTTCTAAGGCCCCAAATTTTGTCCCCGTTGTCTGCGTGCTTTGCAGCCCCAAAGAATCATAACTATGGAGACATTTAATTTTTGGATGAAGGTCAGGGAAAGTATAAAGTACCAGAGGAGTTCAGTTAAAAATGAGATTCATTGTTTGTTTGTTTTATTGTTTGCAATACGCAAGCCTCCCCTCCAATAACAGTGCGCAACTGTGCGCAGCATTAACATTTACATGAGATGAGACATGAGAAAAATATATACATACACATATATGAGGTGAATAGAGAGAGAATTCAAAGATGACACCCAGCAATTTCGCCACCCATGATGGTGAAGGTAGGGGTTAGGGTTCCAGGTACACTGTACAATAACATTTATTTACAAAAAGACAATCGTATTGCAATTATAGACATATAGACATGGTCAGCAATATTCAGACAATGGTCAGCTTGTTCGCCACCCATGATGGTGAAGGTAGGGGTTAGGGTTCCAGGTACACTGTACAGTAACATTTATTTACAAAGACAGTCGTGTTGCAATTATTTAAACCGGGATTTGTACCTCACAACCAGCTCCCCTTTGGGTGGACATGGCACAGTTGCAATGTTCGGTGGCAACGCATCACTGCTCTGCACAGAAACGTCCAAAATTCCATATCTGTGCTTCTCTAACACAGCAACAATAAGGCCTTTCACAAAGTCGAACTGCATTTCATCATAGACTGGTTGGATCACCCATTGCTTCGTTCGTTTTGAAAAGCGCTTATTGTAGCGAGGCATCCTTACTTTACCCCTAGTCCTAGATTGTTCACGTCCGACATTGCTATTATGGGCCAAGACGGCTAGTAGAGTGCGATGTTTCATGCCCCGATAGCTAAAATGCAAGCGCTTTGGTCTGTACTTGAGGCACATATTGTGGAACACCTCCAAACCTCCTGTGTGACAGAATTCTGTCAGTCCTCTCAAATCTTTTGATAGAGTTTTGTGGAAAACAATCTTCTCAATGGCTTTGTGTGTCGGTGAAGATGGAATCAACCACTTCTTCTTCCTTGCCTCCTCTGGGGACAATGGCCCATGTTCACATTGGTTGAAATGTTGGTTTTCTGACCAGCGGTGAATGTTGGTACAGTGGTGATCAGTGACCGCCATTTTTCAAGTAGTATTTCCACTGACCCTTCACAAGTTTTTGAGCTCCACCAAAGATGGTTTGTGATAGACTGGGACCACTGCAAAATACTTTCAAAACCTTTCTTTTTTCCTGCAGCCGAGATTTTCTTACTGATTGATTTAGCAAGATGCCATACGTCAAATTGATGATTAATATTTGGGAACTGCTCTCTCATTGTCTTGGCAATTGAAACGTGTCTGTCCGTGGCTATGAGTTCGATGTCCATTCCCCTTGATTGTAGATCTTGTACTGATTTTATAAATCCTAGTTTCTCCATGGCCACTGAGGATGTACATTGTGACACCTGCACGACCAACAAACTCACAATTTTCTTACTATCTATGTCCTGAAAGTGGTAGGTGCAGTACTTGGCAGAAAATCCAGGGCTGTCGCACTGTCCATCGGCGGCCAGCCTGAATCGTTTCCCTTCGAATGTACTTGCTAGAGACAATTGTTCAATTTTCCAAGCATCACTAATGGCCGGAAACAGATAATCATGTTGGTATTTGTAGTACTGAGTTTTAGAAATGAAATGGAGTCCCACAAACTGAAAGAAAGCCTCTAACTTTCTAAAACTGGAGCCACTAAAAAGTGATGCAGCTGCACACAGTAGATTGCCTGCTGGCATTTTCCCCAGCATCGGTTGTGCAGACCATGAGAACATATGATTTAATCTACAGGCGGCCTTTATTTTGACGTTACTGCCTTTTATTTGACGAGTCACATTATTCAATGGCTTCCCACATACTTTCCCTCTAACGGAATGCCCACATTTCAGCATACTTATAATATCCAACAAACAACTGTTGAATACAATGGCCCTCATTACGACCCTGGCGGAAAGTGATTGACCGGACCGCCACAGCGTAAATAGCGTTTCCGCCATTGCACGATGGAGCAAAGTGCGGCCCATTCCGACCCATCGGGCACGAGCACCACGCCATGGCGGAAGTGCAAAGTCCGCGATGGCGGAAATGACCCCAAAACGGCCCACACCGCCGCCGTACGGCGCCCTAGGTGCAATACCGCCACCCATCATAGCGGACACCGCAGTGAGCGCCAACCGGAAAGTACGGTGACCGTAAATATACGGAAACGGAAGTAAAAACATGGGCCCGGAACGGGAAACAACACCCCGTACACCTATAAAACCACAAAATACACACAACCACTAAAAACACCACCCTGAGACACATCCCAACCCGTCATCCACCCCAGTGAAACCAAGAAAAATGGGAAAAGTAGCGAAGAAAGCGTGCGACCGCAAGCGGCAGGTCCACTTCTCCCGTGAGGAACTCACCGTGCTTACAGAGACCCTCCAGGAGAATGCCGCCGCCGTCTTCTCCACGCAAATGACCAGGACGGCACTTGCGAACAAGAAGGCCATATGGGCCCTGGTGGCACAGCGGGTAAGTGCGGTGGGGACCGCACCCCGCAACCCACAGCAATGCAGGAAGCGGTGGGACGACCTGCGGATACGCGTCCGTAGCATACTTTCTGCCAACCGCAACATTGCCACAGCCACCGGGGGAGGGTCGGAATCACCCATCAAGTTGACCCCCTGGGAAGAAATCTGTGCCTCCACCATTGGAATGGAGAGCATAGAGGGAGTCGGAGGGATGGAGAAAGGAGTGCAGACATCCGGAGAATCAGGTAGGTGGCCCAAATAAAACCATGCCAAATCCACAATGTCCAATCATGTGACTCACATGTGTCCACATAGCGCAACAGCAACACATGGCCAGGAGAACGTCCACACACATTGGCCTGATAGCGCACTTTAAAACTCACAATAAATACATAAATAAGTAAAAACCCCAATAACACCCACTACACGTGCAGCAGGCACACCCTAACTGCAGGCTGCCAAACAACTGCACCCTCACTCCACACACAAATGAAAGCACCTCCAAGGCCCCGACCCAAATCACCCTCAGGTACCACCCCAATGCATGTGATACATTGCCATTCCAATTCCCACAGACCCATTAATAACGCTCGCCCTCCTTTACTCCACCACAGGGTCCGATCCAAACGACGAGCTCCAGGACACCCCTACCAGCACACCTGCAAAGAGGGCCAAGACCGACGGCCAAAGACCCTCCACCTCAGCTGCACGCATCAAGACACGGCAGCAGCACATATCAAGTGGCAGCACACAGGAGGGAACATCAACAGGCACCCCAGCAGCCAGCATGCCCACAACACCACCACCACAGGTCCCCCCAATGGATGCCACAGAAGGTACTGCCTCTGGTGGCAGCAGCACCATAGGTGACACCCCATTAATGGCAGCATGCTCCGACACAGAAGACGGGGATGTCGAAGTCAGATCCATCCATGACCTGTCCCAATCCCCCTGTCTGTTCCATCCCGTACACCATGAGGATACCACGCAGGGGCACCCACAAGACGACGACTGGCCATCCCCCACAAGCCCTGTGGCAGGGCAACATGAGGCGAACAGCCCCTCTGTGACACCACCGCAAATGGCCATGGCCCAGCAGAGGCAACAGTCCCTCGACCAGTTAATCGTGCAACAGCAGCAACTGGCCACGCTCCTCAAGGACCATGCCGATGGATGTGGGGGCACCAAGGCAGACATAGAAACATCAACTGAGACACTTAGGGCACAAATGGAGAGTAGCACCGAGAGCCTGAGAGTCCAAATGGAGAGTAGCACCGAGAGCCTGAGAGTCCAAATGGAGAGTAGCACCGAGAGCCTGAGAGTCCAAATGGAGAGAAGCACCGAGAGCCTGAGGGGGGAACTGCATGCGACGTCCAAAGACGTATGTGCCGAACTTGCCGCAGTGCGCCGTGTGCTCACTGAGCTCTCACAAACCCTTAGGGACATGCATGGACGTGAGCAGGCAGAGACATCATCCGTTGCAAGTTCCGTCCAGGGCAGCCCCCAACGTAGATCTGGGAGGAACCTGCGCTCCACAGGCAGGGGTGCCCCTGATACCCGCAGAGGGGGCTTGCAATAGCGACTGCCCACTGACAATGAGCATCTTTGGACACTGGTGTTCGGGGGGGAGGTAGGAGGGTGGAGGGGGTGTGTTGGGCTCACTTGGGTGGCGGGTCGATAGGGTGTTCAACATGATATCACATATGCCATAAACAATGCACGATCAAACAATGAGATGTGTGGACAATGATCTTTGTGTACTAGGCCATCATAGGCGTACAGTCCATATTGTGCATGTACCAGACACACACAGTGCCACGAGTCCCGTGTCCATGTATCAGCCACCAGGCGTGAGTGCTAGAAGCATGCATCTATGAGATGCTGACGAATTTCACGGCCCTCCTGTGCCTCGCAGACTCCTTGAGGTGCTGCCACATCCCCACCCTCATCATGACCATCTTCAGGTGCTTGCAGTTCTGCGTCAGGGGGCATGGGCACATTTCTACGTACGCACATGTTGTGGAGCATGACACATGCCATCACCATCTTTGCAACCTTCTCATGGCGGTACAGGAGTGCCCCGCCAGACCTGCTGAGGCACCGGAAACGGGTCTTCAGTAGGCCGAATGCCTGTTCAATGACTACACGGGTACGTGAGTGGGCATGGTTGTAGTCCTCCTCATGCTGGTCCCGTGGGTTCCGGACTGGTGTGAGGAGCCATCTCTTCAGTGGATATCCGGCATCACCTGTATGTGGACGATAAACGAATTATGTGGAATGCCATTGCTACGTACGCACCCCCCCCCCTTCCTGCCAGGTCATTGCCGCATCACATACCCCACATCATCATGCATGAAATGAGACTCACCGAGTAGCCAGCATCTGTTCCCTGCGTGTCGCTCCATGTAGCGTGGTATTGTAGAGTTCCTCAAGACCATAGAATCATGGGTTGATCCAGGGAATCGGGCACAACAATGTGCAATGATCCTGTTGGAGTCACACACCATTTGTACATTCAGTGAATGAAATTGTTTTCGGTTGCGGTACTGGGCCTCCATGGCATGTGGGACGACCAATTCCACATGGGTGCAGTCGATGGCACCAATGCAACCCGGTATGCCGCCAAGTGCATGGAATCCCACTTTTGTGTTGGTTATTTCCTGCTCCGAGCGTGGTAGAGAGATGTAGTCGTCTGCGTGCTGCAGGAGGGCATCGAGCACTTGCAATAGTGTCCGTGAGAACAGTGGCTGAGAAATGCCATGCAACTGTCCGACTGTGTGCTGGTAGGTGCCTGTGGCCAGGAAGTGGAGTACAGACACCACCTTCAGTAGGGGTGGGATGGCGGTTGGGCTATCTATCATGCTGACAAGGTCAGCCTGTGTCATGTCCACAATGGCGGCCATGGTGTCCCGGTCCAAACGGTAGATGGTGTGGATCTGCTCATCAGTGAGGTTGAACGGATGTGCTCGGAGGCGTGGGATTGCGGGCTGCCTGCGTGGTGGTAGTGGCTGTGCTGGCAGCCCTTGCTGGCCCTGCCTTGCCCTCCTCCTCCTCCTGCGTCTCCTCCGTGCGGCCGGTTGTAGTTGGTGTTCGTCTTCTTCTTGGAGTTGGAGTACTTGCAGTGCTATCAGGTCCCCCAGGGCCAACATCGCAAGTCCTGCCGGTAGCATTTCGGAGTGGGTGTGGTTGTGGGAGGAGACTGGGTGTGCAATTTATGTGTTTTCAGGCTGTATGGCCTCCACCTGTGGTGATTCATTCCACCTGTGCAAGCTGCTCTCCCCTTTGGGCGAGCACGTCCCGCACACAACGCTGCAATTCGAGGAATGGCATCTTGCTATTACAATCATGTATTAGTACCCGATGGCCGTGTAACATTGGTTGATATGTTCATTCGGCTATGGTCCCATTGTTTCACATGCATTCTTTGCAGTCGCGAACAGACTTGTGAAGGGTCAGTGGAACGTAGTACTCGAGTAACGGTGGACCCTCATGCATCACTGTACCGAGGTTCACCGACGGGCGGGGCCTCCCATTTGTGAGTGAAGGCAGTTGCCATTTTCACACACAGCCGCACTAGATGGATTAATTTGTGATTTCAAGCGGCCACAGATGCCTTTTCGACGTGATGTTGCAAATGAGGAATTCGAAGGGCGGCGCTTTCGGTCTTCAGCTAGCGGCGAGGAGATGCCCACAGGTCTGACTGCAAATATAACGTTCTATTGTTCAGTGTCCTTGGGACAGGGGCCATGGCGAGGATGCAATGATTGATATGAATAGTTTGGGATGCGCAATAGCGAAGTGGATGATGAGGCCGGACGTTCCCAAATACATTTTACTTCACAACACTGGAATTACGGGCTGGGGCACAGTGGATTTTGCAGGCTGCATGACGCACAGACTCAATGGAGTTCTCACATGTTATGTGAGTATGGAAACAGGCGTTATCATTACGGGATGAGGGAATGATGAATGGATGCATGGACAGATGATTTGATACGGTGTTTGCCATGTACAGGGCTTCTTGGAATCTGTCCGCCTCCCCTGCGCTATGTGATGCAGGGCTGCCATAGTGGGACCATCGTCTATCTGGCCTTGTTGAGCCCTCCCTGTCTCGACGCGCCTTCAGACACTTGTGTCCATGCACGTTACCAATCCCTTCTGATGGATTCTGTTTTCACAGACGCATGCACAGGTACACTCGTTTGTGATGGTGTTTTCACCTCGATATGGATAGTTATGAGTCGCAAGTGGTTTTGGGGTGGTGATGATCCTTTGGAGTGGGCTAGCATGCATATGGCTGTGGATCTAGTGTGATCATTGAAGTGAGTTGTTCGAATGTAGTTCTGATGGCCATTCTATTCTTTTTCTTTTCTTTTGGTTGACAGGTATCTCCTCCCCTTTTGCCACTGCCATCTGTATGCCACTCCTGCAGATGGGTTTTACTCCCGACACCTGCTGCTTCGTGTTAATCAGTGGAGCAGCATTACGATCTTATGGGACGATCGCCAATGGGCCACATGCCCTTACGCAGTACTAGTGGCTCGGAGCAACATTTCGGCCTTTCAGCTGGACTAGTGCCTCCCTATTGGGACGGCCCTGCGGTTCTAGGCGCTTCCATGTTGCCTTTTCGTACGAGAATGTAGCCCCTGTGTACCATGAAGGAACAGGGCGTCACACAAGAAGTAGCTGGTCATTTATTGCGGATGCAGACCACAATGGTGAAATGTGTTTTGGAGTTCATGGCCTGATGGCTGTATGGGCTTGGTGAATTTGTTGTGCATTAAATTTCTATTCTGATATGGGCTGTGTAGCGTTCTTCTTTGCAAGTGATGTGGCATATTCCTATTTGGGGAGCGATGTATTGTGAGGAGATCTGCATTGGGTTCCAGCTTCGGAGTATAGTTGCGTGGTACTGTGCTGGGCGCGTTTGCCTACGAAGCCCAGTGAGGTCAGGGGTGAGGGCTGCCAATATGACTGTTTGAATGATGTCATGCTCAGGGGCGGGGGATTAGGTTTTGTGTAACAGATGCCGGTCAGCCAGGTGGATTGGTGGAATGATGTGATTATCGGAATATTGCTGGTCACAGCTGCCTGTGTTTGCGTGCGTTTCTTGGTGGGAGACTGAGGTCATGTCCATTGGTATAGCTTCTGTATTCGTGCCATCTGTGCCCTGCAGCTCCCATTGGCCCCTCTTGTGATTCTTTTGTTCGTTGGCATGCATGGGTGACTTGTACATTTCACTGGTTGCATTGTGACATCGTTGCACCTACGGGGAGTTGTACTATGTGGCCAGGGAGCGGTGTACAGGCACTCAGTGGGGCCGTTTACGGTTGATTCGCGATGCCGTACTTCTCACCATGGCGGAATGGTACTTTCCGCCGTGCTTGATGGCGTTAAGTACATGTCCGCTAGGGTCGGAATTCGCGTACCCTTGCGCCATGGTGCTAATTACGGTTTGGCATGGCGCGCGCGCGCGTACTTGGTGCAGTTAGCGTTGGCGTTCACTACGGTGTCGCTAATGGCATCGTACTTTACGGTGACGGGTCATAGTCGCACCGAGCGCTATTCGATGGCGGTATTGCATTTCCGCCATCGTTTTTCGATTTCCGCCAGGGTCGTAATGAGGGCCAATGTATTTGCTCTCTTCCATTAGATTGTCATCCGGCGTCAACGTTGTTTCGGCCTGTGACGTTGTGGAGATTTCAACACATTGGAAAGTAATATCGCTGATATCAAGTTCTGATGCGTCGATGGATGCTGCTGGTTCATTCTCAGTCATTTCAGCATCTGTTACTTCAGCATTAATGGGAGAACACAACAATGTTGACAGGTTCTTGGGTGGCAATTTTTTGGCGGGTGTAGATTGTGTGAATTGATCTTCAATATGCGGTGGTGCGGTCTCACTGTAGCAATGGTCCAATGCAACTTTGCTGTATTCTCCAAACTCAGCAAATTCAGTTTCTGGCCATTGGACAGGAGCATCTCGAGCCTGAACACGCTGCGCCTCAATGAATAGTTCCTCCATAGTGTACATGGTCTGGCAAGCAACATCTCTTTCGCTTCACTGTCTGTGTATGTATAGTTCTGACACCCACGGGTAACTAGAGGAGAGATTGGAAAAGGGATGTTCAGTTTAAACACAAGATAAAGTGTAATCCAATTGACTGGAAAAAAACATATAATAGTCCCCAGCACAAACATTTTTGAAAAGTTATGAACTGTTTGTGACTAACCTTTTTTTGGTTTCTTTGCAACTTTTTTGACTCGACCTTCAACATCTGCACGCTGTAGCTCCGATTCGTTTCCGCATGTCCTCTCTTCCTCTTGCGCTGCAACGACTATATTTTCTGTATCCGCATAGACAGCACAGAATGAGGCTCCATCGACTCCCTGAAACATAGTACTTTCATTACTATGTATCAAAATATTGTTAGCATAAAACACACGTGAGGACGAACACACAGGTACATCTCAATAGCCAAACACGATTTAAACATTGTTTGGAACAATCAAACGACAAGTATTCGACCAGTGATGATGTAGTTCGATGGAACTGTCAGTATCCATACCTCTGGCTCCGCATGGACTGCCATGAATGGTTGTATTGGAGCGGAGGCATCAGCATCTCCCTGAAACACAGTACTTGCATTAGTATTGTTTTCAATATTTGCAACATAACACACACTTGGCGTCGACGGCACAGGTACATATAAAGAGATAACCACAAATAATGCATTGTCTAAAACAATAAAGGAAACTCAAAATATGCAGATTTCAACGACTGATTTCACCGATTCCTTTACATCTGCATCTAAATGGGATGTTGTGATTGTAGTGGAAGCTCCGTCGTCTCCCTGAAACACAGCACTTGCGTTAATAGGGAAGAAAGTCTAGCAAATGTATTCACGTTATATGATCACGCATGATGGAGCTGTCAGTATCCATACCTCGTGCTGCTGAAGAATATCTATGGATTTTGCAAATGTAGTGCGCACTTCCGAAAGCTGTTGCGCCGATTCGTATACGCAAGGTCCCGCTTCCACTTCCCCTGGAATTACTTGAATGTCAGGCTCTGCATCAAGTGCAGGGGTTGACGCTCCATAAACTGCCTGAAACATAGTACTCGCATTAGTAAGGATTACAATATTGAAAACATAACACACACTTGGGGTCGACAGCACTGGCACATATCAATGGCTAACCACGAATGAAACATTCCGTAGAACAATCAAACGAAAAGTATTACAGCTCTGATGATGACGCTCGATGGAGCTGTCAGTATCCATACCTCCTACTGGTGAGGAACATCTAGAAATGTTGTAGATGTGGCGGAAGCTTCAGCATCTCCCTGAAAGACAGTACTTGCATTAGCATGGATAACACTAATTATAACTGAAAACAAACACCAGTGGACGGTAACTAAGGTGTATATCAATTGGAAAGCACTAACCAAACATTTGAAAAAATAGTTACACGATAGAATAAAACTATTACTTGACACGCATAAAACAAGTCTGTAGCGGAGTAGCGTAGCAAGATTACCTGATACGCGCTAGAAGTGGTTGATAACTGCGAGCACGTCAAGGATGTAGAATGTTCTTGCTTCAGATTGAAGCGAGAGTCAAGAAGTTGTAAAGATAAATTATTGATTGATAATGAAATGCCAATATAAAAAATAGCCATGTAAGGCGAAAGAATACTTGAAAAATGCGCAATATAGCGCAGTTCCCTGTTCCCATATATATACATTTCGTTTGTGGGTTATGAAATCGAAAAAGAATTTATTGAAAAATGTCATTATTCAAAAAGCTATACACATATCAATAGCGAAAGTATTACAAGGGATACAACACCTAAAATATCAATTAATCCATTAGGCTACCTACACACAGCCGCAAGGCCTAAAGCTAAATCCGGACACTTGACTCACCAGAGGCGGAATGTGGACGAATAGAGTGGGAATAGCGTTTGCAAGCAATTTCCGTGTCGTTCGCTGTTTATTCTTCTTTGCTACCCAAGATGTGACGTACATGTCCGAGGAAAAGTGCAGGCTGCAGATGCGGTATCGATCACCCCTCTTGTCCTGTAAGACTTGTTGAACTCTACTTTCAAGCTCATCCAGTGGATATCCGCAATGTCTGACCCATTCTCTGATTCTATCAACAGTTTTCGGGAACACATGCATTGTAGTGCCTTCAGATTTCGCATGGGTCTTCGAAGGGTAACCGCTAATCGAACAGGCAGGCATTGTTGACAAATCTGAAAAGTAAACATCGACATTATTATACAATATTCATGAATAAAGATTTGATGCAAAACTCTATACTAAACTCTGAACATGTGACTCGTCCCTTGGATGTTCTGTCTTGCACGAGAAGGAAACATGCTTACATTATAGACTGGACCCCCGAAGGATGCAATTCGATGACAATTGACACAGATGAAAATAAATAGATCTATTGATAGCATAGCAATGGAAATTCAAGTCAATGGCCCTCATTACGACCCTGGCGGAAATGGAAAAACGATGGCGGAAATGCAATACCGCCATCGAATAGCGCTCGGTGCGACTATGACCTGTCACCGTAAAGTACGATGCCATTAGCGACACCGTAGTGAACGCCAACGCTAACTGCACCAAGTACGCGCGCGCGCGCCATGCCAAACCGTAATTAGCACCATGGCGCAAGGGTACGCGAATTCCGACCCTAGCGGACATGTACTTAACGCCATCAAGCACGGCGGAAAGTACCATTCCGCCATGGTGAGAAGTACGGCATCGCGAATCAACCGTAAACGGCCCCACTGAGTGCCTGTACACCGCTCCCTGGCCACATAGTACAACTCCCCGTAGGTGCAACGAAGTCACAATGCAACCAGTGAAATGTACAAGTCACCCATGCATGCCAACGAACAAAAGAATCACAAGAGGGGCCAATGTCAGCTGCAGGGCACAGATGGCACGAATGCAGAAGCTATACCAATGGACATGACCTCAGTCTCCCACCAAGAAACGCACGCAAACACAGGCACCTGTGACCAGCAATATTCCGATAATCACATCATTCCACCAATCCACCTGGCTGACCGGCATCTGTTACACAAAACCTAATCCCCCGCCCCTGAGCATGACATCATTCAAACAGTCATATTGGCAGCCCTCACCCCTGACCTCACTGGGCTTCGTAGGCAAACGCGCCCAGCACAGTACCACGCAACTATACTCCGAAGCTGGAACCCAATGCAGATCTCCTCACAATACATCGCTCCCCAAATAGGAATATGCCACATCACTTGCAAAGAAGAACGCTACACGGCCCATATCAGAATAGAAATTTAATGCACAACAAATTCACCAAGCCCATACAGCCATTAGGCCATGAACTCCAAAACACATTTCACCATTGTGGGCTGCATCCGCAATAAATTACCAGCTACTTCTTGTGTGACGCCCTGTTCCGTCATGGTACACAGGGGCTACATTCTCGTACGAAAAGGCAACATGGAAGTGCCTAGAACCGCAGGGCCGTCCCAATAGGGAGGCACTAGTCCAGCTGAAAGGCCGAAATGTTGCTCCGAGCCACTAGTACTGCGTAAGGGCATGTGGCCCATTGGCGATCGTCCCATATGATCGTAATGCTGCTCCACTGATTAACACGAAGCAGCAGGTGTCGGGAGTAAAACCCATCTGCAGGAGTGGCATACAGATGGCAGTGGCAAAAGGGGAGGAGATACCTGTCAACCAAAAGAAAAGAAAAAGAATAGAATGGCCATCAGAACTACATTCGAACAACTCACTTCAATGATCACACTAGATCCACAGCCATATGCATGCTAGCCCACTCCAAAGGATCATCACCACCCCAAAACCACTTGCGACTCATAACTATCCATATCGAGGTGAAAACACCATCACAAACGAGTGTACCTGTGCATGCGTCTGTGAAAACAGAATCCATCAGATGGGATTGGTAACGTGCATGGACACAAGTGTCTGAAGGCGCGTCGAGACAGGGAGGGCTCAACAAGGCCAGATAGACGATGGTCCCACTATGGCAGCCCTGCATCACATAGCGCAGGGGAGGCGGACAGATTCCATGAAGCCCTGTACATGGCAAACACCGTATCAAATCATCTGTCCATGCATCCATTCATCATTCCCTCATCCCGTAATGATAACGCCTGTTTCCATACTCACATAACATGTGAGAACTCCATTGAGTCTGTGCGTCATGCAGCCTGCAAAATCCACTGTGCCCCAGCCCGTAATTCCAGTGTTGTGAAGTAACATGTATTTGGGAACGTCCGGCCTCATCATCCACTTCGCTATTGCGCATCCCAAACTATTCATATCAATCATTGCATCCTCGCCATGGCCCCTGTCCCAAGGACACTGAACAATAGAACGTTATATTTGCAGTCAGACCTGTGGGCATCTCCTCGCCGCTAGCTGAAGACCGAAAGCGCCGCCCTTCGAATTCCTCATTTGCAACATCACGTCGAAAAGGCATCTGTGGCCGCTTGAAATCACAAATTAATCCATCTAGTGCGGCTGTGTGTGAAAATGGCAACTGCCTTCACTCACAAATGGGAGGCCCCGCCCGTCGGTGAACCTCGGTACAGTGATGCATGAGGGTCCACCGTTACTCGAGTACTACGTTCCACTGACCCTTCACAAGTCTGTTCGCGACTGCAAAGAATGCATGTGAAACAATGGGACCATAGCCGAATGAACATATCAACCAATGTTACACGGCCATCGGGTACTAATACATGATTGTAATAGCAAGATGCCATTCCTCGAATTGCAGCGTTGTGTGCGGGACGTGCTCGCCCAAAGGGGAGAGCAGCTTGCACAGGTGGAATGAATCACCACAGGTGGAGGCCATACAGCCTGAAAACACATAAATTGCACACCCAGTCTCCTCCCACAACCACACCCACTCCGAAATGCTACCGGCAGGACTCGCGATGTTGGCCCTGGGGGACCTGATAGCACTGCAAGTACTCCAACTCCAAGAAGAAGACGAACACCAACTACAACCGGCCGCACGGAGGAGACGCAGGAGGAGGAGGAGGGCAAGGCAGGGCCAGCAAGGGCTGCCAGCACAGCCACTACCACCACGCAGGCAGCCCGCAATCCCACGCCTCCGAGCACATCCGTTCAACCTCACTGATGAGCAGATCCACACCCTCTACCGTTTGGACCGGGACACCATAGCCGCCATTGTGGACATGACACAGGCTGACCTTGTCAGCATGATAGATAGCCCAACCGCCATCCCACCCCTACTGAAGGTGGTGTCTGTACTCCACTTCCTGGCCACAGGCACCTACCAGCACACAGTCGGACAGTTGCATGGCATTTCTCAGCCACTGTTCTCACGGACACTATTGCAAGTGCTCGATGCCCTCCTGCAGCACGCAGACGACTACATCTCTCTACCACGCTCGGAGCAGGAAATAACCAACACAAAAGTGGGATTCCATGCACTTGGCGGCATACCGGGTTGCATTGGTGCCATCGACTGCACCCATGTGGAATTGGTCGTCCCACATGCCATGGAGGCCCAGTACCGCAACCGAAAACAATTTCATTCACTGAATGTACAAATGGTGTGTGACTCCAACAGGATCATTGCACATTGTTGTGCCCGATTCCCTGGATCAACCCATGATTCTATGGTCTTGAGGAACTCTACAATACCACGCTACATGGAGCGACACGCAGGGAACAGATCCTGGCTACTCGGTGAGTCTCATTTCATGCATGATGATGTGGGGTATGTGATGCGGCAATGAACTGGCAGGAAGGGGGGGGGGTGCGTACGTAGCAATGGCATTCCACATAATTCGTTTATCGTCCACATACAGGTGATGCCGGATATCCACTGAAGAGATGGCTCCTCACACCAGTCCGGAACCCACGGGACCAGCATGAGGAGGACTACAACCATGCCCACTCACGTACCCGTGTAGTCATTGAACAGGCATTCGGCCTACTGAAGACCCGTTTCCGGTGCCTCAGCAGGTCTGGCGGGGCACTCCTGTACCGCCATGAGAAGGTTGCAAAGATGGTGATGGCATGTGTCATGCTCCACAACATGTGCATACGTAGAAATGTGCCCATGCCCCCTGACGCAGAACTGCAAGCACCTGAAGATGGTCATGATGAGGGTGGGGATGTGGCAGCACCTCAAGGAGTCTGCGAGGCACAGGAGGGCCGTGAAATTCGTCAGCATCTCATAGATGCATGCTTCTAGCACTCACGCCTGGTGGCTGATACATGGACACGGGACTCGTGGCACTGTGTGTGTCTGGTACATGCACAATATGGACTGTACGCCTATGATGGCCTAGTACACAAAGATCATTGTCCACACATCTCATTGTTTGATCGTGCATTGTTTATGGCATATGTGATATCATGTTGAACACCCTATCGACCCGCCACCCAAGTGAGCCCAACACACCCCCTCCACCCTCCTACCTCCCCCCCGAACACCAGTGTCCAAAGATGCTCATTGTCAGTGGGCAGTCGCTATTGCAAGCCCCCTCTGCGGGTATCAGGGGCACCCCTGCCTGTGGAGCGCAGGTTCCTCCCAGATCTACGTTGGGGGGTGCCCTGGACGGAACTTGCAACGGATGATGTCTCTGCCTGCTCACGTCCATGCATGTCCCTAAGGGTTTGTGAGAACTCAGTGAGCACACGGCGCACTGCGGCAAGTTCGGCACATACGTCTTTGGACGTCGCATGCAGTTCCCCCCTCAGGCTCTCGGTGCTTCTCTCCATTTGGACTCTCAGGCTCTCGGTGCTACTCTCCATTTGGACTCTCAGGCTCTCGGTGCTACTCTCCATTTGGACTCTCAGGCTCTCGGTGCTACTCTCCATTTGTGCCCTAAGTGTCTCAGTTGATGTTTCTATGTCTGCCTTGGTGCCCCCACATCCATCGGCATGGTCCTTGAGGAGCGTGGCCAGTTGCTGCTGTTGCACGATTAACTGGTCGAGGGACTGTTGCCTGTGCTGGGCCATGGCCATTTGCGGTGGTGTCACAGAGGGGCTGTTCGCCTCATGTTGCCCTGCCACAGGGCTTGTGGGGGATGGCCAGTCGTCGTCTTGTGGGTGCCCCTGCGTGGTATCCTCATGGTGTACGGGATGGAACAGACAGGGGGATTGGGACAGGTCATGGATGGATCTGACTTCGACATCCCCGTCTTCTGTGTCGGAGCATGCTGCCATTAATGGGGTGTCACCTATGGTGCTGCTGCCACCAGAGGCAGTACCTTCTGTGGCATCCATTGGGGGGACCTGTGGTGGTGCTGTTGTGGGCATGCTGGCTGCTGGGGTGCCTGTTGATGTTCCCTCCTGTGTGCTGCCACTTGATATGTGCTGCTGCCGTGTCTTGATGCGTGCAGCTGAGGTGGAGGGTCTTTGGCCGTCGGTCTTGGCCCTCTTTGCAGGTGTGCTGGTAGGGGTGTCCTGGAGCTCGTCGTTTGGATCGGACCCTGTGGTGGAGTAAAGGAGGGCGAGCGTTATTAATGGGTCTGTGGGAATTGGAATGGCAATGTATCACATGCATTGGGGTGGTACCTGAGGGTGATTTGGGTCGGGGCCTTGGAGGTGCTTTCATTTGTGTGTGGAGTGAGGGTGCAGTTGTTTGGCAGCCTGCAGTTAGGGTGTGCCTGCTGCACGTGTAGTGGGTGTTTTTGGGGTTTTTACTTATTTATGTATTTATTGTGAGTTTTAAAGTGCGCTATCAGGCCAATGTGTGTGGACGTTGTCCTGGCCATGTGTTGCTGTTGCGCTATGTGGACACATGTGAGTCACATGATTGGACATTGTGGATTTGGCATGGTTTTATTTGGGCCACCTACCTGATTCTCCGGATGTCTGCACTCCTTTCTCCATCCCTCCGACTCCCTCTATGCTCTCCATTCCAATGGTGGAGGCACAGATTTCTTCCCAGGGGGTCAACTTGATGGGTGATTCCGACCCTCCCCCGGTGGCTGTGGCAATGTTGCGGTTGGCAGAAAGTATGCTACGGACGCGTATCCGCAGGTCGTCCCACCGCTTCCTGCATTGCTGTGGGTTGCGGGGTGCGGTCCCCACCGCACTTACCCGCTGTGCCACCAGGGCCCATATGGCCTTCTTGTTCGCAAGTGCCGTCCTGGTCATTTGCGTGGAGAAGACGGCGGCGGCATTCTCCTGGAGGGTCTCTGTAAGCACGGTGAGTTCCTCACGGGAGAAGTGGACCTGCCGCTTGCGGTCGCACGCTTTCTTCGCTACTTTTCCCATTTTTCTTGGTTTCACTGGGGTGGATGACGGGTTGGGATGTGTCTCAGGGTGGTGTTTTTAGTGGTTGTGTGTATTTTGTGGTTTTATAGGTGTACGGGGTGTTGTTTCCCGTTCCGGGCCCATGTTTTTACTTCCGTTTCCGTATATTTACGGTCACCGTACTTTCCGGTTGGCGCTCACTGCGGTGTCCGCTATGATGGGTGGCGGTATTGCACCTAGGGCGCCGTACGGCGGCGGTGTGGGCCGTTTTGGGGTCATTTCCGCCATCGCGGACTTTGCACTTCCGCCATGGCGTGGTGCTCGTGCCCGATGGGTCGGAATGGGCCGCACTTTGCTCCATCGTGCAATGGCGGAAACGCTATTTACGCTGTGGCGGTCCGGTAAGTCACTTTCCGCCAGGGTCGTAATGAGGGCCAATAGCAATGAGACCAATGAACATAGCACTATTGGGTACTCTACTCGCAAATAGATAGAAATTTAAAAATCTGCGAAATATGACCAGGATACATGGCCTTACCTTGACCAATAAACAGTTGGATTCAGCAAGCAGAGCAGTATGTTGCGGGAGAATAGGTGGATGGCCACAGGTAGCGCACTGATGGGTATGCTCGAAGCGGTCACAGAAGTTCACGGATAGCACGACGACGAGCAGATTAGCATAGATCTCAGTGGTTCCCAGGTAGCACGTTCAGGAGTTGACTTGCAAAGCACAAAGATGTTCTCATGAGACATATCGAGTGGTTTTTAAAGTATTAGAAACTGGGGTGTGTTTGGGAATGAATGACGTATGTATGTCGTGGTATTAGGGGGGCGGCCTGCTTGAAGGGGGGGCCTGCATGGAGACACGGTGTCTGAGGAGGCCATGTGACCGATGGCCCCTTGGCGTGGGATACCTTTTCAAGTGTACATGTAGTTTAGCACCTTTGCCTTTCGCGCCCCTGACAGCGCGCATCCACTGGCGCGCACCTCCTTTGATAGAGGGTGGGTGGGATCGAGGGGCCTGGGGCGTGCAGATAAGGCACAGGAAGACTGCCGAATGGTGACACACTTATGTGGATTGCAGGGGGGCGGCCTGCATCAAGGGGAGGCCTGCATGGAGACGCAGTGTCTTAGGAGGCCATGTGACCGATGGCCCCTTGGCGTGGGATACCTTTTCAAGTGTACATGTAGTTTAGCACCTTTGCCTTTCACGCCCATTGACAGCGGGCATCCACTGGCGCGCACCTCCTTTGATAGAGGGTGGGTGGGATGGAGGGGCCAGGGGCGTGCAGATAAGGCACAGGAAGACTGCTCAATGGAGACCCCTTGCCCTCTACTGCAGTATATCGTTGCCTATCAACAACAAATGCCACATACCGGAGATTCTTGTGAGCACAGAACCACACTTCAACCAGTGTATTATAGTGGTCAAGACCCCTGACCTAAGGCCTGTATAATCCAATGTTAATTGATATTATAGATATATGTGTGGCTTTTATAGAGCCATAACCTACTGAAAGACTTTGAACAAGTGTTATTTAGTGCATGCATTATCGAGAATATTTTATTTTAGCTTAGATAGATAGTGACCACCATGCTTCACAGCGACCATAACCTTCACCAATTCGGTGCACAGATGTCTGACGTCCATCCTTGAATGGAGACACACTTGATTCATTTAAAAAATCGAAACAACCGTTGTTAAAATATATGTGGTGTTTTATTTTGTAACTTATTTTCATGACACAAAAATACAAGAGTTTAAAGATTATACAGGTCAGGTTGCAGCACAGCGAGAGAAAATCCCCTGTACTGACCACTGTCACTCGGGAACGTTTCTCTTATGGCACGAACGGCACAGGCGGGTATCACTCTTCGAACGCGGTGTCAAAGCCTCCCGTGGAGCCACCATGTAAAGGAACGATAGGCCACCAGCCTGTACCACCTGTGAAAAGGAATGAAACAAACTGTTTTTAAATGACCAAGATACGTTTTTCCCCCCCAGTGCCAAGCCCTTTTTGGTGATTTCGGTATTGCAACACTCAATACTTTCTAACATTTTCTCCTTTAATTAACCCCTTCAGTGCCAAGGACGAGCTATCTCGTCCTTGGCACTGTGGAGGTAATCCCAAGGACGAGATATCTCGTCCTTGGCACTTAAAAGGTTAATAAGCGTTTGTTGTCAATGACAATTCTTGTAACTAATGGCATTCAGCACGGACAAATGCTATCTAGACAATGCACACTATTGAACGACTTTCATGCGTTACTATGAGATGAATATATAATTTTGGATATAGTAGAAAACCATGAAATAGGAGTGGCATGACAAGCAGAGTATACTTACTCGTTACTCGGATTACGAGGACGAACAGTTGCGCGAAGTTCGTGCATAAGCACCATCATTATTCTCAAAACGGCCCGTGTGAGGCAGGCTGCCCTGAAGTCTGGCAGCTCGGTGATGCATTGCGGTCGTGGCTTGCCTTCCGAAATGTAGGCCAGGCATCCTGAGTTTTCTCGGCAGCAGCAGTTCTCGTCCTCGGTTGGCATTAGCTCGCACCGATTACATGTGCACCAGGTGGAGACGCCGTCCATGCGACTAGGCCCAGACGCTTCATCTGTTGAATCGTCCTCCCAACTGTTGTCCGAATCCCCATCGTTTTTGCGTGCTTCCCTTTCCAGTAGTTCCTCCTCGGTATACTCGGGCTCGTACATGTAGGGCATTATTGTAGCCATTGTGTGGTAAACAAAGTACAATAATTTATAGAGATGGTACAGGTGTTCACACGGGCTACAAGAGGCGAAGGTAGCTGACCAGAGCACAGAAACGGGTCACAGAATACTCAAAGTAACACAGAGAGAGGAATGGAATCGAAAATCTGCTGCTGTGTGTTGTGAAACGGTCCGTTTATACTTATTGAGGAAAGAGGAGTCCTGCCATTTCCATGGCGACACGTCATTAGCTGAGGCGCAGCGATTGTTGACACGAGACGTGCTTTGGCGTTGGGAAATGGGCGGTACGCGTCTGCTGATGACAGGCTCAGGGGCGGGGGATTTGATTTAGTGCCGCAAAAGCAGGTCAGCCAGGGCAATGGGGGAAATGATAGGATTATCACAAAATGGCAGGGCCCAGGTGCCTGTTTTCGCATGCGTTTAATGGATGAAAACTCGGGTAAGGTCCATAGGAAGTTTTTTTAAAATCGAGCCACTTAGGCTTAAAAAAACATGGCCGACCCGTTGGGACAATAACATTTTTTACCGGATCATGCCTTTAATATATAACATCTCAGCAACAGTCTCTCAAACTGCTTCGCTATCCTAGTAGCCTCCTACTGTAGAGCATGTCTATGGATCCCTTAATGTATTAAACATCACTACATTACTGTAACTTGGTCCCCCGAACCCAGTTTGACCCGCCGCCTGCACTACGGGTCGGGCGTGACAAACAAAGAGACAGAGCCGGAGTGACTTGTCTCAAGGCTTTATTCCTTCAAAACTAAACTGTAACTTCCCTTGAGCCCCCGTCACTTCCCTTGTCCTGCCCCGCGCCCCAAACCGGCCCCTGCCACATAACGAGGCCAAAGGGCTTCGGATCACTATGACACCGCCCTCTTTCTAAAATGCCAAAAGAGGGTGGGTTAGTCCATTTCTTCAATCACCCTAATCTTGACTCTCACAGGCAGCTCAATCGACTAACATATGGAGCCCATCCCTTGTGTGGACTGTCGAGTAGTTCTCCATCGTTGCCTCACTGTCCCCCAAGTAAGACTCGTCGGATTCTCCTCTGGTATCTGTGTCACTCTCCCCGACGTACTTGTTTCTCACTTTCTTGAAGTGGGAGACATTGTGTGTGATGGACCATCCTTTGCCTTCACTCGCTGTGACCATAGTTCCCTTTTGGTGTGACACAGTGAGAGTCTTGGGAATGAATGTAGAGTCTTCCTTCCGTTACTTCGTCTGTTTCACTAAGACACAATCTCCAATGTCCATTGTAGACGCTTTTGCCTCTCTCCTGGTATCAGCCACTTCTTTCATTGTCTGTTTGGCAGTCTCATCTTTTGCTCTCATCTTGCGGTCATCATGGCCCTCCAGACCATCATCTGGGTTGAGCGGGAGGCGTGTTCTCATCCACCGTCCAAACTTGAGGCCAGCCAGGCACTCACCCGTGGTGCAATGAACAGTCTGTCTGTATCTCGTAAGAACTGATACAGGACTTGTTCAAACGGCTTGCCGGTGACTTGGATGATCTGTATGGTCCTCTTGATGCTTGACATGAACCGTTCCGCCATGCCGTTGCCCTGAGGCCAGAGTGGGGTTATTTTGCAGTGTTTAAATCCCATGTACTCCCCAAAGTGTGCAAAGTCATGGCTTGTGAACGGTGGTCCATTGCCTGACCTGATGACCCTGGAACAACTTCTGAAAGGAATAAGAAACAACATACAATACAGAAACCACCTACAAATTAGAAAACTTCTAAAAACCTGGCTCTTCAACACCGTGGACCAAATTGAAACAACTAAACAATCAAACAGGGAACACAAAGAACAGATTGACAGAATATATGATGGCACAGGCAACACCCAGAGCCGACTAAGGGAAACTCCTACAACAACAAGAGAGACTACGCTAGGTGGAATAGAATACAAGCGACAACCCCATGAGGACAGAAACTAGCATACATGCCCAACACTATCCAACAACCTTACCCACTCCATGAAAGTTACTAAGTGCCACACTTAGATAGAATTGTGAACGTTAGCCTGCGACGGACCTAGACAGAGTTGTGAATAATAGCAAGTACCACATTTAGATAGAATCGTGAACATTAGCCTGCGCCAGACCCAGACAGAATTGTGAATGATAGCAAGTACCACATTTAGTTAGAATGGTGAACATTAGCCTGCGTCGCATCTAGATAGGCTTTTGAAGGTTTGAAAGTGCCACACTTAGATAGAATTGTGAATGTTAGCAAGTGCCACACTCAGATAGAATTGTGAATATTAGCCTGCGTCACATCTAGACAGGATTATGAATGTCCGCCAGTGCCACATCTAGATAGAATAGCGGACATTAGCCATTGCCACATCTAGACGGCACTGGGAATATTAACAATGCCATATTGATTTGCATCTAGACAGGTTTTTGAAGGTAGGTCAGTGCCACATCTGTATATAATAGTGAATATTGGCATGCGTCATATATAGACATGATTGTGAATATTAGCCAGGGCCGGATCTAGATAGAAATGTAGAGATATTCACATGCTACACCTAGAAAGAACAGGGAAATTTAGCACATATCACCTCTATATAGCAAGTCCAATAACCAACCCACTAACAATCTCACCCCTCTGCATACACCTCTCAAACTCTAACCAAACACAACCACAACCCTAAAGCACAACAAACCGCACAAACTTCACTACACGGCAACAACAAAACAAACCACACATAGCTTTGCACAACAGCACACGACGGCTACCGAACGGTAAACCACCCCCAAGCTCAGCGAACGGTGTTAACCGAATTGAAGCTGCCAAGAGCACATCACTGCTCTCTTTCACTGATCCCGCTCATTCCTACTAACTTCGCCTCCCATCCCCTTTTTCCTTTTCAGATCCACCAGAGTGCCAGGTGACCACTGCGGTGGTGATAGTGCATAGTATAAATATACTTTAAAATTAACATTAACATGCCGTAAACTGTGAGTATTCGGTCCAGCGCTGGGATGACAACTGTGGCTGCAGTGGAGGGTATAATTTGGACTTCTGTGAATCGTGAGTATTCATCAATCAGGACAAGTACATCGGAACCGTCTCTCATGGGACCAAAGGAGTCGATTGCCAATTCCCAGACACCCTCCGGTAGGCTGGACATCTGCAGTGGATTAGGTTTTGGCAGAGGGGCACCACGATGCATATAGCACAGTTCTGTAGCGTGGTTTCCACTCTGCTATGGAGTTGGTTCACCATACCTTCTGACAGAGTAGTTTCTTGGTCAAACCTGTGACCCTATGACCCTCGGGAGCGAGGTCAATGACCCTTTGACAGAGTGTTGTGGGTAGTACAATCTTGCACCCTTTGAGGATGATGATGTCTTCCGTGACAGTGAGTTCGTCGTGGACAAGGCATAGGCTGTGTACATCTTCCTGGACGGATTGATCCAGATGTTTTGCCATGTCTTTGGCATATCTCATCCTCCCCCCACAGATGTATTGAGCCACTATACCAAGGGCCTGATCTGAGTCCGAGTCACGCTGGAGCGTCACCCAGGGGATTGGGAATGGCTTTATTTGGTGGATGAGATAGCTCAGGTACTCTTCGGCGATGGAGAGTTCAGGCTGTGTTGTCCCTCTCGGTTGAGGTGACAGATATTTAGCCAAGCTTTTGTCTTTCCCTGGCCTGTGTTGAATTGTGAATTTGTAGTCTTGGAGCTGAGGCCCCATCTGGTGATGTGTGAAGGCATTTTGGGCTTCGGGCTGCCATAGATTGTGAGAAGGGCCTGATGGTCTATGATAATAGTAAAAGCTTTGCCATACAGAAAGAAAGGGAAGTACTCGCATGTCCAGACCACTGCTAGGCTTTATTTCTCTGCCTGAGAATATCTCTCGTCTGTGCCTGTGAGGCTGAGCCTGCGGCTGGCATAGGCGACAACAATCTGCTTGACAGGAGGCCTCTTCAGGTCAAATTGAGACAAAATGGCTCTGAGCCCACCGGGCTGGCATCTACCGTCACTTCGGTGTCCTCTGCGGGATTTAAATATGCCATGCAATATTTGAGCAGATAACCTTGAAGCTGGCTTCGCACTCTGCTGAACAGATGAATGCCTGTCCTTCTTTGGTGAGTTCTCGGATGGGTGTGCTGATGGTGGCGAAGGTTTCTTGATATCTGGCACAGTAGCTGGCCAGACCAAGGAATGATCTGAGGTCAGAGAGAGTGATGGGCCTGGATGTTTCAGTTAGTGCTGCCACTTTTTCAGCGTCAGGTCTCAATCCTTGTTCCAAAAAGATGTGTCCGAAGAATTTTAATGTGTGCCTCCAGGAATTCTCATTTGTCTTTGTTTAATGTAAATCTGGCGGCGTCTAGTGCCATACAGACATGATGTAAGGTATGGTCATGCTCACTCAGAGATTTGCCGAAGACAAGAATATCATCGCTGTAGTTCAGGCAATTAGGTATGTGTTTTATGACCTGGTGTATTTCATCCTGGAAGATTTCTGCCGCCGATAATATCCCAAAATTAACTTTTTTGTACCGGAATAACCCTATGTGCGTTGCAAAGGTCATAATGTAGCGTTACTCAAGTGCCAATTCCAGTTGGTGATAACCCTAATTAATGTCAAGCTTAGAGTAGACTGGGGGGCCATTTAGGAGGTGGATCATGTCAGTGATCCTGGGTGCCGGGTGCCTTTCTCTCTGGATGGCTTCATTAGGCCTGTGCATGCCTAGACACAGGCGGATGGATTCCTCTGCTGACTTCTTGGGCACCAGGACTATCGGTGGGACCCACGGTGTGGTGCCACTTGCCCGCTCAATGATGTTAAGGTCTAGTAGTCGGCAGAGTTCTTCTTCAACCTATTTCCAACTGTTAATAGGGATGCCCCTGCAGTGTTGAGAGACTGGTTTGACGATGTGGTCGATGTGAAGTTTGACTTTGCAGTTTTTTAGTTTTCCCACCCCTTTCAATAAGCTTGGATACATTTTGACCATGTCACTGTATGGGGCCAGGTACTTGTGCACCATTATATGATACAGGATGTAGACTAGGCCCATGTCCAGTGCCGCCTTGAAACTCGATATGCATCCACTGTTTGCCACCGTGGACCGAGCATGCAATTGAATATTTGCTGTGTGAGATTTGTGTGCACACACAGTGGTAAATACCCCTTTGCATGGGAGTGGGGTGTCAGAGCCATAAGGGTAGATATCCACCATTGAAGGCTTCAGTTTTGGGGGCTGCAGGAGTTCGATGTTTGTCTCATCTCACATGACATTGACAGTTGCACCTGTGTCAATGAGAAATTCTGTTGTGTTGAGAATTTGCAGCGTGAGCATCGGGCTGTGTTCTTTGGACATGGTGTTGTGCAGGGCCCACACATAGCCTCTCTTGCGGTGGTCAGTGGATGAGCCTGACAAGTCACTTTCAGATTGCGAGTTTGCTTGCACATATCTCAGGTTTCATCTCGGGCACTGCAATGTTCTCCTTTCAGGGGACCTGTGCTTCTGCTCTTAATGTTTTTCATGGTCCCCTTCTGTTGGTTTGTGCCATCTGGATTCGCGGGCATTCCTGCGCTCTGCCTTATGGTATTTTGTATGTCACGTGCTCCCCATCGGTGAGGAATGTCATGGTATAGTCTGTTGTGCGTTCTTGCATACTGCTCGGAAGTGGTCTTCACCTCCACAGGCTGCGCACTACTGACCCAGAGCAGGGCACGAACCTTCATGTTGGTATTCACATCCGCAACAATAACGGGTCATGTTGGATTTTCTAGTGCTTTCCCCCTTCGCAGGTGACAATTTCTGAACAGACTCAGTCTTTTGTTGAGGATACGATTTTGACTTTCCCCATATTCTGGACTTGCAGGGCGACAGAGTCTGAGCTGGCCAAAGCTAGAATTTCATCCAGTGATCTTTGTTTTTGTAACAGTTTTTTCCGAAATTCTGGTGGCTCGCACCCTGATATTACTTGGGTTCTGAGTGCCTCATCAATAGAGTAGCGGTGGAAACCGCAGTGTTTCATGTGGATTCGTAGCCTTATGACAAAATTGTCAAGTGTCTCCCCTGGTTCCTGGGTTGTTGTGTGGAAGACATGACTTTCGTAATTGACATTTGATATGTGGTTAATGCCTCCTGGATTTCTTGGAATGTCACTTTCTCTTCATCTATCCGCTCATATAGAATGTCCTGGACCGCTGTCCCTACTGCCAAGGTCAACAAGTTCTTCTTTCTTTTATCATCAACATGTCCCATGGCCCCAATGTATACTCTGAAGTCCTTTATCCATCGAGCCAACCTTGGACCAAGGTTGCTTGTGTTGGTGAGGTCAAAAGCTATTGGCACTTGCCACAGAGTAGTCTCACCCTGGGCTATGTGGAACATCTCTGAGGGACGTGCCGATACAGTGGCTGGTATGTCATCTGACGACATGGTAGTGTGGCCTCCTGGGCGTGTGCCTCTGTGGAATCACTTGATCAGATGGATCCTCCCCCTTGCGTGGGTGTGGGGAATCGTCTGTGTGTAGGGAGGCTGCTGACAGGCAGGATCTTCCTCTTGAGATGCCACCTCCCCCCGGGTTTCTGTATTCTCACCCGGTCAGCATTGCTTCTATGGGCCTTTTCCTCCTGGGCATCTGTGTGGGGTGGCACAACACGTTGCAGGGTGACTCGGGCCTCATGCAACCCTAGATGCAGGGGTCACGCTGTGTGTGAGCTGGCTCGCTGTGTCTTGCACTCCAGTCGGTGATGTGTGTGGGGGCTGAGGCCAACACGCTGAGCTCCCTCGTCTGGGGAGTGTGGATGCACCAGCTGCCTAACTCGTGCGCCGGCGCTTCATCTTGTCGGCTGACACAGCCCTGTTACAGCATGGTGCGGAGTGTCACACCAGCATGCTATTGGTGTGCACGCATGAGGAAATCCTTGTCGCCAGTGTAACTGGGTCCCCTCAATCCAGTTTTACCCGACCCCCTTACTACGGGTCGGGCCTGAGAAACCTAGAGAGATGCAGACGGCGTGACTTGTCTCAATGTTTTATTCCTTCAAAACTAAACTGTAACTTCCCTTGAGTCCCTGTCACTTCCATTGTCCCACCCTGCCCCACAAACTGGCCCCTCCCACATACCGAGGCCAACGGGCTTCGAATCACCATGACAATTACCAACAGTATTTTGGGTGCACCACTCCCACAGAAGTGATGTAAAGTGGAATTTATGTACAGTGTGGAGTTTGGAAAGAAGCATCATAAAAGAAATTGCCCTTTTTTTAATTTTTATTGTTTAAGATACTAATAATAATACATATGTTAGCAAGTTACAGACTTTGAGCGGAACAGGTAACAATAAAAGAGGAACAGAAATTAAAAATCTTAACAAGCAAGAACTTGATCTATACCAAAAACATTCATTAATTGAATTGAATAATTATGCATATTTGAACAAGAATATAAGTTGGAAGTAGTACCAATTGATCATGGATTATTGTAACAAGTCTGTAAAGAATAACTTAATGGGGAAAATAATAGAAATTTGGGGAGACATACTGGGAGACAAACAGGAGACATGCAAGAAACAGATGGGAGCAAGGAAAGGGGGGGGAAGTTGGGTATAATAAGTTATGATTAAACTGAGACTTCCATTTCTATAATAATATAAAACAGGCATTTGAATATAAATATAATCATCTGGCTAATAAATTAAATATGAGAATATAGGTTCAGGAACCATGAGCAGTTGCATTGAAACAGTTGAGATAACGGAGGAAAAAGTACCATTTAGCATTGTATTTAGGAATTGTATTTTGATTATTAGCCATGCACATTTCCATTTTATGATTATGACAAATAGCGTTCCACCATCCTCTGATAGAAAGAGATCGAAAGTGTTTCCATTTAGCTGTGATACAATTTAAGGCTATAAAGATGAATAGATCGTATAATCTGGTTGAGTCTGGTGAAATATATGTTGTTATGGCCAGACTTCCTAGAAATATATTTACAAAAGAAAACGGACTATCCACAGAAAAGATAAGCTTAATGAACTTCCAGATGTCTTGCCAAAATCTGAAAATAAATGGACATTCAAAGAACATATGCATATATGTGGCGGGAGATAATCCACATGACCAACATTTAGCATCATAATTTGGGTTAGTCTTAGCTAATTGAGCCGGAGTAATAAATGCTCTATGACTGAAGAAGAAATAATGTTGTGTAATATTTGCTGAGACCGATAAGTGTTTAATTTTGGAAAACAGGCGGAACCACATATGATCTTCAAACATACATCCTAAATCAAATTCCCATTTCAAACGAATTGAACAAACATTAAATGTTGATGTGAGCATATTATATATTTTTGAGGCTCTAACCTCACCGGTCATGGTTAGCTGTAGTAGTCTAAGGGCGTCTGGAGAAATAATCTCATAGGAAAAGTGATTAAGTGCATCAAGACAGGAGTTGATTAATTTATTTTAATACTGAAAATCAGCTTTGAGTATGGTAAATATGGATGAGAATTGCTGGAAGGAGAGAATGGAAGGCCCATCTATAATGTGTTGGATGAATCTGATACCTTTTTTGATCCATTCTTTACGTTTAAGGACCTTGTTATTTATTACTATATTCTTTTTTGTGCCATAGTAAAGAGGAAAGGTACTCATTGGGAGTTTTGATATGAGGGAAGAGAAAGGTTTGTAGGGCTGAAACGGATGCTTTAATAGAGTCCAAGATGTTCTTGGAGGTATGTTTAAATATGTATATATAATCCGTAATGTTGTGCGGAAGAACTGAGTGTTTTTCTAATGTTTACCATGTAGGAGTATCGGCGAATTCGGGATCTGTGAACCATTGGCGAGACTGCTTTATGAGAAATGCAGAGTGATATAGCTTAAAGTCAGGAAATCTGACACCTCCCATTTCATAAGGTGCTTTGAGTTTGGTTAGCACAATTCTTTTACTTTTTCCAGCTCCCCACAGAAAGTTTAGTAGTATGGAATATAAAGATTTGAAAAAGGAAAGGGATAGAGGAACGGAAAGAAGCTGAAGGTAATATAATACAATAGGGGATAGCATCATTTTGATCATTTCTAAACGCCCCCACCAGGAGGGACCATCTGGATGTTAGGTCCTTAAGAGTGTCCAGAAACGACTTAGTGTTGAGCTTGATGGTTTCTTGTATTGTAGGGGCAAAACAAAGTCCTAAATATTTGATGGAGCTACTGCACCATTTGAGACCAAAAATGTCAATGTCATGCTTGAGACAGTAGGGATTTAAGGGCATAATTTCTGATTTTTGTCTGTTTAGTTTATATCCTGATACATGACCAAACTGAGATAGTGTGTTAAGGAGATTAGGTATATGAAGTTTGAGGTTTTTGATTAAGATAAGAATATCATCCGCATATGCTGCTATTTTGGTAATTGAGGTACCTGCTTGAATCCCCGGGATATTTTTGTTAGATCTTATTAGTTCTAGTAACGGTTCAAGTGAAAGAATATATAATAACAGTGAGAAGGGGCAGCCCTGCCGTGTACCCCTGAGCAAGGGAAAAAAGGAGGATGTTTGGCCGTTTAAATAGATAGAGGATTTAGGGGTTGAATAAAGGAGTTTAACAAGTGAAATACATTTTTCACCACATCCGTGTCAGCGCAGGGTTTGGAACATAAAGTTCCAATCCACACGATCAAAAGCTTTCTCAGCATCCAATGCAATGGCAGCATAGCCTTGTCTGTCTTTTTTGTCTTTAGCTGCTAGGTTGATGGCATTGAGTAGAAGTCTAGCATTAGAGGATATGTTGCATCCTTTTACATAACCAGTTTGATCTGCTTTAACCAGAATTGGGAGTGAGGATTCAATTCTATTAGCTAGTATTTTAGCAAACATTTTACTTTCTATGTTGATAAGGGAAATGGGTCGATAGTTACTGGGGAGGGAAGGGTCTTTGTCGGGTTTAGGGAAAATGATAAGCAATGCTTCTGAGAATGAACCAGAAGAATATTTTTGTGATATAAAGTATGAAAATAGTGTTTTAAATTTTGGGGTTAATACTTCAGATACATTGATGTAAAATTCGGTGGATAGTCCATCTGGGCCGGGTGCTTTTCCTTTACCCAGACTGTGAATGGCTTTAGTGATCTCTGAGGAAGTAATATCATTGTCAAGGTGAGAAAGGTCTATTCTAGGGTATCAGGTACGACTGATACTTTCAAGAAAGGATTCGATATTATGGGAATAGAGCTTCCTGGAGTATAAAGATCAGTATAAAATTTCCTGAAGCATTCAAGTATTTCATCAGAACGATGATGAGATATGCCCTGAGTATCTTTAATATGAGAAATATGAAATTTTTCCTTTTTGGTTTTTAAATAAGAAGCCAGTATTTTGCCCGCTTTATTTGAAGTTTGATATATCTTTGTTTTGTATTTAGGTATAGTACCTGCTGCAAGTTCTGTGATTTCTTAATTAATTTCAAAACATAGTTTTATTACTTGTCGTAAGTTTGTCGAGCTAGTGTCTAAATAGTAGCATTGCTCTGCTTGGGTGAGTTTGAAATAAAGGTCGTCTAGGTGTTTTTTCCTAAGTTTTTTGTTCCTACCGGAGAGGGCCATAATGTGACCTCTTAAAGCAGCTCTGATTACATCCCAGTTGTTAACCACAGAGGTATCACAGTCCTAATTGTTAGTGAAATATGAAATATTGTTGGATGAAAGCTTGAACGGATTGATTAAACTGTGGATCATTTAGAAGGAAGTTATTAAGTTTCCATCTAGTAGCATTTTTGTTCGCTTCTGCGAGGCAAAAGGATGTGATAACAGGTGCGTGATCTGATATAATAATATTAGAGATTTTAGAATCTATAATGGATCCAGAGAGGCTTTTGATTGCAAAAATATAATCTAGGCGTGATAGAGTATTGTGTGGGGGTGAATGAAAGGTATAGTCTAATAGTGTAGGATGGGATAGTCTCCATGTGTCAATTAATCCTGTCTCCGCTAGGCAATTAACAAAGGACTTGTGAGTTTTATTTGATTTGAACATACAGCTGGACTTTCAGTCTAAAAAAGGGTTGAGGACCTGATTAACATCTCCGCACATAATCAAATTGGTGAAGTTATTTTTGAGTATCATTTGTTCGTTTGATTGCGATCCAAAAGGGGGTGTATGGTAGTGTGGGACCATAGATGTTAAGGATAGATACTTGTGTAGAATCAATTGAAAGTTTTACCAAAACCCATCTACTATTTGTATCAGCCTCTTGGTCAAGAATTTTGAAGGGTTGTTTTTTACTTATTAATATAGCAGGCAAGCAACCGTTGGCTTAAATTTGTTCAAATGAGATATAACTTTGCATCTTTTAATGGGATTCTTACATCCTTTGATGTTTCATGTTATGCACTTGAAGATCATTTAGTCAGAAAATAAAGATAGACATGCAACTTATGGCTGAAGTGCGATAATAGAATCAGATCCTTTGTAAAGTGGTTTAAAACATATGTACCCAAACAGTGATACAGGAGGATAGAACATTGAGGATCAGGAAGGGGAGGAAGGGGTTTGATCATATATTGAGAGGACTCAGACAATGAAATACAAAAGGTTTTAGAGATCAAACAGGACATAGGAGAAGGATCCGGCAGGAGAGAAATACCGGGGATAGGTAACGATAACTGGGTCGCCCAAAAGGAGAAGAACGACCATCAGTGGAAGAGGGACACCAAAAGAGTGCCCGCCCCACTCTATTAAAATTATTGGATAATAATTGCATTAGGTAAATGATAGTGTAAACAAACAGATAATAAAACAAATTATACAAGGTATGAGGTCAAGATTTTAGGTAGTAGATGATGTTGAGGCAATTGCAGGAGAGGATGCCGTCACTTTTTAAGGATTCTATGAAGGAGCATGGGTGGTATAAGCCATAGCGGATATTTAGTTGCTTTAGAGCAGGACGGAAAGATAGAAAAACTTTTCTTCTTTGAGCTGTGCTTCTGGCCACATCCTGTGAGATAAATAGTTTGCTGCCATGCCAGATGAGTGATTTACGTTCTCTTGCTGTTGAAACAATAAGTTGTAGTTGAGAGTATTCCAATAGGTAAAATATGAGAGTTCTAGGCAGCGGACGAGATGTGGAAGAGACAGAAGGTTGACCTATTCTATGAGCCTGTTGTATGTTAAATGTTGTTTCCAAGGGCAAATGTAGAATGGCTGGTATGAATTTTTGTAGGAAGACAATGGGGTCAGTTCCCTCAGCTCCCTCTAGTAAGCCTGAGATGCGTAGGTTATTGCGCCTACTGCGATTTTCCAAGTCTTTTTTATGCCTTTGGAGTTCTTTAATAGATTTTTCTAATTGTGCAACTCTATGGGATATATCTTCAAGAACACCTACTCTTTCCTCTCTCCCCTTCATACATCCCCCTCCTCCTCTTTCTCTCACCTTTTTCTCTTTCTTTTTCTGTTTCTGTGTTTCTCTCTTCTTAGTGTTCTTGATAAAACTGTTAAATTTCTTTTATTTTTAAAAAAAATGTTTCCCTCCTTTTGTCCACCAGGTGGCACAATCTACTTGAAGGAGCCCGTGCTGCAAGGCCCAAGCCGGCGCGTCACTTGATGTGCGACGCCGCACCTCTCCATATGAGGGGGGCTGCGCTTCAAACTTGATCTCGGTGCCTGTCTTCGGGACACGATGCGGTCGCCAAAGAAGCTCTCCAGCACTCCGGAGCGGCACTGAAACTCCACCGACCCGTTCGGAGTTACTGCGCGGGATGTAACGTCCAAAAAAGGTACGTTTATTAAAAATAAAATAAAAGACCTAATGCAATATTTATATTTTGTGAGGCGGAGCGGCTCGTCTAGGCGGCCATCTTTCCCGGCGCTTAGCCACACCCCCCAAATGCACTATTTTAAAACTATTATTTTGAACATTTCCTTTGAGCGGAGTTCAACTGCCAGCTCCACCCCCTTTGAACTCCGCCCCTTCCTCCAAACTCTGCCCCCACCCCTTGTGGGATCCCCCTTTACATATTTTTAATTTCCACCACTGTATGTAACAGAGGCCCTTGTCTGCTTAGTGGCCATTTGATTTGTCTCATTCCTTCTCAGCTGCTTTAGATCCCTCCCTCTTTGTAATCTTTTTTCCCATTTTAAACCATATTCACTTTAATTTCTTTCACTTGTATTGTCCTACTGGGTGTCCATTCATGTGCTTGGCTACTGCAGCTCTAAGTGACGTAGCTTTTTGAATCATCTAGCATGAGACCAATGTTCTTGGCTTCCAGGGGCCCTCTCGCTCCTCCCTAATGGTGGCCCAATGGGCAGCTTTGTGGTCTTGCTTTGACATAAAACCATCCCTACTGTTACCAGGTCCTGCAGCAGGGTTGACTCGCCACTTTATCCTTCCGAGATACCCTTTTGTTATGTAGTAACATGTGCTATTAAAGCTCTTGGAAGTGGGAATAAACTGCCTTCAGTGCTATATGAAAACTTGCGATGCTTATTTTTATTACACTGACTACATGTTTATGGTGTAGCCCCTAAGCTCCCTTGTGGAGTTAAACGCTTGCTTCAGTGATCTGTGTGCAACCTGCATTCATAGGTATGACAGCCATCATGACTGACTGAACCCTTCCTCCTTCCGAGCTAGATACATTGAGTACCATATGCTGGGGTAATAACAATATGTGTTATAACAGAGCTTAGAAGAAGTGGGAGGAATCAAGCATGGAACACTATTTAAAAAAGCAATGTTATTGTTATTAAATAAAGCATTCGAATATTGTACTTGTAATAATCTATAAACATGTGTTTCATTCAATTTTCCTTTAAGATGAAATTTGATTAAAAAAGCAGTAGAAGATTCCAAGATGGCCGCCGGGTGGAGAGCACCGTAATCGATGCGCTTCCATACCTCGGGACCCTCTGAGCTTTAATCTGTAGCCACCAAGGCCCTCCCCAGGCGCACGAACGAGTGGAAGAAGCTGTTAAAGTGGAAATCACGAGATCGATGAGTACCTGTTTGTCTTGCCGAAGGTCTTGGGTTGGCAGCCAGACTGTCTGTTCTTCTCCGAAGCTAGTGTAACGCGGGTAGCCAGTCCAGACCTAAACCCAAACTTAACAACTGGGCGGAGGATGAACCGACTCCCAACGTCACGGTGTGCTCACCCCTGATTTTCTTGACGTCAGGACAGTGCGAGCACTGGCAGGGGGAGCAGAGAGTGGTCTGTCCTTCCGCAGCAGTAGATGAATTATCAGGTAGCTGGCGGATCTTGTCCACGGCGGATGAATACCAGGCAGGCAAGGAGGCTGACGTAGACAAGCACCAAGGGAGAGGCAGGCAAAACAGGAGCGCAGAAGGACCCAGAGAGAATCAAGTAGATAGTGGTCAAAAGAACAGGTAGGGACCAGAAAGGTACTGGCAGGTAATGATAATGGCCAGGGGAACTGAAGGGAACCAGGAGGGAGCAGACTGGTAGAAGGCAATGGCCAGGGAAACTGAATGGAACCAGGAGGGAGCTGACTGGTAGAAGGCAATGGCCAGGGAAACTGAATGGAACCAGGAGGGAGCAGACTGGTAGAAGGCAATGGCCAGGGAAACTGAATGGAACCAGGAGGGAGCAGACTGGTAGAAGGCAATGGCCAGGGAAACTGAATGGAACCAGGAGGGAGCGGACTGGTAGAAGGCAATGGCCAGGGAAACTGAATGGCACCAACGGGCATAAGAACGAAGCGATGACACGGTCAAAACAAAACCGCGTTGAGACGCGATTGTATTTAGTCTTGGCTCATCTTATAGGGCCGCCAGCACCTGAGAGGCTTGGACCGCAAGCCGCCTCGTTCCCAGGTGCTGGCGAGCCCAGAACGAGGCTTGAGAAGCAAGCTCTCGTTGCTCCGAGTGCCCAATATACTGCGCATGCGCGGGCGCGAGGACACGAGCGACCGCGCATGCGCAGTGGAACATAACTCCGGACTCCCGGAATTCCCCGGGGAGCCGAACCCCAAGTGCGGAAGCGAGAATAAATCCGCCAAGAGGGAGCCGGTCGGACAGGAGCGGAAGGGCCAGACCGTCGGGTGAGTGGCATGACAGAAGCCTACAACATAGCTAGATCCACGTCGCTCTTTTGGGAGGTGTGGACCGATAAGGAAGCAGAGCGACCCCCAGTGCCGGGCACCTAAGGAGAAGCCTCACTAAAGAAGACCCGATCAAAGAGGAGATCAGCATGCTCAAGCGTGATCTATCTATCCCGGCATACTGAAGGGGCCATCGGGTCCTCAACAAGGAGAAGGGTCGAATCGAACAGCAGCAGAGAGGGATACCCGACTGAGCCCCTCTGTGACAAGGAAGAGTGACGGAGGGTCTGCCGGCAGCCCCGACATAGTCAGCCCGGGAGAAGGAGTCCGAAGACAGAATTAGCACCACCCGCCCCAGGAAAAGTGAGGTGAGGTGAAGGGGGAGAGTGGAGATGGTGAGAGGCTCCGGTGCAAGGCTGTTCAAGGCCGTACATTAACGAACCAATGTACAACACTATGCACACCTATTGTTAAATCGATAGTAATAAGCATATTCAAGATATTATGATCACATTTGTAGGGTGATCATTTTGAAACTATTTGAGCTGCTGGGGAGATAGTCTCAACCTTGGCATCTGGGTTGGAATTGTACGAAAAAGAGGTGGATGTTCCCAAGATGGGGAACTCCCGTCCCCTGCACACTGTCTAATATCTGTATAAACAGATTCATAATTTAACCAAATGGTATATATTATTTGGGCAATAATAATATTGTCCAGTGTCACCATATGTGATTATTTGAATATTATTCTTCTGAACATTTTTGATGTATAGTAAGTGAAAACAATTTGTCCAAACAAAAACATTAATAAGTGACAGTCTTCAAGTTTAACACAAGAGCTTGAGATTTATTATTGATGGGCCAACGCGTTTCGAAAATGTTACTCTTCATCAGGGGCAAAATAGGTAATTCACAGTTTCTACAAAAGTAAAAAAGCTGAAACATACTTATTAATTAAGTGTCTGGTTTTCTTATACATCTTACATTACTTCATTTCAATTTGAATCACCTGCATGGTAAATTCAAATCACCTTCATTACACATTGCAATACAATATAGTCATGTGGTGTTTTATGATGAAACATAACAGTAATATTTACATTGATTACATGAGACGGGATGGGACGGGAGTTCCCCATCTTGGGAACATCCACCTCTTTTTCAAGGCCGTACATTAACCCAGCGAGGCACCTCCGGGACCCCACAGGACGGGACATACGGTGCTTTTATAGAAAAGAAAAAAAGCGAAAGATAAAAAGAGCTGGGCCATGCACAAAGAGTGGGACCCAGGGAGGGCCTAAGCAATTCCAACGAAGAACTAGAGTGAAATCCCCCAAGACCCACGCTACATACACCTGACAAGGTTAAGGGAAGGGGCCAGAGAAGCGCACCCACACGCCGCACCTCAAACATGTCGAAGTCCAGGGGGAAAGAACCAGTGACCCCCATTTAAAGGAGCTAAGAAAGATCTGGCCCAGAGATGTCAACTTCCCTGGAGAGGTACAAATGACACAGGATCAATCAGAACAAGGAGAAAGGCCCACGCAGGATGAGCAAGACCGGCCAGTGACACAAACGCTTCTCAAGCAGTACTTCACTGACTTTGGGGACAAAATAGCTAATACAGTGCAAAAACAGATGGACATTTTGCAAGAAGATCTAGCGGAGGCCTTGCAAGAAATAAAACGAGATATAAACAAAATGGAAGAAAGGGTCGACACTAATAAAAGAGCGATACAAGAACTGACGGAGGATGCAAGAAGATCTGACACCCTGTTTGAGAGCCTGGCAACGGCAACCCACAACCTCGAGCTCCAGACTGAAGACCTGGAAAATATATCCAGGAGATCGAATATCCGTCTCAAATGCCTCCCTTAGGAGGTCCTGGACAAGGATCCTGATGCAGCAGCCAGAAGCATTTGTGTAGACCACTTGGAAGCAGAAGACGCCACAGAAATAAAATTCGATAGGATTCATAGGGTGGGACCCCGCAGGCAATACCCAGGGAAGAGGCCAAGGGATGTCATAGCAGCCCTTTATGAATATACATTTAACGAAAACATTCTTCTAAAAGCAAGAAAGATGAAACAGATAACCTACAGTGGGGCAGCAATGTGTCTTTTCCAAGATTTAGCCCAGTCAACTCCCAGCAAGAGGAAAAGTATGGCTCCTGTCCTGTCCTTCCTAAGAGGCAAAGACATCCGTTACAGATGGACATTCCCATTTGGCTTGCTCTTCGAATGGCAGGGGAAGCAGCACAGAATCACGTCCTATGAAGAGGGAGCAAGACTTCTGGAGATTGAACATGAAGACCAAGCCCCAGGACACGCCCCAGGCGGGCACCAAAGCAGTCATAAACCCTGGGAATGGTCGACAGTGAGACCCAAGCGAGCTAAGAAAGGGGGATACCATCCACATCTAAAAGGCCCAGCCACTGGAAAACAACAGGAGGAGGGAATTTATCCTGCAAAGAACTCTGAATGACCAAGCAGCAATAAGAGACACAGGGGCACATGAGCAGTCTAAGCCTGGGGAGGGCAAGGAACATCAGGATCTAAATAGATGTCCCAGGGAGAGGGAGGGTGTGCGAGGATCTTGCCATGGGTTCGGAGAACCTGCTGAGGAACGATCTGGGAGAAGTGAAGGGTTCAATCCTTGAGACATCGAATTGAGGGGGGCTAGAGGCTGGTTGAATCCACCCAGATGGGGGACGGGGCAGGAGGGAAGCTGGGGGTAGCAGGAGGGCTTTAGGGAGGGGGGGAGAAGCAGGGGGCGGGTCCGGACAAGGTTCCATCGGAAGGCAACAAATACAGAACCACCCATGTGGCAATGGCTAGCAACAGTAAGCTTATACTCCTATACCTCAATGTCAATGGGTTAAATTCCCCAGTCAATAGAAAAAAAATTGAAAGATTCCTAAAAAGAGAATGCCTGATCTAATAGCCTTCCAAGAAACCCACGTTCACACGCGGGACAGGATAAGGATTTGGAGGTTTAGCCGAATCTGCCAAGAAACACAAGCCAGCAAGAAAGGGGGGTACTCCTTGCCCTGAGGAATGACCTTGACCTTACAGTTACAGAAACCAACAAGGATGACCAAGGAGATATCTAGCGATAACTCTAAAGGGGGGGGGGCTAAACGGTAGCCACGATGTATGCTTCCAACACAGGACATGATGCATTTATCCAAAAAGCCCTGAACAGATTGGAGAAATTTGCAATGGCCCCCACTATCCTAACAGGAGATTTCAACATGGCATGGGACCCCGCAAGTGACAGGAGCAAAAGGGGCCTAAACACACAGGGGAAACCCTCAGGGGAACTCGAGGAGAAAATACGAAATGTAGCCTTAGTAGACGTATGGCAGGAGTTAGAGGGGAAAAGGATGGGTACATTTCTATTTACACGTCCACCGTTCACACTCCAGGAGAGACTACATGTGGACATCTGGTGGTCTCCTGGGTCGGATACAAGGGATAAATGTAAGCACAATAATACAGTCCGATCATGCCCCCATAAAACTAACAATTAAAAGAAACCAAGGTCCACCAGGCCTATAGAAATGGCGATACCCTGAGTTCCTGTTTAAGGATGACAAGCTGACGCAAGAGGTCACGGATGGGATAGTGGGCTTTTTCAAAGATAATAAAGCTACAGATACATCACTGCAGACAAGATGGGACATGTTTAAAGCAAGTATAAGGGGGGGAACTATAGCCATCAAGGCACGTAGAAACAGGGCAATGAGAATAGAGGAATTGAACTTGGAAGGAAAGCTTAAAGAGGTCATGACTCGGATGAGGCTGGGGCCGAGTGGAGAGACACAGAGGGAATATAAGACAAAAAGGGGCCAACTAGACCTTATACAGACTAGGGAGGTGGAGCGTGCCTTATTTTCCCTAAAACAGAAGTACTATATAAAAGCAAACAAAGCAGATAAGCTTCTGGCCGGGATGCTGAAGAGAGAGGAGAAGGCAAAAATTATATTAAAAATAAAAGTTGAAGGGGATAACACAAGCACAAATACAGATGACATTAAAAGAGAGTTTTTCAGATACTATACCTAGCTTTACAGTTCGGACAACCTGTTGCCAGAAGCACAAAAAGGATACATAGATGGTATTAGCCTCCCAGGTAAAACAAAGCAAGAGAGGGAATCCCTAGAACAAGACATAACCTTTGAGGAAATCCCGGCGGCAATAAAAGCATTGCCCTCCAATAAGACCCCAGGCCCCGACGGATTCACCACAGAATTCTACAAACCCTATTACCACACCTAACCGCCCTATTCAACGAAATTAGCTCCAGGGAAGTCATTACCCAAACCATGGAAGAGGTGAAAGTGGTCCTCATCCCAAAAAAAGGAAATAGTTCCAACAACGTGCAGGTCACATCAGCCAATCGATTTAATTAATGTTGATGCCAAAATCTACACTGAGACATTAGCAATTAAACTTAACCAATTCCTGCCACAAATTGTACAAACAGATCAGTCAGGGTTTGTCACGGGCCGACGAAACAGTGACAACACCAGAAGGATTTCGCACCTCATAGAAAAGGTTAATTAAAAAGAAATTCCAGCCCTTCTCATAGCCCTGGACGCTGAGAAAGCTTTTGACAGGGTTGAGTGGGGGGTTCTTGTTCGCAACAATTGAAAAGATGGTTTTTGGGTACATGTTTTTGGTCAAGGTTAAAGCTAATTACCAATACCCGCTGCTGCGATTAGCCATAAATGGCCAATTAATGGAACCAGTTAAAGTCCAGCGTGGCACAAAACAGAGATGCCCCTTGTTGCCCCTTCTTTACGCGATACACCGAGAACCCCACTTGGCAGTGGTAAGAGCCAATAAGGGAATAGCAGGGGTGCCTTTGCGGACGCTATGTTACTATCAATAACTCACCCGGAGGCATCCCCAAGAGCAACAGAGCAAGAGATGCGCTAGTTCGGGGCCGATGCAGGACTCAAAATTAACACACACAAGTCAGAAATATTAAATTTGACAATCCCAAAAGAAAGAGTCGGAAATCAAAAGGGACTCCTCATACAGATGGGTTGAGAAAGCTATAATGTACCTAGAAATCAAACTAACAAAAACACCCGAGGGGCTTTACATGGCAAATTATCCACCTCTGCTAGAATCGATAAAGAGCAAACTGATAGCCTGCAGCTCCTTGTCCATACATGGCTTGGTAGAATAAACATGCTAAAGATGGTCATACTTCCCCAGGTGTTATACTACTTCTCAGCGCTCCCAACGCAAGTACCCGCCTCCCTATTTAGAGCAATCCACAAACATAAAAGTAGGTTCGTCTGGAACAACAGGAGACCGAGAATAGCGAAAAAAGTCATGAGGATGCCTAGAAATAGAGAGGGCTGGGGGAACCAGACTTTAAAGCTTATTATCTGGCTGCGCAAATAAGGGTGATAAGAGACTGGCAAAAGGGTGATCGGGACAAGATCTGGATGCCAATGGCCAGGGTAGTAGCAGGCAAGACTCTCAAGGGGGTACTGTGGAAGCCCAAGGCAGAGAGATCACCCAAAATGTATACTAGCAAGATACTCTCGCTAGTCAGGGATTCCTGGGGCGAATTGATTAAAATCGCCCACATTACTACCTTCCCGTCCCCATTAACACCAATTTTTGGTAACACAGTTTACCCCGGGATGGAGAGGTAAGGCTTTTGTTAAATGGCAGGACGGAGGGTGCCTAAAGATCCGAGACATGTTCGAGGGACCAGAGGTGAAGTCTTTCAACCAATGTAAAGCAGACTTCGGGGTGGGAGAAGGGGATCGATTTAGATATAACCAAAGAAGGCACTGGCTCCAGAATCCCCTTATGAAAGAGGCAGCGCTGCACGATTTTTAACGACTTTTGAGAAATCTGACCACAGATCCTGGGGACAGGCGGGTTGTAGTGAAGATATATGCACACATAAAAAGGGGGGAAGTTTCCAGGCCACAGGACACCCAATAGAGGAAATATGCTGGGCAAAATTATGGACATACCCAAGCTTACGAGGACCCTCCAGATGCAGGAAATATGGATAAAATGTACCCTACAGTGGCATTTAACCCCAGTAAAACTCCACAAAATGTGCCCCTGGGAATCCAAGCACTACTGGGGGGAATGCAGGATGGAGGGAACATGGAACCACATATGGTGGGATTGCCCCCGTATACAAGAATACTGGGGGGTGATACAGGAGGCAATAGAACGAATCTTGGAGGTAAAGAGGCAATAGAGGCTTGCCACTGATAGGCCTAGATGGCGCACTGGAAGAACTAACCTCGAAAGCGGAGCGCAAAGTATATGTCACCCTGATGATGGCAGGGGCGTTACCAATAGCACAAAGTGGAAGTCGAAGGAACCCCCGACGGAACATGAATGGGTGGGAAAAATATGGAACTTTGCATCTCTGGAATGGTTAACCTACTCTCTGCAAGGAGACCATCAAAGCTATCTAACAGTGTGGTCGAGGTTGCTGCAGTTCTTACAGTATGGGCCCAGGGGGTCCTGGCTGGTGCCAAAGGAGAATGCGCCTCCCAGGACTGGTGTGACCACCTCGGGCACTTTACACCCGGAGCAGAAGGGGCCCTTGAAGGAGCTTGAGACACACAAGTTCTCCAAGACTGAGGAGAAACCCACATGAGCTGAGTGCAGTACCATGGACCAATTCTGGACCGGCAGTGAGGGGTAGGGAAAGGGGAGGGGGGTTTCAATTATTGTTGAACTGTATTGGTTGAAAATGCAAATACGTTTTTTTAAAAAGGCAGTAAAAAAACTGCTGTTGAAAAGAGCGGGATGTTTAATCTAAAGTGTTGGTTAGTTACAGGGGGTTTGTACTTGCCTTTGGAAAGAAGCCATTGGGCTCTAAGAAAAGAGGGGCAAACAGAGCAAGCGATCCAAGTACAACTGTAAAAGGGACAGTGGAAAACCATAAACAGACATTCAAAAATTGCACTAAATAAAATCAATGGTTATAATAACGAATATTGACACTAGGCAGGACAAGCTGCCCATGGTCCAATTGCACATATGACGTATGTTGTCTGGACAAGCACGATAGCACGTAAAGATTATTTAGGCATAGTAAATGGCAATTTGTGGCTTCCCTCGAATAAGTCCTATATCTCGACAGCTTAATTGATCCGAAAGCTCGAAACGTCTTGAGATAGGTTATCGAATGTTCCATATCGATGCATAGAGATCCATACAGATCATGTCTATTAAATAAACAGTTCTAAACACATGAGCATTTTATTGCTGACTGCTTCAAAAGACAAACATCAGCCAGCATTGTGGGGCCTATAAAATCGTCCGACTAGTTATGCTCTCATGGGTACCTAATTTGTTTTCTGTCGTTGTATCTTTTGTTCGCAAATACCAAGAATGTTTTTGTGTCGGGTTTTCGCTTGAGAAAGAAGAGAGCGCCGAATTGGGAGCAGCCTTGAATCGCTTCCAACGGTCCGCTGACGTGACTGAAAACAGTGTTGCTACAATTTCGCAAGGCGTTACTGAGGCAGGGGACACTTCAGACAAACGTTTGAGCTTCACCAAAGCCCAGTCACCTAAGAAGGGAAAATTAACCTTTTTACGTTTCAGAACTGAGTCTTTAAAACATTCCCTAAACGCAGGATCTGTAAATGGCTTTAATGTGTCACGTTCACAAGACACACATAATCCATCGCAATAAGCAGGGCCGTTTCTAGCCATCTTGGTGCCCAGGGCAAAACACTAGAATGTGCCCCCTGTCTGGCACACGTCAGTCCTAAACTACACCTCTGTGTCACGCTACAAAACGATCCTCAATATCAATAAACGATTGTTAAAACAAATGAGGCTGGTTTCATTACATTGTAATTCAAGTACTTTACATAAGAAATCTAACGTGAAAACACAGCTGTTGCTGCCCAAGTAAATGGTTCTTCTGTCACCTGGTCTTAGGGAAGGCCTTGCATGAATGCAGTTTGAAACTGCCGGTACTGGCACACTGTGGTGTCACCAGCATGCGGGGGTCTGAGGGACCACAGACCACTGGCCCTGTATTGCAGGCGTGCTGTTTGAACCACCTCACTTGCATTTCGCAAGGGGTAACATTAGACTAACCATGAGAATTATTATTTTCTGATAGCAGGCTATCATTCCAAGGTGGACAGTCTGGTACACTCCTACTGTAATCTCTCAAAATACCCCTATGAGAGAGGAGAGGGAAAGGGGATAAATCGCACAAATGAGTGTTGCTGTCGGCTTTGCATTAAATCACACAGCATTTCAGGAATATAACAATGATCCGAGATTTCTATAGGCCCAGTCGCCAATACAGAAACATCTTTAGGGAATTATATCTTTGGAAGGAACAGATACCCTACAAGAGTCACCCAATAAAGATGTAAACATTTACAGAAAAGATTGTACTTCTTACAAACGTTAGCGTGACCAGTAATGATCTGATGAAGCGTTTTCAACAAAACCGGCTTCTGATACGTGGTATCGGGTCCACAGTTCCTCAGCCACCACCCCCTCACCATTGCACAGGCCTCGGGGGTTATTTCTGCAAAAAAAGAGCAGGCCCATGTTTTATCTAAGAGAGCTGGCATTAGCATCTCTTATTAGTGCTGGCTTGCAGCTAGTGAAAATCACAGTATCGCAGTGTCGAGAAGGGCGTTTGTCCTAGTGGAGGTACAATTTGAGGGAACTTCTTTGATTCTTGTTTAAGTGTGGGTATAGTATGGTACGCTCGTTAGAGCTGCATACACAAACAATTTCAGTGCACTATTATATGGACATGGGACACATCAAACAAAAAAAGTCATATGTGTTGTTCCGTAGAGGATCAGCACGTAGACCCCTTAACAAACAGGGTGGTGACTTGGGCAGCCCACAAATCATTGCTGCACACATATCGCTGCATTGATTTGCCACCAACTACTGTCTGCACAGTGACACAATGGCCCCTGATTTCCTAAACAAGGTGGCATGTCGCATTGATGAGCCATCTAGCAGTGGTTGGCATGTTAAGAAAATGAAAAAATCTTTAATGCCGAGGGGATGCATTTAGTCCATGTCCCAAAGCTGCCACTAGACAACGTAGGCAAGAAAATGACAGTTAACCTTCTCAGGCATGCGGCATATGTAAATAAAATGTAATACACAAAAAAAAGGTTTTGGAGTGTGGAATAAAAGTACATTAAAAAAGAACATAGTTTAAAACTTTTTCTGTATGGCATATTAATTCTCTTGGAAGTATGCGTAGATTTGGTCAGCTAACTGATGCTTTGTGCTGGCCTTCAGAATAAAAATGCCCCATGTTTAGTTTTTATCCCTGTGGTGTAAAAGCAATGGCTTGTTAAATGAGCCATCACTTATAAATTGCCCCAACACAAAGAGCATAAGCTGCACACTGGCGGGGAAGAGGCGGGCCGGGGCGGAGGATGTGTGTCTCCAGAGCATCTCAGAGGCTGCGTTTGCGATATGAATTCCTTAACAAACGCAGAGTGACTTAAAAAAGAAACAATTTCTTTTTGAAGTCATAGGGCTCCCTATCACTCCATGCTTCCATGTCATGGAGTGGGGGGGAGCCTCGGACTTCAAAAAGAAATAGTTTCTTTTTTAAGTCACTCTGCTTCATAAAGAAATTATTTCTGCACGGAAATCATTTCTTTATGAAGCAGAGTAACTTCAAAAATAAATTATTTCTTTTTGAAGTTTGAGGGTCCTCTCTCTGTGGCAGGTAAACTGGCCTTTCTGGAGAGGTGCAAATAACGGAAGGGGCGGGGCTCAGACTCTGCAGAGGGCTGTTTCCAGTCATGCTTCCTCCCAGCCTCTTCAAAACCCAGCGCCGACCAACACTGAAGGGTATTTGGAGGCAAATGTGGGTTGTTCTGTTTGTCTGCTCTTACGGATTGTGCTAGGCACTTGGCAGTGGTATTTCCCTGGGTGTTAACGTTTCCATCAGAACTCTGCCAGCCTTCCCTAGAAACCCATAAGGTGGCAGGCCTTTTAGACGGTGAGGCTATGTACTATCTGCCTTATATTTACATGTTCGTACTTAACACACCCAAAAACCTTTTTGGGGGTATAATATAAAATTTTCCATATATATATATATATATATATATATATTCACTGCAAAAACTTAGTTAAAGCGATGTTATGGTTCAGTTCCACTAATAAAAACGGATGAAATTCAATGAAAAAACTGTGTTAAAGGGACGTTATGGTTACAAGTAAAACCGGAAAACCTCAGAAATTCGACAGTTATGGTAAAATAAGCCATCATAACTCGTGCCACCACCGTGCACTGCTGAGACTAACAGCCAGGACATCCAAGATGACATCACAAATGTCATTGATGGCATCACTGATGACATCATACATACAATTAATTTTGATGAGAACTCTCTACAAGGGGTTTATTTATTTATTTATTACATTTATATAGCGCGCAGACAGCCCGGGGGCATTGTGGCACTGTTACTTGTAAGGAAAACTTAGTTACAATGGGTACAGGTTGTGCCTTGGGTTAACAGTGAGGCAGTGACCTGTGATCAGATATAGGTGGTGTCATACCACGTAATGCATCATACATGAACATTCATGAAGGCTAGGCATATGTTTGTTAGGTGAACAGGGTCGTTTTCAAGGCTTTCCGAAAGGCGGCCAGTGAGGGTTCAGAGCGCAAGGAGCTAGGGAGGGTGTTCCAGTGTACGGCAGCGAGGTACGGGAAGCTAGAGCCCCCTGCTCTGGCTCTTTTTACCCTGGGTACTGAGAGCATGCTGGCATAGGGTGACCTGGTGGGTCTTGCGGAGGAGACCGGGTGGATCCTCTGGGAAAGGTACATTGGGGCGACGAGATGGACGCATTTGTGGGTGATGCTTAGAGTTTTGAATAAGATCCTTTCCTTTATGGGGAGCCAGTGGGATGCTTTTCTGGCAGCGGTGATGTGCTCTCTCTTGGCAATGCCTTGTGCAGCACGCAGGGCATTGTTCTGTATTACTTGGAGCTTCTCAAGGTTTTTGTTGGAGGTCCCTAGGAAGAGACTATTGCAATAATCAAGCTGCGAGCCAGTTATGGCCCTGGCTATGTTAGTGCATGTTTCTTTTGACAGATAAGTTCTGATTGCGTTAAGGAGTTTTGCATGGTAAGCAGCAGAGGAGGCAATGGCGTTTACTTGTCTGGTCATGGATAGGTCGGAGTCTAAGTAGACGCCTAGTGTTTTTACTGTGTCTAGTACTGGGATCCTGATTGAGTCAATAGTGAAGTGACTAAACTGTGCGTCAAGTTTTTTGATGGTGTCAGGGGAGCCTACGAGTAGGAGCTCAGTTTTGTCGGAGTTAAGGCAGAGGCCGTTGATAGCCATCCACATTTGGAATGTGTTGTAGATGATGTTGAGGGTGGCAGAGTCCGTGTCATAGTCTCCTGTCAGGGTGAGAAGGATCTGTGTATCATCGGCATAGTTGGTGTAAGAGATGCCCATGGCGTCAAGGATGAGGAAGAGGGGGCGGGTGAAGATGTTATAGAGGGTGGGGGAGAGGCAGGAGCCTTGGGGGACCCCACATAGCATGATGGAGGGTGATGCCGTGGCTAGGTCAGAGAAGACCTGCATGGTCCTGCCTTGGAGGAAGGAGGTGATCCATGTGGTGGCTTCTTGAGAGAAGTTGGCTGTGGAGGAGAGGTGGTGGTAGAGGATGTCGTGGGATACAAGATCAAAGGCTGCCGACAGGTCCAGGAGAAGGAGCAAGACAGGTTTGCCTTGGTCCCTTGCGTCGTCCATTTGGTTTTTAAGGTCGAGTAGGGCAGTCTCTGTCCCGTGTCTGAGGCGAAAGCCGGATTGTCTCAGTCAAAGGAGGTTCTGTTCTTCAAGGAAGTGCTGGACCTGCAGGTAGGCTGCTTTGTCTAGAATCTTGAGGAGGAAAGGGACAGTGGTGATGGGGCGGTAGTTATTAGGGGAGGTGGGGTCAAGTGTGGGTTTCTTTATGAGGGGTCGGACCCATGCTTCCTTGAGGCATGTGGGGACTTTCCCTGTGGTGAAGGAGGCGTTGACGAAGGCTGTTAGGAAGGGCGCCAGGGTGTCTGCACAGTCTTTGATGATGGAGGCAGGACAGGGGTCGCCTTTGCAATTGGAGGGTTTTATGTTTTTCATGATGTTGATCATGTCTATTTCTTGGATGGTTTCAAAAGAGAAGGTGGGTGGGGCCTCTGTGGGTGAGGGGGGCAGTGGTGGCGGGGAGGGTATAATGTGGGTGGAAAGTGATAGTTTGGTGTTCACAATTTTGGCTTGGAGGGTGCTGATCTTATTGCGCATGGCTGTTTGGATGTTGTCACACCATTCTTTATCCTTGGTGAAGTTTTGGGGGGTGGGTGTGGGGGTTTCAAGTTCCCTGAATATGGCGAACATTTCCTTGGTGTTCGATTTGGCCTCTGTGATTCTATCTTCAAAAGATTTAGCTTTGGCTTTAATGATGGCTTTCTTATAATTATTTGCAAGGGATTTGAAGTTGAGTTTGTCTTTATCATCCCGGGAAGTTTGCCAAAGAGCTAATGCTGCTCGTTTGTCGATGCGTAGTTTTAGAAGGTCTTGGGTGAACCACGCATTAGCGTGTCTAGTGGGTTTGGTTTTGCGTGGTTTAAGTGGGGCGATGGTATTGATTGCTGCCGTGATGGCAGTATCGTAGTTTTTGGCCAGGGTTTCTGGGTCGTTGGGGAATGGGGCTCTGAAGGCAGGTCCCTGTAAGAAGGGAAAGAAAGGGTTGTGTTTATAATGTTGGTAACAAGATGGCAGGAGTGATCGGAAGACCTATTCTGAACTACTTGATGTATGAAAGAATGTACTCGTCTAAACAACATTATACTGGAGTGTTGTTGTTAATACAGGAACCTAATCATACATACACATAGACACTGGCTGCAGCATGCACCATAGAAGTACAATATTTCTAATCTGGTAATTTTGGATAGTAAAATAATGAATGGTAATTTATAAGAGTTTTATAAGAGTTTTGAGTAATGTTAAACATGGCATAAATAGCTAATAATTCAAACAATACATATGAAGACCCCCAATACATACAAATCAGAGACACATGTATGGAAACTAAAGTAAGGAAGAAAGAAACAACATCACCAGAAAATGACAATAACATTAAAGTTCATCATCATGTATATAAATTAATTGTGTGTTTGAGGCCTGCTTATTGCCCCATATTGTAGTGCACCATGAGCTGAGACCAAACCCTAAGGAAAGTACTTTAACAACATACAAGATGGTTAATGTCTAGATATATAAAACATTTTCAATTTTTATATTCTGATTTTCAGTGAACAAAACCACCTGCCATAGATATGTCCATGAACAAGAGTGGCCCAGATATGGAATGTCATCAGTGATGTCATCAATGATATTTGTGATGTCATCTTTGATGTCCCGGGTGTTAGTCCTAGCAGTGCACAGCGGTGGTGCGAGTTATGGTTGCTTATCTTACCATAACTGCCGAATTTCAGAGGTTTTTTGCAGTATTACTTGTAACCATAATGTCACTTTAAGAAAGTTCTTTCATTAAATTTAATTGGTTTTTATTAGTGCAACTTAATCATAACGTCCCTTTAACCAAGTTTTTTCACTGAATTTCATCGATTTTTACCAGTGTATGCTAATTTCCTACAACTTACTAATATTATGCTTACCCCAATACAGCAACATTTTTGTCCAATTTACAAAGTTTCACCTTAAAACTCTACCATTTCCCACCTTCTAGCATAATTTGTAACACATCTATACACTTTTTGCAACTTTTTCCACTGTTTTTGCATCTGTCGACAGTCGCGAACGTCTGATGCCATCGCAAACTTTCCGGACAGTGTCACATGACCAGGCACCCGCACGCGGCATGATGCCATGTCCGCGAATGCATCTGCACTTCGCAGACGGGTCTGTGATTTGCAAACAGTTAGGAACTGCATTTTCTGCTGATCTAGGAACTTTGGATCTCAGAATTTACCCTTGCACAGCTCCTATGCCTATTCTTACTCATTTTTCATTAACAATCTAGCACAGAGCACATACTTGGAAGAATATTAGCAACACCGCTATTTATCTGAAAAATGTCATCAGCTATTGCCAACCCTCCTCCCCAAGAGCCACCACCACCACCAGCTGGAGGACCTACACAACAAAACAACCACAGTACTTGAAGAGACAATGAAGAGAACCAAGGAGATGAGGATGAGGAAGTGCCTACCTCTAGCACCCAGAGAGAATCATGGCTATGGCAGTTCTTTACCGCTGTTGGGAATGTACCAAAGGCTAAAGCTACCAAAGTGAAATGCACTGCTGAGTGCAACGTTGCACTCAGTCACAGATTACCTGGACAGTACTCCTACGGCACCCCACCAAATCCAATCACTGCAATGCTCTCAGAAAGGCTGTTCCTTTCTTAGCAAGTACTAGGCTGTCTTCCTCTAAATCATCTTCCTCATCCAATACTGTAACCACAGAGCCTACTTCTGTGGGACACAAATTCCCACCAGCTACCTTGCAAGCGATAAAAGAGGCTGTTGATCCATAACTTTCGAAGACAACAGTACTTTGTATATACTGCAATACACCACTCAGCAGGTGGGAGCAATTTCAAAGTGCTTTTGAAGCTGAAATCAAGGAACATGAGAAACGCTGCCCCCTACCTTAGATGTAACACATGAGCAACATCTTCCCCTGTCCACCTGTCCCTCCATATTACTGCTTGGCGCCTCTTCCCTCATTTCCCTCCCCACCTTACTTTCTGACCTCTCCTTTAGGAACCACCTTTCACAGTTAAAAAATAGAACTAAAACAAATAATCTTATAAACTCCATCTACTTTACATTCTCAGTAAAGTAAATAGACTCCATAAGATTTTCCAACATTTCCATTAGCATTGTGTGTTATGCAAATGGGAATAATGTAACGTTTAGCCCCCATTCCAGGGGCTGGAACGGGGGATAATGGCCCGGCATACCCAATTATCAGCCCATGCAAAGCGAGGGTGGATAACGAGGGTTCTATACCGTTATCCCCCATTCCAGCCCTTGCAACGGGGATGAAGGCCATTAGCACCCCGGGTTGCCAAAGAAGTAATCTGAAGTGCTAAAAAAAGGATTTTCCTTCCTACAGCAGGATAGTCACCATGTACAGGGAAGGCGGAGCTCCATATGGAGCCCCTCTTCCCTTTCCATGGCAACCTGTGGGAGGCAAAAAGAAGCCGCAAATGCGGCGGCGGCATCCAATGCCTGCCGAAATTAAGTAAATAGAGCGAGTGGTGGCAGAAAAAAATGGGACAGAGGGTGGGGAGGAAGATGGTGGCAGGGACAGCAGGCCGTCGGGCAGCTTGGAACTCAGGCTTGTACCAGCGGTTCAAGCCCACGTTCCTACCTGTTAGGAAAGATTTCATTTATGTGCAATTTTCCCTCCATTTATGGACCCCCCCAAACTTTTTGCTTTTGTTTGGCTTTCCTATCCTGACTTTTTCCAGTGGAGCCCAGCCTTCAGCTGAACTCCCCTGGGTGTTTGCTCACTTGTTATGGGGAAACTGACACATCCTTCAGACTGACAGTACTGGGAAACTATGTTTCTCTTAGTCTTTGACTATGTTGCCATTTCTTGGTAACTTTTTAACAGTGCACAACATACCTTCCAGCACCGTGCGCTTGGGTCTCTTTTTGTTTTATGGCCCCAGACACCCTTGCAAGATTTTTAGGTGATTGTACGAGTGTGCCTAGGATGAACTGGTGGCAGCAGTTACTTTTCATTATGTTTTACTTCTTTTTACTGAGGCAAACTGCGTTTACCACATTTGGCTCAAAACTGTGGCCAGGTCTGAAAATGGCGGAGCCACAAAGTCTTTTGTTCTGTCCCATGGCCATTTTGTCCCTTGCCTTCACCCAGGTGAAATAACCCAGGTTTTCCTTATTTGGGCATGCAGCCTCCCGTGAAAACCGATCTCTTTCTCTGGCTTCTGCCTGCCACGTGTGTGTGCCCAGGAAGTGGGCTGGGACTGTCTGGTCCCAATCCACACTACTGGTGCCATGATGTCTGGAGTGCCTGAAGAACTGAGACCTCTGTGGACCGTGATTGGTCCACGTCTGGGATGCCTGCAAGAGAGCAAATCTTCTATTGGAAGTCCTCGATTTTGATGTGAAGCTAATCTTGGATAAGAGAAGAGGCTCTGCATCGAGTCCAAGTTGATCACCTGTGTTCTCATTGAACTACAGAAGGAGCCAAGTCTCCTGCATGAAGAAACTGACTCGTGAAACCTCGGGTGACTCTTTGGAAGTCTTTAGCACCCTTTGCCCTCTACTGTCGCGTCAGACCCCTGCTTTCTTCTGCGATCAAGAAGGCCTGGCAAGGCACTTTGCCCCTTTGGAGTAGCGGGAACAACTATTCTCTGCGCCTTCTGCTTACCCACCGAATGGGCCCCTTCGGATGTGTTCCTGAGGCATCCAGTGAACTGTCCAGCTCTACCTCAGGATAACCTGCTGCACTGCCACCGTCTTGAGTGAAAACCTGTGACTTGAGACATTGCTTGCTTGTGGTCCCGTGCATTTTCCCACCAGTTTTAGCAGGCCCAGCTCCTCTGGGTCCTGAATTAAGAGAGTTTGTAACGCTGCCTGCATCCACGATTCACACGTCACTACCTGGTGGTGATGGTTACTTTAGATCCCTTGCTGTTCTGCTCTCCTGTGCCCTGAAGCCAGCTGCACCAGAATTTTCTTCATACCTCCTTTGGAAGCTGAGAAAAGGCAACTGTCCCGTCACGGACCACCACAGCTGTTGAGAGCTGCAGCGCCGCAAAACTGCAGGACTCGAACCTACTAGCAACCTCGACTAAACTGGCAAAGTTTGGTCCAGACTGTGCAGGTGGTCGGTGAGTACTTGAATCACTTACTGGTGGCCCCCTGGCACAACCGATTGCCTTTAGGCATGAGTATCCCTTAAAGGTATTCGAACTTGGCTTGGTTAGCCTGCGCTTCCTAGTTATTCTTGCCATTTGAACACTGCTTTGCCGGCTAGGGCAGGACCTGCTCGAATAGTGGGAACCAATTTTTCATCTCCTCAAGCCTCTTCCTAACTTGCTACAGCCCTTCCCAGAAGACCTGCATTTCGTTTCACCTGCGCGATCGTGCGTTTTTACACACAACTGTACTGTTGAACACAAGGCTCCCCTCTTCTTAGGGTTGAACTTGAAAGTTAGGGAACAATCTCTGAAGTATTGCCTAATGCCATTCATGTGTTAAATCAACCCTCTTTTTACAGATTGTGGCTCTGTTTTTCCTCTGTATAGCATTAGGAAACGTAATGTGTATATATATTGTATACTTTAAGGATTTATGTGATACCTGTTTTCTCATTTGCTAAAGTTACTTGTGTCTATTTGGTCTGGCGGACAATAAATGTCTAGATATTTTTCATGTACACTTGTCTAAGAGTCATTTGTGGTTTGTTGCTGTGTGTGCTCATTATGGGCTTTCCGATCACTCTCACCCCTCCTGAGACTTAGTCTTGACCGCCTACCAAGCTACCTAGATTGGTCTGCTTGTCCAGAAGG